>NC_135311.1:19448345-20120533 GCF_048772815.1 Callospermophilus lateralis
GAGCATGTTTACTCGCTCAAATGAAGGAAGACATGTTATGTATAATTTCTAGCACACACTCACCTGGGTACTGGCTCTTATTCTGAGAGCTCTATTGAAGGTACAAACCATTGACCCAGAAAACTGTTTAACATCTTCAAGGGCGCATCCGATTGAGAGATTCCTATTTGTCTACCATCCAGGAAAAAGGAAAACCTAAATAAAAGACCCACTGGGATGTAGCTCAGTGGTAGAGGGCCTTCCTAGCATGTGTGAGGCCCTGGGATCATCCCCAGTACTGCAAAAAGAAACAAACAAAAAACAACAAAGCAGTGTTTGCTCTTTAAATTTTATTTTTCTTTGTTTTACCAGAGGGATACTTGATTAGTTTGGACAATAAGAAAAGCAAAAAGGAAAAAAAAAAAAAAAACAGAAAATTTTTTTTATCAAACCTAGCTAGTCCAGAGGTAATTACCATCAGTAGGTCTTTCCAGTCTTTTTTTTTCTCTGTATGTAATAAATAGCATCATAAAGTAGATTAGAAACTACTTTCTATTTGCTGGTTTTATGAACATTTCTTATGTAAGTAAATATCCTGTGACATGATATTTTACAAGTGCTTGGTATTGTCACTAAGGATGAACCTTAATTGAATCACTCAATTTCCTATTATTAGAACTAAATATTGGCCACAATCCATTACATTAATTTAAACTAACACTACAGCTAACAACCTGGGAGATGCATCCTATTGGTTCTTTCGTGGATTCATAGAGGTGGAATTACAGAATCAAAGTTGGCTGTGTATTGTAAACCTTCTGACAGATGTGAACAAAGTGTCCCCTCCCTCTACCCTGAATTTTATACCAAATCACACTCCTACCAGTATTTTAGACTCCCCAGAGTAATAATTTCTACTTAAGGCTTCTTCAAAGACCAACAGTTTCCCCTGCCAACAATTTGAAAAAAAGAAAACAGCAAAATTTTTCATCTAATTTCCCCACCTTTTCCAATATTTGAGATTTTTCTTCTTTTTTCTTAGCCTTCTTCTACTTCCATCCCTGGCTTTATCGAGTATTGGGTTTCTAGATTCCTGTTGGCGTAGAAGAGGTCAGAGAAGCCAGTGTTGTTTAGGTGCTGGGTGCTCTGCCCAGCACCTCCTGAGTTCACTAATCACCATTTAATTACGGCAGCCCTCTGGGATAGATATTAATTTGTTCCCTTGCTTTTTCATGTTGTTTGAGTGTTTACCCATCTAACAGTATGGATTTGAGGCAGTAGAGTTTCTACCCTGTGGATTTAGAGTATCCCTGAAGGTTTCTACTACTTCACTGTTTAGGGGGAAACAAATAAGAAGAAGATAGAAATAAAAAATTAAAGGAAGAGTGAAAGAGAGAACAATAGCAATTGGTTGTTAGTGGAAGAAAAGAGAGAAAGAGAATCAAGGGAAACAGGCAAGTGAAAAATAAACATAAAGGGAAAATTTTTAAAATAAAAATAAAATAATTCAAAACGAAATGAAAATATATTAATCAAACATCCCAGTCCTCAAAAAGAAAACCAAAAAAACAAAAAAACTGATCCATTAAAAATAACTGGCTTCAAAAATTCTATAAATGAGAAAAAAAATATGAGTATCTATAAATGTCCATGTACCATTAAGGTCACAAACAGAGAAAAGGGGTGGGGGAAGGAAAAAAGAAAAAAGTAAAAACAAACAAACAAAAAACAAAAGCAAAAAAACAAGAGAGAGAGAAATCTCAATAAGCCAAAGAACTGTTTCCATTGGAGTTCAAAAGATTCTCAGTTTCTCATCTGGAGTGTGATACTCCACCCTCTGGATTGCTGGAGTGAGAGAGGTAATCCTGTAGGTGGAATTCCTGGAGGTGGGGTGGAGCCTTAGGTGGGCTCCAGGGTCTTTACTGAATGCCAGTTGGTCTGCAGATTTTAAATTAGCACACCTCCAGGGCCCAGTTATTATTGGTCCATGTTGGAAGACTGTTTTCCAGGGATCTCCCTTGGGTTCCATTTACGTGGTGGAGGAGCCAGTTCTTAGTCCCCTCTGTTACCTGTGCCTCCCCAACCCCACCCATGTTTCCTGGTCTTAGGTTTAGTCTCCAAACTCAATCTCTCTCACCCCAATCCTTCTGAATTAAATTCCCAGCAGATGTATCTCTCCCAGCCAGTCCTGCAACCAGCAGGTTGGAGGGGGAGGTGTAGAGACCCGTGGGTTTCCATGACAAGCTGTCCCTGTGTAAACCTCTCTCCATGTTTGATTTTCTCCTGGTCACTGAAGCACACTCCATGTCATGGTAGTATGTGTTTACTGGGCCTGTGTTTGGGGGTAAACTCAGGTTTTCCAGGGATTGGCTTCCTCAGTTACCTGCCCTGTGGTTGCAAAATGGTTCTTTCTTTTGTCTTCTGCACTCCACCTGGAAAGATGGCGACTTCTTTCTGGCACAAGGGTATTGTGCAATGTGCCTTCCCAGTTTGTTGGGCAATGTCCTTGATCTCTAAATTGTCTGGACCCAGACATGCCTCAGGCCACCTAAAAATGTGGGTTCCTTTAATTTCTTTATCCTTCCACTTTGCTCCCAGAGGGACCACTTTGGCTGGTGCTCCTGGCCTGGCTTCGGCAGCAGCTTCTGTGCTAGGGATTTCTCTCTTATTATATCCAACCTCCTGTGTCCTAATCTGCTTCGAATGTCCAGTTTTAAATTCCAGTAAAGTCCTCCCCCACTTTTTTTTTTCTTTTGTTCACCCACCTTCTGAGAAACGGCATGTCTGCTTTCTTGGTTTTAGCCCATGGAACAGTCTGGAAAGCCTGCAGTTTTTGTTTCTACAGCTCTGCAGTATAATTTGAAATCAGGTATTGTGATATCTTCAGCATTGCTCCTTTAGCTTAGAATTGCTATTCTGTTTTGTTTTTGATTTTTAATTCTTCCAAATGCATTTTTAAGACTTTTTTTTCCCTAGTTTCGTGAAGAATGTCTTTGGTATTTTAATGGGAATTGCATTGAATCTTTATATTGCTTTTGATAGTATGGCCATTTTAACAATAATGCCTATCCATGAACATGGGAGGTCTTTCCATCTCCCTTGTATTCTTCAATTTCTTTCTTCAAAGTTCCATAGATTTCATTTTAGAGGTGTTTCACCTTGGTTAGATTTATTTCTAGGTTTTCTTCCCCCATGGGGGAGACTATTGTGAATGGGGTTGTTTTCCTGGTTTATTTCCCTGCAGATTCATTACTGGTGTGTAGGAAAGCTATTAATTTTTTATGTTGATTTTGTAGCCTGCTACTTTGTTGAATTTTTTTTTTTATTAGCTCTAGCAGTCACCTGGTGGAGTTTCTTGTGTCTTCAAAGTATAGGATCATATTATCTGCAAATAGTGATAATTTGACTTCTTCCCATCCTATTTTTATGGCTTTTATTTCCTTCTCTTGCCTAATTCTACCATGCGGCCAGCGCAATGGTTTCATTAATGAGGTTCTTGGCATAAAAGTTAGCTAGTGAGATCGAAATAAAACACACAGACTCAGTTACCTTTTCCTATGACCAGGTCCGAGACGGCTCCCCTCTCTGGTTCCCTCCACTAACCGCCCGGCAGGGCAGCAAGGATTACTCAGGGCTAGCAGGAGAGAGAGAGAGGGAGCACGCCAGGGAGTAGCCTTTTATTGGGGAACAAGAAATTCAGGGGAGAATTCCATCCAATGAAGGTTGAAGGGGGGGCCGCACTCCAAGGTCAGGGTCAGTGATTGGGCCTCCGGGGTCAGTGGTCAGTGACACCCCCACACGGATGGGTTCTCTCAACAGGAGAGGGCCGGGAAAGCTCCGACACAGCCAGAGCGCCTCAGACCCTAACCGGGAGTCACCCAGTCACGTGTGAGAATGGCTCCCGACACCTAATTGCTCTGCTAGAAATTCGAGTATTATATTAAATAGGAGTGATGAGAGTGAACATTTCCATCTGTTTGTATCTGATTTTAAAGGAAAATCTTTCAGCTTTCCCCATTCACTATGATGCTGGCTTTGGGATTTGAGGTAGGTTTATTCTATTCCTGTTTTCTCCCGTGTTTTTTTTTTTTTTTTAAATCATGAATGGGTGATTAATTTTGTCAAGGGCTAACTCTGCATCTATTCAAATGACTTTGTGATTTTTGTCCTTAAGTCTATTTATGTGGTAAATTACATTTATTGATTTGCATATGTTTCACTGTCCTTGCATCCCTAGGATAAAGCCTACTTGGTCATGATGTAAAATCTTCTTAATATGTTGTTGAATACAATTTGCTAGCATTTTATTAAAAATTTTTGCATCTACATTCATCAGGGATATTGGTCTTTCCTTGATATCTGGTTTTGGTATGATGGTGTTACTGACTTCATAGAATGCATCTGGGAGTGTTCAATCCCTTTTTATTTCATGGAATAATTCAACGAGCATTGGCATTAGTTCCTCTTTAAATGCCTGATAGAAGTCAGGTGAGAATCCATCTGGTCCTGGGCTTTCCTTTGTTGAAAAGCTTTTTATTACTACTATTTTCATTGCTAGTTATTAGTCTATTTAGGTTTTCTATGTCTTCTTGATTCAATTTTGGCAGACATATGTGTCTAAAAACAAAGCCATTTATTCTAGATTTTCCAATTTACTAGAGTATAAGTTTTCAAATTAGTCCCTAATTATCCTGTGGATTTCTTTGATGTCTGGTTATTCTCCATTTTTCACCTCTAATTTTATTAATTTGTATTTGGCTGAGAGTTTATCAATCTTGTTTATCTTTTCAAAGAAGCAACTCTTCATTCCATTGATCCTGTATATTTTTTTATTTTAAATTCCATTGACTTTGGCTTTGATCTTAATTATTTCCTTTCTTCTACTGGTTTTGGAATTGGTTTGTTCTTGCTTTTCAGGTGCCTAGAGATATATTCTTGGGTTTTTTTTGGAGGTCTGATTTTCTTATGCAGGCACTTGTAACTACAAACTTTCCTCTTAGATCTACCTTCTAGTGTCCCAGAGGTTCTGGTATGACATATCACTATTCTCATTTGATTCTAAGATTTTTAAAAATTTCTCCCTGTTTTTCTTCTATCATCCATTCAACATTCAAAATGTATTATTTAATCTCCATGGGTTTACATAGTTTCTTTAGGTTTATTGGTGTCAATATGTAAGTTTATTTCATTATGATTAGATAGGGTGGAAAGGATTATGTTAAATTTTTGTATTTTCTAAGATTCCCATTGTGACCCAAAATATGGTCTATTTTTGAGAAGGTTTCATGAGTAACTTGATCAGCTGTTGTTGGATCAAATTCTGTAGCTGTCTGTTAAGTCCATCTGATTTCTAATAATTTTTAGATCCAAAGAGTACTCCCTGAGTTTATGTCTGGGTGGCCTATCTATTGGTGAAGGGAATATGTTGAAATCACCCAATATTACTGTACTGGAGTTTATCTGAGACTTTAATTCAAGCATTGTCTCTTTTATGTAAATATGTTCGACAACATTTGGGGCATCCATATTTACTTACATTATGTCTTCTTCTTGGATTGTTCCCTTTACCAGTATGAAGTGAACTTATTTGTCTCTTATTAATTTTGGCTTTCAGACTGCTTTGTTGAATATGAGAGCACTCCTGCTTGTTTTAGGGCTCCATTTGCAGGGTATATCCATTTCCATTCTTTCACTGTCAGCCTGTGGCTCTTTCCCTGTAAGGTGAGTCTCTTTCAAACAACATATAGTTGGATCTTGTGTTTTAACCCATTCTGTCAGTCTGTGTCTTTTAATTGGAGAGCTGTGACCACTTATATTCAATGTTATTACAAAGAGATATTTATTAATTCCTGCCATTTAGATTTATTTCTAATGATTAATATGGTCCTGTTCCTCATTTGTTTAGCTACTCTTTAAATAATATTTGTCCATTTGTGTGCTTTGGGGTTCGTTTTTGATGTCTTCTTTGCCAAGTACTTATTTTCTGTGGTGTCAGCTTAGTAGTCATGAATTAATTTGTTTTCTGCTTATCGCAGAAGACTTTTATTTCTTATTTGATTCTGAAGGACAGCTTTGCTGGATATAGCAATCTTGGTTGACAGTTATTTTCTTTCACAGCTTGGAACATATCATTCTAAGCCCTCCTGAATTTTAGATTTTGTCCTGAGAAATCAGAAGTAACTGACTGGTTTGCCTCTAAATGTGACCCAAGTATTTTCCCTTGAGGCTTTCAATATTCTACCATTGTTCTGTATGTTGGGCATTTTAATTATAATGTGTCATTTTAATTATGATGTGTTCTTTTTTGAGGTTCCTGTCTTTTTGGAGTTCTGAATGAACCCTGTATCTGGATGTCCATTTGATTTTCAAGGTTTGGAAAAATTATGTATTATTATTGCCCTGAAAAGGGCCATGCCATTAGGACATATTACATAGTCTTCTTCAATCCCAGTGGTTCTTAACCATGGTCTCTTAATGTTGTCCCAGAGTTCTTATATTCTCTGGCCATGGTCACTTCTTTTCTTTTCTTCATATTGTCTGAATGTTCAAGGCCAACCACTTTGTCTTCCAGTTCTGAGATGTTGTCTTCAGTATGCCTACTCTATTAAATAAAGATTCTCAACTTAAATTTACTTATTTATATCTCTATCTTCTTATTGAATTTCTTATTCATATCCTGAACTGGCCTCCTTAATTTATTTAGCTATTTTTCAGTGTTCTCTTGGAACTTACTGATCATTTTTATAATCATTCTTCTGAATTCTTTATCTGATATTCCATTCACTTTAATATCTTCAGACTTGTTGCTGGTGAATTACAAATTTTAGGAGGCATCACGTTACCTTTTTTCCCCCATATTTTTTGTATTCCTGTGATTTCCTCCTCCCAAAAAAAAACATCAGCAAAATTCAGCTTTTTATTGAACATGTTATAAGAGTTTAGTCAAAAAGACCAAATCCCATGTAATCATTGGAATCCTCAGATTCTTCCTTCTTTGCTTCCACTTTCTTCTCCTCAGCTGAGGAAGCTGTGGTAGTGGGGACAGGACCTCCTGCTGTTGTCACACCAGCTGCTGGAGCAGGCCCACTGGCACCTGTGTTGCAAATGAGGCTCCCAGTATTAACATTGGCCAGGGCCTTTGCAAACAAATCAAGCCAAAAAGGTTCATCATTTACACCAGGTTTTAAGATGAGGGCATTGATTTTATCCTCCATGATGGTCACCTTGTTGTCATGCTGTATGAGGACAGAGCATAAACAGGCCAGGCCAGATACAGAGGCCATGTCATGGACTGCTTTGCTGGATGAAGTGAAGGCCTCACCCCAACATGGCCTTAGCTTCCTTGGAAGGACCATGTACTTTGGTGGCAGCAGAGGAAGGAAGACTCTGTTGGGCTTTATGATCTGTTGGGATGGATTTCTCACCCACTCTTATATGTAGGACTTTTTAGGGGACTGACTTCTCTTGCCAAAGTGACCTGGAATGACCTAGATTGAGACTCCTCAGAGGTGTGATGTTCATAGACTTTGTGCTAATTCTCTGTTGGATTTTGCTGTTGAAGTGAATGTCCATGAATGGGATCTGAGAGACCCCCTAATCATTCCTACTTGGGCCTGGTCATATTTTTCTTTTTCTTTTTTTCTTTCTTTTTTTTTTTTTTGAGGTGGGGTATTAGGGATTTAACAGAGGGGTGCTTCACCACTGAGCTATATCCCCAGCCCTTTTTGAAATTTTTAATTTTGAGGCACGATGTCACTAAATTGCTTAGGACCTCACCAATTTGCTGAGGCTGGCTCAAACTTGCAATCCTCCTGCCACAGCCTCCCAAGTCACTGGGATTACAGGCATGCACCACTGTACCTTGCTTAATTTGAGGGATTTCTTCTGTTCTTTGTATTAAAGAATCACTGAAGTTTGAGTGTGATTTATCTGTGTGAATCAGATAAGTATTCTCTTGGCTGGATTTAGGTCAGCAGCAGAGTCTCTACCCTGTGAACTTGTGTTCCTGTAGACTCTGAGCACTGCTCAGAAAAGGGGAAACACAATAATAACACCTGGAGCAAACAATATGCAGCATTAAAATAAATATCCAGTGCCTCCTATGATATCTACAACACTAGTTACCACAAAAACAGGAAAAGCGAGGTCAACAATTGCTAATAGAAACGAAAACCATGAGTTAAAGTAAACAGTAGGTGTCAACTGTGCCATCCACAGTACTTATTAAAGTGCAACAACATGAATGATGGGGGCAGGAGCTATGAAAAGCAAATCTAAAAGATGGTGAAAATACAGTTCATTAAGAGAAAGGAAAATGTGATAAGAAAGTTTAGAATGTTTACAATGTGAACCAGAAAAAATGCAGAACAGATATAGCAAATGATGATTATAAAGAAGGAGGAGGAGAAAAAATAGAAAAGACAAAGTAAATGGGGGGAGAGAGCGAGAGCAAGAGAGTTTGACTGTCAACAGAAGAAAGGATAAATAGAGAGAAACAAGAGAAAATAAACTAAAATCCCAACCCTCAAAAGACAAGGAAAAATAATCATTGTAAAAATTGCCAAAAATGAAAAAAGAGACAAATATGTATATATGTGTGTGTGTGTGTGTGTGTGTGTGTATAAATCAACAACACAATATGAACAAAAAAAGTAAAAAAGATCCTTCATGTTATCTAGTGAGGTGGTCAAAACCAGGGTTAAGGATGAATGGTCACTGCCTTCTTTCCATTTCTTCTTGGGTTAGAGAGAGAGAGAGAACGTAAGAGAGCATGCTGGAGCTTGTTAACCTCTTCCTCTTCTTGTGTTGCTTACCAAGGTACCAGTTGGAGTGGCCAAAACAAACTGGTTGAAATAGCTCAGATTTTCTTCTTACCTGTATAAGGTAGGATGAAATGGAAAATACTGTCAATTGGAGTTTTGTCCCCACAGACCAGACTGAGGTACTCCCAGGGTGGGGCTACTACAGAGTTCCAAAAGGGAAGTTCCCGTGTAGCTGTGGCTTAGACCTTATCAGCCTCTAGGGACTTTGTTGGGTGGTATCTGCTCTGAATAGATTAGGTCAACACATCCCGTAGGGTCCAGATAGATGTTGACCTGTGCTAGGAGTCTCTATCTCAGGAGGCTCCCAAGAATTCTGCTCATGGGGGAAGGGAACCACCCCTCCATAGGTCTCACACACTCTGCTGACCAAGAATGTGGCCTTCTCAAGAGTAGTCCCCAAGTGCATTCACACCTGCCTATTCAGTTTCCTGATCCTCTTCATCTGGTCAGGTGGACGGCCAGACTCAAAGAAGTTGCACACCCCTCCATATTTCTGACTTGAACCCCCACTGGGTACACTCTTCTCTGTGCCTGTTTCACTCACATTCTGCTAGGCAAATCCTAGGCCACACAACAGGCACTTTCAGGGACAGGATGGCTATGTTTGCTATAATCTTCCAGCTCCCACAGCAGCAAGTTCCTCAAGATGGCCTATGCACCCGCTCTCTGCCTGCCGATTCAGAAATAGCATTTTTCAAACACTAGTTTACTGTGCAGTTTCTGGATCAACTAAGTTTCAGGTTGCTTTTCTAATCTATAGGTTTTTCTGTGCTAGATTTATCCATTGTGTTTCTCTCTGTCGATATTATCCCTCCCCTCTGCCATGAACCAGTGCCACTCCCACTGCCACAATCGACTTAGCTCCAATGTGTTCTTTCTTGTTCTTTGTTCAATGAACCCAACTTTCTGAATCTCTAAGAGATTCTGACTCTCTGATATTGAATACAAGTGAATTCCCTCTTTCACCAACCTCACTGAGAAGCAGTACTCTGGCAGCTTGGATCCAATTCATGGAGCAACTAGAAACACAGGCTTCCTCTATTCTACCATCTTCCCAAATCATCCATTTCAAGTCAATTTTTGCACATGGTGCAAGAAAAGTATCCCGTTTCATTCTTTTACATAGCTCTCCCACCATGGTTTATTGAAGATATCCTTTTGCCATTGATATTCCCAGTGGGTGCACTTGTCAAAGTTTAGTTGGTTGTGTATGAATGGGTTTATTTCTGGGCTCCTAACTGATTCTGTCCCATGGGTCTATATGTCTTCCAATTACTATAATTTGTAATTAAAAAAAAGTAAGAGTGTATAATGCTTTCAGTTTTGTTCTTGCTCAAGATGGGCTTGGCTATTCAGAGTCCCTTGTGATCCCGTATGTATTTTAGGGTTATATTTTTACATTTCTGTGAAAACATGACATTGGGATTTTGATATGGATTGCATTGAATCTGTAAACCACTGTGGGAACTATAGAAATGTTAGCAACATAATTCTTCCAATCCATGGACACAGAATATCTTTCTATTACTTGTGTCTTCTTCCATCTCATTAATCAAAACTTTGCAAAATATATAGTGTTTAGTGTGTGACTCTTTCACCTCCTTGGTTAATTCATTCTAAGTCTTTTATTATTTTTTTGATGCTATTGTAAACTGGATTGTTTTCTTAATTTCTTTTTTTCAGAAATTAATTCATTAATAATTTATTTCATATTAATTCATTAATAATTATTGATCTGTTCAAATTTTCTATTTCTTTATGATTTAATCTTGTTTATTACAACTTGTTTCTTATAATTTATTCATTTTGTCTAGGTTATTCAACTTGGTGTTTAATCATACATAGGAGTCTTTTATGATCCTTTGTATTTCTATGGTATCAGTTATAACAACTTCTTGTTCATTTATAATTTATTTAAGTCCCCCCCCTCTTATTATTGTGTAGTCTAACTAAAGTGTTGTTAATTTCATTCAAAAAACCAACTCAGTTTCATTGATGTTTTCTAGTTTCTCTGTAGACTTTATTATTCTTACTCTAATATTTATTATTTCCTTTCTTTTGCTAACTTCTGACTTACTTTGTGCTTATTTTCCAGTTCCTTAAGGTTTAAACTTAGGTTTGTTTGAGATTTTTTTTTATTTATGTAGATGTTTACTGCTATAAACTTTGTCTATGAGAACTGTTTTTGCCAAATCCTGAGAGTAAGTTCTGGTTTGCTATATTTTGTGAGAAACATGCTCACCTGTCCAAACCCAAAGAATGGACTTAGAGACATGAAGTATAGCAAAAGTGGAGCTTTTTATTGATGGTCTTGCAAGACTGGGTGTTTGGGTGAACGGACACCCAGAGCTGTTACAATCAGCATTTTATTCCCTAGTACGCACAGTCCTTCCCTTGGTTTCTCATTGACTGAGTACCATGGGGTATATTGCCTAGGTTTTACTATGTCCTATTGGCTTATTTAAAGAAATGTACCTACAGTTGCTCCCACCTCCCTTGTGCTGGGAAGGCCTTCTTGGGTTGAGTGCATTTGGGCATACACTGCATTTTATCCTTGTTGGTTAAGTTGGTTCCTTCCCTCTTCCCTTCTATTCTCAAGGAGCTGTGAATTTTTCACATTGTGGTGTTACCTGCTTGTAACTTTCCACTCTGTTCTCCCCTTCTGCTGCTTTTCTTGAGTGTCAAGGAATTTTACATTTAAGGCGACATACTATACATTGAAAATGGACCAACAGACTTTCTGTTTTTCACATGTTTCTATTTTGATTTATCTCAAAATACATTTTTGGGGGCGCGGAGTACTAGGGATTGAACTAAGCTGCAATCCCAGCCCTCAAGATACATTTTATTTTGCCTTTCTATGTCTTCTTCTTTGGCCCATTTGTTGTTCAGAATTGTGTTCCTTAACTTCCACATATTTGTGAATTTTCTAATTATCCTCCTGTTTTCAATTCCTAGTTTCATACCATTGTGTTTGGAAAAGATACTTGATAGATTTCAATCTCTTTAAGTTTGTTAAGACTTCTTTTGTGGCCCAGTATATGATCTAGCCTGGAAAATATTCTGCGTGTGCTTGGAAATGGTGTCTATTCTACTACGATTGGATGGAATGTTCTGTATATGTCTAAAAGGTTCATTTGGTCTATAGTGTTATGCAAGTTCACTATTTTCTTTGATGAGTTTCTGTCTGGATGACTTAGCCATTGTTGAAAGTGGGGCATGAAAGTATTCTACCATTATTGTATTCTCATCTCTACTCTCTTCAGTTTTGTTAACCTTTGCTCATGTGCTTAGGTGATCTGATGTTGGTGCATCATATTTACAACTGTTATATCCTCTGGATGAATTAACCCCTTTGTCATTATAGACTAAACTTCTTTGTCTATCATGATTAATTTTGAACAAAAGACAATTTTGTCTGAACTAAGTATCGCCATTCATGCTCTCTTTCAGTTGACATTTGCATGGAATATTTTCTTCTCTTTAGTCTTTGTCCTTAAGACTGTAATAAGTCTCATATAGGCAGCATATTATTGGATCTTGTTTTTAAATACATTCAGCCACTCTATGTCTTTTGTTTGGAAAATATAGCCCATTTTCACTTAAAGTAAATATTAATTAATACATAGTTAACTTCTTTTTATGTTTAAATTGTTTTCTGACTGGTTTATTGTTGCTTTGTTACTTACTGTCTTTCTGGCTTCTTTGTATCTTGATTTTTGTTTGTTCATTTTTTAATGCCATATTTTAATTCCTTTTGCTTTATATTTTGTGGATCTACTATTTGTTTTTTCCCATTAGGTTACCATGAGTCTATATGACAGCACATTTTTTCTTTCAGTGCTGGGGATTGAACATAGGACCTCATACATGCTGGGAAAATACACTACCATGGAGTTACATCCTCACCCCCTAAAAACATCTTTATAGCTATAAGAATTTATTTTAAATTAATACAACATAACTTCAATTGCATACAAAAATTGCATTTTATCACTCCTGAACTTTTTACTATTGATGTCACACTTTAGATCTTTTTTACATTGTGCGACCATCAACAAATTATAACAGCTATAGTCATTATTAATACTTAGTTCTTGCAACTTTACACTAGAGTCAGATGTGATTTATACACACTATTACAGTATTAGAATATTGTCAACTTGACGGTACAATAATTTTTACCAGTGAGTTTTGTATCTTAATTTCACTCAGTATCCTTGCATTTCAACTTGAAGAACTCTCTTTAGCGTGTCATGTGAGGCAGGTCTAGTGGTGATGGTTCCCTTGGCTTTTTTTTCCTCTGAAAATGTTTTCACATATCATTCATTTCTGAATGATAGCTTTACTGCATACATTATTTTCAGTCAGCAATTTTTTTCTTTCATCATTGAATGTATCATTCCATTTTCTCCTGACCCACAATATTTCTGCTGAGAAATCTGCTGATAACCTTATGAAGTTTCCCTTGTATGTGCCAAGTCTCTCTTTCCTGCTTTCAAGATTCTCATTGTCTCACGTTTACAATTTGATTATAATATGTCTTCTGGTAATATTCTTTGTGTCAGCCTTACTTGGGGGCTTTTGGGTTTCACTAATCTAGATATCCCTCCCAAGGTTTGGAGAGTTTGAGGCTATCACTTCTAGCTTTCTTCCCCTTTCCTTCTCTATTCTTCTAAGACTCAACTAAGACATGTTTATATACTTGATAGTATTCCATAGACACCATAGACTTTCTTCACTTTTCCTCATTCTTTTTTTCTTTTTGTCCTTCAAATTTCAAATAACCTATTTTCAAGTTCACTGCTTCTTTCTTCTACTTTTTTTAAAATTATTTATTTATTTATTTATTTATTTATTTTTTATTGTTGGTTGTTCAAAACATTATATAGCTCTTGACATATCATATTTCACACTTTGATTCAAGTGGGTTATGAACTCCCATTTTTACCCCGTATACAGATTGCAGCATCACATCGTATACACATCCACTGATTTACATACTGCCATACTAGTGTCTGTTGTATTCTGCTGCCTTTCCTATCCTCTACTTGATCTTACTTGCTGTTGAAGGTCTCCATTAAATGTTCACTTCTTCCATTGTCTTCTTCAGTGAAAGGATGTGTTTGGTTCTTTTCTATTTCTTTATTAAACTTCTCATTTTTTTTGCAGGGGGGCGGGGTACTAGGGATTGAACTCAGGGGCACTTAACCACTGAGCCACATCCCCAGCCCTATTTTGTATTTTATTTAGAGACAGGGCCTCACTGAATAGCTTAGTGCCTTGCCATTGCTGAGGCTGGCTTTGAACTCACAGTCCTCCTGTTTCAGCCTCCCGAGTTGCAGGGATTATAAGGCGTACACCACCACACCTGGCAAAACTCTCATTTTATTCCTGATTTTTCCATGATAGTTTTTTAGTCTATGTTTCTTGCATCTCATTGAGCTTCTTTAAGATTATTATTTTGAATATGTCGTCAAGCAATTAAGAGAATTTCACTCCTCTGGATTTGGTTGCTGAAGCTTTATCAGTTTCTTTCAGTGGAGTTATGTTTGCCTGATTCGTCATCATGCATGCAGCCTTTGCATTGGTATCTGTGCATTTAAAGAAAGACACACCCGCTTCAAATCTTTTCCTGTCAGGTCCTTGGGTTGATGGATTGCTTTTAGTATCACATTCCATCCGGGTTGGAGCCAGTTCACGTAGTTGCTTCTGGGTCTGCTGCAGGGTCCAGTGGTTGGGTATGTATGGATCCTGTCTGATTCCTGGCTGAACTTGACTTTTAGCAGACCTTGGTCAATGGGTGGGACTTGGACAAATGTCTGCATCAGTGTCTACAGTTGGGCCAAAAGGTGGTAGAACTATTGCCATGTATGCATATAGCTATGGCCCATGCCAGGTCCCATGAGGGTTCCTTCCAGGTCATTAAGCAGGCAAACCTGGGCTCCAGTCTTGGGATGAAAGGAGCTGGAACCAAGTCACAAGTCTTCTTCTGGATCCACAATAGAGATTAAAGTTTGTGGGCCTGCCTGCCTTACAGGGCACAGATGGATATGTCTCTCTTCAGGTTCCTTAATGGGCAGGAACCTGAAGGAATGGGCAGGTCACAGGCTGATTTAAGATACACAGCAGGGACCAAGGTCAGTGAGCCTGAGGCACCAGGGCATGACTCCTCCTAGACTTCTCAGATACATACTACCACTGACTTTCCTCAAAAATTCACCAAAGGGCATGTTGTACACTAAAAAATAAGAGGCTGTGTAGCTTACAAGTGAGCTGAAACATATGATATATTACTGGGGACATCACAGCACCAGATGATGCTGGTGGCAAGACCAAGTTCATGCAGGGTGAACCCACAAAGATGGAACTGTTTCTAGATCTGAAACTGGGGCCATGGTTAGTGAGCCTGCCTCCTGGGAGTGAGCCTGTCATTTCAAAATGACCTTCTTCAGTCTTGTCCTTTACTATGGTTTTGCAGCATCCTACTTGGATCCCAAAACTTCCACAAAGTCACTTTTATCCATCAGTGGTTGCCAAATGGAGAATATGCGTGGGGGAGCTTCCTATTCCGCCATCTTGGTGATGTTATTCCCTTCAGTCTCCTCTTCCTAATTTATCATCCAACCCTACTCTCGTTGAGATAATTCTCATTCATTCAGGTATCCATGGTTAATGGGATTAAATATTATACTAAGTACTTTAAGAACAAGATCAAAGGAATAAATTTCTTCTGATAGAGTTTTGCTTTATTATCAATTTAAGGATGAAAGTTATTGCAAGGTGGAGAAAGTGAAATAGAGGCCATCGGCTTCTCTTACTCCCAATGCTGCCCTTTGCCAAGTCTCCCTTTTGAGGAGTGACAGTGGAAAACAATTAAATATTCATAGCCTCTTCTGACTTCTCAGGAAACTCCTGGCATGTTCGGCTATCCAACACACAGTTTTGACAAAACCCTGAAATTAAAATATAGACCTTCACTGAGTTGGGCCAGCTCATGAGCATAGTTTGGTACAGTGGTAGAAGAATATGTACCCAAATCAGGTCATCTCAATTCAGCATTATCAAATCCCTAGGATGAGTCAGGCCCCATGTCTGACACTTGGAGAAATAAATGTGACGGATACATTGATACAGCGTGACAAGTAGTCATAATCAAAGAAAAAAATTATTTTTTTCTCCTGACCTTTTAAAGTGCATTCAGTAGGGAAATACATGATGAAAATTCTGAAGCCTCTCATGAAAATTTGGTTCTCCTTCAGCAACCTTATGTCACCTCAGACTCTGGTTTACTGAAGAGTCCACTTCACACAAGATTCTCTGTTCAAATCCCCTCTCTCAGGTGTTCCCACTGGTAAGGACTCAACATGGGAAATATGTACTCCTGGCCTCATGAAAGAGCAGTGACCACTCAAATGCAGCTTTCTCTCTCTCTCTCTCTCTCTCATCTGTTCTGTTCTAGACCATGTTGAATTTCTCAAGTATGATGTAGATTCTAATTATCCGTATCCCCCCAGCTTATTTCAGGAGGGAGCATATAATAAGCTCTTCAATTTAAGCTTTGTATTTGTGTGTTGGAGAGGGAAAGGAGGAGGTTCGAACAGCACAGAAAAGTTTTTGTCTCCAAAGAAATATCTTCACAAATCTCCCTTCCCTACTCTAAGCTCTTTTTATATCCTTCGTCTGAGTGAGGTGGCTAAGAATTATGGAAATGATTGTCAAGATTCCCTTTTTAAATTCTGCATAATGATGCAGTCCCTCACTTTGGCATCTATTGTATCTTGGAACCTCAGCTGAAACTTTATATTTAACATCTTATTACACAAAAATAAAAGACAGTCCTTGCTCTTGAGAAACTCAGAGGCGACTAAAGGAGACGCAAATTTGTAAACAGATCATTTCAATATAATGTGACAAGTGTCATAACAACAAACTAGGCGCAGCGTACTGGGTATAATGAGGACACAGAGACAGTTTCTGACACACATTGCCGCTGGTTTCTCTCAAAAAATTAGCTGGGGGAAAGATCACATGCTAGAGAATGAGGAGTCTGTAGCTTACAAGTAAGCAGAAAGGAATGCAGTACGTTATTAAGAATCTCATGCTCCAGAATAAGTGCTACTGATGCGTCTCCTGGTTGTTTAAGTACTTTGAAAGAACAACTGAATTATAGGTTTTGGTAATACTGTTTAATTGGTTAAAATGAATAGGAAAAAAAACTCCTTTCTTAAGAGTTTGAAAAGAGGCCCAGAAATCTTAGCAGCCAAATGTAAAAATAGTAATCCTCTCTGAATCTGCCTAAGGAATTCTAGAACAGGCATAGTCCTGAGACCTCGATAATTAAGATATGCCTCGCTAAAGTGCCCTTGGCTTCAAGGGTACCAGTTGAATGGACAGAGGACATCTGGACGTGAAGTAAAGAGACCCCATCCACTGCACTGACCAATTTATTTCCTGTATTTTATCACCTATTTAATTCTCTCTCTCTCTCTCTCTCTCTCTCTCTCTCTCTCTCTCTGTCTCTTTCTCTTTGAATAAATAGTTAATTTACTTTCCCAAACCCCAATCCCAACATGAAGCAGAGCATTATAAAACTGCAAAGAAAATGTTAAAAAAAGTTCAACAATGAGATCACTTCTCTAATACTAGGGAAGAAAGAAGCTTTAGGGCCTTGATTGAAGTTCATGCTTCTGAAGATCCTCAGATTCCTAGAGATGTTTCATTCCTATATTCAAAGAGGTACAATCTACTTTATGTGCTCAGAGAAAAATGCCTCCTTGAGGTTCCAACCATATCATGGCTATGTACCTCACATCTAATAAGCTTGTTCTAATTTTAGTTGTTTTACCCATTGTCTCCTTTGAGTCACTGAAATTCTTAGAAATTCAAATAGGTATGAACTCTAGCCATGCCCTGCAGACCTCTCACACCTGGAAGAAACACGACCACTGTTGAACCACAATTTTTGGAAAAAAAAATGGTTCCTATACCCAGAGACCACATTTCAGAACCATGAAGCAGGATTTCATGCAAGAAATGCTACTTTATTCCCTTTCTAGCTAGATTGTGATTCTGATGGACGCCATGGACGCTTCTCTGGAAGGCTGTGATTGGCTTCCATGGGGTAGCAAGAAAACTGCCCCTTATGGAGAAGGACAAATATCCCCTCCTGCCACTTTCCTTCCAGGTCCTGGTCTTTCCTGCCTTTTTTCTCTTCCTTGGCTCCAGAGACTATCAGAACTGTGGTATTTTACAGAAATAAGAAAAAAAAAAATGTTTCTGATCCTGAAGAATGGGAACTAACATTTTTAGGGCATTTGCTTCATGCCAGGCACTATCTGACTGACACTACATACATCCCGAGGACAGGCACCAATGAAGAAGATGGTTTCCTTCTAGGGTCTTAAGTATTTCTCCCTCAAGTTCAGAAATAATGCCCTAGGCATTAAAAAGATGGTAGTGGTACCCACCCATGCCCAATGTGCAAATCATAAAGGATTCTGAACTATAAAATAAATAATGTATACTAGCCTAAAATTTTAAAACTTCTGGTTTTCCTGACTTTAAATTCCTAAATAACACTGCTGTCATATATAAATTTTTTTAAAAAATCAATAATTTTTAAATTTCAAAAATTATTTCTACATAAGTTCATGAAACCTTTGTTTTTGTCTCTGGCCTTGATCTGTGAGTGTTTGCTCAAAGGTGAAGGGAAGGTGCCACCACCCCTGCTTGGCTGCTGGTGGTAGGACAAACTTTGGTGTCCTGGTGGCCGCTCAGAGCTGCCTAGGCGTCAGGTACCCTGTGCTAGTCAAGAAATGCTTTCTTTGGTCGGTCTCTTGAAGTTTTTTGGTAACATGGATTTCTGGACAATAAAAGCTTTGAAACTTGTATCTCCCACTTATTCCATATGCCTGAAGAAGATTCTTGGGTGACCATTAAGGCTGTTTCTATCCTTTGGTGAAGGAATCAATCTTACCTCTAAGCTTTTATAGCAGCATCCGGGAGTCTTTCTAATGGACATAAAGCCTTAATGGTGGGTAGTATATTCTGTCTTTATCATATTAGTGTCCATAATACCTGCTAGATATTATAGATACACTCTCAGCACTTTAAAGATAGAATACCATCGTGTTTCTTGGCTTCCTTTGTTCCCTTGTCACGTAAGCTTTCAGTCTAGTTCCTATTTATTTCTAGATTGTTTGTCTGCTTTCTTACTGTTTTCGATGTCCTTTTGGTCTTCATTTTTTTCGATTTCACTGTCAAATATCTTCTTCTGTTCTCGTCCTCTCTCTCTCTCTTTCTCTTTCTTTTCTCCCCTACTTCAGATTCATTGAGTTTCTTGAAAATGAAGATTTGATTCTTTCATAGATACTAGAAACAATCTGGTATTTCTCTCTCTGAAAGTTGCTTCTCTTTCCTTGTCTAGTCTCTTTTTCTGGACCTCGGATTAGATACAAATTCAAACTCATTTGGTCTTCATGTATCTCCCTTTGTATTTTTAATCTCCTGTCTCTCTGTACTGCATCCTGTGTGATTTCTTCAATATTTACTTCCGCTTAACTAATCCTTTTTTTCCGGATGTATCCAATCTACTTAACCTGTCCAGTGAGTTTCAAATTTCAATTATTTATTTTAATGTCCTGCTTGACTCTTTTCCAAATTCAGCTGTTGTTTTTTTCCTTTTGTTCATTATTTGGGCTCTCCATTTCCTTATTTATTTTAACACATTAAAAACACTTATTTCATATTTTGTATCTGATGGCTTCAAGAGCTGACGTCTTCTCATTTCTATATCTGCCCTTGCTTACATCCATTCCCGCTCTTGGTAACTTCTTCCTTGTGTATTTTAAGTGATTTTTAAATTATGAACTCTTATTTGAGGGGATTTTATCTGACATTTGTTGAGATTTGGGCTAAAAAAAAAAAGGTACATTTCTTCAGAGAATATTTGCTTTTACTTCTAGTAGGCATTGGAACTTCACCAGTGAGGGGTCTTTAAAACTAGTTCCTGACTCAAAGTCTTTTGGAACTGGAGGCATTGTAGATACAAACCTCAAACTTGCATGATGACTATCTTGTACAGACATGATTTCTGAGAATATTTTTTCCTTTCACCCAGAACGAAGACCAAATAGGGTTGTTGTCTTTTGTGGGAAGGAGTTGTAGCTTATGTGGGTCTCCAATTAGTCCTCCCTTGTGTGAACCCTTATTTTTGACGCTAGTATTTTGCCTGGCAGAAGATTTGGTTTGTGGAACATGTAGATAGCCACTGTGTTCAGCAACTCCCACCAGTCTAGATTCATGTTTTTGCTTCATTTTTAGCCACTGCAAGACTTTGTTATTTTTCTTGCCAGAAAAACCAAGTATTCAAAAATGTGTTTGTGTGGTTTGCTTTGGTTTTACTCAGCATTTAAAGTATTTATAGTAAGGTCTTTGTTTTTTTTTTAAAGGATATTTAGTATGCATTATTGCTAGAAACTTAACTCTTCATTCCCTACAAAGTCCCTATTTTGTTTAGAGAGAGAACTCTGTTTTGTTCCTTATGCATGGAGAGAAATGACCAACAGGACTCAAGTTTAACTGATCATCAAACAGAACTGTTATCAATTAATTTCTTTTCTTAGCCACAGCCATCCAGGTTTCCCCTAATTTCCAACCCTCCAAATTATTTTGTTATAATCCATAGCATCAGCAAGATTTCACATGCCATAATTTTTTAAAGTCTGTTTTCCTTTAGAGAGGAAGAGAAGTGGTAATTTTTCCCATAAGTGGCTTTTTAAACTTAAGAATGTGTTAGTTCCCCTTAGGAGCACAGTATGGATATTTATTAATTCCATGTACTTCAGATGCTACGTGCAGGCACTGAGAGGAACAGTCTTTAAGGTGGAGCATTTCTTTGACAAACATTATTAAGTCTCTGTCCTGTTCCAAGAGCCTGAAAAACTCAAGAACAAAGGCATAGAGGCAAGAAACAGCCTGGCATATTTAGGGACCCAAAGTAAAAGTCTAGAATGGATGGGGCATAGAGGTAGGGAGCCAGAAGTGGAGAAAGAGATGGAACAAAATATTCACAAATTTATGTAAACTCTTCCTGAGCTTCTATGGATTCAACTTTTATAAAAATTTAAGATGAATGTGTATTTTTCACTTTCTATGTTCAAATCAATATTTATTTTTATACTTAAACCATCCTTTTTCTAAAAACGTATCTGGATGTGCAGAGATCTTCATCAGAAAATAAAAGGGACATTTTGAATTTCATCATAGCTCTGTAGCCTACCCCTGGATCAGTGCCAGGTTCCAGGCTGGAAGGCCAAGGAAACTTCCTTTGTGTCTGCTACAGATAGACAGGTCCACAGAAGACTTCACTCAGGGATGACTGTTGACTTCTAGGACAGGGACTGTCTCCCCTGCTTTGGGTTTTAGTAGCATCCTAGGTATGGCCAGGCAAGGGTTGTCTTAGGTGCATGTAGCCCCAGGATGTGGTCTGCTTCCGGCGACTGTGGTCCCAGGAGGCCAGGCCTTGAAGGGATGGGTGTGACAGTCAGATTTCACACTGCGGTTCTCAGACCTTATACAGCCACACCTACAGCACTGTGCCTGAGTCCAACATGTGAGAACATGGTCCCCACAGGTAAGGACGTGCAAGGGACCCCCTGGCAGGACTGTTGAAAGACTGAACAGTATGCTCCCTCTTGATTTCCAGTATGCAGTTGTCTATTTTCAACAGGAAGACTTTCTAGCATAACTGAAATAAAAAGAGTGAATGACAGAAGCCTTAGAGCATACAAATATGACGCCCCATTTCATAACACAGAGGAATGACACCACCTAAGATAGGTGTCAGAGAAGAGCTCTGAGGGTGACAGATGAGCTTGTTTCTAGCTTTATTAATGAATAAACAGCAAACTGATCCCAGGGCTAGGGCTTTCTGAGATGCAGCCCGCCCAAGTACTTCTCTAAGTCTCCTCAGTGACAGGGTTGGGTTTCCTGAAGGCAAGAAAAAGAATGAAAAGTCAAAAGAGTCATTGTGGCTTTAGGGTGTTGCAAAGGTAATCTAGATTATAGATCACTGGCTCTGTTAGGCCATCCATCTTCCTGAGACCCAGATCACAGGGACTGACGAGGAGGATGGGCTAAATGGAGCCACATTCTTCCCAGAGGGAGCTTGTCCTGTCCACCTCCTCCCTCCCATTTCTAGCTCCAATCCCTAGTGTTGGCCCTTGCCCTCCTCCCTTCTCACAGGCTCAACCTTCTGAGGCCCACCTTCTGCCCTGCTCCCTTAAATACCTGAATGAAGCAAAGAGATGGGAGAGAAGTCTGGGCTGGCCTTCAGGGGAAGGCATCTAAGGCTAGTGATAAGCTAGGCCAGGGTTTGAGTGGTCCCACTTTTGATAACCCAAGAGGAGGCAGAAGGGTGTTCTAGGCAGAGAGCAATAAGAGACAAGGAACAAATCAGTTTGGTGAGAACACGGGTTTCCAGAAGAGGACAAGGATTAGGAGAACAGCTTGTGGCGCTTTAAGATGGTCTGAAACTCTAGTTCAGTTTGAACTTTTTAAAACTATCGGGAGTCATTTAAACTGGAAGGCAGGGAGAAGGGATAAAAATAAGAATTAACTTTATGATTTAAAAGTAACAACTAATATTTAAACTTTAGAAAGCATAGTCTGTTGCTTTGGACGCTCACAGCAGCCCTGTGTTGAGTGTGGACTCAGGTTTAGAATATTTGCAGCGCAGCCCAAATGCCCAAGTTCCCTGCCCCCATCAAACAGCCATTAGGAAAAGGGTGTCGGGCTCTCTGAGGAGCTAGCTGATCTGGGAGAGGAACAGCGGCATCTTCTCCTTGTTCCATCCATTCCAGAAATGGCCAGGCCGCCTCTGAGCAGTGGAATGAGAGGTGAGGAGAGAAAGTGATGCCAGATGAGACAGAGGGGGGTTGTGAGCCAACAGAACAGCAACAGCACAACTACAGTCAACCATGAAAGGGAAATGTTTGTTAGCAGCCAAACCTCACCCAGTTGCAGTAGCCCCACTTGGACATCTTTCCTAAGCTCCAGTTTGGAAAACCTACAAGTAGGAGGCTGTTTCAGTTTGAACCACACAGACAGGAATACCTGCCTTTTCCAACGGTACAAGCACTTCATGGGAGGGTCATGAAAGGTCTGAAGTGTGCTTGTTATTAAACACCATGGGACCGGTTATACTGCTGAGGGAATCTTCTGGAGATGTTTTCTTTTCTTTTTTCTTTTTTCTTTCTTGGCAGTGAGAATAAGGAGGAACAGGAAATACAGGTCTGATTAGGAAAAGGACTAGTAATCAACCTTGTATTGACTTTTGTCTGGCTCTGCTAGTGCCGGTGGAAAACGGTGTGCACAGGATGATGAAATGCTAATGCCGGCATCATGGCAATCAGGGGACAGTTATAAATAGAGCAGGCTGACTAATCAAAAAGAATGACATTGCTCCCAACTCAAATATTGTTTTTGGGAAAGGTATCTGTTTATGAATATTCTGGAATCTTCCACCTGACACTCCCCTTCCAGTTTTCCTTTCAGAGTCTCAGATAAAAGACACCTCTTAGGGGAGATGAATTTTTTCAGTCTGTGTTAAACTGTGCATGCTGTCCTTCCATTGGTTACAACTGTTTAAAACACAAGCCTCACAACAGATTTTAACCCTGAGATTTATAAATGTGGGATATGTAAATACAGTAAAATAACTAAGACCGATGATGAGGGCAACTCAGATCTTAAATTAATCCTACTCTGATTTCCCCAGGCTGAGTCCTCAGGGAGCTACTAGCCATTAGGCCTCAGCTTCCTCATCTGGAAAACTAAGATAATAGAATCTATTTCATGGAATTATGGGGATTAAATAAGACCAATGAGGCAACACACTCGGTAAATATCAGCTATCATTGTTTTATTATTCACAAAATTTTCAGGAGGCATATTTAGAATATGCAATGATAGCAATGGCAAGGCCAGAGAAAATACCAGGAAATGTCAGATTACAGTCATCCAGCTATTTGAAAGGAGGCTTCAAAATTGTCCCAATCTTTTATCTGGTGGCAGACACTCCTTGCTACCCTAAGCAAGAGAGGGTTAAGAGGTTCCCAGCTCTTGTTTGTACATGTATATGCAATGATGGGGAACTCTGCAATCTCAGACCAGCACCAAGAGTTGTGTTGGAAAATTCCTCTGTATATTGAATCTAAATCTAACCTCCTAGAACTTTCCACTCAGTGGCTTTGTTTCTTCCTGAGCTATGGAGAACAGGCCCATATGGCACCTTTCAAATACTGAAATGAGCCTTGCTATATTTAGTCTCCTTTAAATTAAATCGCCCCAGTTCCTTCAACTGTTCTTCAAAAGACATGTCTTCTAATCACATCACCACCTTGTTCTTACTTCTTCTAGATCAGTGGTTTTCAACCAGGGCCACATGTCTAGAAAAACTTCTTGGCTGTCACAGCAGGGGCAGGGGTGAGACCGGCATCTAGAAGGTAGAGAGGCCAGGGAAGTTGTAACAACCCTACAATGCACAGGATAGCCCCCAACAACAAAGAATTATTCAGCCTGAATAGTCCACAGTGCCAAAGTTGGGAAGCCCTGTCCTAACTATGCATCAGTGTTCTTAATGTGTGGGATAAAAATGTGCACAGAGAAGCATCAGCTAGTACTGCCATTACACAGTCATTACATTTCTGCTAAATTAGCCTAAGATTCAGGCAGAGTTTTAGTTTAGAATCAGTTGAAACCCCCTTTCATGTGCTGTTGCTGACCCAGAGATGATATACATGGGGCCCATATGCCCATTTAGAAAACATTAATCAGTGCTGGCACTCTTCCCTGCTTGCCCAGAGGCCACGTTGCAATCTCTTCCAGAACAATATTCTAGGCCACCACTACTAATCACTCAAATGGTAGTGAGCATGCCAGATGAAATCTATTCACTGACCATTTCTCCCGGGTTTTGTGATCCTGGGACCCAGGTCATGATGTGATCCTGGGACCTGGGCTTTGGGGGACTCTACAAGACGGTGTCACAATTCTTGGAGCAGCTGGAAAGAATAGAGGATGCTTTGATTTGATATTCAACAACAGGCACTTCTTTTTAAATAAGCTATTCCCCCAAATTCTTTTCCCAAACCTAACTAAACAAGCTCTATACCCTGCATTATTCAGGAGAATTTAAAAAAAAATTAAAACTTGAGTAAACAGCAATCTAAGCGTCTCAGAAGCCTGAAACCAATATTAATCAATATCTAGAAAATGGTTAATTTTACTTTGAAGCCTGATGCTTTATTCCATGTAGTGTTTTAAAATATATTGTTCCTCAGTATCCGAGGACAGCTTCCAAAAAAACCCTCCCACACCTCAGATATCAAAATCTGCAGGAGCTCGTCTCTTCTATAAAATGTGCAGTGTTTGCATATAACCTGCGCACATCCTCCTGCATACTTTATAGCATCTCCAGATCACTTATCTACCTAACACAATATAAATACTATGTAAATAGTTGTCATACTGTGTGGAGAGGAAATGATGACAAACAAATAAGTCGGCACATGTTCAGTACAGATGCAGTTTTTTTTTTCTTTTTTTTTTTTTTTGAGTATTTTCTATCTTCAGTTGTTTAAATTCAAGGCTGTAGAACCCATGGAGATGGAGGGCTGTCTATAATTCCTTTTTCCCCTCAGTGGAGGAAGGAGAAAAAAGACACTTTTGGATACCCTGAAATAGCTGTCTTCAACTTCAGCATTCTTTATAACCCTAGTCACTTCATTAGTTATGAGCAAAATAATATGTTTGCTATAGCCTGATTTACTCAAATACTTGATATAGTAATTTAAAAGTGGATTTATTCAGATTAATTATGTTTGCTAACTTAATCTGGTTTTCAGAGTTTTAAACACTTATCAATTGTGCAAGTAGAGTTAAACCAATGACCTATAAAGGACATAGTATCTGTCAGTACTTGAGAAGGAAACAGAAACTCGAGAGCATAGAAACTGTTAAAATTTGAATAAAACAAGAAACATTTTGTGTTTTCCAGATTGAGGGCTTTATATGTTATGTAGCAGATCCCCAAAGCCCTTGTTTTCAGGAATGCAGGTAAAGGAGATATGCAGGGGTGGGGATAAAGGGAGCCTTCCAAACATGTGGCTGCCTGCCACCTGGGACTTTTTCTAGACTCATCGCACATAGCTAAAGTGCAAGCTCTTATGCCAGACTCTCTGGGCTTGAAATCTAACTCAACCATAGCTGTGAGAGCTTCATCTATTACTTATCATAAGCCTCAGTTTCCTCGCACATAAAACCCAAATTATATTGTTATATTGTATGCATACACAAACACATAATAACATATTCCAGTATTATGTTTATTTATAATGCACCAATAAAGAAGGAACAACAGAAATAAATAAATAATAAAGGTAATGGTAGTAGTACTTACCTACTAGGTTTTTTGAAAAGATTAAACAAGACACCGTACACAGAGCATTGGTATGCAGAACATACCCAGGAAGAGTTGGCTTTTGTCTGGACCTCTGAAATTCAGTCCTTACAGAGATAGGATTCTAGTTTATTCCTTGATGTCTGCTGTAATATGTGTTCATAAAGCACCAATTAGCTCATTTGTAATTGCAAGATAGGGGAACAATGACAGTGTAACATGGAAATTGTGCTGGTTCACATGTGTTTTCTTTCCAAGGCAAGGAGAGCTAAAATAGCAGAGATGAGTAACAACTTCAGTGGGAAAGGCTCAGCATGGCTTCCAGTTTGATTTTTTTTTTCCCTTTAATTTTAAATGAATGTCTGCACTTGTGGATCCCTCCTCAGAGAAGCACATCCCAGCCTTGCATGTCCCAGGTTGCACTTACCTATGCCCATCTTCACAGCAACCCCACTGGCTCCCAGCAGCCAAAGTCTGAGTGTCCATCTTATTATTTTTGTGCATTTTTAATATTCTCTGAAGCAGCTTCTGGTCCTACTGAGCTGCCTGCCTTGGTTTCCAAGATACCAATTACTGTTTGTGTTGGTAGGCCAATTAAAAAGTCACACGGGTGTTGAGTGGTCATCCTTAACCCTATTCTTTTATCCATAAATCCTCACACCTTAATTATGTGATTTTCCAGCCTGGGAGCTTCCAAGAATGTATATGATGTGCATTTAACACATGACCAATGGCTTTCAAGTGCTGCAGAGGCAGCACCAGGTGAATCAAAGACATGTAAAGGCGCTGAACAAGGCCACACTTGGGCAGCATGGATGTGTTGGGCAGAATTCCAGGCTGCAAAGATGGCCCTTCACCTGGGAGACTCTGAATTCTGCAGCCTCTGAAAGAACTTTCAAGCCCAGGGCATCAGAGTGTGCCTGTTAGGTCCTGACCCTGCTGATGAGGTAGAGGCACCACCTTTTCTTTGTGTTTCTGTCTCTGACAGAGAGTGTAGAGTAGCATGCATTAGCAGAATGTATTTCTGAATAAACTCTTTCTCTTCACCTTTTGTTTGTTCAAAATGCATTTTTTTTTTTTCAGGGAAATACATTTGATTCTCCCTGTTTTCCCCAGGTTTGGGTAGTTCCTACCTCCCTCTATTTCCTGTGGCAATTTGATCCTCTCTAAACTGAAGACCTGCTTACATTTTCCTCTTATCATTAAAAAGGTGTGTGTGTGTGTGTGTGTGTGTGTGTGTGTGTGTGTGTGAGACCTCGACTTAATCAGAAGTTCCTTGAAGGCAGGGACTTTGTTTACTTCATCTCTATAGTTCCTCCACATTGCCCAGCACCCTGTCTTTCACACTGTAAGTACTTAATAAATGTTTACCAAGTGAGCAAGTCCTCCCAAGAAACCATTGGTTTTTTATTTGTGCCCTTCTCTAAGTACCTGACCACAGTGCACTGTGGATTCCAGGGCAGTGGTGAGAAGCCAGAGTTCTGCCTTAAAAATGTCCTGAATAAGGAAAACTATTCTGGGAAGGTAAGGACCAAACACCAACGTCAGAACACCTCGTGTGAAATATTTTATTCATATTTTTAAAAAATTAATAAGCAACAGACAGGAATTATTTCATTTGGCTGCTCTGATAGTTCCTGCTGCTCTTTCTGAGTCTCTGGAGGTTAAACTGTTTCCCAAGGGAATAACCTCAAGGTTATTCTTGCTCAGATAGAAAGCTGACTGACTGATGGCAGGGTTCTGGGTTGACAGCAGGGACACGTGGCCTGAGGGCGGTGGGGATGGGCCAGCTGCTTGGACTGAGACTCTTGAGCTCCATTGTCCTCCTCCTCTTGGTGAGCATCCAGATAGATCTGTTCAGTGTCCACTGTCTAGCCCCTTCCTTCAAATTTTAATAATGAATAAAACAGAATTTTAATACTAAACTTAATTGAAGTAGCTACAGGTAAAAATATTTATAGTATAAAGTAATACATGAAGAGCCCCTTATGGATTATATAATTTTCAATGTTTCATCTGCTCTCAAAGCAACCCTTTTAGTTTTAGTTTGTTAGGGATGTTATAATGAAGCACCACAAACTGTGTGGCTTACACAGAAGGAAGGTATTGTCTCTCAGTTCTGGTGGCTGGATGTTCAAAATTAACATCTCTGCAGGGTTAGCTCCCTCTGGGATCAGTAAAAAATAATCTGGTCCGTCTTTGGTGTTCCTTGGCTTATACATCTCTGCTTTCAACTTCACATGTTTTTCTTCCTTGGTGCATATGTATCTGTGTTCGAATTTCTCCTTTTTAATTTTAAAGTTTATTTATTTTTGAGATGGGGTCTGACTATGTGGCCCAGGCTGGCCTTGAACCCCTGAGAAAAAGAGATCCTCCTGCTTCAGACTCCTCAGTAGCTGGGACTATAGGCCCGCACCATGATGCCCAGCTAAATTTTCCCATTTTATAAGGACACCAGTCATATTGTATTAGGGGCCTACTCTACTCCTGGTTTACTTCATCTTAATTGTATCTGCAATGACCACTTTTATTTATATATATAAAAGTGGTTATATATATATATATATATATATATATATATATATATATATGACTACAGTTATATATATATATATATATATATATATATATAACTGTAGTCATATTCTGTGGCTCTAGAGGTTAGGACTTCAACATATGAATTTGGAGGGGATCCGTGTAAACCATAACACTTTATAGGACGTAAAGCAGGAATTTCTTCCATCTTCATTTTACAGATGAAACAGTCCCAGGGAGATGAAGTAATTTACCAAAGTAAGTGAAAACCCTGTGTCACAAATGTAAAGCTGCTGTCGGGTCCGGTGTCAGGGAGAACCATACATATTGCCTCTTGCTATGAGTTTGTCCAGCTGTTCTCACACCTGGAGCCCTGTGAGACTGAGGCTGCACTGAGGCAGAGGGAGGGGAAGTGGTCCCATGCGGTCTCCTTTTGGAAGCAGTTTAGCAGATGTCCTATTAGTAAGAGCTCTACTTGCTGCCCGTATGGGTGCACCTCATGAGGGCTTGGCCTCCAGGGAAACTGTTTACTCAAGCTGTTTCTTTTAAGTCTCTGGTTTCTTCCTGGTGGGCCCACTCTGGAGCCAAGGGGAGCTGGGTACAATGAGCTTATTCAGGGAAGAAAGTAAAATGCCCCGTGCTTCCTTTCTCTATGGCATCATTCTTTGCCACCCTGTGTCTTTCTTTTGTCCTGTCTATTGAGTAAGCCCAGTGTGGGTGTGGGGAGTGTGTGAATCGCCAGCAGTGTGACTGGGGACAGACGCTTGAGGAAGCACACATCAGGGTAGGCAGCAATGGGCGGACTTCTCAGAAATGGCTTTGCCAACACACCCACTTTGACCTTTTGCTCCGCCTGAGTCACTCTCACCAGCTAAAACTGGACCCTCCTGGAACATGGGTTCCCTTAGGCAGAAAGGAGTGGCACCCCTCATCTGTGAGCCCCACCTTTCGGGAACTGTGTAGGAAGTAGCTGAGTGCAGATTTGGGAGACACTCTAATCTGAGCTCTGCCAGTTGCTAAGTGTGTGGCTTTAGGGAGGATGCTTAATCTCCCCATGTCACTTCCTCATCTATAAAATGGAGATGATAAATTTGTTTACCTCGTAAGGTTATTGAATGGATAAATGATGGAAGCTAAAAATGGTGCTTGGAACGACACATCTTCCATGTGATTCTAGCACACTGTGGATGTAAGCAGTACTTCCTCACTGGTTTATTTTATTTCCCAAGTGTCATTTGCTAACCTGTAAATTAAAAACTTTCAGGTATATATCAAAAAGTTAACAGTGGTTGGTTGTGTCTGGATGATGGAATTTCGGGTGATTTCATTGTCCTATTTTTGATTATTTATAAGCTTTTGATTATTTATAAGCTTTTGATTATTTAAAGCTTTCTAAGGTTTCTGTTGTAAATATGTATTACTTTTTTTAATAAGAGAGAGCAAATACCACTGAGAACCTAAAGGGTGCAGTGAACTAGATGTGAGTGGGTTCAAAGTGGAGAAGACTTGTCCTTAGTAGAGTTTAAAGTCTACAGAAAGAAACAAGACACACAAAAGACAAGAAGAAGTGGACAGGGAGGCTAAGGCAGGCTTACTGGCTTATTATTTAAATTCTTTACATATTATGATTTCAGATTGACTATATGCAACCAGTATGAGACCAATTCCTACCAGGTGGCACTAGATATCACAGGGAGGTTACTGTCAGTCGTACTCCAACAGTCTTAGAAGTCTGAAATAGGAAAGTAAGATGACCCTGTCAAATACAAAGAGAACTTCTTTAATTCATCCCATGGAGCCGGGGGATGGGGATGGAATTGCTAAGATTCCTTTCTAAGGTACCTATCTCTGGGAAGGGGCTTACGAGGACTAAAACCTTGGGATACCTTATGTAGCACATTCTTGCTCATGACAAATGTGTATCAGATCACAAAGCAGCTTGTCAAATGGAATGAAGAAGTAATTTCCTGCTTCTCTTTCTTTCCATAGCATTATTAGCATCATCATTATTCTGGCTGGAGCAATTGCACTCATCATTGGCTTTGGTATTTCAGGTACGTGATTTCTTGCATTACTATGATCCATTCACCCTCACTATTAAACTAATCACTCAGTGTGATAGTGTGGAAAGAACACATGGCTTAGACACAGAAACTTGGGAGCAGAGCACTTGTTCTTCTCTTATTGTGGTTCTCTTCACCTTACTTAATTAAATCCTCGTGCCTTAGTTTCCTCATTGTTAGAATGGAGAAATAATGCCCAGTCAGTGTTTAGATGAGAGAATCAAACAATAAGGTTATCAGTAGTCCTCCTACCAGTCAGTGCTGAAATGTCATTCTGGGATCATGGGAAAAGTGCTGCATCTGAGCCAGTCTATCAATGGTGGACCTGGGTAGATGATTTCCTGGCAATGCAGCTTTGGCTGCAGTGTTATAGAAGACCAAGTCTTTGTATAGAGGAGTCTTAGATAAAAAGAAAACTGGTCACAAGTACTGTACCATGCAGGAAGTAGATGTCACGGTGGCACGGATGGTTAGTTCCCAAAAGCAGTTAAAGGGTGTCCATTGCAGGAAGATTCCTCTTTCCTCCTCTGTGCAGCCGTCTCACTGAAACGCCGTGGGGATTAGGCCAGCAGCTGTCTTCTCTGAGGCAACTTATTTGCTCTATTTCCCATAAACCACTTGACCTTAGCCAACACATTTATTGCAACTTTATGACCAAAGCCGTCCCTTCACAACTAGTTTATATAGTTCCAGTGCATTTCCCCTCTGTTACTCTCCTTCAGAGATGTGTGGCCTCTAAATAGTGGTCAAAAGGCCTAAACTAAGAAAACTTGCTGTATGTGTGTTTTCCTAGAAAAGATATTAGGACCCTTCTCCAATTTCTTTATCATCAAAGAATTTTATTTTGTCTTTTTTTCACTTTAATTGAATATCACTCTTTGTTGATTTGTAGACATTCTTTATGTATTCTGATTGCAAATTGACTACATGTATACCAAATCTTTTCTAATCTGACTTGCTGTCTCACTCTCTGAATAATCTTTCAACAGAAAAAAAGTTCACAATTTTAACTCAATTTAATTTATCAGTCTTTTCCTTTTTCAAACTTAAGAGTTTTTGGTCATCTGTTTAAGATTTTTTTTTGCTTATCCCAGGGTCATGAAAATTTTCTTCTGGGTTAAATTGTGAAAGATTTGCTGTTTTGCTTTTTACATTTATAAATAGGGACCATTTAGAATTAATTTTATGGTACAAGATTCAATTTCTCTTTCTGTCTATCTAGTGAGATTCAGCACCATTTATTGAAAATGGTCCTTTCCTGACTTCTCGTCAGTGCTGATAGTGTCATAAACCAAGTATCCATATGTGCATAGATCCATTTCCAAACCTGCTAATCTGGTTCATTCTACTAGAGATGTTCCCTAACTTATGATGGGGTTACAGCTCAAGAGACTTTTTATAAGTTGAAAGTATTATAAGTTGGAAAAAGCATTTAATACACCTAACCTATTAAACGGTACAGCTTAGCACACTGTAGACTACCAGCTGTGGCCCTCATGTGGCCAACTGGAAGCTGTTCTCATTGCTGGTGCCCATCATCATGACAGAATATCATACCACTTATCAGTAGCCCAGGAAAAGAGGAAAAACTCAAAATTTGGAGTACAATTTCTACTGAATGTTTATTTGAATAAAGTCTAAAAATCAAAAGTTGAATCATTCTAAGTCAGACTGTCTGTAATCCTTAGCAATTTATTTTTCTTTATTTTATGTTATTTTATCTTTTTATCTATTCCTAATTCCTAATCTTGGTCTCTTTCCCAGCTCCTCCATAAACTAAATTGTTGAGATTACAGGTATAATTAGCTTATAGTGGTAAAGAACTAGTTTTGTGTTTATTCATAATTTTTTAAATTTGTTTTCCTGATTTACTAATCTTGACTTTTTGTCTTTATTAAAATTCTCCTTACTTTATTTTGGCTGTCTTAATTTTTTCTAACATATTAAAATAAGCACTTCATAAAAAGGCATGTTCAAAAAGCCAGTAAATAGCTTTTATAGTAGATGCTGCCATTCAGTTTTCCAAAGTGATTTACCAATTTACTTTTAGCCAGAAGCTTATGAGACATCCTGAGCTCATGTCCTCACCAACACTGTGTATTGTGGAATCTTGCCGTCTTAATTTCTGTTTCCTGGTGACTAGAGAGACTGAGTATATTCTCATATGAGAAACATAATGTTGAGTGACAGAGAGCACAAAAAGACTAACTCTGCGTGATTCCATGCATGTAGAATTCAAAAACAAGCAAATGAATCTCTGCTTTTAAAAGATAGCAGAATGGTTATTACCTCTGGGGAAAAGTGAATGGATAGGGCATGGGGGGGGGGGCATGAGGGAACTGCTAGGAGGGTAGCAAAATTCTGTTTCTTGGTGTGAATGGTAGTTATGTGGAATGAAGTCATAATTCTTCAGGGTGTACAGTTATGATGTGTGGAGTTTTATATGTATGTATGATATTTATATTATATACCTATATTACATATAAACAAATTTGTATAAATATGTATATACACATAAAGATATGTTTTTTAAATTTTTTTTAGTTATACATGGATGCAATATCTTTATTTTGTTTATTTATTTTTATGCGGTGCTGAGACCGAACCCAGGATCTCTCACATGCAAGGCGAGCGCTCTACCACTGAGCCACAACCCCAGCCCCAAGATATATGTTCTTTATAAGGAAATAAAATGTTGACTCATAAAGCAAATATTTGAGAGTAACTTTTAAACATATTAATGCTAAGATACATTTTACCTCCCTCATTAAAGCTTTACTTATCCCAAATATAATTCACCCATCCCTGATCTTATTCATCAACTTGAATTAAAACCCTAACATTTGTCATTCCTTACCTTGGTGACTAAACCTTCTCGAGCCTAGGGCTAACTAGTTTGGCATCAGAACCCTCATAGAGTTGTTTATCTTTGTTGTTAGTAGCTATGGCTACCCTAGCAAGAATTTTCATAGCGCAATGGCTTTCCTGAATCAGTCAATACCTATGCTACTTACATCTTTTCCTGCTGCATAGATATATCACTGATAACAACCCTCAAATACTGAGCTCAGTTTCTTGAATGCAGAGTTGAATCCTTAAGGGTATTTAAAATAAATGGATGGATGGATGGATGTGGTAGAGAAATGAATATATAGAAATTATAGTGTATCTGGTAGTGCATCGCCAACAATATTAAAATTCTACTACCACCAATTTCACAAGGTGAAAGCTGATTATTTTGGATAATATGAGCCTTTATTAGTTTAATACTACTTAGTGAATTTTTTTTTCAGTTGCCTGTATTAAAAGGGCCATAACCTTTACCAGTGAACATCATACTTTCACACTTTAAATGAATTCAATAAAATGTTAATTGGTTTAATATAAAACACATTGAAATTAAGCAAATAACATTAAGTCGATGATAATGATAATATCCTTTGAACCCTTCCTTTGTGCATCTTCCTTTGTGTACTGAATAACTTACATGTATTATTTGATTTACTATTATTTAGTATTCACAAAAATAGGAGGTAGAGGTTATTAATATATCCAGATAATAAACCTATGCAAAGTCACATGCAGCTAGAAAGTAGGCTGTGTTTCAGGTTTGGGTTGTTTGCTTCCAGAACTCACACTTTTACCTGCTACTGCATACCAATGATAATCTCCACACTGAGGACGGACCCCATAAAACGTAAAATGCATTCAAGGTCAATTGTTTGGAAGGGAGGTTGAGGAGCTCCCTGATTAGAGGACAGTCATTGTGGATCACCCCTGGAGAAGGAAGGAGGTAATAGTGGAAAGGCTCCTGGCCACATTTAGCCTAGTCCCTATGCTATCACTCACTCACTGGTGACTTTGAGCAGCTTTGTGGAATGGAAAAGTTTGAGAGTCAGTGATGTACCAATCTCTGGTCTGACAACTATGAGTCCTTTTGGATGTAACTTTCTAGAACCAGTTTCCTTACTGGTAAAGTAGATAAGGTTATTGGGAGAACTAAATGAGAGTGCCTATAAAGCATCTGACATGTGCATGATAAATGGTTGCCATTGTTATTTATATTGACACCATTAATGCTCTTCATAAAAGTTTGCTATTATTAATACATTTATATAACAACTTCTAGGAACTGTACAATTTCCTCATCACACCAGGGCAGGCCTCCTTTGAAGCTGGGGAAGTTAAGGCAGGAAGCCACAGTGCACTTTCTCCTAAGCCAGTGTGTGCATAACACAAATTATTTAGAAACTATTTGGCCTTCCTTACATTTACTTATAGTTTTTAATTATTATTTTTTTGATTGATTGATTGTAGTTTTGGGTATTGAACCCAGAACTCATGTAGACTACTACTGAGCTACATTCCCAGCCCTACTGATTTTATTTTTAAGTGAAATAGAAATATCTTTTTTAAAATTTTTCTTTTTATTGTAATTTGTTATATATGGCAGCAGAATGCATTACAATTTATATTATACCTACAGAGCACAAATTTTCATATCTCTGGTTGTACACAAAGTAGAGTCACACCATTTGTGTCTTCATACATGTACTTAGGGTAATGAAGTCCATCTCATTCAGCTGTCTTTCCTACCCCCATTCCTTCTCCCTTCCCCTCCCTCCTGGTTGCTCTATCTAGAGTTCCTCCCCCACAACCCCATTATGAATCAGTGAAACAGGAATATCTTTCAATGGGTTGGCCCTCTACATATTTCATCTTGCTCTGGTTTTCAATAATATGTGGTAGAAAGAACACAGTCTTAGTGCCACACAAGACTGGTTTGACCTTGGCTCTACTACATACTGCTAGATACAGGAAATTAGTCAAATCATTTAACCTCACAAAGCCTTATCCTTATTCATAAAATGGGTATAATAATCGTTCTTACCCCTAATGGCTTAAAATGAGTCACTGTAAATAAAGAATTTGCTGTCTTAACTTTCTGGGGCTCTGATCTGCTATCTTTTCAAGTGATTATAGTTAATGGCTATTGATAGCAATGATATAAGGTTTAACATGGAAAGTTGAGGTTCTATATTAAGTACTTTACTTGCATTTTTGTATCATTTAGTCCTCAGAGAGCATCCTTATTTTACAGATGAAACAATTATGGAAGAACGAGGTTAGAAAACTTGTCCAAGGTCATATAGCTAATAAGTGACAGAGCTGGGACTTGAACCCAGACAGCCTGATGCCCATGTCATGCTCTCAGTTACCACACTCGACTGCTTCCCTACGATTTGAGTCAGCTTTTTTTGCTGCTGTGACCAAAAGACCTGACAAGAACAATTAGAGGAGGAAAAGTTTATTTGGGGGCTCATGGTTTCAGAGGTACATAGGCCATCTCCCTTCCTCAGAGCTCAAGAGGAGGCAGGCACCATGTTGGAAGAGTGTGGTGAAGAAAAGCAGGTTAGTGCATGACCACCAAGAGGCAGAGAGAGAAAAGAAGGAAGAGAGGGAGTGGAGGGAAGGAGACTCAACTCAACAGGGACAAAATACAAGCCCCCAAAACATGCTCCCAATGACCCACTTCCTCCAGCCACACCCTACCTGCCTTCAGTTACCACCCAGTTAAAAATCCATATCAAGGGATTGATGCACTTATTAGGTTAAACCTTTTATAACCCAATGAGTTCATCTCTAAACTTTCTTGCATTGTCTCACACGTGAGCTTTTGGGGAATTCCTCCTATCTAAACCATAATACCAACATTTTTCCTTTGTTGAGCCTGGTCCAGTATCCTTTCTAGTTTCTTCTAACATGAGCAACTGCTATTTCCAGTCTCAACTCTTCTTTGGCAGGAGTGGGTGCTACACCTGGAAAGCACTGGTGCAGGCTTGAACCTTGTGTTCCACCTGTAAGCCATGTACTGTGGTGCCCATCTGGATGGCTGAGTTTCAGCAGAGGCGGAGTGACCATCTGCTGAGGGCTTCTTGCATATTCTCTATGTTATTGGAACATAGTTCGTCTTACTGAGCCTTGTTAAAGGACAGTTTATTTCCCAGGTTTTATCCTGTGTTGCAGGGTACCCCAGAATCATTGCTTCTTTACAGGAATTCTGGGTTACCTGTACTCCTGCTTTCCAAGATGTTCCTGTTACCAGTGAAGGATCAATTGAATAGTACTGAACTCCTGTGAAAACCAAAATACTCAGATTTCAGCTTGCTCCACTTTAATGGCTCCCACCCTTTCTTCACACAGACTAGAGCAGAATAATTACGCTTCATGAGCGGGATAATTAATTTTTAACAGTTAGCTGCCTTCCACTTCTTAAAGAGGTTTGATGCAATTTTAGAGGGAAATGACATACTTTAAATCTATGCTCATTTAGCGGAATTTTATATCAATACTTAGCAACCTATAGCCCATCTCCATAGGACCCTTTTGTCCTTTGGCGAACCAAATCACATAAGAGCCTCTGGTGGCCCATGGGCCTGCAGAAACTTATCAGGCCAAACTGCATAAAGCTCCTTGAGCTCATTTTTGTTTTCAAGTCTGAATACAGACTTCTTTTTTGTAAGAATATACGCATGTTGCTTGCACATTGAATTTCATTTTTTTCATTTTTAACCATCATTTATTCGTTTAACAAGAAAGTTTTTATTGATTGCTTTCTGAATCCAAAGCAGTGGCTAGGTCCTCGAGGTTTCTTAAAGTTCTTACTGGCTTTTATTCCAACTCTTTATTTGATATGGGGGAGAGATTTAATCGACATTACACTCATTCCATCTGCCACATCATTAATGCAACCTTAAATGATAGAACTTGCAGCAGGTCCCTGGGGGCACTCCACAGCTGCCTACTTTTAATCATTAATTTCTCTAGGAGATATTTCAATGGATTCCCTACCTGTGGGCTCAAGGCCAACACATTAAAATTAATTCTGCAACACAATTACCAAACTAAGATATGTCATTATCATGTCATTTTCTTCATTAATTGTGCTAATCATGTTTTTTTTTCTAAAAAGTAATTTTTCAATTCCACTTTAATGGCACTTTATAAACTATAATCAAATTTACTCCTGCTCTAACATAGTTACACGTGCTCCATGATTTTGAGAATCTCTATGTATTTTTATTGCCTTCTTTTACACTGATTCACATTTCCCCAGAATTTAAATGTGATAATTCTGCCAAATGTTCTTTACTCTTGCAGTGGATACATTTTCTCAAATAGTGCTTTGATTTCAACTTATTCCCATTCATTTATTCATTTATTCATACCCTCAGCAAATATTGTTTTTCTCTATAGAAACATAGCACCAGGCACTATAGGACCTAGAGATAAGACTGAGATAGCTTTTGCCCTTTAGAAAACTTATAAATTAATACAAGAGATAGGCCAGAGACATGGTAAAGAAGACAGCTGTAATGATAAAGATAAACATGAGTGTTAAGAGAGAGTAATGGGAAGTAGTTACAAATTTTATCTTCACGGACTAAAAAGAAGGTATTACAAAAGGGCTGTCATCTGAATAGATCTGACTATAAGCAGAATATGGATAACCAGTGATAAGAGAGAAGAAGGAACTTTGAGTTGTAGGTGCCAGATGTGCAGGGTGTGAAGGTGCATAGGGATAGTATGACCCATGGCAACCTGGGATGCCTTATCAGTCTGTTAAATAGGAATAATTAAAAAGCAAACTGAAGCTTTTAAAAGCAGTGTTCAAGCAAATGCTAAGGCAAGAGACGAATGTGTGTTGCATTCATACTACTCAGCAAAGTCTTCATATTGTTTGCTTTCATGATTCTTTCCCAAATCTGTCACATGAATGGCCATGCATGACAGCTGTTCCCAAAATCTCTTTCTCCCATGCTCAAGCCTCCAGAACATTCTTCCAGCCTTGCCTATGCACATTTTGCTAGCTATAATTTTTCTTCTCCCTTTTACTAACTGTAACTTTTCTTCTATCAGTAGCTCTATTCTTCTTATGCAAGTCTATCTAGTTTGATCTTTTCCAGTTCTCACACCCATTATCGCTGTCTGTTTTACAAAGGCCTAGAGTCAGACAATTCCAAGTCCAAGCTTCACATCCAAACCACAGAAGGAGCCTCTAAGAAGATTCAGTTAAATTAAATCACATCTGTAGGTGTCCTTACTCAACAGCCTCCAGTCCACAAAGGAGGGCTGATTGCTCTTTCCCTGACTGGGTGGGTTATAGGCTGGGCAACTGGTGGAGAGGCAATGACACATAGCTGGCACCAAAATTAGTATTTCTACTTCTGGTATATTCCTAGAGGAGCGGGTAGCTTCTATCTTTACCAAAAATCAACTGAATTAAGTTGACTCATTATGCCATCCATAGCTAACACTATAATCTCAACCTAGTTGGGTATCTTCTCTATGCTTTAGTTTCTTCACCATTCAAATGGATATAAGTACCAGCACTTCAGAATGTAGTCTTACTAGACACATTTAGTTAATATGAGGTTTCACTTTGTGCCACTTCTGGTTGACTAAAAATAATAATATCTTCTATGTACTGTTATGGTTTGCAAATCAAGTTCACATTCATTTTATTTGATCCTCATAAGAACTCCTTAAGGTAGATGAGAAAGATATAATTACCTCCATTTTTCTGAGAATCAGAGGGCCTACATGACTTATTATTAAGTAACAAAGTCAGACTTGATGTTCAAATGGTAAGGAGTCTTGAACGAGAATCTTCAAACACCAAATCCAATGGATTTTCCTCTTACCGCCTCTCAATGGGTTGATTGGTATTATAAAAGCTATTGGGTATGGCAGATCTGTTGTAGATATTAAAATTATTGTCTTCCTGTTCTTTACATTCTCATCTCCCTTTTTAAAAAATGCCTTTCCCGTTCTATAGTTTTCATTTATCACAGAAATCTCTGCTTGGCTTTTAGTAATAAAGGGTTTGGCTGTAGAAGTTCCAAGGCTTCCCTTGGTATTGATCCTTGCCTCCTGGATTGCAGGGAAACACTCCATCACAGTCACTACCTTCACCTCAGCTGGGAACATTGGAGAAGATGGAATTCTGAGCTGCACTTTTGAACCTGATATCAAATTGAATGGTATTGTGATACAGTGGCAGAAGGAAGGTGTTGTGGGTTTGGTCCATGAGTTCAAAGAAGGCAAAGATAATCCTTCAGACCAGGATAAAATGTTCAGAGGCCGGACAGCAGTGTTTGCTGATCAAGTGATCGTTGGTAACGCTTCCTTGAGGCTGAAAAAAGTGCAACTCACAGATGCTGGCACCTACAAGTGTCACATCACCACTACCAAAGGCAAAGGGAATGCTAACCTGGAGTATAAAACTGGAGGTGAGTGACTTTGGTAGAGAGGGAAAGAAAGTACCAAGAGATATTTGAGCTGAAGAGCATGAATTGCTGATGAAATACCATGTTGTTCCCACGAATGACCAATATCAGACAAATCCCTCTGGGCTCTCTTAGTAGCCATCTTGTCAAGATCCACATCAGCACCCAAAGTAGCCCACTATCATATTAGGACTTGAAATGTTTTGTTCTTGGCTCTTTCCATTTCTGAATTTCCAGGTGTATTTCCTAAGATGTTTTACCAGAATAAATACCATCTCTTTATAGTAACCCTAGCTATTGCTAATAAGAGAAGTCTACAATCTGGTTGGGAATGTTACTATACTGATTATGCCCAAGCCTACATCTGAAATGAGTCCTTCTAGAGATAGTGGAACTTTTGCAGAAGTTCAAGGGAAGTAAGCAAAACAAATTTTCCTATACACTCAATAGTACATTCCCAATGAAATCACCCTTCTTTGCCTACCCAGATTAATAAATGTTTTCTGAATTTATATACAAGGGGCTTAGATAGATAGACTAAAGTCTGGTTTTAGTTAATACCAATGTATCGGTGATGGCTTCTCACTTTTGACAAATGTGCAATGTTTACTTAAGATGATTAAATAAACATGGAGGAAACTGGGAGAGGAATATACAGGATCTCTCTTTGGACCATCTTTGCTCCTCTTGTGTAAATCTAAAATTATTTCAAAATTAAAGGTTTATTTTTACATATGGGTAATAGTAGATATCCACAGGATTCTTCTGACAATCAAATTAAATAAGAGCTGGGATAAAGCACTAGCAGAAAGTAAACTCTCAGAAAATGGTAGCTCACTGTTGTTACACTTCAAATCCCATGTCACCCCCCAGGACCTGTTCCCTACCTGCTCCAAGAACGTGAGTCTTGTTTCCCCTGCTAGATAAAAAGCTCAGAGAGGGCAAAATAAAGACTTTTCTTTTCATGCTTACTCAGCACTAGTCCATTCCTGGTCAAAAGAAAATGCTAAATAAAATAGTAAATTGTGTCTTGCTCTTTGGGCCTAATTAAAAAGTCCAGGACCTAACACTTTTTTTCTACAGTGTCTTTCTGCCTACATAAAAAGGAACTAGTCTTAATTTCAAAATGCAGTGACTTCTTAAGTGAGGAAAAGTATTTTAGAAAAAAAAAAATGCCCATTTCTATTCCTGGATACCAGGGCTATACAATCTCTAACCCAAGCAGACTCCAAGTCCTCATGATGACAAAGGTCATGAATGGAACGTCTGTGGGTGACAGGTGAATACTGCTTGTTTCTGTTCTTTCTCTCTTTCCATTCCCCACCCCACCCCACCGACCTAACTTTATCCTCCAGGAAAAACAATCTATAAAATCCAGAAGGCTGGATTCCAAAGATTCCTGAAAAAATGTCCAATTGTCCTAAGAAATAAGCTTTTCTGTAATCATTGGAGCTCACCTTACTAGAGGACATCATCTGATGTAACAATAATATATTGAAAACTTAGGTCCTGGGGGTCCTAATGGATGTCATGTATAGCAGCGCTATGAGCAAACCATCATTTGCATCTACAGTAAAATGGACCATGAACAGACATTGCCCTGGGGAAGTACTGAGTCACTTCAATGATAGGAATAACCTTTTGTGCTTTTGGAGACCTAGCCGTTCAAGTCTGTCTTATCTGTCTGACTTTGACATTTGTGCTTTTTAACCTCTGACCCTGCAGCCTTCAGCATGCCAGAGATGAACGTGGAATACAATGCCAGTTCAGAGAACTTGCGTTGTGAGGCTCCCCGATGGTTTCCCCAGCCCACAGTGGTCTGGGCATCCCAAGTTAATCAGGGAGCCAACTTCTCAGAAGTCTCCAACACTAGCTTTGAGCTGAACTCTGAGAATGTGACCATGAAGGTTGTTTCGGTGCTCTACAACGTCAACATCAACAACACATACTCCTGTATGATTGAAAACAACATTGCCAAGGCCACAGGGGATATCAAAGTGACAGGTGGGTTGATTCCATGCTTCTTCCCTCTGTGATGCTGGGGCTCAAACGTAGGGCCTCACACAATCTAGCAAGTGTTCTACACTGAGCGCCATCCCCAGCCCTCTCTGTGCTTTATGTATGAGTTTATTGTGGGGAAAATAATGTCTACATTAAAGTTCCGTTTATTTAACAGATGTTATATGATAGGGTCCGAAAAATCTCACTGAGACCTTGGATCACAATTCTAGGTTGGATTGCCTTATGTAATAGGAAGCCTAACACAGCACAATATTTGTAGCCTATAATTAAAGATGACAATTGGGTTTCATCTTGTATGCATTCTCATGGACTGGTTTTCTGGAGACCAGTGTTCAGAATTCTGAGGCTCTGTCTAACTTAGTAGAACTACTTTGATATGGTTGTGGGGAAGAGATGATTATTTGACATCTTTGATTTATCTAGTTGATAACTACACTCTAAGTTCCCCCAAACTGATTTGGTTCCAGTCTGCCTTTGAGAATCTAAAGACTTAAGGTCTAGACTCTGACTTCATTTTATTCAGCCCCCATGGGACTGACTCATGATTTCACTAATATTAGTCCAGAATTAATCTGAAGTCCCTGGACTGAGCTGGGCTCCCAGGACCCTAGACCCACATCCTCAGTACTTCCTGCAGTACTTTAATGCATACAAAACCTAGGGTTGAACTAGTGTCAAGAAAATGCACAGACTAAATTATGATGTTTCAGAAATCCCTCCTGGAGCCAAACTGAATTCAAACTGTAGAGGAAGGAGTTTGTCAGGAGAATTGCTATCTATATCAAGCCTGGAACTAGGCAGAAAATATCTTGCTCATTTTAAGTGCTCTGTAAATGTTTGCTGAATTTAACTGACTAAATCACATTCATAACAGCTTATATTTTTATTTAAGATTATATATATGAAAAAGAAATCTATGGGATGGGTGAAAATATTTGCAAATCATATATCTAATAAGGTGTTAATATCCAAAATATGTTAAGAACTCCTACTACTCAACAACAAAAAATCAAATAGCCAATTTTTAAAATAAGCAAGGGATTTGAATAGACTTTTTTCAAAATTTGATACTCAAATGCCCCAAAAGCACATGAAAAAGATATTTAAAATCACTAATCATCAGAGAAATGCAAACTAAAGTCACAATAAGATATCACCTCATACCCATTAGGATAGCTACTATCATACACATAAGAGTCTCAGAAAATGACAAGGGTTGGTGAGGAAATTGAGAAATTGGAACTCTCATGCACTGTTGGCAAGATTGTAAAATTGTGCAACCATTATAAAAAAACCATATGGAATCTATGATATAGTAATCCAACTTCTGGGTATACATCCCAAAGAATTCAAAGTCTCTCATAGAGATATTTGCTTACACATGTTCATAATAGCATTATTCACAATAATCAAGAGGTAGAAGCAACACAAAATGTCATCGATGGATGAATGGATTAAAGAAAAATTATGATGTATACAAACAATGGCATAGTATTCAGCCTTGAAAAAAAGAAAATCAGCTGGGCATGGTGGCACACACCTGTCATCCCAGCAACTTGGGAGGATCACAAAAGGCCAAGCTGGGCAACTTAATGAGATCCTGTATTAAAACAAAAATGAAAAGGGCTGGGACTGTAGCTCAGTGGTAGAACGAGGATTTGGTTCCATCCCCAATACAAAAAAAAAAGGAACTCCTATCACATGGTATAACATGGATGAGCTTTAGGAAATTATGCTAAGATAAAGAAGTTTAGCTACTAAAATAGGGCAAATATTATATGATTCTATTTATATGAGTCTTCTAAACTAGCTAAACTCACAGAACCACCACGGGTGGGATGGAGGAGGTGGGAAACAAGCTGATGTCTAATGACATAGAGTTTCAGATCTGCAAGATTATTAAAAAGCTCGAGAGATCTGTTTTACAACAATGTGCATATACTTAAAAGAACCGAACTATACATTCGAAAATAGTTAAGATGGTAAATGTGATTTTTTTTTACTACATTTCATCTAATGAAAATATATGTGGTGGGGGGGAGAGAGAGCTATTTTGAAAAAAATTGGGGACTGTCCTGGTTAGATCTCTTAGCTACCTTTAACAGAGAATGACTCAAATAAATAAGTCTAAGCTAAAAAGAAGGATTCATTCAGAGTTCCGGGTTGTCTCACGGAACCCAAGTTAAAAAGGGCAGTTTGCTTCAGAAACAGCTGAAACCAGGAACTGAATTGTATTGGGATTCCTCGTCTCTCTTTTCTATGTGATTCTCTCTTTGCTCCACCTTCTTTTAGTTTCCATGTGGGAAAATGTGGTTACCAAAAGCTCTAAAATTAAAAAGTCTCGGTCAATCAGGTGAGTAAACAGACTGAACCTCAGTCTATCAGTGCCATTCTACATTCCCCAAAAGGACTGACTGGGTTGATGTGGGTAAGCTGACCATCTCCAGACCAGTGTGCAAGATCTAGGGGAAATGAACACTGGCCATTTACAAAATTCAGTTCAAAATTTCAGTTAAAAACAAAAAACAAAAAAAACAAAACAACTCCACAGTGTATAATTAATGCCTCTTGGCAGAAAAGGCAATGACTACACACAACCTAGACATTGAGAATACCTTGTATTCAGTGAACAGGTCCTCTTTTCCTTATATGCTTATCAGATACATCGGAACTCCCAAAATGGTTTGAGTAGAATAATAGCCTTCAAGTCAGAAGCCTATGGCAATGGTTAACTGGAGCAATAGAAATGGGAAAGAAAGAAGAATCAAAAGATACTTGAAGAAACAAAACTTGTGTTTGTGCTTTTTTTTTTTTTGTACTAGAGGTTGAACCCAGGTACACTTTTCCACTGAGCTACACCCCCAGCCCTTTTATTTCTTATTTTGAAACAGGGACTCACTAAGTTGCTTAGGACCTCTTTAAGTTGCTGAGGCTGACCTCAAACTTGCAATCCTCCTGCCTCAGCCTCCTGCATTATCATGCCTGGCAAGAAATACAACTTTTGATAGCTCAAAATTAAAAAAATAAACAGAATTCCTTCTTGTTATTCACAATGTAGGAACTCCATACATGCTTTGAAGCCACTGAGGGGGGTCATAGGATGTAAATCTCTTATTCTCTAACTATACTGGTAATTTAAGTCATTCATCCAAGAAGTATATATTATGTGCCAGGTGTTATGTTCACAGCATTTTTTAAAGCACCACGAGACACTGAGATTAATAGCACAAATATAATAAGAAAAGTTTATCAGAGTATAGATATGGTACCTGCAGGAAAGAATTGTTAATTATTACTGGAGTGGGTCAGTAAATAAGGCAAAGTTCAAGTTGAGTTCTGGAAGGAGAAGAAAAATGGTGTGGGTGAAATAATAATAAGTCTTGAAGTCAGGAGCCTATGGCAATGGTCCAAGGGAGGAAATTATGAGCATATTAACTGGAGCCATAGAAATGGGAAAGAAAAGAAAGAAGAATCAAGATACTTGAAGAAAACCATCTACCGGCCTTAGTGATGCAAATGTGAAGGTCAAGAGAAATAAATCAAAATGGATTTGATATTTCCACCCAGGCTGTTTAGGAAGTTGGTAAGGCTACTAGCAAAAAAAAAAAAAAAAAAAAAAAGAATGTCCATGGTGTATACAGGAAGACATGTTCGATGTTTGGCACATTACCCAGCACGTGATGGGTTTGGGGAGAAACTACATCCCTACTCCACATATTTGCTTCTATTAAAAGGGATCCTACGTATGTAAGAGATGATATTTAACATATGTAATCTTTTTAGCCTCTTTCCTCCTCCCTCTTTCACTCCTTCCCAGAGAAAGGGGAATCAGTTTATCTGATTGATGAGTACAGACACTGGACGTTTGTAGCTTAGCGCCTTCTTTTTTCCTTTCTCTGTGGCTAACTCTCAGGAAGTATATATTCTGTTCTGTTCCTCCAAGCCATTGGTTTTTCAGGGGTAGAATCTACCCTAGCAGAAGGAAGCTGGCCCCCTGGTCTGATTTTGTCTATCACTAGGGAGGAGTCTGGGCTATGGCCCACTTGCTCGCCTATAAAACACCCTTTTTTTATTTTCAGAATTTGGGCAATAAAGGCAATATTTTGGTCTTTCAGTTGCCTTGATCTTTTTGTCCTTCTCTGTAATTGGTTTTGAGCAAGGCTGGCAAGAGGGTGTAATTTATTGGACTGTTTGGATTCCCAACAGTAGGCGCTCAAAAATATTTACTGAACAATTATGGTTTAACTGACATATTTAGTAGCAACTGTAAATCCAGATGTGGAACTCAGGACAGAATTAAGCTAAGAAAATAGATTCATACTTGATGAACATGGAAGGAAAGATTATTAGGTTTCAGTGGGGCTACTATTATTGTTGTGTCTGTAGCTAATACTTATGGAGTGGTTACTATGTGCAGGCACTATTCTAAGTACTTAATATGTACTTAACCACTCATTAGTCCTCAACAGAACCCTATAAAGTCGGTTACTATTATTTTAACCCTATTTTATAGAGGAAGAAATTGGAGCAAATGTATATTGAGTAACTTGTCTAAAGCACACAGCTAGTAAGCGACAGAACTGAAACGAACTAAATGAGATTGGAGAGCAAAAGAAGAGTAATTTTATTTCTTCACTTCCACCTTTTTCTCCTTCAAAATGAAAACAATAATTCCTTGTCCCTTCATAGAGGTGTGATGAAAGCTGATGAAACAGGACCTGTAAAGGTCAACGCCTGGGCAAAGAATGTGTCCAAAACCAAGGACTGGCTGTGGCTGTTCAGTTAGCCAATTCTTTATGTGGTAACCAATAACAGTTTCTTTATTGGAATAGTTTTTTCATTTGGCTGAGTGTTCCCTGGAGTGAGTATGGAATGGGACTTCTTTTGAAGAAAGGGAACGCTCTGCTTCTAAGCCAGTTGCAAGAAGGTGGGGGAAGAGGTACAAAATTGCTTGTGCTAGGAACAGGTCTACAGGTACTTTTCTTTGCTAACAATCATGTGAAGAACACATTCAACTTCTCTTAGATGACCCTGAACTTTTTTCTCTCCCTTTACAGACTCTGAGATCAAAAGGCGGAGCCACCTACAGCTGCTGAACTCAAAGGCTTCCTCTTGTGTCTCCTCTTTCTTTGCCATCATCTGGATACTCCTGCCACTCTCCCCTTACCTGATGCTAAAATAATATGCCTTGGCCACACAAAAACATGCAAAGTTATTGGTACAACAGGTGAGATAAACCCCCAGTGGTGTGGGAGTTTGGACGTGTATGTGCCTGTGTTCCTAACAAGGGTCAAGCAGCCTGCAGCATCAGCCACAGAGAGCAACATTCAATGGTGCCAGCCCATGATGCTATTTCTTTCTATTACTTCTGTGAAAGGCAATCATTTGCTGGCTTACAAGAGAGCAGAGATATCACTGACAGACTTGTAGAAAAACCAACTCTGCACAATTCAAATATTTGTATAAATTCAAGCACCTTTTCATTTACTGAGTCATCTGTGAAGACAAAAATAACTTATTGAGGAGGAAGAGATGTTTAGCCCTGATTAATTCCTCTGGATGTCATTGTCATTTACAAAGCATAATGACATGCACCTTCCTTAGTGACCTCTTTACTACCCCTCCACCTCAGGCCCTGGTGATGGGATGATTGGCAGATGATTCACCAGCAAGCCCTTCTGCCAAGATTTCTCATTCTCAATTCAGATCTCTGGCTCCAATTATTGTTGGGACATTTCCTTCTAAATGTTCTACTGCATATGAAATTTGTATAAAACCAAACTCATGAGGTTTCAGTCAACACTCCCCCTTCCTGAGTGACTTCCCTACCAAGCCTCCAGACTCAGTACTAGAGTTTTTTTTGTCCCCCCTCTGTCCTGCATGTTCAAGTGTTGCCACCCACTAGGCCATTTTCCCTTGTGTTATCTCTCAGATTGTTCCTAATCCAGCCTTCTGCTTGTTCTTGTTCTGTCTTCTTTCCGTAGGAAGCAAGGAAGCAGAACAAAAGTATTTGAACATAAATTTAATCACAAAGTTTCTTTGCTCTGGAGCCCAGAATGATTCTCTGGGCACTGCTGTATCAAAGTTCAAGTCCTCAGCTTACAGTCATGACCCTCTAAGTTTCTCTCCCTGAACTTCCTCCTCTCAACTATTCCCTAGTCTTGCTCTCTCATTCTGTCCTTTTCTGGAAATCTACCCTGCAGGAATCCATATCCATGAATTCCTTTATCCATTTCAGGAAAGTGCTTTCTAGTTTAAACCCCCTTTCCTGAGGGCCCTTGGCATGTATGTATGATTTATATCTCACTCTTTTTCAGCACATATATTCCTTGCCTAGATGGTTAAGACCTTAAGATAGACAAAGATCTGCTATTCTGCTTCTTTTCATCTTGTTCTCCAAATTCTGACTACAGTACAGTGTGCAAAGTAGATTCTTTGTAAGAAAACCTGTCAGTTCCCAGTCCTACATGGTTGTCAAGCAGAGGGAGATTCCCCCGAGGAAACCATCCCTGGGGGGATCTCACTACTAGAAGAAGGATTCCAATCTTCTTTCCTTCAACCCCTACAACACTGTAAATGAGTTTCTAATAACCTACAACTAGATAATATGACCTATAAAGTACAGCTTATTCGTCTTCACCTTGTATTCCCTTTGAGCAATAATTTGCAGCCTTTTTAGTTGAAAGTATGTAAAAGATCATGTTCACACACAGTGTAAGGGCTATATACTGTTACCCAGCAAGCTATGGCGACACAGCTCTTTCTCCCAAGAACTATAGAGGAATAACCTTGAATCAAATAGATTTTTAAAAGTGGATAGATCGTTATTTAAGACACATGGCATAACTGTTCAATTCAGGTAGTTATACACACTCTCAGACTGGGAATGAGGCAGAAGCTATTTTCCCAGGATCCTCCACCATGGAACCTACCCACACCTCATCTCTCAGTTTCTGTTTGCTCTGAGGACCTGGCTCTTCTCTGAGACTGTCACTGAAATGAATCCCCTTTAAGACGAGATTTAAACCATCCACCTTCCCTCGGCAACTCATGAGATCATATGGCCATGACAGAACCACATTGAAACACAGAAAAGTAAGCCCATTTTAAACAGGAGATACATTCACCCAGAGGCAGGGAGACTTTCAGTTCTCAATCAATGTTTGCTGAGAGGCTGTAATGGTATCTTATTGCTGTTATTTTCAGAATCCCAGGAATCTACAGAACTATTTTTTTTTATAAGATATGACCTAGATTTATATTTCTAGGGGGAAATGAATTCATGGCTAGAAGTCTGGAGTGAACAAACAAGAACAAGAAATAAAAAGAAGACAAAAGCAACCCACAGAAGACTCCAATATGAACAAGACACATGTTAAAAGTTGGGGAAATCATTCATCCAGACTGGAGAAGCATGTTAAGACTGCTCAATAGAATGCATGTGGAGACAAGTATATTCCCATGACTCAGGGACCTTCCCTTCCCTGTTAACTGGTGGGGAGTGAGAGGATGGGATAATTGCATCTCACTGAATCCTTAGTTACATGTGCTGTAATGTGGCTTTGAAGAAGTTCCTGGAAAGTTTCAATCACCATATATTCATATCTTATATTCTGCGCACTGAGCTGTGGTATATGCTCTAAGAAGCTGCAAATCAGCTTCACAACTCAGAGGTAACTGCATTTTCATGAAGGGTCAAATGATTCACTTCTCATTACAATGCTTTCAAAAGTGCCTTGGCTGCTTCTCCCACTTGACAAATGCCAAAGATGTGGAAAATTATAATTTTGGTGTAAACAAAGAAGTTGGGTGACACTGGTTTTCTAGATAATCTTAGCACCTTCTTTTTTGAACAAATGGCATTTTATTTCTCAGATTGGCATTGACCTGTGAATGGCCCAGGAAAGGATCTCTCACCTTACTAAGTGACGTTATGTCATTACAAGGTTTGAGGGTTCTACTTTCTTTCTATACCTCAGCTTTCAACAGCATCCAAAGCACTGGGACTCAATTGGAGTGATTTTACTCCCTCTTATCTCTCAGGGACATTTGGCAATGTCTGGAGTCAACTGTGGTTGTCACCACTCGAGTAAGGCAGTGCAAGGTGCCACTGTCACCTAGTGAATGGAGCCCAGGGATGCCGCTTGATATCCTACAATGTACAGGACATTTCCCCACAACAGGGAATTCTCTGTCCCAAATGTCAATTGTGCCAAAGTCATGAAATCCTGATTTAGAGTAGAAAGGAAACTAGGAAAGAGGAGAGCAAACAAATCTATTTGCTTCTTAAAAACAGGCATTGGCTTCTGCCCCTTTGGCTACTGCCCCTTTGGCTACTGCTTCAGCTCAGAGAGCCAGATCTCTGTGTTGGGCAACCAGAATAACATCTTTCAGTGAACAGAGTTGACAAGGCGTGTGGGAAATTCCTAATGGGATTATCTTTAGCTCATTGAGCTTCTAAATTCCTTTCCCTTTATTCTACCCTATGAACTAAGCTCTGTACAAAACCTAAATTCCATCTCAAGTTCTTTCACTCTGGATCTTAGGTCTCAGGACTCTGCCTAGCCAAAACACAAATTAAGGCAACAAATATGTACCTTTCTTGAACACATAGAGACTTTGGAAGTTTTTTTTTTTTTTTTTTCCATCTTTTTTCTTCTTTTAGGGTCCTGACGGGGCCTGGAGTGTGCTAGGTAAGTGTTCTACCACTGAGCTCTATGCTAGCCCACACAGAGACTTCTAAAAGAAAGCAGGGAAATGACCTTTTGAGGCTTTGAGGAACAAAATCTTGATGAAAAAGAATGTTTTGTTTCCAGCCCCCTCCCCACACTTTTCGTAGGTGGACCATTGCCTCCCTGGCCCTTTGGACCACCATGTCTGTGTTACATTTTGAAATAGAAAACCTCATTTTAGAGCGCTGACCATTCAAGAGAAAGATTATTAAATATACATTTCCTATGCTGTTGTCTGCCTGATCTGTCAAAGAAAGAGAAGATGGATTTAAAAGCCATGAAACAGATTCTCAAGACTAGTACCTCGCACATAACAGGCCTTCTCTCAGTGTTGGTGGAGTGAGTGGGGGGTAATGACAGGAACCTGTGAGAAGGGGCTAGTGTCAGGCCTAGTTCTTGAAGGATCTTTGACTGGGTTTATGCTAGCCTAGCATGTTTCCATCTGGAAAAATGCTGGTGGCACTGAGCTTGAGGCAGATAAATGTAGGAAAATAGGTATAAGTGGACAAACTAACTGCTCTCATCTTTAAAAAAAAAAAAAATCTGACTCTTACTACTGAGGAATTATCAAATTCTCAAATTTTAGAGCTAGAAAAATCTCAAAATTATATTTTCTAATCTTTTCACTTTTCAGATAAAGACCCAGAGATCCAATAACAGTATGAGTCACTGGCTCATACGTGGGCTCTTCAGGTTAATATAATTTTCCAAGAGTCACATTGGTAAGGTGAAAAGATAAAACCTGTAGAAAATTTAATTTCTGACAGGAAAATTCCCATGGAACTTTCAGAATAACTCTGTACCAGTGCATTCTCAGCTTGATCCCAATAAACCGGTTACAGAAAAAACTGTTAGTCAACTTTTTGCCACTGTGACTAAATACCTGAGAGAATCAACTTAAAAGAGGGAAGATTTATTTTGGCTCACAATTTCAGAAATTTTAGTCCATAGTTACTTTGGAGCCTGTGGTGAGGCAGAACATCATGACTAATTGCACATGGTAGAATAAAGTTGCTTACTTGTTGGTGGCCAGGAAGCAAAGAGAGAGGAAGGGATTGCGATCCCAACATCCATTTCAAGAATACTCCCTTAAATACCCAGCTTCCTTCCTCCAGGCCCAACCTCCTAAAGGAGGCCTTACTTCCTTCTACCAGGCCTCCGCCACCTCTCGATAGTGCTATAGGCTGACCACCAAGCCTTTAATACATGGGCCTTTGGAAAAGATTTCAGATTCAAACCATAAGAGAGAAAGGTTAATGAAAGTATGAAAGCATAAACACGCCTAACCCCTATTACTTCTGTGGCCTGTCCATCAGCCCACAGCAGATGCATTAGACAAGAGATACGTACAAACAAAGCAAAAGATGATATATACCACAAGCATCTGTAACTGTTCAAAACTAAATGCCCAAAGCCAAAACATTTCAGAAGTATTAACACAGTGAGGAGCAAACAAGTTAGACTTCAAGGTGAAGTCTACCTGGGTTGTTGGAAGACTTCCTTTAAGGGCACAACGACTTCAATCTGTATACTTTTAATTAGAGGAAAAGGTGTGCAAGGGATCATTATTACATAATAAGGCCTCTGCCCTATGAAATATGCAGCGTGTTTTGGTTCTACTGAAGATATGTGAAATTCCTACTCTCCCTTTAGCTGGGTGAATTTCCACACATCCACCTGGACATGGGGTCTAACTCAAACTCTTACCATGTGCTCAGTTAGTTCCAGGAATTTTCATTTGGGAGTCCTCAGTTAAAAATAAAGTCCAAAAACATAAGTAGGCTCTCTCCCATCTTTCTTCAAATTTTACCCACTGTCAAGATCTAGCAAGAATCCTTTCCTGGTGACACTACCTCTGAGTGGGCCAACCCACCATGATCTCACTCTCTTTAGCCTATACGTGCAATTTAACACAAAGTCACATTTTGTTTGTTTTTTACTGTTGGGCACTTAGACTCCCTCAATGATGATAATATAATAAGCATGGGGACCCAGGCAGTCTTTGGAAGTTTGCTCTGTGAAAGAGGATGAGTAAATATTGCCCAGGAAGGCTTGTTTACTGATGGTGTCTGCTGGGTCAGAACCGTTATGTCACAGCCTGGAAAGGGAGGCCTGTAGTTATCTCTCCAGGAGGCCCAGTCCATGGGAAGACAGGCCTGCTCCAGATATGTCAGTGCCCGACTCCTCTAAGTCATAACTTTCACCTTTCAGTTTTATCTTTATAATTCAAATCTAATCACTTGGCCTAAAAGGTCTCTTTAGTATTTTCAATTATAAGATTCTTTACCCAAAACTCACTTCAGATGAGACTTTATGAACACTTTAGTCCTGTATGTTTTCCTTAAAACAAGTGAAAAGTGGTGCTCTGTTAATCTAGCCAGGGTTAATCTAGCTAGCTAGTCATAGAAGACTAAAACCATTTCCTTTCTCTCTGGTCTTCCATATTTGCAGTTACCAGATTCAATTTGTAACCATCCATGTATCATAGGGAGAATTACTTAAGTTTTGACAGATAAAATTCTAGGACCTGTGGTACTTGATTTGACTTTGATTTTGATAAGATGGCTCAGGTAGCCATATAGGACTCAAGGGGTAGGTCCAGTTCTTAGAGTAGGTGATGCTGGATGTGCAACAAGGCCGGAGCATGAAGAGAGTTTATAGTAAAAGAGAGAAGGTACCTCCAGAGGAACCCACGTCAATCCTGCTAAATAAGGCTCTATTAAAAAAAAATGATAATTGGTTTAGTTCCTCTCACTTTCCTCTTTAAAAACATGTTCCCAGTAAATTCTCTTCTAAATCCTGCATACTCTCCATCTTTCCACTGTTCTTTCTGTAAAAGCTCCACCCTGACCCCAGGCCACACATGAGAAGGTAGTTTATCAACTACCTTTTTTCGTGAGCTTAATACATGACTCTCCCATACAGGTGAATCTTTCCTTCATTTAACTAAAGCAATAAGAATGAACTAGTCAGAGATAACTGGAGTCCTACAGTGTAGACTGGGAATTCTCAATGAAGAAGTGGAGAATGCTTTTTAACAATAGACATTTCCACTTCTACGCACCAGGGCTGTAGTTAAAGATCACTGTTTATAACATGAGATGTATTTGAAGAGAACGTTACTCATACAAACTTTTAAATATTATTGAGTCTGAGTTCCACTGATGCAAGTAACCACTGAATGCCTGCTACGTGTCAGACATCATAGTAGGTATTTCTCACATTCAGTTATAATTCTCAGCCCAACTACCATCACCATTACCATTTTACCTCTTCCCTGAGAGGTTAATTAAAACCGATGATGACATAGCCAACAGTTAACCATAATTCAAACCCAACTCTACCATCAAAACCCATATTATTTCTGAGAAAGTACATACATGTGTAAAAGTGCTGTATAAGATTATTATTGATATGAAAGCATCAGGATTTGTTGGGAGCTTTCATTTTTGTTGCTCATGAAGATCTGCAGCTGTCATGTCATGAGGACAAAGGTTCCTCTCTGCAGCAGATGATTCCTCCATAATGCTCAGCCTTCTCTGACTCACAAAGGGGCTGGCAGTGAAATTGCAAACCTCATTCTAAATTGTTCTAAGGACGCCGCCTTGTGCTCCTCTAATATAATGAGTAAGGAGTGCACACAGGTAAACATAATCTGGATAAAAACACATGTGTTAGAAAAATGCCTGACTCTATTCAATTCCTCTTCCCACCTCACCCATTTATGAACCAGAATATCGTATTGACCTACTCAGGGTAAGGCATGAGCAGAGTTCCTGCCATGGACAAAATTGGTATTAGAATCCCCGACTAAATAGTACCTGCCTTGTTTAGTACCTGTGACAATTAAATGAGATTATTCATAAAAAGCAGTTATGACATTATCTAGCTGCACTCATTGGCTAAGATTGCCATAATAAAAATACCATAGATTGGGTGGTTTAAATAACAGAAATTTATCTTTTTCAGTTCTGGAGGCTGGAAGTTCAAGATCAAGGTGTCAACAAGTTCTCTACTTGTCTTGCAGATAGCTATCTTCTTGTTGTGTCCTTATGTAGCCTTTTTTGTATGTGGCTTCATCCCCAACATCTCTTCCTCCTCTTGAGAACACCAGACATCCCAGATTACAGCCTACCCATATGACCTCATTTAATCTAATTATCTCTATAAAGGCCCTATTTCCAAATACAAACCCATTCTGAGGTGTACTGGGGGTTATAAATTCAACAAATAAACTCAAGGGAACAATTTAGTCCATAACACTTGCATATATAGAGGAACTAATAAAATAGCTATTACTGGGCAAGGCCCAATGTATTGGGCAAGGCCAATGAATATCAAGGAATTACAACAAGAAAGATATGAACAACTTTGCTTTTTCCTCCATTTGACCAAGAATAGATGTTTAATGTTTGAACAGTTGGGATACAACAGAAAACCTTGTCCAAATAGCTACCAATTGAAACCAGGTCAGAGGACACTCGAAGACTAGAGCACAATGGCTCAGCAGGTAGACACTGTTAAGGGAACTGAATTGGCTAATGGCCTCCCCAAACCACAGGTTACTATTTTAAATGTTACAAAAGACCATCGAGCATGAAAAGATGAAAAATAAAACCAGTGTGTGTCCAATCTTCAAAGGAGGAGAACTGAGTCATAGGGGGGCAGTTTGGCTTCATGGGACTAAACTAAATTGCCAAGTAATAGTGCTGTCTTTGGGCCAGAGGTAGATTACAATCTGTTCTGTCCTGGGGCCTTCAGGAAAGAAACTGTTTTTTTTTTTTTTTTTTGGTTTTGGGTTTTTTTGTTTTTTTTTTTTTCTCTTTCCTTCTCACTAAAGCCCTTATTTTTTTTTTCCAGTCCTTAAACAGAAAATACCTCTGTGCTGATCAAAGTTATACAAACAAGACATAGACACACCCATGGTGCTACATGTGATCACATAAAATAAGCTTATTTGGTGAAAAGTGAACGGATTTGAGGGAGCAGAGCAACCTTCTGGGCTCTTGATGTATTGCTTACGCTGGGTACAGCTGCCTTGAACTCATCAGGGCCAAGTGTTCCAAGAGAACCCCAGCCTCATCACAATAGTTAGAGACCCCTCCTCATAGTAATTTCCTATATTATATTTATAAGAAAGGAGAGTAGGCAACTGTGATGCTGTGGAAGCCCTTTTAGAAAGGGGAGCTCCATCACATAAACAGCAATATAAGGACTTATTTGCCAGCATAATCCATAATTTTTTCAGATAGTACCCTAAAAACAATTGTATATGCCTCACTGATATTTGTTCTTAGGTTTTCCCATCATTTGATTTTATCATTGTTTACTAGTAAAAAGCAACATTGCCAAATAACCCCTAGTTTTTCACTTAAAAAATAGTGAAATGATGTTATAGCTTTTAGAAAAGTTTTAGGTTAAGCCTGTTGTTGCTAGGTTAACTTTAATATATTTCTTGCTTCCCTTTATCTGGAATGTGGCAATAGCTTTTTTACTTTTAACCCTTTCAATCCTTATTCAATTCAATGACTTAAAGTTTGAGAGCTAAACACTGGGATTTGGGGGTAACCGAATGGCAGTTTTATTGTGTGCGTACTTATATTTGGCGTGGTCCATAGAAAGGATATGGCTACCTTTTGTTAAATCTGCACTTTCTAACTATCAAAAAAGGGAAATGAATGTAAATCGATTTTTGTATAACCTACTTGAAACATGAATTTAATTTGCTTCATATTAGGATTTGGCCCCTTTTCTATAAGTCTCTTGGGATCTTATGTAGAAGATGTTCTCATTAAATGCTAGACAAGTCTATTCTCTGGTATTAGCTATAAATTCGGTTTCACATTCTACTTAACAAGGTAAATAAACTGAAATATTAAGGAAAAAAAAGGAAGAGAGGGGCAGGGGTGGGGCGACCCCCAAAGCTCATGAGCAGGAGCAGGTACGAGGTTGTTGTTCTGCCAAGGGATTCGAGGACCTTACAGATGTGTATCTGCACAGTTAAGGGAAAGGAATAATCAGACCTCCCTACCAGCCATTGTGGAGAGGGTTAAAGGAGAAATGATTGCGTTATGAGAGCCTTACCCCAGTTGGTGAATTAGTCCTGATGGGATTAACTGAGTGGTACTGGAAGGCAGGTAGGGTTTGGCTGGAGGACGTGGGTTATTGAGAGCCTGGGTTATATATTTAGTATCTGGCGAGTGGAGTTTCTCTCTCTCCTCTGCTTTCTGATCACTATGTGGGCCACTTCCCTCCACCACACCCTTCCACCATGATGTTCTGCCTTATCTCAGGCCCTGAGGAATGGAGCTGGCTGGCTGTGGACTGTGACCTCTGAAACCATGAGCCTCTAAATAAATTTTTCCCCCTTAAAATTGTTTTTGTCAGGTCTTTTAGTCACAGGAGCAGGAGAGCTGACAAAATACTGCATATAAATGTCCTTAGACTATTGGTCACTTGAAAAGGCAGCACAAAAGATAACCAATGTCACATGAGATTGGGGTGAGGCCACACTTTCTGGGTGAGCCAGCTCCCTGCCAGGGCTAGGAAGAAGAGACCTGTAAGGATTCTGCTCAGATTTGCATTAGCACATTTTCCCCAGCCTCTCAAGTTATCTTCCTGCTTGTAGTCTCATTTAGACTTTTGATTTACGAACCAAGAACCACCATTTTGAGGCATGGTGGGAATAAAAGTAATTTGCTTCAGGAGGAGGAAAGCAAGAATCCATTAGGCCTAGTTCAAAATACAGGGTTTATAAAGTTGAGAAATAGGTCAATGTAGTGTGGTGGTTGGTCTGATCCAATAATTCTGGCAAGTTCTATGCACATTCCTGAGAAGAGATGGGAATGAGATCTTTTGACAAGTGCTGAGAAAACCAAGGGAAAATGGCTATTCAACTAGTAGACTAAATAAGTCAAGAATCTATTAGGACTCAAGACAGATGATTCTCAACTTTCCTTAGTTAATGTGCATAAGAACTTGAGTATGTACATACATTAAAAATTATCAACAACTTTTAATGTTATAGAGAAAAAGTATGTCTAAACCCACCTCCCTAATAATTATTACCATGTCTATATATGCTCTAGTTTTATCCATTCGCATACAAATATTATATAGATGCACTCAGCCTTTGCCTTGAATAAATATATAGAATTATATACCTAAGGACTTACTGAGTTAGAAAAGAAATGGACTATACCACATGTTTCACTTAAGAAATTCTCAATCTGGAATACATGATTTATTACACAATAGTTCTGCTAATTAAAGGTAAGTTGCAGTCTAGATTATAGCTATATAAATTATAAAAGCAATGTGCAGAATTTGGTAAGGAACTATAGATTTAACGTTGATGGGCCCTAGATATGGGGAAAATGCCCAGCATCTAGAAAACAAAAAAGAATCTCTTACTTTCACAGCACATTCTGGCTTATAATTATATCATCCCTAAAATGGGTATTATAATTGGGCTCTCAAGGGCTCACACGCTAAGGACTTGGTTTCTAGCCTATAGTCCTCTGTGAAGTGATGGAAAGTTTACAAGGTGGGGCCTTCTGGAAGGAAGCTAGGTCATTGAGGACATGGCCTTGGCCTCTCTCTCTCTCTCTCTCTCTCTCTCTCTCTCTCTCTCTCTGCTTTCCAGCTGTCACAAAGTAAATGAACAGATGTCCTTGCCATGTGCTCCTACCATGATGTACTGTGCTGCCACAGTCTCAAAGCAATGGGGACAAGTGGCCATGGCCTGAAATTTCCATAACGATGAGCCAAAATAAATATTTCCTCCTTGATAATCTCAGGTACTGTTTTTTTACAGCAATGGAAACACTAACCCATGGAGCTAACAGTATCTACTTCACGGGCCTTTGGTGAAGAATAAAGAATGTGAAGTTGCATTGTAAACTACAAAAAGGAAATGAATGTAAGGAAAAAATATTATTAGTATCACACATGAGTCTGAATTCTCCACTAAACTCCCAAATCCTGAAGAACCATTCCCTTACTCTTTCTTTTTATCTTTTTTCTACTCTTCCCTACTTCCCATCTCTCCCTACACTGTATCCACTCTTGCAGGGTGCGATAATATAAAGGCACAAACAGAGATCTAAAAAATTACCCTAGGATTGTTGGAAACATTTCACCAAGAGTTTTACAAGGGTAATAATGGGGATCTGGGAGCTATTTTAAATATTTTATAGAAGTCTAATCTGAAATACTGTTATCAACAGTAAAGCTTAAAAGCCAAATATAACATCAAGGTTTTCTTTCGTTTTTCTTGTTTTTTTCTTCTTTTGAGTGGAATTATATAAAACAACTGTGCATCTGATAGAAAGATATTAAATACTACTCGATTTAATAAACATTGTGAGCTATCTCATGGTCTCTGCAGAAGACAGAGAAGAATAAATCATAATCCTTCCCTTTAAAGAACTTACAGTCCGGTGAAGACAGACAAGTGTAATGCTTAAATGTAATGCTGTGTGACAAGGGCAATAATGAGGACAATTATAGTAAAGGGAGATATTTGGGAGTCTTAACCTAGACGCGAGTGGGGTTGGGTGGTCATGAAAGCTTCCTGGAGGAAGTGGAAGTGAAAAACTTCTGGTATTTTTCCAGGCAAATGCTGTGTGTGAAAGGATGAAGGGGCGAGGGGCAGACAACATGTTCCACGCAGAGAGGCAATGAGAGAAAATGTGGTTCTATAGATCCCAGACTAGAACTGGAGGACGAGGGTGTGCCGAGGGATGATGGATGGCATTTTACCCCAACTTTTATTTTGAAAAGTTCACACTTGAAAAATTATTGCAATGAATATATACTTTTTACCAAAATAATTCAGAGGAGGCGGGGATTTGGCAAACTGTTAACAATTGGTGGTTAATTGGTGGTATTTTTAATACATCTCAGCTGTTCTCTCTCTCCCAACCTGTAAATTTATATCTTTCTATATTTTTTCTCTATCCTATATTTCTCTACCTCCTTGAGAAACTTTGGACATGAATTGGTCTAAATTTAAAAATTCAGTTATATGCTCACTCCACAAGGGCTAGTGTTCCTAATCCAGCATTTGTCAACTTTTCATGACCAACCCCCTAAGGAACATTTCTAGAATATTTTCACTAATTATCCCCCCTCTCCCAGGAAACTTTAATCCACAAATATACTACATATTTGAGTTTGTTTTATACATACAGATATGTATGTATACACACAGGTGTATGTCTATATACATGGTATATATGTCATAAGGCATATGTGTATACATAAATATACTTTATACATTGAAAGAGTAAGATTTATTTCACGTTAAGAACCAATTTTTGCCTATTTGAGGAGCAATTTTGCTCCCTCTGAGAATGTCTGAGATGAACCAATGTAACACAAAAGAAGAATAAAGCAGATTATAATTGAATGAACCCTTCTGCTCCAATTAGTTTCTAGAAAAAATATTAATATATTAACCACTTATATAAATGTAAAGTAAGACAAATTCCAAGGGTTCTAAAAAAAAATTTAACTTCTAATGCTTTGTTTTATCTCTTCTTAGAAAAATTTTGTGGGTTCTAAGCAAGTCAGCTCAGCATATTTTATATGCTCCAGAGAACCCAGTAGAGTGAATCAGTCAATTGTCATCTAGTTCTGACAGAATGACTCCAATGACTTAAGTCTCAACTACAGACTAGGAAATGGGAGCAGGAAGAAGCATGCAATCCTAAGTAATTTTGGAGCAGCAGCAGGAGCAAACCAAGTTAGGCTACCCCAGAGAAGAATGTCCTTTGTAGGAGGCAACAAAATCCAGGCAGGTGTTGGAATGGGAATGTCATTTTGAAGATAAAGTCTTCTGATAACACCATTTTACCAAGGTCTAGAACAGAGCTTCCCAGTAGAAATTCATTGAGAGCATTTCTTTAATTTTACTCTAGTAATCCCATTAAAAATATAAAAAAAAGAACAAGTGAAAATAATTTTAATAATGAATCTATTTAATAGATTTTTATTAAAATATTATTATTATTGGATAAACTTTAGCACAATCATACAATGAAATATCATTTAGAGCCAAAAAGAAATGAGCTATCAAGCCATAAAATGACATGAAGGAAACATGAATGCAGATTACAATGTGAATGAAGGAAATCTGAGAAGTCAACATACTATATGATTCCAACTATATGGCATTCTGGAAGAAGGCAAATCTACAGAGACAATTAAAAAAAAATCAGTGGTTTCCAGAGTTTGAAAGAAGGAAAATAAATAGATGGAGCACAAGAAATTTTTAGGGCCATGAATCTATTTTGTATAATACTAATTTATCAAAATTCATAGAATTCACTACATCAAGAATAACCCCTAATGCAACCAATGGAGTCATAATATGTCCATTTTGGTTCACTGATTATAACAAATGGTCCACCCAGATGCAGTATGCTGATGATGAAGGAGGCTATACCCATGCGGGGAGAAGAGGTCTAGAACTCTGCACTTTCTGCTTAATTTTTCTATGAACCCCAAACTGCTCTAACAAATAAAATGTATATTTAAAAATAATGACAATAGCTAGGCGTGGTGGCACATGCCTGTAATTCCAACCACTCAGGAGGCTGATGCAGGAGGGTCACGAGTTCAAAGCCAGCTTCAGCAACTTAGCAAGACCAGTGCAAACCTAAGCAATCCAGTGAGACCCTGCCTCAACTAAATTATAAAAAAAGGCTGGGATATGGGTCAGTGATAAGGCGCCCCTGGGTTCAATCTCTGGTACAAAAAAAAAAAAGACAAAAATAAATATATCATCATTTCAATATGAAATAAAAAAACATTATTAGTAAGATATTTTATATCTTTTTTTCTATAGTAAATCTTTGAAAACCAGCATATTTTTCCATTTGCAGCTTTATATCAATTTGGACTGACCACATTTTAAGTGCTCAAAAGCTTCATATGGCTAAAGGCTCCCACATTGGACAGCACAGGTCCAGAGCAGTGGCAGTGCTCACAATGCCTTGGGGGGGACCTTACCTACCTTCCACACTTCCTACCTCACAATAGTAATGCTGTTAGAACAGCATCACTTTAGGTCACCCTGGAGATTTTGTTTATATAAAATTATATAAAATTTTCTTTATATATGGCAATATAAAGTAATATATACATACACATATATGTGTATGTATATATTACTATCTTTTGCTCCTTGATGGCAGTTTTCAATCAAGTCTCTAAACCTTATTTCCACCCATATTGTACCCCTTGGCTCTTAAATACAGATATTCAGGAGCATCACCCCTGCACGCTACCCTTCCAATTCAGTGCTCCAGACGGGTACCACTGCAAACATTTTCTTGACAGGACTCTGTCTAAATGAGGGTCATGGGATGCTGAAGAATACAAGGGCTTTATTACACCAGAATTTCCTCAAATCGCCACATGCTACTCATTAATATCAGGAGAGAACTTTCAGGTTTCATGCACTGTGCAAATAAATAAAAAATTTATTAAAATGCAGTGTGGGCTTAGATGCTACTTAGAAAACAGGTACTTAAGAAAAATATAGTTGCTGTCAATATAGAAATAAATAACTAAGCTTTGTCTCAGTGGTTGGGGATTATTTCTATTTCCTGGCAACTAGGAAAATCATTTCTATTTCCTACCAACAGCCCTGGAACCAATGTGTAGTCTTCCATATATATCACGATAGGTTATAATCTACTCATGCTCTAAATAAGGCTACCAAGATGTGGATGCACTTTTGCTCAGAAAAGTTAGCAGTTATTTGAATCCGAAAAGGGAGTACATTAAATCTTAGTCTACCATCTTATATTCATCATTTTCAAGTTTTATCACTCAGAGAAGCAAGAACAAGGGTATCAATTTGCTTACCATTTTCAATAGCTCTTCCAAAAGGAGGGAAACGAAAAATAGAAAGTGGTCTGACTGTAAAATAAAGAGATGAAATTTCACACATCCTGCAAAGAAAACAACATGACCTGAATAGCATTTCCTGACACTTCCATGTACATATGTACATTGTTGTAGTCAGCTTTTCTGCTGCCATGACCAAAAAGATCCTACAGGAACAATGAAAGGAGGAAAAGGTTATTAGAGGGGCTTACAGTTTCAGAGTTCTCAGACTATAGAGTGCAGATTACATTCCTCAGGGCCTCAGATGAGCAGAACATTGTGGCCAAAGTGTGTGGCCAAGGAGAGCAGCAAGGGGCATAGCACCAGGAAGCAGAGAGAGAGCTCTACTCACAGGGACATAATACATACCCCAGAGACATACCCCCAGTGACCAATCTCCTCCAGCCACACCCTACCTGCCTACAATTACTCTTGAGTTAATCCCTACCAAGGCATTAATGCACTGATTAGGTTAAGACTCTCCTAACCCAAAATTTCACCTTTCAACTTGCAACCTATCACTTGTATCATCTCACACATGAGCCTTTGGGGGAGAACTTAGATCTAAACCCTAACATGCATATTTATAAAATTTATTTATAGTCATAAAACTCATTTTTAAATTGTCTAATTCTCATCTGAGTCCTCTTTGAAAGTAATAAGAAAAAATTTTAAATTAAATCAAATTGGTATGTGCTTTCGTAAAGTGAAGGCGTTTTTGCAGAAAATAACTTTTCACAGAAAAATATTTCACAAAAATATTTTTCATCTTATTGTATTTCCAAGTAAGTATCTTAATATAATCCTAACATAATTAAATAAAATTTCATGATATCTAGGATTTGCTTTAAAACCTTTTAGCAAAGAAAAAATAATTAAAAGTTGGGGAACTATATTAAATAAGAATGACAGAATACTGTTAACTGGTAAACTGAGTGAATACTTGGGAAGTTGTTATGCTAGTGCCCATACTTGTCTAGATCAAATATCTCAAGTTTCCCAAATAAAAATGTTCAAAAGTAATTCATGATCATTTAAAATATTTGGGGTTTTTCATGTTGCTAGTAATAAAATCCAGGGCCTCGCATATACTAGGCAAGTGCTCTATCACTGAATCACATCTCCAGCCTAAATGGCCTGATTGTCTCTGATTTAGGACCTGGCATGAGAGACTTACGATTTACTTACACTCCTTAAGTTTTTACGTTTTTATCACTTTTTCAATAAAAACATGTAAACATGTGTATATTTGTGCACAAATGTGTGTGTGTGTGTGTGTGTGTGTGTGTGTGTGTGTGTGTCCAGCTGTCCTTTTTTATCATGGGAGATTGGTTCCAGGACTCCCTGCAAAGACCAAAATCTGCAGATGCTCAAGTCCCTTGTATGCTGTGCCACAGGATTTGCACATAACCTATATACTTCATCCAGATATTTTAAATAATCTCTAGATTATTTATAATATTTAACACAATGTAAATGCTTCATAAATAGTTGTTATACTATATTGTTTGGAGAATAATAACAAGAAAAATGCACATGTTTAGTACAGATGCAACTTTTTCTTTTCTTTTTGGCAGTCATGAGGATTGAGCCCAAGGATGCTTTACCACTGCACCACATTCCCAGTCCTTTCTATTTTGTTTTTTAAAAATTTTCAGGCAGGGTCTCACTAAGTTGTGCAGGCTGGCCTCAGACTTTTGATTGTCCTGACTCAGTCTCCTCAGTAGCTGGGATTACAGTCATGTATCACCATGATTCGGTACAATTTCTTAATGAAGATTTTCAATCCACACTTGATTAAAGATTAAACTTATACATGCTGAACCCAGAGATACAGATGGATAACCATATATCCACATATATCTACACACACAAGCACTTACTTTCTGAGGATACTGATATACATTTGGTTTATCAGTTGTGTGCTCTTCTGAATCTTTTAATGTAAGGATAACATTTAAATTAGATAATATGGTTGAAAATATCCAGCACAATATAGGTGCTCACTTTAGTGTTGGCTTAAATGACATTAAATATGTGGAGAAATTTTAGGAGATAGGCTGCAACTAATATTTAACAGAAGGAGCAAGAGGAGAGGAAGCGCCCATCCTATGACTTGGTCTCTTTCTTTCCACCCTGGAAGGAAGCCTCATGTGTGTGGATATCCTGAAAGGTTTGATCAAGTTCCACCATCCCCAACAGCTGTCCTTTTACCACTCCTGAAGACTAGATGTGCACACGCTCATCCTGCAGTCTACACCTGGGAAAGAGTCCTGCGTAGGCCCTGAAAGGGGGTTTCTAGTCTGAAATGTGTGGAGCAGGGAGGTCACTCTTGGAATTCCCTGGCCTAAGGGAAAGGGTGTGGCTACAGAAGGACCAAGATGGTTTTCATCAAAGCAAAGGGCCCAGAGGCAGGGGGCCATAGATAACTGGACCTAAAAGCAATACTTATAAAAGCCAAAGTCTTATATTGAACCACTCAATGGAGTAAGGTCAAAAGGGTAGATTCTTGCCTCAATTCTGCCAGTAATTTCACATGTGATTTTGAGTTGGTCTACATTACTGTGCCTTGGTTTTTTATACATTCACTTAATAGTTACTTATTGAGATCCAGTTATGATCCAAAAATGCATCTAGATACATGGAATACACAGAGAAGTCAACTGATAACAGTCCTTGCCCTCATTGATATACCATTCCTACAGGGAGCAAGCCACGAAGACATCTGGGGCAAATGTATTCCAGACAAAAAGTCCTTTATAAACCAAAATTTTCATGATTAATCTTGAAAGTTGGCATGTTTATTAAATACAAGTAATGAAGGAATCTTAAGAGGGAAAAAATAGTGTGTGTTAAATTATAATGCAGCATTATCAACAGCACAAAACACAGTCTTTTATGACCGATTCTCTAACCTAACAGCATGAGCACTCCACAACTGCTTCTCTAATTTTAATCACAAGCATTATCGCCATATGCAGTATGAAATCCAATCTCTAAATGTGCTATTTTCTCTATATTATTGCCCATTTTAATTATGCATGTTTTCTATGGAAGATAAATTTATGTAAAAATAATATAATCCCAAAGCATTACCCATACTGCTAAAATAAAATATATCACTATAAGGCAGCAGGTGCTTTTCAAAAACATGTATTTCAAAAAAGGTTAATAATGATCTCTATTATGTGACAAACAGAAAAGGGAGGTCACAGAAAGAGATGAATCAATTGTGCAATAAAATATAAATAGTTTAAGAACTACTTACCATTTATAAATAAACCAACAACTCTGCAGCTTCCTGACAATATCAACGATAGAATGCTTGGGGGTAATGACAGACTACTTGTCATACAACTAGGAGTCAAATAAGAAAAGTGAAAAATCTTAGATACGACAGTGGAGAATTTTTTTCTAAAAGGGTAAGTAATAATGAAACTGATGTCTTGTGTAATTCCGGTCTAACCTAAAAACAGTTATCCACAGAGAACTCTTAAGCTCACATTATTAATAAGCTATTTCATCTCCACCTTCTTGGAGGTGAAGAGTTGCCCATTTATCACAAAACATCAGTTAGGAAGGACAAGAATGTAATGATAATAGTAATAGTCAGATAATAATCAGATCTCACAATTAGAATGATCTCAGAGTAAAGAGTTTCTAAAAACACAATAAAAACATCCATAATGCAAAGTGTCCTGGAGCCTATGCAAGCCCTTTCTTTTCTTCTCTCAGTCTCAGTTCAAAACCTAAAAAATGAAACAAGCAAACGCTGTTCAAGCTTTATAAGTATAGGGTTTTTGTTTTTTTATTTTTTTTAACTGCAGCTACCTCCACTAGATGGCACTAAAGATTCTGTGTTTTAGAAATCAGGTCCTTTTTTTAAAAAGGAAGGCAAAAGTTATTTGAAAAAGGCAATAATTTTTCCTATTCATTTGTCCTATTATTATAATCAGTTTCTTAGAATCTTTTTTTAAAGAGAGAGAGAGACAGAGAATTTTTTTAATATTTATTTTTTAGTTTTTGGTGGACTCAACATCTTTGTTATTTTATTTTTATGTGGTGCTGAGGATCGAACCCAGTGCCCCACGCATGCCAGGCGAGCGCACTACTGCTTAGCCACATCTCCAGCCCTGAAACATGAATCTTACCCATTCATTCCCTCATCAAATACTTTTTAAACCGTATTGTGTTTCAGACACTGTGCCGTGTATTAAGGGATGCAGAAATAAGACAGGATCCCATGTCATTAAAAGTTCCCAGTGTGGAAGGGAAAGGGTGTAGTGAGGGCAGAGCGAAGAATTTGGACAAACAAATAGAAATTGAAGTGAAGAATGTCAAAGGTTGATAGAGATCATTACTGAACACCATAGGTAGCACATAAAATGGTGCCTAGTGAAGACTTGGTGAATGGAGGAGTCCTAGAGAAGTTGATGTCTGAACTAAGCTTTGAAGAAAGGGTAGGAATTAATTAGGCAAAAAAAAAGAGTGGGCAGGGTGTCCTAGGCAGAGCAAGTAACTTGCACAACTACAGCAGGCCTGAGCTCAGAGTACGTGCTAGAACTGGAATGGTGCAGTGCATGAATGAGGTTGGTGGCCTGCAGATTTAGGGTCCTGTCACTCTAAGACAGGTGGAATTTTATCCCAAAGGCAACTTTCCCCTTGCTCATGCTGCTCCTGTTCCATTCATTGGTCTAGCTGTTGCTCAAACATGCTAGGCATGCTCCTCTCTGAGTCATCACAGACTCTTTACTTATCTGCAATACTTTTTCCCCAATCGTCTGCATAGGTCACTCCCTCACCTTCAAGTCTTTGCTCAGATATCACCTCATTGAAACTTAGCTTGATCACTCCATTTAAATTGCAACACCCCACGTTGCCTACAGGATGCTCTTCACTGAGCTTCATTTGCCCGTGGCACTTCCTACCTTCTACTCACTATATAGTTTATGTAGTTGTGACATTTATTGTTTAATGGCTGCTTTACCCTAAGAGAAGATAAGTTCCTCAAGAGCGGGGATTTTTGCTTGTTCTAACAATGATGTATCTCTAGTGCCTGGCACATATCAAAAGTCCCTGTCTTCGTGGAACTTGCATTTCTAGCAGGAAGCGAACCATGAAAACATTTGGGGAAAATATATTCCAGGTGTCCACAGGATATTTGGCAAGTAAATGAAGGTACTAAAGAGCTACCAAGAAGCACATCAAATTGAAACTTCAGAAAGATCGCTAATGGGATTGTAGAGAATGGATTAGAAATAGGGACACCAGGTAGAATTCAAAGAATAAAAATGAACCAAAGGAAGAGAAGGATGGAAAGGAAGGGGTGAATTCAGATACCACGAAGGTAATAATGATAGTAGTAAAATGAGACTCCACGTAACAAGTAGACTGATACACCACCTCCAAACCCCACAATGATCAAGGGGAAGATAAAGAAGTTTAAAAAAAGGACTAAGGACCCTGGCAAACGATAACATTCAAGAGCCAAGTGGAAGAAGTAGTATACTGCAGGAAAAAAAAAAAAAAGGAGTGGTCAGAGGGACAAGAAGGAGAAAGAAAATCGGGAATGTGTCAACCATGGAAGGAGAAAGTTTTAAGGAGAAGAAAGTTGTGTTGAAAGCTATAACAAATTCATAAGAACTGAAAAGTATCCATTGGATTTAGCAAATAGGAATCTATTGGTGACTTTGGCAAAAGCAATTTCAGAAGAATGGTACCAGCAAATGCGAGAGTGTTCTATATGCAGGAGTTAAATGCAAGGAAAAGAACCAGAGAAGCCAAGTGAGGACTTTTCTTTTCATGAGTCTTGGCAATTAAAAGGAGGGAGATTAGAAACTGAAGAGCTATCCAGGGTTGAAGACTTAAGCATAGCTATGAGCTAACATAGAGCTTTACCAGAAAAGAGAGGATAAAGACAGAAGAGAGGAGACTGGACTCCAGAGCACAGGCCTCAGAAAAAAGGATTCTATTTCCTTTGAAATAAAGGAAGAGGGATGATGACTGATAGACAGGTGTAAGGGTCAAAAATAGAATGTTTCCATTTCCAAATGTCTGGTGGTACTAATCAAGAGAAATGTCCAATTCAGACCTGCCTGCTTTCCTGATGAGTTGTCTTCCCTTCCTGATTTTCTTGATTTCAGTATCTTCCCTGTGTTGAGCAACAGGAGCAGAGTGAAATGCAATAGAACTTTGATGAATCTGGTTGCTTTCATCAGTCCTGTGCCTCTGATAACATAACTTTTGCTTCCCTCTATTTACCATCTGGAGTCCCCAGATAGATGAAGCAATGTCTCCGCCTGGAGTAAGACACTGAACTAATTCTGGGAAGGGAATGTCTTTAATAAACTCTCTCTCATCCCATGATCTCAATCCATACCACTTACGGTCTGTACTATCTGCAATACTATGAGTCAAATGTGATCCAGTTGGTTCCCTCATTATTTGAGATCACTATTTTCTGCCTCATAACAAGATATCTTTATCTAATGCCTACTGTGTAGACACTAGGTTACTAAGGACTTTCTTCTTAATAGAGAAATAAGAAATACATATTTGTGTGCATAAGTTATGTACATAATCTATACATACATATGTGTATATATGCATAGATACACACATACATATATATATATATATATATATATATATATACACTTACATAACAAACAAAAACAATACTACAAGGAAGCACAAATTGCATTGTGAACAATATAGGAAAAAGAACTATTAGAGCTCAAATTTGGAGCCTCAGAGTAACAGGAAAAGCTTCAGGTATTTAGTGCAAAGCAGGCCTGATGTAGAAGGAAGGGTAGGCCTAAAATGCTAAAAGTGGAAAAAAGTTAAAGATGAACTGGCAAAGATCAAGAAATGGGCTTGGCAATATTTAGAGAATACCTCAAAGCTGGTTTTGTGACTCCATAAAGAAATTCAGATGTTATCTTAAGGATACGAAGAGCTACCAAAGATTTTAAAACAAAGACTGACTTGTCCCATGTTTTAACGTGATTTTACAATTAATCTGGAAAACCAAACTAGAGCAATTTTAAAAAGGAAGTCAAAGATAATTCAGAGACTACTGTGATACTTGAGATAAGGGTGATAAAGTCCTATGCCATCTTAAAATTTTTATGCAGTAAAGTGTTGGCAATGAAGATGGAAAGAAACTGGTGCCTGCCTGGATATGGAAAAAGATAAAGGAGGCTAAGAGTACTATTAGGTTTCAAGCTGGAGGGAAGGGAGAATGATGATACTCCAAAGGGAATGAAATAGGGACATTCAAACAGCGCAGTTTAACAAGCAAAGAAGTTCAATGAAGTTTAAGATACGTGGGGGTTAAGGCAATGGAGGACACGTTTGGGAGATTTATAATAGATGGTTGTGACAAAAGCTTAGGGGAAAAGTCAGTACTGGAAGTATGGATCTGAGAGTCCACCGCATAGGGGGAAATGTTGAGAGAAAAGGTAGAGGATAAAATGGAGTAAGAGGAACTAATGAGGAAGAAGAATGTGAGAGCAGCCCAAGAGATTAGACCAGAACAAAGCATTGCACAGGTCTTAGGAAGCAAGTTTTAAAGAGGAAGTACATAACAATGATGAGGAGAGGAGAGAAATATAGTCACTTGTTATCTGTAAGAGGAATGTTTTAACAGGAAAGAAGCGGGAAATAAATGGGTGGTGATGGTGATAATGACAAGATGGTGATAAAAGCCGAGAGACTACTCTTGGGAAATATAGTGGTGAAGACTACCAAAGTTAATTAAGTTGAAGGAGATCTGGGTTAAGGGGGGATTTGTTTCCCCCTTCACAATTTGATCATAATTCTTGGCAGAAAAGAACGTGTTACAAAAGGACTGATTAAAAACACAGGAGAAGCAAGGTTTTGTAGAGGCAGAAGAGATTGGGATAAAGAACAAAATTCTTGAGGGCTAATCTTGTAATAAAAGAAAGGCAATCAGGAGAGGTATGAGAGAATATTTTAAAAGGTGAAGGAGTCCTCTAGGTAATTTCATTTTCTCACTTAACTGAAGGTAGTTAGCAAGTGAGTGTCTGAGGGATTTGATGCTTAAGAGCTGAGAAAGAAAAGAGCAGAGATGGCTGGGGTAGAATCATAGACATGACGTCATATGACTGGGTTTAAGTCCCATATATGTTACCTTGGGCTGGCCACCAGCCCTCCTTGCAACTCACAAAGTTATGAGAAGATTAAATGAGATAATGCACATGTAAATGATAAAACGCTTCTTAAACAAGAGAAGCTTGGAACACCTGCCATGGGAAATGTGATACAGCATGAATAAGATATGAAACGAAGTATAACCAGGTATCAGAGTATTTAAAGCCAGAAGTTCAGAGCAACAATATATAGCAACACAAGTCCACACAGTTTTTGTGACTTAATTCCAGCAAACCTGAAGAAAGCAGATTCTGAATTAGGGTAAGTCAGAAGACAAGAGGCTGAAGTGACCCAGGTAAGAACTATTTTAAGACCCTTGTAGGCCTGAATATCTTGGAAACGGCATGTAAATTTTATATCAAATGGCATTTGACTCATTGACATTATTTTTTACTTATGCTGCAGTTAGATCCTCCCAGTGGATGCCAACACATACAAGATCCGTGTCCCCCTTCCCCCGCCCTTTTCTTTAGTGCTATGGATGGAAGCCAGGCCCTCACACAGAGAAAGCAAGCATTCTTCCCCTGAGCTACACTCCCAGACTGACATTATATTTTAGAAATCACCAGACGTTTCATTTTTTTTTTCAATTTTATAGCTTTCTTTTCATATTTTGGAGGCTTTTCAGTTAAAGCTTAGGCTCCAGGAACCATACCTAGAGCATACAATCTATAGCATAATGAAGGTATCAATAAAACAGCTGTCCATAGGTCCAATTCAAATAGGTGAGGTCATCAATAAGTATGACAGACTGGCACATTAGACAAGCTAATGTGACTGGAGATAATGAAGACAGGCAGAGGGTAAGGTGTCAGCATGTCATTATTCTTTGGAATTAGGGAGATAAAGGTTCCAGATCCTAGGTGTAGCAAAGGCCCCCATATGACCAAATCAGAGATTCTTAGTAAGAACACTTAAAAGAGGTTAAGTATAAAGCTAAGGTGCTCCGTATGTCCGTCTTCCTAGTTAGTTGGTGAACCCACAAAGGACTTGACCCTCACTGACATCTTCCACTGTCCCATTGTGACCAGTCAGGGCTGATAAAGAAAAAAAAAAAAGAAAAAAAAAGCAGCAGGGTCTGGTCATGTAGCTCAGTGGCAAAGCACTCACCCAGCATGTGAGAGACCAGGGGTTTGAGTCCCAGGAAAAGATCAAGCCAAACTTTCTTTGCACCTAGCTTTTCAGGTGATAAATATTTAACACCTTTTGTCATCTAAACGCTTCCCCGAACAGGGTGAAACAAATACTTCTAACGCAACAGGAATCCAGAGTGGGGTTCCCCCAAATCGAGACCTCCACTCTAATTGGTTAGTGGCCCCACCCTCCCCAAGTGGTTCCTAGAACCAGTCTGAGGTGCCCTCACCCCCGAAAAATGCCACAAGTTAGCGAACCGCTGGAGTTCTTATAACCCTCTCGCTGGGCCTTAGGGACTTCGGGGCTAAAATTTAGGAACCTCGCAGGCTCGCACGCTAAGAGAAGAAGGTCCACCGCCGCTCTCCACGCCTCCGGAGCCGGAAAACAACGCCTACAACTCCCAGCATGCTCCGGGCTGAGCCCGGTGTCAACTGACAGCGCCGCCCACCAATGGGAGAGCTCAGTCTGCGTTCCTGGGATCCACCCGAAAGCAAAAAGGAGGCCGACCCTGCTGCACATCAGTACTCTCTGGCTGCGACTGGGATAAAGGGATAGTGTTCGTAAAATGGTGACGCTGGCTATACTGTGCCGCTTACTCCTAGCCTTGATCTTTCCCTCGCCCTGCCTCCGACTGGGTCCCCGCCAGTGAACTGCAGGGGAGGCGGAGTTGCCCAAGCTTATTGGATGACGTTGGTGTCAATCTGGAGGGCGGCTGGGCCCAGAACGGCAAGGTCCGCCTCTCTCAGACGGTGATTGGAGTTCCCGGAGCCGACAAGGACTGGGATTGGTGCGAGGACCGGCGCTAGTTTTCGGGCCTGCTGGGCCAAAGCGCTGGGAGGAGGTGCCTACAGAGGAGCTAGCGGAGACTCGCAGCTCTCTTTCCCGCTGCACGCCCTCCGCAGAGGGAAGGAGCCAGAGGACCCTCTACCTCATCGCTTGTAGCGTGTTGCACGGGACCTTGGGACGGGCTGCAGGAGGCGGGTGGGCATGGGGGGAGTGAGAGGCAGGGGTCTTGGAGTTAGCGGTAGGGCTAGCTTGGAGACTTAGACCTGGAAGTGCAAAGGGGGAGGAATTGGGAAACAGGAGGCTGTGGGTGTGTTTGGTATGGGATGCCATGGAAAGGAGGGGGCCCTACCACAGATCTTGAGTAGATTTGTGGATGGTTTCTTGGAGGTATCCTCTACCTCCCGTTTGCCCTTTTATTTGCCAACAAGCGATTCCCCATGGTCTCTGTTCAAGTTCTGGAAACTTTCTCTCTGGGTGGGTTTAATCAGCTGCACCATTATAGAACTGCCCAGGGTCTTTTCTGATACTGGGCACAAACCTTGGGAATATGTCAGAAAACAAGAAGCCACTTTTGGGCTTTGTGCACAAACTCCCCAGTGGGACTGCAGCTGGGAACTCAGGCAAGACTCGCTGCCCTTTGTGCATGGGGCTTTTCAAAGCCCCCAGGCTCTTGCCTTGTTTGCACACGGTTTGCACCACATGTCTGGAGCAGCTGGAACCCTTCTCAGTAGTGGACATGCGAGGGGGAGACTCTGACACAAGCTCTGAGGGGTCCATATTCCAGGAACTCAAACCACGAAATCAGCAGTCGCAGATTGGCATCCTCTGTCCTGTATGTGATGCCCAGGTGGACCTGCCCATAGGTGGAGTGAAGGCTTTAACCTTAGACCACCTGGCCATGAATGATGTCATGCTGGAGAATCTGCATGGGGAAGGCCAGGGCCTGGTGTGTGACCTGTGCAATGACAGGGAAGTGGAGAAGAGGTGTCAGACCTGCAAATCCAATCTCTGCCAATTCTGCTGCCAAGCTCATAGGTAAAGATGGGATACGCAACCTGTGTGACTTAAGAGTGGAGTACAAAGTGGTGTTAAGACAGAAATCTTGGCTGGGTGCATCGGCACACACCTGTAATCCCAGTGGCTCAGGAAGCTGAGGCCGGAAGATTGTGAGTTCAAAGCTAGCCTCAGCAGCTTAGTGAGGCCCCGTCTCTAAATAAAATACAAAAAAAGGGCTGGGGATGTGGCTCAATGATTAAGTGCCCCTAGGTTCAATCCCTGGTTACCCTCCCCTCCCCAAAAAGAGAAAAGAAATCTTTGGTGGGTAATTTAAAAGGAAAACTTTCTCTAATACCATCAAAGATCAAAGACTAATTCACAATGCAATAGCAAACACTCTAGCACAGTAGTTAACCCCATCAGCTTAGAGTAATACTTGTAGTAATAACAGTGAAGGTTTGCATAATCCTTTTCAAAGCACATTCAGTTTCCTTTTATCATCAGTCATTTGTGTAATGCATAAGTGTAGTAGGTGCTGGAGAAATGGTAGGATAGTATAATAGCATAGATTCTGCCCTTGATCTCATATGATCATTGCAACTCTTATAGAAAGGCAGCACTATTTTCATCATCATTTATTAATTGAAGGAATTTGCCAAGGTCCAACATTTGGTAAGTAAATGGGTAATAGAATCAAGTCTTAAATCCAGATCTTTAGACTATTCTGTGTGTGTGTGTGTGTGTGTGTGTGTGTGTTAACGAATGCCATCTTAGGATAGGAGCTGATTAACTAGACCTCAGTTCAGCCTTATGCCATCGAGTTACTCTGTAGCTTGGAGAGGTAGATATTATTTGGGGTGCCAAATATGTCTTCTATCACACTTTGTGAACAGTTTGTCAGATGGATCATTCATTTTTCCCTTGATACCCTACCCTACTTCACTCTAGGATGTCCAAATATAAAATGACTAAGCTTTTAGGATTAGCCTAAAATAGTTCTTAAGTTCTGACTTCCATTTGTTTTCTGGCCTTACCAACAGAACAAATTAGTAGTCTTCACTCTTTCTATTTTTATCTGGTAATTATATGACAATCCCTGTGACTGTATTGCTGCCAGCCAAACAGCTGACCCTATTTCTATGCAACTACTCTTCTGGTGCCAGGTTAGGCACTCAAGCTTCAAGTTAATATAATGCTAATAGGGAAACTCTGAGCAGTACCAAGGTTTCCTAAGGATTTCCCTGAATCTCTGGAGGGCTACAAAAAAAGGGGAATTAAAAGAAAGCTTTGATTTTTTTTTTTCCTAACCATTGATTTCACTTTTTAATAATGTTGATGACTCTTAAAAGACATTCTAGTCTGCTGATGGTGGGTGATAGGTATTGGTCTAAGAAAATGCTTTAGGTGAAAGCCAGATAAAAGTTTTTGTCAGGGCCAGCTACTGCTTTTAACTTTTTCTTTGTTTTTACCACTGACCTTTTTTATTTTTAATTTTGAGGCAAGGTCTTGCTAAGTTGCCCAGGCTCCCATTGAACTTGGAATCCTCCTGTGTCAGCCTCCCAAGTTGCCTACATTATAGGTGTGCACCACCTTGTCCAGCTAGGTAGCTTTTTAATTGCTATGCCATTTGGCAGTTTATGTAGCTTGGTGCTGGTTTTCATAGTGTTCATCTCTAGCTTACTGTAGAAGCAGGCCGTGACTTTTTGTCCAAATTCACCAAATTACTGGGGAAAGTTAGGATGTCATCTTGGCCTTACAACCATTTGCAAAAAAGTGTCCCAAGCCAAAGCCCAAGAGCACTCCTATTTTGTTCTGGAATAACAGCCATTTTAGGTAGGTATTGGTCCTACTGTACCGACAAGTAATGAATCAGAGAGGATCATGCAGTTAGGGGTTAGAACAAGGAATGGAACTCAGATTTATTTTTCAGAGCCCATTCTCCTAAAACCTCTGCCAAACTATGTTCCTCCTTGGAATCATTCCCTAATATCCTGTTCCTACCGGCTTGTTCCCAGGCGACAGAAGAAAACCAGTTATCACACCATGGTGGACCTCAAAGATCTGAAAGGCTACAGTCGGGTTGGAAAGCCTATCCTGTGTCCTATTCACCCTGCAGAGGAGCTGAGACTGTTCTGTGAATTCTGTGACCGGCCTGTGTGCCGTGATTGTGTGGTGGGGGAGCACCGGGAGCACCCCTACGACTTCACCAGCAACGTCATCCACAAGCATGGGGACTCGGTGCGGGAGCTCCTCAGGGGCACCCAGCCCCGCGTGGAGGCCCTGGAGGAAGCCCTGGCTCAGATCAAAAGGGTGAACAGTGCCCTCCAGAAGCGAGTGGAGGCAGTGGCTGCCGACGTGCGAAAGTTCTCCGAGGGCTACATCAAGGCCATCGAGGAGCACCGGAACAAGATGCTGAAGCAACTGGAAGACATACGGGTCCAGAAGGAAAACTCCCTGCAGCTGCAGAAAGCACAGCTGGAGCAGCTGCTGGCCGACATGCGGACTGGAGTGGAGTTCACGGAGCACTTGCTGACCAGCGGCTCGGATTTGGAAATCCTCATCACCAAGGGGGTGGTGGTAGAACGGCTCAGGAAGCTGAACAAGGTGGAATATAACACCCACCCTGGAGTAAACGATCACATAAGCTTCTCTCCTCAGGAGAAGGCGGGCCAGTGCCATGGCTATGAAGTGTATGGGGCCATTAACACCAAAGAGGTGGATCCAGCCAAATGTGTCCTTCAAGGAGAAGGTAGGAAGGCATTTGTCATGGGCATTGAGAGGGCAGTGGACAGGGACGTGGTGTTTCAAGAACTGGGGCTTGTTCAACTGGAAAAGCGATAGATTGGTTCAAGACAGTGATCTGCTGTCTTGCCCCTTTCTTTCGGATTTGTTCTGGTCAGAGTGCTGTTGATATGTAATACAGGTGTGAGACTTCACCCTGTTCCACTTCAGACAAGTAGGAACTACCAGAAACCCAGGGATCATGCTTTGTTTCCATCAGAGGTTAGAATTGGGACAGTGTCTGCAGAGATAAATAAGGGCAATGACAAGGGCAGGGTGAGGTCTGCCAGCTCAGTGTGGCAAGCCTCAGCTGCCTGCATCATGCTGTGTAGGAGGTTAGAGAGAAATGAGGAAGACGACATTATGTTTTCCTTTCTTCCATGCCCATTCTTGGTTTACGTAAGCCTTATGTCATTGGCATGTAAAAGAATATGATAGGTACTGGGCGTGGTGGTGCACACCTGTAATCCCAGCAGCTCGGGAGGCTGAGGCAGGAGGATCACAAGTTCAGAGGCAGCCTCAGCATAAGAGAAAGGTGCTAAGAAATTCAGTGAGTCTCTGTCTCGAAATAAAACACAAAATAGGGCTGGGAGTGTGGCTTAGTGGTCAAGTGCCCCTGAGTTCAATCCCTGGTCACCAACCCCTACCAAAAAGAATAGGTGTTTCATTCATCAGGGAAAGAAATGGTTTCTTTTGCCCTGTGTTGTATTTCTAAAAGAAGCAGATTAGTCAAATATATATTTCATAGATAAGTCCTGATGGGAAAATTGAGTTCAAGAATCATCCTGACTCTGGCAAGGAATTCATAACTTTGGAAGTCACAGATACCTTTTAAGAATGATCTATTCCCCCAGAAACACCAATGAAACTAGGGCATATACTTTGAGGAGATTTTTAGACCCTTCATGAGCCTCTCCATAGACCTCTTATTAGTTATGAAGCCTGGGCTAGGAGACCAGGTTCATCTGGATGCTGGGCTGAAGGCTGTAGCATTTGATAACCCTCCAGCTTGACACAAGCTGCTGTGTTGCAGACGATCTCACAACACGGAGGGTCCAAATTGGTCAGCTGTATCCCCTGCCTATTCCAGCAGGATCCAGAGCTCAGAGAGTATGGTTTTGCAGTGACTGACCTCTCACAGATCTAGAGATTTCCTTCTCCAAGTACCTAGATCCATCCTGAGTCTTTTCAAAGCTTCCTTAAGAAGTGAAGATAAAGTTCAGGAACGTGTACAACTCAGGAGGCAACCTCCCAGGAGGAATTCCCAAGAGATATACTCAGGAAGGCAGAAGGGAAAGAGAAAAGAAAGAATAGGATGGTTACAATAAGCAGGAAGCACAACCTGTGTTCTGAAAAGAAAAAGCTAGATGGTATCTTACCTGGGGATGTGGTCACTATGGTTTGCCTTTGAGGTGAGCACTGAGTGTTTATTTTTTGCAGATCTCCACAGAGCTCGGGAAAAACAAACAGCCTCTTTCACCGTACTTTGTAAAGATGCAACAGGAGAGAGCATGGGCAGGGGAGGAGACAATGTCCATGTTGCAGTTCTCCCTAAAGATAAGAAAGACAGGTTTGTGTTGTGCAGTTAGGTGTCGTGGGTAATAAGCAGTGAGGAAACTGGAAACATGAGGTCCTTTGAGTTATTGGAGATGCAAGTGTAGTAGTCCATGTTATCTTTATGAAAAAAACATGTTATAATCAGTTGGACCAAATCTGTTTTCTTTTGTGGATTGTTTTCTTATATCCAATACTCTCTCAAAGATTTAGTCTGCCCCTTAGATTACCTTCTTCCCAGCTTTGGAATAGATGGAACTTTTTCCAGATTGAACTGAATTTTACCCTTCCTAAAATTTAACCTACCTTTGCTACTAAGTTATGCTAGAAGCATATTTCTATCTCTCTGGAATTGAAGTATAAAGGACTGAAAGTTAACCTCTGAGACAAGTAGAAGAAGCATCCCCTTTGGGGGATGTTTAAAATTGTTATCGAGTGAAATGATGTAAGAGTTCACATCCTAAAATGGTAGGCAGCTGAAGCAGGTTTGTGAGAGGGAATAGGATTTTTTTAATTCTTGTCTCCATTTAGTCCAGTCAGGACAATGGTCCAAGATAACAAGGATGGAACGTACTGCGTTTCCTACACCCCCAAGGAACCTGGACTCTACACCGTGTGGGTCTGCATCAAAAAGCAGCATGTGCAGGTAAGTAAGACCCCACCCCCAGCACATGCTGGCCCCGGCTCCTTTTACCCTGCTCCCCTGGTTCTGTTATTTTTGGGATCTGGTGACATATCATAAGATCAGCTGCATAAAGATTGAGTAAGATTCTCTTCTTATTTCCCCCCATCTCCTCACTGTAGAAAAAGCCTAGATTTTGCCACTCTTATTCTTACTAGAGGATTCTAGTGATCATAAGAACTCTTTATCCCTATTTCCCCTCCTGGCAGTTCTGCTTATATTTTTATCATTCTCTTAGTCAGTTTGTTGGAATTCTTAATTTGGGGAAGATGCCCCAAACACGCGCAATCTATCAGCAGACAGAATGTAGTCTAGCTCAGTATTTTCCAGAGTTGTGCAAACTGACCAGACGCAGACTGGCTGGGACATAATTGGTAGGGTTATACCCCCTCCTCTCAACTGACCATCATCCATCTGCCTAACCATCTGCCCATGTAATTCTCTACTCTGTTTTACATATATGCTTACCTGTTACCATGGTTACTATGCCACCTCCACAAAGAACTATGATACTTTCTGGTTTGTGAAGTGTTTTAAAACTGGGTAATCCATGTCCCGCAGATTTTCTCTTGTTTACATCTGCTAACACTGGAGTAGTCAGAAATTCCCATCACCCAGAAAACAACATTGCTGGGAATACTAGAATACTATGCAGTATCACGATCTCTTAGGCTAGTAGTTTGTATACTAGGCAGACTCATTCAACAGCCACTTATTGCTTACCTACTCACAGTATGTCACAAAAGTTTCGGTGTTTTTATACATTACTTCTGTTTTCTTCAAAATCACTCAAGTACGGAGATCATTGTCCAATTAGAGTAAGACCAAACTTGCCACACTATGCAGTAGCTCTGTAGCAAAATCAGATTTTGAACCTATTTCTTCAATGCCTGGTTTGTGTTTTTTAAATGAATTGTGTGTTAGCTTTCTGTAACAAAATACCTGAGATAATCAACTTAAAAGAAGGAAAGATATTTTGGCTCACAGTTTGAGAGGTTTCAGTCCATGGCCCTCCTTTAAAATGAGGGGGGGGGGGATATAATATTGGAAAGGCTTCTAAGATTCCAGGCATTTTACTTAGTGCTTTCTCAGACTATGTGGTTCTCACATATGAATAGACAAAGTGCAACACTCATTAAACATTTTTGTTTTTGTTTAACGTAGATAGAAATTAGAAAATGAAAGTTATCCTTAAAGAGAGTGGGAGAGTTACTGGAGAATTATTAGCTGCAGAGGGTTAACCTTTCTCCCTTCCATGCATTCACAGTCCCATGATAGGTGGATGGGCAAACAGATGTGTTGTGTCCAGGATGGAGGAACAGGAGGAAAGAGGGTAGCCCACTATGTAAGGGGAGAAGGCATGTGGGTGAGAAACTGGAGATAGAGCCACAGGAGGACCCAGCCTTGTGGTGGCAAAGTTCTACAAATTACCCCTGAGATTACTTAAGAATTAAGACTAAGCATCCTAAAGACCAAAGGAAGTCCCAGAAAAGCACAAATCAAGATGATTGACATATCAGGTGGTCTACGAACTTTCATTTCACACATGGGAGGCAGAACTCCTGGTAAAAAAGCTTAACCTGATTAGGATATGGGCTTCTGCTTTTCTGCCATCTTACCAAAACAAGCCCTATCTAATTCAGATGTCACTGAGAACAGAACTGACTCTGTGGGATCCCACTCAGTGTCCAAGGGGTGCTGTCAAGCAGTTTCTATGGTGAGAAGTATGACAGAAGGCTGCACAGGCTCCTTGATTCCAATTTTACTGCATTTGTGTCTACCCCCCACCCAGCTGAGCAGAGTTCTTGTCTTCTCTTCTGTTTCTCTACTACTGTCCTTGTCCCTCCAAAGGCGGGCTCCTTGGCTAGACTGTTTAGCACATAGCAATGCTCAGCACACCCTGTTGACTCATAAGGTGCTGTTCTTTGCTCTTGGCCTGAACACGGAAGGGCTCACCATTCACTGTGACTGTGAGAAGAAAGCGGCGCCCACACCTAGGTGTGTTTCACTGCTGCACCTTCTGCTCTAGTGGAGGCCAGAAGAACGCGCGCTGTGCCTGTGGAGGCACCATGCCTGGTAAGGAGGAGCAGTATTCATTACCCTTGGGACTATCTTCCAGGAGTAGGGATCAAGTGACATCCCCCACCCCACCGCACTGCCACATAGCCACTAGGTTGGGATGCTTGGACTGAGGCTTTGTTTCTAAGAAGCATAATCTGTTTTGTGTGCAGACACAGTAGAAGTTCCACTTAATCTGGCTTCTATATTCTGAGCTGATATTGCAGGTTGAAAGTTCTGAGATCTGTTTGGTTTTGCTACAGTTCACCAATCCTGCAATCCCATGCTTCTCTGGGATTTTCAATTTCAGTCTATACCCTTTCCAGGAGGCTGAGCAATTTGAGAAAGATAGACCCATCTTACCCCTTTTAAAACCTTAAAGAAATTCCAAATGAGGCAATGATTGGGGAGTGGATGATTAGATCAGTTAAACCAGGTCTGGCTCTTTTGTTGGTGGTAGGGAGATCGCAGGCAATAGATGGAGTTAATTTTTTAAATTGCTCTATCATGTCCTTATTCTAATGGTGGGCCATAAAATGGGCTTTTGTACCCTTCCTTAAAACCACTCCAGTACCAGCCTCCCTTTTCATTTCCTTTAATCTACCCTTCTTTTTCATTTCATTTTACAGTTGAAATTCAAATCCTTTCACTTTGCGGTTAAAGGCCAAACTAGTTCATCGCCTTCGGTTGGTGCATTTAAACGCTGTTGGGAGAGCTTTGTTGACTTTCATGGATTTGCTGTGAAGAGTCTTGAGAATCCTCCTACCACGGAGGGTCAGATAGCTTGTTCCTCTCCTCGGGGTTTCCTTAGGGAATGTCCAGGGTTGCCAGGAGGTTCAGTTTCCGTGGTATCTGGACTGCACTCTCAGGGTTGTTTTTTCCTCTCCTCTTTGTACTGTGCAGGTGGGTACCTGGGCTGTGGCCATGGGCACAAAGGCCATCCTGGTCGTCCTCACTGGTCTTGCTGTGGGAAGCTGACTGAGAAGTCTGAGTGCACATACATAGGTGGGCAGAGCACCTCGACGAGTCTGCTCAGGACTGTGGCACTGTGATGCTTCCCGGACGAGTTCAGCCTGCTAAAACCCCAGACAGCTGGATTTCAGATTTCCAGAGGATTCCCAAGCTCAATTAATTCTGAAGAGACTGATAAAATTAAAAACAAAGTGCCTTATCTTATTTTATAGTTCAAGTGCTTATTTGCGAGTTACTCACTGATTGTACTTGTGGATGGTTGACTGAGTTTCTCTTTAAGGTAGGTTGGTGTGTGTTCTTTCTCTTTTGTACAGGTGTGGAAGAATCTATGCCCTTGGAACTTAGTCATGGGGTGGGGGATAATTTAGCTCCTTACTTTCTGATATATTATAACCTTTTAAATTTTTCCCTGAGCTGTGGTATTTAGATATTTCCGTTGGAATATAACTGCCCCCACCCCATCTTATCCACTGGGTTCTTTAGCACACTTTCAGTGGATTTACTGGTACATGTTTTGTAACCATTATAATGTGACCTTGCTATTTGAGCAGGTGTCTCCCTCCTCCCTCTCTGGACCATGTCTCCCCCTACCTCCTAAAAGCCTGAAGGATAGCTCTTGGTATAGGGTATACAAGTAGAACATTAATAAAGGGTGTTGAAATACATCTCACATGTCTATTGCAGTTCTGTTGATGCCAGGTGACCTAGACGCCATCACCCCCTTCACATCACTTTGATTTTTAGAGAATAACCTTTGCTTGTGTGTATATGCCTGGAAACTTAACTGAAAGTTTTGATTCTTATAAGGTGCCTTATTAGCTGCTAGAGAATTCTGGGGAGAGGGAATAGCGCTGGTGCCTCAGCCCTGCCCAGGACTTTTCTGTATATATTTTGTGTGTTCTGCGGGGACTCTCGATTTCTTCTATAGCAACAAACTCAGCATATATTAAATAAAATTATTGAAATCTGCATTGTAAGTTTCCTTAAGTAGCAGGTGACTCATTTGACCGGTGAATTGGGTCGGGCAAAGCCAGCGAAGTCACTAGATGGTGACTGTCGGATCTTCTGGGGTGTATTTCCTCCTTGAGGCTGACATAAACACTAACATGTTCTCTGTAGTCTCATCTTCTTCTGGAAACATTCCCGTCAGCCTCCTTAACCCAAATCTGGTCTTCCCAGAAGATGCTGTTGCCCATCACCCTCTCAGATTGTTAGCAATGGGTTCTCCCTCACTCCTGATAACCGTGGGCCAAGGGTCAGGTAAGGGGTCTTTTTTAGTTTGTCATTGCTGCTTTAAGATCAGTGATTCTCAACCAGGAGTGACTTTGCCACCCAGAAGATATCTGGCAAAGTCTCAGAGAAAGTTTGGTTGCCACTGCTGGGGCGGGTACCAGCAACATCGAGTGGGTACAGGTCAGGGATGCTGCTGAGTGAGCATTTTACAGTGTTCAGGACAGCTTCCCCAGACAAGGAATTATCCAGTCCAAAAATGTCAGTAGTGCTTGAAAAACCTCTTCTAGACCATTATCCCACTTGTTTTCTAAAAATGATCATTCGCCCTCATTTCTTGATTATAGTGTCAAGCTAAGCTCGCTGTCACCCCAGTACAGTTCCTCATCAATCTCAGGGTAATTCAGTAGCCACATAGACCTTGGGGTTGTGAGGCCATTTCCACTTAGCCTACCTTAGCCTTATAATCATTCCTTGATTCCACCCGCACCCTCTGCGTAGTCTCAATCTCCCGCGACCTGCCCTCTTCTTACTTGCCCACTGTGATAACCTGACTACTTATTCTTCTTTCCTTGGAACCCACAATGCAGTGATTCTACCACTTTCTTGCTATTCCTCTCATCCCCTCATGTCCTTATGTCCTCCCCTGCATCCTTCTCAGCTTAGACCATCATTACAATTGCTGTTGCACAGAGTGTCCCTTGTTATCTTGTCTGGCAGAACTGCCACCCACATCGGATCCAGCTTTTCACTTATCCCTCTGAATGATTCTGCAGAAAACCACTAAAACATGATGACGAGTCCCACTTTAAACTTATGACCACTCATTTTAATGGGCTCTTAGCATTGTCTGGTGTGTTGACGACATCTCCTTAGTTCCTGCACTTGTCCCACTCGCCTAGCTGATTGTTTCACACTTTTTTCTCTTCAAACTCCAATTTCTACTCCACCTCTTCTCTCCAGTTAAGACCTTGCTTCCTAATTCACCAAGAAAATAAAAGGGTTCAGAAGAGAATTTCCTGACTCTCCCACCACACCTATAAATCTACCTGTATGCCTATCAAAAGCCAACTTCTGCACGGTGTCCGGTGTCCTAGATCCCGTGCCATCACTCCTACCCAGAATTGTCACTCCAGGGCTTTCCCCTCGATGGCATTTCTCGTTTTAGGAAACCTGCTACAATATTTCCCATGTTAATACACAGATTTCTCTTGATTTTTCTATTAGTCCCCCACGGCTGTAACAGTACCTTGGACTGAGCGGCTCCAGTAATAGTTCTGGAGTCTCCAAGTCCGAGATCAAGGCATTAGCAGGGTTGGTTTCTGGTGAGTCCTCTATCCGTGATTTGTAGTTGGCAGCCTTCTTGCTGATCCTCAATTAAGGCCCCATTTAACCTTAATTACCTTTGTAAAAGCCCTATTTCTAAAATCCTGTTCTGTTAGGGATTAGGGCTTCACCTGGCAATTTTGAAGGAACCGCAATTCGGTCTATAATAACTTGCCCATTTAGCAATCTATTTCTCAACTCCCCAGACCTCAGTAGCATTGAGATTTGTTATCTCTACCTCCCTTCCATTCTCTTTTTAGATTGAATCCAGTCAGTTTTTAACCCTCAGAACACTCCACTGAACTAGCTCTTTTCAATGTCAACAGTAATATCCATGTTACAGAATCCAAGGGAATTGTCAATCTTTATCCTTTTTGATCTATCAGTAGCAATTATCATAGCCGGTCACTTTCCTCTCCATGAAACATTGTCTTCCCTTGTTTCATGTGGCATGACTCTTCTTAATTCTCCTATCTCATTGTCTATTCCTGCTCAGTGCCCTTTGCTAGATCCTTCTAATCTTGCTGTTCTCTACATATGGGAGAGAACCAAGGATCAGTGCTTGCATTTCTGCCTTTCCCCTGCTCCCTAGATGATCTCATCCTATCAGGATTTTAAATACCATTTATATACTGACTTCCAAATTTATCTCCTGGTCCAATCTTTGTATAGGACGGTGTCCAATAGCTTCCTTAACATCTCCCCTTGTATGTATAATAGGCACCTCGAATTTAAGACGTCCAAAACAGATTTACAGTTTTCAATTCTTACTTTCCCTTTGCTCACCACCACCAAATCACTTCTCCCACAATCTTCTACATCCCTTTAAAAGGAAAGCACAAGTCCACTCTTAGAGGTAGTAGAGCCAGTAGCCTTGGAAACGTGCTTTGTGTCTGTCTATACCACATCCAATCCTCAGGCAAATCCTGTTAGCCCTTCCTTCAAAATATATCTACTGACCATGCTTTTCACCTCCATTGCTACCATCCTGGTCTGAGATACCAAGATGTCTTAACCTGAATTCTTACCATTTTCTTCTAACTGGTCTGTTTCCGCCCATTACTCCCTTACATTATACTCTCGACCCAATATTCAGAGTGATCCTTTCAGAACATGTCAGAGCATGTCATTCTGTGCTCCACATCCTCCAGTGGTCTCCCATCTTGCTCAGGACAATAGCCAGCATATGTGCTTCACGTCAGCAGTGAGATCTGGATCCTGCTCTTCTCTCATCTCCTGCCCATTCCCCTCCATCACTCTAGTCTAACCAAATGCCTGCCTGCTGCTCCTGAAACTCCAAGCACTCTCTGCCTTGGGGCCTAAAAATCACTGCCCCTCCATGTGAAATTCTCTTCTCACAGTTACCTTTATGATTCATTCCCTTATTTCTTCAGGTTTCTATTTTAATGTCAACTATCATCCTATTAGTGAGGTCCCTCACTACCCCATGTAAAATAGCAACATCATGCCCCAGGATTCCATATTACCCTGAAGAGGCTCCATCACTTCTGACATATATATTCTGCTTATGCTCTGGCCTTTCATACCAGACTGTAAACTCAGTGAGAGCAGGGACTTGGCAACTATTCTATTGTCCCCTTGTAGGACAGTTCTTGGCATATAGTAGAGACTAAATGTTCTATTGAATGAATTTATATTTATTTGGTAGCCTTTTTAGTTTGGATCTACTTAGTCTGTTTTCATAAGACTTCCCTTCTTTCAAACTCCTCCAACATTTCTTATTTAACCAAATACCACCTGGGGGAAAAAGTCTCAGCCTTCTCTCAAACTTGGTGGATGAATTATATGCACCCAAGGGACCAGCCTTGAATTTTCCAGTTACCTCAGACAGCTAGGGAATAGCTTGCCATAAAGAAGCCTGTTGCATTACATCATCTTTCCCCATGTGCCTTTTTATGAATCAGATTGCAGAATTGTGGATAAAAAATCATTTATTTCAGGTAGGAACTGCTATACATGAAGTTATGTTGCAATACAAAATTTCTATAAGATGCCTGGTTTGGGGTTAATGACGTGGGCTTTAAACACTACTAATGGTAACAATTCTTCTAGAATTATTTAAAGTTTGTGTGGGTCGCAGTTGGGGAGGCTGTCCTTGGCCTGCACAATAAGGAGCCTTAACCCAATTTAATTCAACTACCCTGCCATCCAAAAGACCTGGTAGAGTAGGAGTGATCTACAGAGCTCAAGACTTCAAGGAGAGGAAAAAGGAGTTAAAGGATTTAGAATTTGTCTCCATGTAATGAAGTGCTTCAGAAATCGTCTGTGAGTTGTGAGCATTGGAGCATCAACAAGAAGCCACATTATGATGTAGGTTATGCTGCTGGTGTTAAGGTTAAAAAAAAATGCACCACAAATTAGAGCCTCAGTCCTCTGGGATGTTGTACCAGGATAAACACCTTGGCCGTCTTAGAGAATAAACACATTTACCTGTTGGCCCACCCATTCTCTGATCTCAATAATCACCCGTCACCCATTCCCATTTCCTCTTGCTCAATTTTACCCCAGAGGATGGATACCTGTGTATCGGGTTTAGCTCAATTAAGAGGTTGTTTGATCAAGTGAATGCTAATTAGAAGGATTATACAGGAAGAGGCATTTCACTCTGCCCTGTTAGCCCCTACATACTGGTATAGGAATTCCATCATTACTTCCAGAAAGATCTCCCATGACTAGGTTAAATCCCTGTGATAAACCTTCATACACACACACACACACACACACACACACACACACACACACACATATGCCTCTCCATCTCACAATCATCACCATGCTGCTACACAGCCATTTGTAATTAATTTGATTAATGCCTGTTTCTCCCCTACTGCACTCAGGAAGGCAGGATTGTTTGGTTCTTGTTTGGTTCTGTTTATCTTTGTATTTGCAGTGCCTAGCAGTGTCTGGCACAGCAGATGTGTGTGTGTGTGTGTGTGTGTGTGTGTGTGTGTGTGTACACATATACATATACACATAAACACACCCACATTCACTCACACCTGATCAATAGTAGTATTCCCCTTATCATTCTTTTCATCCATAATTTCTACCTGCGCTCAGACTGAGCTTTAAGGTAGTAAACACATTGTGGACCTACACGAGTCGCCCCATCCACTCTCTAGAGTAGGCTCCTGTTTTCATTTCCATCTCCCTCCCTCAGCTTCTGATCCTTGCAGTATGTTGTGCCATAACTGACTCTAATTTCATTCTAATTTTCCTCAAGGTTACACACCCAGGAATTCTGAATTTCTGCACTAATTCTTTCTGCCTGCAGGTATGCTTTTCAGCTCCTCCTGGGCTTTCTAGGGCTAAATGCTGTATGACAAATAGCAGAAGGACATCCTACTTTGTAAACCCAATTGTCTCAAGGTATTAGGGTAGACATCAAAGTTTCAGGAATCAGAGAGACTACCAGTACTGGTGGCCCCATGAGTATTCCATTAATGAAGGAGAATCTAACTTCACCTTGGATCCCTACTAAGAGCCACAACATTGAACAAGGGATAATCAGAGGAAACCAACCAGTGTTCATAAATAATCCCACTAAACCTCCACATGATTGCCAGAGAAAGGTGTCGTGTCCCATAAGAGTACAATTCTACCTACGGCTATTCGTAACGATTGTGTGGCAACCAGCATTCTGGATGGGGTGTTTGGTGGGTCCAGGATTCCACCAGGCCACGGTATGCACCATGCTCTTGTCTAATCAACAGAGCTAAAGAAAAGTCAAACTGTTGACCTTCCATATGGGAATTCTGCCACATATGAAATACCTTATTATAAATGTCATGCTCAGAAGCACTGTGCATTTTGGTGACAGACATTCACTACCACCTGCACCTAGGCTCTTTATAACCATATTCCCAGACCTTGTCCCACAGCAATATCACTAGCCTTTGCATGGCACTTCATGGTTTATAAAGCATTTATTACCTCAGATTGGCCATGCCCAAATCTCCTGAGGTAGGCAGGCAGACATAAAAAGAAAACCTAGAAGTAGCTGTGTCACATAAAGGAAAGCCGGTTGACATCAGCAGGACTCACAGTGGCAATCCTCACTACACTGTGAGATGTGGTCCATTTGGAGAGTGCAAAGACTCATCTTGTCACGCCTAGACCTTACAAAATGAACTCACACTGAAGAAAATGAGCATGAGCCTAAGATAGATACTGGAATGCCACTTACGTCAGTTCATAATGAGACATTTCCATCCAAGGATTAGGATTTACAAATGAGTGTTCGGTATACTCCATCCCATTAGGGTGTCCACATCAATAGCTTCTTACTGTTGTAGAACACCTTTCTGAGGCATATTTACATGGTTCTGCTAGCTTACGCTCAAGACAGGGAAATATTTAAAAAGTATGTAAGATACCAGGAAGTATCTTATAGTAGATTACATTTGGCAATAGGCTTTGAATACTTGAAGATCTCTGCATTTCTCTCTAAACTAAAAGCCAGAATCCTAGAAACTAAACGTTAAGCCTTCCTTCTCTCAATAGTGCTTAGACTGGGACACTAACAATGTTTATTTAATATTCTTCTGATTGACATTATTGATCTATTTATCTGATAAACAATTTATGGTCTGTCTATTTGTTATTCAATTCCCTGTAGAGCACAAGATCTATGCTGATCCACACAACTTAAAAATGAAACTCTGGGATGACCAAGGGATCGCTAACTAGCCCAATATCAGACAGTCAGCTAATGGCAGAGCCAGGGTTTCTCCCTCCATAGTATAGTATTGATGCATCATAGTTGTAATGGGATTTCTTATTATGTATGTACACATGCACAAAATATAGCAATATAATTTGGCCAATGTCATTCCCTCGTGGTTCCCTTTTCCTTTCCTCTTCTCTCCCCCTGGTCCCTTTCCTCTATTCTACTGATTTCCCTTCAAATTTCATGTGATCCTTCTCACCTGTTTTTCCTTTTTTTCTCTCCAGTTTCCACATTTAAAAGAAAACATAACAACCCCTGAACGTCTGAATTTGGATTATTTCACTTAACATAATGTTCTCTAATTTCCTGCAAATAACATGATTTCATTCTTCTTTATGGCTGAATAAAACTCAATTTTGCATATATATCACATTTTCTTTATCCATTCATCTGTTGATGGACACTTAGGCTGGTTCCTAGTTCAGCAGAGCCTGAGTTTGTACATTATGGCTGACCTGAGAGCCATTAAATCTCAGGTGACTCTATCTTTTCTTTGTTGTATTGATCTTATAATTTCAAGAGGGTAATTTTACTGCTTTCTTGATTTTATTAGGGACCTCACTGTAGTTGCAACTAAAAAAAAAAAGATAAGAGTTTTAACTTTTACTTCACCTGAATAGGAACTTCTAGACATTTATTTTAAGACGTAAATGTTGAATGACACATTTTAGGATCTTTCCTAAAGATTTCTCCTTTTATAAATTGCACATTAACTTTATTCTTTAAGTAAAACTGATGTCTATCCTTATTTTTCTCCTCCAGTACTATCATCCACATTATAATGGACTGTGATATAATAACATGAGCAAATTTTCAGACAGCTTCTCGAAGGCCAAGTTTACTTACTCCTTTCTGATTTCATCACCTCCATCAGACTGGGGGACAGAAAGCACTGAAGACCAATTTACTGAAGAAAATTGAACACTGTGTTTGCTATTACCCAAGGACTTGGAGAGAAAGTATTTGTTGATTTTCAGTGTCCAGATGAACTGAGTCGCATAGATTTTTCTCAGTCAGTAGCCCAACAATTATTCAGATGACATCTTCCAATGTATGGAGTGCTCCAACCAGGGAGACTATCATTCATTGCTTGTTGAGCTTAGGAAGAATGTAGATATCCATTGTAAACCTTATGTCTCCAAAATCCCAAACGTAGGAAAAATATGCAGACATACAGATATATAGGCTAACTCTTAGTAACAATATGAATATATTTAAAGTTTTTAAAACTTTGTATTTTTGTAAAAATATTTTTCTTTTACAATTGTTTTCCCTTTTAAAATCATTTTACCAATATGATATATGGAGCCAAAGAAAACAATAATAGTATTAATAACCCCCCCTAAGATTCCTTGTCAGATTTAATTCTACCCAATGGCAAATAGTTGTTTCAGTTGTGGTTTGAAAAAATAATTAAACATATGTGTGTATTTAATATTATTTTCTTAGAAAAATAAATCATTTGAAGTGTCTGTAAATATCCTGCAAATACACTGACTGATATAAACCAACGCTAAACACATACATGGCTCATTCAAGGAGGCTGTGCTTGAGCCCATCACCTGTCACTACCTTTGATGTGTGCCTGGCTCAGCCTAGAGAAAGTGGACAAACCCGGATGCGCTTAGTCTTCAAATTGGTGGAGCAGGGGTGGTGGAGAGAGGCAGAGAACCTGATCTGGCAGCCTAGATGGCCCTGTTTCTTTTTTGTTGTTGTTTTGTTTTGTTTTGTTTGAGAGAGAGAGAGAGAGAGAGAGAGAGAGAGAGAGAGAGAGAGAGAGAAGAGAGAGAGAGGGAGAGAGAGGGAGAATTTTAATAGTTTTCGGCGGACACAACATCTTTGTTTGTATGTGGTGCTGAGGATCGAACCGGGCTGCACGCATGCCAGGCAAGCGCGCTACCACTTGAGCCACATCCCCAGCCCAAGATGGCCCTGTTTTAAGACTGAAGTGTGAATAGACTTGGTATCGGGCCCACACCAGAGCTGATATTGTTGGGAGAGTATGGTGTCCCATTAGCAAAAGGCAAGGATGCTGGAAAAGATGGAACCAGCTTTGTGCTACCTGGAATGTTTGTTTTTCTGAAGTCGGGTTCCGAAAACACAACTCCAAGGCACATACACAATGAAATGCAAAATTAAACTTCTGGCTACTGTATTGAACTTTTGCAAAGAACCTTTCATCCAAGCACATTTTCCTTCCCCTTCTTGACTTGTGCCTTTGAAAAATGTAATACAAAAAGTGCTGAAATGAGTCACTGAATATAGCTGGTGCTCAGAGGAAAGATTCCTTCTCCCCCATCCTGAGTCCTCCCAGCAGTGCTCCACTTAACCCAAATAAAATGGTAAAAGAATAAAGACAGAGTTTGACTTTACCACCTGCAGCCTTGTGAACTCTGTGCTTTGCCTGTGATCACTATTCATGCCATTTTCACAGTCAGGAAAGACCGTCCCCTCTGCATTTCTTCATCCTGCAGTTTTGTCCAAGTGTCCTGGTCAGGCTGACTGGACCTGTTGTCTCAGGAGCTTAAATTGTAGGCACCCGTGACATGAGACTAAACTCAGGCCTTTTTTTGTGTGTGTGTTCTTCCTGATTTTCAAGTGTTGATTAAGGTCTGTTTTCAGAACAAGGTTGAGTGCACTGTTCAGTAGTAGAGCGCTTGCCAAGAATCATGTGTGAGGTACTGTGGGCTTGATCTCTAGCACCAGCAAAAGAGAGACAGAGAGAGAGAGAGAGAGAGAGAGAGAGAGAGAGAGAGAGAGAGAGAGAGATAAAGAGAGAAAAGTTGGAATTAAAAATATCAACTAACTCTCTGATATCATTTCCAAAACAGTCTCACAGCTGCAATTGGTCTTCTCCCGGCCTAACTGACTTGCTGAATGGTTAGTATTTATCAGACACTGTACCACATGCCTCATCAGACCTATGAATATGTGCCTACAACACTCTGATTTCCCAGGCACTGGGACTCAGGGTGGTGACATGGTTTCCTGGGTCACACTATCACTAAGGAATGAAGACAAGATTCAGACCCAAACTTTGAGAATGTTCTTTCTTTAGGAACCAGGATCCTTCTTTATAACACACTGAATAAAATCAAATGAATACCACACATCATGGGTGCCTTGTGCATACACCAGGTTTCTATGCATTTGTTGATAACTATGCTCTTTTAGAAAAGAGAATTTTAGTGAAATATGATGTGGTTTTCAGGCATCTGACTTGCCATGCATTAAAAGATGAAAAAAGAATTTCTCTCTAAATGGATCTTGAAAGAATGCAAACATAATATGGCCAAAAAATAAATAAATAAAATAAACAACACAACATCTTTTCTTTTCGTCCTTGGTTATCAACATCCATCAGCTCTTCTCCTCCTGTTCCTGGCCTTCCAGTGTGTGGTAGTCAGGGCTTAAGCTGAAGCAGACAACAAATAGTAATAGCTGCTCCCATTAGAAACAAGGGCTGTTGAGGGAAGGTGGACAGCCGTGGGAATCAGGGAACACTGAGCTCATGTATTTTGCCTCGGATGATTGATCTTGAAAAACATAAGCTTGTGAATTCATTTATAACTCAAGGTCATATAACAATAATACTCTAAGTATATACACCATTTGCACAGACATTAATGCTTCTAAGCTTCCTAAAAACCTAGTGTCCCTGCTTTGGAAATGAGAAAACGAGGGCTCAGGTTGAGGACTTGCCCATTGCCCACATTTCTATCATAGTCACTTTCAAAAAAGTAAATCTGATATTAGGTTCTCCTTTATCCTTTTTAAAGATTTTTAAAAAATAATTAATTTTTATTGATTATTTTTAGTTGTACATGACAGTAGAATTCATTCTGATAGAATCACACAAGCATGGAATATATCTTATTCTAACTAGGACCTCATTCTTATGGATATACATATGGTGGGATGCACTATGGTGTATTCATATATGTACAAAGGGAAATATTTTTGATTCATTCCACTGCCTTTCTTTATCTTTCCTCCCTTCCCTTTCTTCCCCTTTATCTAATCTACTAAATATCTATTCTTCCCCTCTCCTCCTTATTGTAGGCCAGTTTCCACATATCAGTGAAAACATTTGACCTTTGGTTTTGGGGGACTGGCTTAATTCACTTAGCATGATAGTCTCTAGGTCCATCCATTTACTGGTAAATGCCATAATTTTACTCTTCTTTATGGCTGAGTAATAGTCTATTGTATATATAGACCACATTTTCTTTATCCATTCATCTGTTAAAGGGCTCCTAGGTTGGTTCCATAACTTAGCTATTGTGAATTCAGCTGCTAAAAACATTGATGTGGCTGAGTCACTGTAGTATGCTGATTTTAAGTACTTTAGGTGTAGACTGAGGAGTGGGAGAGCTGGGTCAAATGGTGGTTCCACTCCTAGTTTTTGAGAAATCTCCGTACTGTTTTCCAGAGTGGTTGCACCAATTTTCAGTGCCACAAGCAATGTATGAGTCTATCTTTTCCCTACATCCTCGCCAATATTTATTTTTACTTATATTCTTGATAATTGCCATTCTGCCTGGAGTGAGATGAAATCTTAGCGTAGTTTATTCTTGAGAAGAGATCTTTTTGTTGCTAGGCTGATCTTGAACTCCTGGCTTCAAGTGATCCTCCTGCCTTAGCCTCCCAAATAGCTGGCACTGCAGGTGTGCACAATTGTGCCAGGCTTAATTCTGCATTCTTATGTCTCCAGATCGAAGTCCACCCGACTTCTTGCCCCCCACTTAAAATCTTTGGAAAGATCCCATTTGCCTGTAAACACACATACAGGGCCAAGGGGGCCATCGCTCCCTGGTTCCCAAGTCCATCTGCACCTTCCTTCCATCCACAGTTCACCCTCTCTTGCCCACCCACTGAATTGTCAAACCACACTACCTGTGTTGTCTACCATACTCTGTCTTACCTCCAGGATCCACCTGCACTCTCTTTCCCTGTCTCTTTTTACCTGAAAAGTTAAAAAGACTCAGTTCAAGGATCACTTCCATGCCAAAGGCTTACCCCAACTGCACTGGGTAACACAGAAGTCAACTCCTTCACTGGATTAAATGGTCTGCAGACCAGTTGAAAGACTTAAAAATTAACTGAATTAAGAAAACCATTAGCTGGGCATGGTGGTGCATGCCGGAGATGGGAGGATTGTGAGTTCAAAGGCAGCCTCAGTAACAGCAAGGTGCTAAGCAACTCTAAATGAAATACAAATAGAGATGAGGATGTGGTTCAGTGGTTGAGTTGTCCCTGAGTTTCAAACTTCGGTAAAAACAAAAAAAAAAAAAAAAAAAAAGAAAGAAAGAAAGAAAGAAAGAAAGAAAGAAAGAAAGAAAAAGAAGAAGAAGAAGAAGAAGAAGAAGAAGAAGAAGAAGAAGAAGAAGAAAGAAAGAGAAAAAACAGTGAATGAGTTGGTCAGTTGTGAGATCTTAAAAGACTGAAGAGTGAGAGAAACCAAGTAAGAAAAAATATTGCAAACAATTGGTTTTGTTTACATAAAGTATATACAGTCCTTCCTCAGTATCCACAGAGGATTTGTTCCCAGACCCCCTGCAGATCCTGAACTCCAAGGATGCTTAAGTCCTTTATATGGTACAGGATTTGCACATAACTTGTACACATGCTCCGGAATACTTTAAATCATCTCTGCCCTACTTATAAAACTTAATATAATGTAAATGCTACATAAATAGTTATGATGTATTGTTTAGAGCACAATGACAAGAAAAAAAATCTGTACTTATTTAAAATAGACACAATTTCTTTCTTTTGAATATTTTTAAAAATTGTATATGTATTTTTAGTTGTTGATGGGCTTTATTTTATTCATTTATTTATATGCAGTGCTGAGAATCGAACTCAGAACATGCTGGGCAAGCGCTCTACCACTGAGCCACAAGCCCAGCTCTTTCTTTTGAATATTTTGACCCATAGTTGATTGAATCCATGGTCTGAGGACAGACTGTATGTATCAAAGTGAATGCAAGATTGAGTAAAAAGAATCAGATGGTAAACCTGATGATGATGATGATGATGATGATGATGATGATTAACTAAAATGCAGCCTGGAGTCAGAGAGAAGCTTTGGAACCCTGTCTAAGTGGTAGTATGGTGGGGTGTCTTGTTTCTTTCTATCATACTCAACAGTGTTTAGAAGAACAGGCAAACTTTTCATTCTTTCTGAGGAGCTGTTTCTCCATACAATGATTCCATTTTCCTGGGAAGAATCCCTTAATGGCGTGGCCTTGTGTTTGTTTTCTAAATCACAAAGCAGATGTTGACATTTGTTCCACTGGCTGGCTCACCCTTCTTCCTCTCTTCCTACATAGCCTTGTTCAAATTTATATGTAGCCCACCCAGGTACATCAGGTAGGCAAAGGTCCAGAGAAAAGCAGGCTTAAAGAACCAACCGAGTCCTCTGGACTTTGCATCTGTTAGTCAATGAGTCTATGAATGAACTCTCCCAGTCCAGCCCTACTGCCACAGCCGGGGTTACATCCCTGGCTCCACCTCCTCCAATGGCTTGTTAGGATTGACTTTGCAAAGCAGGGATCATTGTGCAATTTGGGGAGGAGTCAGCAGCCAGGGCTGGGCTGCTTCTAACAATTCAACCACACAGGTCATTAAAAGGGCTTAACCAGAGGGTCTTGATTAAGTCTCCTGGGCCAGAGATGGAGAATTGTCCCTTAGCCAGGCTTCCAATATTCGCTGCCCAAACTTGCAGTATTCTTGAGCTGTCATTCATAGTGCCCCACTAAATCACTGCTGGAAGCTGTAGGGAGTTATAAGATGCTTAAAAATCAGTTGCTTTACCATGGAGCTGGGCCAGGCATGACATCAACAAGGACAAAGTGCCAGCTCTGTAGTAGTTCTACCAGCACCCACTGTGGGTTGGAATTTGACCGTGTTATCTCCGACACCTACTTGAGGAAACTGAGGATCAGATGGGTTAAATAAGTATCCCAAGGACGGGGGTCTGAACCCAGAGCCACCTCACTTCTGTTCTGCATGCTTTCTCCCAGGCTTGGACCATGACCTGACTGGTGGCCTGAACTTTTTGCAATGAATTTTGGTCCTCTTGGCCTTAAGAAGTCAGCTTAGGCACCAAGAGTATCCTCTCTTTTTCACAGAACCCGGGAGATGATGTAGGAATCCTGATTTGCAGACTGTCGATGAGAGCTCTAGACAAATCCCTCTACTATCAAGGAGCGAAGAGACAAGGTCAATTTGCCTCCCACTGCCATGGGATGCCAGAGAGGTCTCGATGGGGAAATCACCCTCGACTCTCGAGTAGCTGAGCCTCTCAGCGTCCTCTGTCTAATTAGAGTTGAATGAATGGAGCAAAGCTTTGGGGGCTTCACAGGCCCAGGTCTGAATCCTTATATCTTCTTTCTTGCAGTTGGATATATTCAGACAAGTGGCCAACAGCTCTCTCCTCCTCTTTCATCTTCCCCCAGGTTCCACTCACAGAAAGAGCAAGCTCTAGCATAACTTGCCTGCTGTCATAGGGAGACTTTGCTTCGACAATGATCTCACTGAGAATTTTCCCTTTCGAAATATTGGAGGGAGGTGACATGGCACACACACACACACACACACACACAACAAACAAACAAAAAACCCTAAAACTGTAGTATCTCTGCTTCCTCAGACCAGTAAATACTGAAGAAAAAAAAAAAAAAATGAAGTCGTACCTTTTTCTGCGCTATCCCTTCCTTTAAGTACCAGAGTAAAGGTTCCCCATCAATTTGTATTCATTACCTATTTGACTGCTGAAATAAAGACCCCAAATAACAGGCTTCTTTCCCTTGTACCTAACTGTACATACATAGCAGCCCAGGGGAGCCACACTCTGTCATCTTGTTGCTCTGCCATCCCTTGACTATGACCCTCTTTGAGGTCCAGCAGGGATCAGTACCACATCTACAGTGTGTGGAGGCAGGTTCAAGGAAGATCAGGAAATGAAACTTTCTCCTTTTAAGAGCAGAAATCACATGGATCATTTCTACTCACCTCTCTTGAGGCAGAATCTTGTCAAATACTTCCCTTAGTTGCAAGGGAGGCTGGGAAATATCGTGTTTAGTTGGGAAACACAGCCAAATGCTAAGCTAAAAACTGTATCACTATAAAGGAGGGAAGAATGGATAATGGAGAGAAGGAGAAATAATAGTTGCTCCATCCAAAGTTGCCCATGGGGAATCTCCCTCTTTGGGGGGGAGGGGGGGGCTATAGGGGATTGAATACAGGGGCACTTGACCACTGAGCCACGTCCCTATTTTGTATTTTATTTAGAGACAGGGTCTCACTGAGTTGCTTAGTGCCTTGCTGTTGCTGAGGCTGGCTTTGAACTCGTGATTCTCCTGCCTCAGCCTCCTGAACCGCTGATTACAGGCACGTGCCACTGCACCTGGCAGGAAGTCTCCCTCTTGTCCAGCATATTCTCCCCTTCACCCTCCTGTGAAGCCTTTGGCAGATCAGACTACCGGTTCATTACACCTCCCCATACCCAACCCCTTTGCCTTGTAATTTAGCTTCTCTACGGGAGGAATGTACTTTCCTGCCCCTTGACTTGGGCTCAGTCATGCAATCTGCTTTGGCCAATTATTAGCAAATGTGATAAAACCAAAGCTTTGAAATGTGCTGGGGGGAAATTGGGTTTGTCCTCTCGACCCTCTGCCTTCACCATGAGAAGAGCTTCCCCTGGGGAAGCTGCTGTCCCTGCAGCCTGGTCCCTAGAACAAACACACATGGGCAAAGCTGTCCCAGCCAGAACAGAGCTGCAGTGAGAAGCAGAGCTGGCCCCAGCTCCAGACCTGCAGCAGAGGCACCCAGCCACGCTCAGCTGAGACCCGCCAACCCAAAGGCCCGTGAGAGTAAATGTTTGATGTTTATGAATACATTCCCCTGGGATTTGGGCGTTGTTCATTACATGACTTTATTAGGGCAATGACTAAATGATAGAGCCTGGCCCTAACTCAGTAGCTGTCTATCTGGTTATTTACTCTTGGTGCCTACAGATCCTTTCACCATACTGTTTCACCAGTCTCTGGGCTTTGGCAGGTGGATCTTTATAGGTTCCCTTGGTGTCTGGCTTCAAGATGGGTTTAGGCAATGAGAGGTACTGGCAAGAGAGAGAATGATGTTTGGGGTATTTAGTTCCCCAGATTCTTCCCTGAAGCTCACCAGAGAGAGCAAAGCACACAACTTATGTCCATTTCCTCTCTGGGTCTACAGTTGCCAAAAGTCCAAGATTCTGCAGTAGCTTTCATCTTCCTAAACCCTACCCACACGTTTGTCAATTGCCCCTTCTCAAAAGTCTCCTTGATTTCTCAACTTGAGCAAACCATTTTTTTTTCTTGTTGGACCCTGACACACATTTATACCCACCTCATGGCCCCAGGACCTTTGCTCACCTTATCTCTGACCTCTACCCTGCTAAAAAGTATGTCCTCCTCCTCTTCATGGGGTCAAATATAACTCTCCTTTCAAGGCATATCTCATACCCCCCTCTTCTAAGACACTCTCCTAAGTCGCTAGCTCCCATGGACCTCCCCACCCGCACCACATCATGAAGACCTTGTTTCACACTAAAGCACAGCAGTCTATAAGCTGTGCTCAGGGGTGACCCAGGGACTCTGTGAAAGGTCCCTGTGGTGGGCAGGACAGTATTTTCAGGGCAGGTGGAATTTCACTTTCTACAATGACTAAACATTTCATTTGAGATCCAGTGTTTTTGAAACATTTGAACATTTTGATGCAGTACACTGGTCTTTAGCTTTTTATTTACATAAATTTTATATATGCAAGCTAAATGAATGAAATTAAATATCTCCCAAGTCAAGGAATTTATAGTTCTCCCCTTGTGGGGACGGGCAGATGGATGATGGACAGAAGGATGACTCGATGCATGGACGGCTGCATGCACGGAGGGCAGGTTTGGGTTCTCATCATAAGCAGTTTCTTCATGGGTTCTACTCCCTCCTCATGGTCTGGAGGAACACATCATTTTGCTCCTCCACAAATCCTGCAGGAAACATCTCTCCTGGCACTTCAACCAATCTCTAAAGGGCCGACTAAAGGGGACAGAAGGTCAGAAAGGATGGAGGACCGACTGTTGGGCTGGCTGCACTAAGCAGCTCCAGATCCTGCTCTGCAGAGACCTGAAAGGAAGGTGCAGCAAGAACAGCACAGAAGTCTGGCGCCATGGGGAACCTACTCAGCACCCCCAGAGGACTGGCAAACAGGTTTCTAAAGATTTCCACCCCATCCCAAATCTTCCTGTCTCCAACCTCTCACTCTGATGTTTCTCATTAGTAAAAGGAATAAAATAATGTTTTCCTCTTATTTAATCTGCATATTCAATGACCACATTATATATGCAATAGTGTTCACACTACCTGGTATCTGACGGTGACAATAATTTCTCCTAAATAACCATTTGCTGTGTCCGCTTTGAACAATGTCATGTGAAAAGACACTGGTTTGCTTGTTTCATTTTTTTTCCCTCTCTCCAGATGTGTATCTTGGGGTCCATTTATAAAAGAGTCTGGATTTGGGGTCCTGTAAGATGCCACTTAATTGAAACTCTGCAAAGGAAGAACCATTTCCACTTTATACCAGAACTTCACCTCGTTCAACCCTCTACCTACAAGGGCACTGGGTGAAGGGCATTGGGAGTCCTGGGTCACCAGGCACAGGAATAATGACCAGCACCTTCACTAGGACCCTGGTGTTTCTTCATGAGAGAAAAAAAAAATCCTTGAAAAAGATGGATGGACAGACAGATGGATGGAATGAGTGAGAGAGACAGAGGGACTCCAGGAGAACAGCTGTAACTTTTCCACCCAGAGTTCATTTGGACAAATCTTTCTTTCAGTGGGGAAAAATAAAAAAAATAAAAACACTGTACTCCTGCTCCACTCCAGCCCCCTCATTCCCACGCCTGAGTCGTGGGCGATGATAGAGTAGGGGGTGCTGTCTGCACTGTACGTTGTCTGCTTAGGGTATGAAAAAAATCACCTGCTTAAGGTCATTTGTGCTCACTTTGTAGCCATAATGTCTGGAAATAATAGAGCTAGAAGTTACTTTCCCTGTTTTCAGGGTCCATCACGGGTCACAAGATCCCATGCATTTTATTTTCCAGAGTTGGGAGTAAGAAAATGCACCTGGCATTGGCTGCTGCTTTCCTCCTCCTGTGGGGACAACTGTCCTCCCTCTTATAGTTCAGCTCACTGATGGGGCCCCTGGAACAGTGGGTACCTAGTGAGACCAGGGGAAGCCAGGAAACCCACACGCTGTCCCAACACAGGTGGAAAAGGAACCCAGCAGGGCAGTCTGACCCTCAGGACCTGGAACCCCTGGGTGAAGGCACCCAGAGCCAATGACACACAGGCAAGGTGGGCCAGCTGCTGCCACCCCCTCTGTGGGAACATGTGGACGAGCTCTGGAGTCTCATCCCCGTACGCCCAACTTCCCTTGTTGTGTCTGTGAAATGATCTCATTGTCAGGGCTTCTGACTATTACCCCTCTGTACGATGCTACTTCTCAGAGGAAAGAGAAACAATCCCCAGAGCTGGGTTTTGAAGGATCGGGTCCCAGGCCACACTGCTGATGTATCTTCTACGCCTGAGCTTCACATTCTCTTAGGTGTCACCACAGGTGTGAAGGGGGCCCGTAGTCTCCGGACGCCACCTTTAAAGACCCCCAGCCCGACCTTCTGCAGCTGGTCCTGAAAGTGGCCTCCGCTACCTGTCTAGGCCCATGTTTCCACTCTAAGTACTCACCTGCAAAAACAGGCCTCAGCCTTCAGGCAAGATCCCAGGCGCTTTCCCTGCAGGGACCCACACCAGAATACCTGATCCCATACCTGTCCCCAGAACCGACTCATGCCCCACTGTGAGGCCACCATTGTACTGCATTTAAAGAGAAAGAAAAGGAAAGGAAAGGAAAGAAAAAAAAATATGACAAAGGGTTTCCTTCTTCCTCCTTGACCTGCCCCCCTTTCTTCCAACTTCCGGTCATGAACACACTTCTTGAGAGAATGGGTCAGACCTACAACCGCCAACTCCCCTCCACCTTCTTGCTGCTTTACCTCTTACAGACCTGGCTCTCACTGTCCTCTTGAAAAAGTGCTCTCCATAGTCATTAGTGACCAACCTGAGTTTTTGTGGGAATTAAATTAGGAAATACCGGTGTCACACTTAGAGCCCAGGATGTGGCCTGCGTAAGGGCTGCCAGGTGACACTACTATGCCGTGACTCTCCCTTGGGCTTGCTTCCTTCTCGTCACACCAACAATAACTTTGTGCCTTGATGCATGGTGATGGTCCCGGAACAGGGTCATGTCACTCACAGAAAGAGGCCAAATGTTTAGGAATGTCTCCTAATTCAAGGCATAAGCCAAAAGAGCCCATCCCATGTGAATTCACTGATGGGTCAGGCAGGGAAACAGAAACAAACAGCAACAGACGTGGCCCTGCCATTTGTCTTTGCAATCCACGCTCTTGACACCCGTCCACAGCACACACCCCTTCTTTCTTCTAACTCTGGCTGTCCCTTCTTTGTGGTATACTGCAACATGAAGGGTTCTCAGTCACCCACTGACTTGTTGCTTTTTTCTATATGTGTCTTAGTTTGTTTTCTGTTGCTATAACGGATTACCTGAGACTGGGTGGTATAGTTTGGATCTTAAGTGTCCCCCATAGGCTTATATGTTAAAGGCTTAGTCTTCAGCTTGATGTTATTGGGAGATGGTAGAACCTTAAGAGGTGGGGCCTAGTAGAATATCTTCCTCTTGATGGGGGTGTCCCCTTGAAGAATTGTACGACCCCAGTATTCTCCTCTTCTTCTCTTGCACTTCCTGGCCATGAGGTGAGGGACTTTGTGTAAAATTCCTCTTTCTATAAGAATTCCATGATGTGATGCAAATGATCTCCCTTCAGTTTTCAAAAATCCCCCCACCCATCTTTCTTATCCTATTTTCTCCTTAGTGTTGAGGGCCACAGACAGGTCAAGATGGCGCCTGGCACTTTGCCAGGAGGAGTGGTTTGAGAAGTAATGCCAACAAGCCATTAAGATGATAGAGATTCCTTAATGACTGACTGCTGTATGATGTTAATTACGTTAAGCTGTGTGTAATTATTAAGATAATGAGGATTCCTTGATGACTGATTGCTGTAACTGGATGATGCTAAATTTAGAGTCAAGCTGTGTATTCAGTTATGTATATATACCTCTGCTGTCCTACAATAAAGCGGCTCCTGCTGTATCAATCTTCACAAGTTGCTTGTCACCCCCCAGTTATTTTGCCCAGCCAGACTGCAGCAGAAGGTGGCCCGTATGGGGAGCCCTGGGACGCTCGGGGGTTAGTGACAAGGAAAGCTGCCCGTCCCTAGAAATAGATAGGATGGAAGCAAAGCTGCTCGGCCCTAGAAGCAGATAGGGCGAGAGGAAGGATGGCCATTTGGAGAAAATGGAGATCGATACAGTGTGTTTTTGTCTTGTTTTGTCTTGGAATGTTGTATTGTCTTTGTTATGGAAGTATGATATCAGAAGTTGGGTAGAACCAAACTGAAAGGGTGTTAAGTAAATTGCTGAAGGAAGGAGGCACCCCAGGGAAACCAAGAACAGTTAGGGCATACATTGATAAAAGCCCAGGAACTCTAGTCAGAAAGAGGAAGAAAGTTCAGAGGAGGAAGGAATTGCAAAAGGCTACTACTAAATACTTTTCGTCACCATAAGGTTCACCCCCGGTTATTTTGCCCAGCCAGACTGCAGCACCTTAGCTCCCATATATAAGAGAAAACATATGACTCTTGACTTTCTGCATTTGGCTTACTTTGCCTAACATAGTGTTCTCAAGTTCCATCCATTTTCCTGCAAATCACATAATTACATTCTGTTTTATGACTGAGTAAAATTCCATTGTGTATATATACCACATGTTCTTTATCCATTCATCCACTGATAGATACCTAGGCCAGTTCCATAGTTTGGCTATTGTGAATTGTGCAGCTATAAACATGGGCATGTATGCATGTATCACTACAATGATGACTTTAATTCTTTAGCATAAATACTGAGGAGCGGTATGGCTGGGCCATATGGTGCTTCCATTCCTAACATTTTGAGAAACCTCCATACTGATTTCCATAGCTGTTTTACTAATTTCCAGTCCCACCAACAGTGTTAAAGGGTTCCTTTTTCTCTACATTCTCTTTTGTCATTGTTTGTATTCTTGATGGCTGACATTCTAATGGGAGTGAGATGAAATCTCAGTATTGTTTTGGTTTGCATTTCCCTAATTGCCAATAATATTGAATATTTTCTTACTATATTTGTTTCCCATTTTAATTTCTTCTTTTGAGAAGTATCTGCTTAGTTTATTAGCCCCTTATTAATAGGTTTGTTTATTTGTTTGTTTTGGTGTTAAGATTTTTGAGTTCTTTATATATTCTGGATATTTTAACCCTATCAAGAGTAGCTAATAAAGATTTTCTCCCATTCTGTAGGTTCTGTCTTCACATTCTTATTTTTTGCTGTGATTTTCTTAACCCTTGGCTGTGAAGAAGCTTTTTAATTTGATGCTATCTTATTTATTAATTTTTGGCTTTATTTCCTGAGCTTAATGGGTCCTATTGAGAAAGTTATTACTGCACCTACATTTTGCAAGGTTGACTCTACATTTTCTTCTAGGAGTTGCAGGTTCTGGTCTGATTCCTAGGTCTTTGATCTATTTTGAGTTTATTTTTATGCAGGGTGAGAGATATGGTCTAGTCTCATTCCTCTATATATGGAAACCTGCTTTCCCAGCACTCGTTTTTAAAACGAAGGTCTTTTCTCCAATGTATGCTTTGGGCACCTTTGTCAAGGCTCAGATGATTGCACCCATGTGGATTTGTCTCTGTCCCCTATTCTATACCATTGGTCTATGTGTCTGTTTTTATGTCAGTACCATGCAGTTTTTGTTACTACAGCTCTGTAGTATAATTTGAAATCAGGTATTGTGATGCCTTCAGCATTGCTTTCTGGACTTAGAATTGCTTTTGCTATTTTGAGTCTTTTATTCTTCTAAATGAATTTTAGGACTGTTTTTTCATTGTTTTGTGAAGATTTTTTGGTATTTTAATGGGGGTTGCATTGAATCTATATATTGCTTTTGGTAGTACGACCATTTTAACAACATTAATTCTGCCTATCCATGAACACAAGAAATCTTTTTAAAAAATATTTATATTTTAGTTGCAGTTGGACACAATACCTTTATTCCATTCATTTATTTTTATGTGGTGCTGAGGATCGAACCCAGGGCCCCGCAAGTGCTAGGCAAGCGCTCTATGGCTGAGCCAAAACCCCAGCCCCAAGAACTCTTTCTATCTTAAGTCTCCTTCAATTTATTTCTTCAATTTTCTACAGTTTTCATTGTGGAAGTCTTTCATCTCCTTGGTTACATTTATTCCTAAGTGGGTTTTTTTTTTTTTTTTTGGTGGTGTTGTTTTGTTTTTTGAGACTATTTTGAATAGGATTACTTTCTCAGCAGATTCATTATTGGTGTATAGAAAAACTGATGATTTTGTAACCTTTTTTTTTTTTTTTTTTTTTGTGGTGCGGGGGATAGATCCCAGGGCCTTGCACATGCAAGGCAAGCACTCTACCAACTGAACTATATTCCCAGGGATTTTGTAACCTTTGACTTTGCTATATTTATTATCTCTAACAGTCTTTTGCTGGAGGTTTTTGATCGTCTAAGTATAGGATCATAACACATGGGATGATTTTTAAATGAAATCATTAAGTCACTTACAAAAATATTCCAACTGGCTTATGTGTGGAGCAATAAAATGTGAAAGTGATACCGCACCCTAATTATAGCCACCTGTGACTTGGTTTTTTATTCAGGAGGAAAAAAAATAGTTAAGGCTTGAGGATTGTATTTCTTTGTTGCTCCAACTTTAAGGAATATTGATTTCCTGTTGTTGACATCGTGGCTTGTAGAGGCATGCAAGGAGGTAGTATGGTGCATTTCCAGAACTGAGTAGAAGTCTTCACCACAAGAACCCTGGTTCTGTGGGAGGGACTAGTGGAAAACTTTGCTGCAACAGGGAATGAGAATGCCACATGTCATCACAGACTTCCCTGGAATCCCTAAGCACTTCTCAAACTTGCATTAACTTGAGCACCTTAACTACAGAGCACAATGCACAGTATTTCATTCACAGATTCATCAACAATTTATGTAAAGCTGGGAATAGTGACGTACAACTGTAATTCCAGCTACTCAGGGCACTGAGGCAGAAGTGGAGTAAGTTTCAGGCCAGCCTGAGCAACTTGAAATACAAAATAAAAGGACTAGGGGGCTGGGGTTGTAGCTCAGTGGTAAAACATTCGCCTCGCATATGTGAGGCCCTGGGTTCCATCCTCAGCACTGCATAAAAAGAAAGAAAGAAAGAGAATGAGTGAGAAAGAAAGAAAGAAAGAAAGAAATATAGATATTATGTCCATCTACAACTAAAAAAAATATTTAAAAAAATAAATAAAAGGGCTGGGGTAGAGCACTTGGCTAGCATGCATGAGTCCCTGGGTTCAGTCCCTAGTACAAATAAAATAAAATAGAATAAAGATTTATATAGTCAAAAATAGGTCCCCCTGTTGGCTTCCTGATGCTGGCAGTCATTCTGGGTTCCCTGAAAAGCATGTCTCCAGACAAAAGCTGCATGTACTACCACAAATTCTTGATTTCATTATGTTGTCTGCCTAGGGGGAAGACCCAGGTTCTCAGCTGCCTTGGCCTCACTGAGCCCTACCTGTCACAGTTTCCCATTTACTGCAATCCCTGGAGCAACACAGAAACCCCATTGGATCTACTGAGTTCCAGCTGCACCCCATTATGTCGGAGCCATCCTAGCTCCTCTTGTTACTTAGGTCAATGTAGCCCATCAATAGACTCATTCTTTTCTACGTCAATTCATCTACTGACCTAAATAGCGTGTAGTTAACACAGGGGAAACCAGGACCACTCATATGGCGGAACCCAAAATTGCAAACTTGAGAAGCAGTGAATGTAAGAGGGTCCAAATTTATTTCTCCCTCTTGGTTCTTGAACCTGTATCTTTTAGCAGCAGCACCATAGCCATCAACTCACTGCATATATTGCACCCTGGAGGGCAGCACCCTAAACTTATGGAATACTGTCCCAAAGCTAGTGCTCTAGCTCAGCCTTCTGTCCTATATTGCCTTCTCACTCTCCCAGTAGACTAGCTACTCATCAGTAGTTGACCAGATGATTGATAAGATCAGTGGAGCACATGGCCATGTGCTTGTTGCTATAACGTTGTGCAGGGTCCCATGGCAACAGATGAGATAGTCTGTGGGCCCTTGGTTGGTGAGGCTAACAGAGACACCTGGCAGAGCAGGTGTCAGTTCTGGTAAGGACAAATTGAAACCCATATGCTATCAAGTAGCTGGCCTGTCTCTTCACAGAGCGGTATCTTATTAAATGCTAAGCATTAGTTGTCCACACCCACAAAATGAGACCAGACCGTCTGTTGACTTCATTGCTGAGAGCTTCCTCTGTGTGGACATTCCCTGGTGGATATTAATGTAGTATAAGACTCAGAGATATACATGCCTTTTGCCCTCAACTGTAAGTTCCTTCACATTCCTCTCTCCTCTGATTCCTTATCACAGACCTTCCAATCTGATTCCTTCCAGGCCTGACCAACCAGACAAGCCATTCACTGTTAGAGTCTGTAAACAAGTCTGGATGGCGCCTGGCAAAATGCCAGAGGGAGTGGTTTGTGAAGTAATGCCAGCGAGCCATTAAGTGTGGAGATTCCTTATTGGTTGACTGCTGTATCTGGTTTATGTTAATTAAGATAAGCTGTGTGGAATGTATAAATACCTCTGTTGTCCTACAATAAACGGCTCCTACTCCTGCTGTATCAATGTACACAAGTTGTTCGTCACCCCCTGGTTATTTTGCTGCAGCCAGACTGCGGCAATTCACCTTGACCCAGAGTCCATGCCATCTGGACTTCAGGCTGCTTCTCCCTCCTTATAAAGCAAACGGCCATGTGTGCTGCTTGCATTTTGGTCTACTGGCCAAATTATCCCTCACTAGTTTCCTACAGGGGCATCCTGACTGGACCTGTAAGGTGGCACTCCATTCTCAGCTGGCACCAATGCTGATAAATCACGCTTCCGTGGTTCTGACAAATGGCAAGTAGCTGTTAAACTTTTCTGCCATGGAAGGTTCAGGGAAGATTTCTGATGAGTGAAGCTCTTTGGCACTTAAGTCTGCCTTCCCTTGGCAACCCACCCTGAGAGTAAATGCAGAGTTCCTTTTCAGTGGGTGGTCATGGCAGAGCCACCAGAACCTGACACCTGCTCCAGCACAGAGAAAGGTCTGTAGAGCGGGACCCCATTCTGCACAGTGTTTGGGGGTACACTTTAGATTACAGCTATTGTTGCCAGTATAAAAATCATTGCTATAGAAAAATGAAAAATCAGGGTTTTTTAAATATTTTTAAAATATTTTTATTGGTGCATTATAGCGACACATAATATTAGGATTTTTGTTACATATTCATACATACAGATGTGCACAACATAATGATATTATTTAATCAATATCATTTTCCAGTACTAAAAATCACAATTTGACTTGAGCCAATCCTCGCGTACAAACTGTGTTCCATTCAGTTGGGAAACTGGCATTCCTAGGAGACCAGAAAAGTTAAGAACTCTACCAGAGATCTACCCCATGTTGATTTTTCCAGAGATTTAGAAGTTACTGGATGCCTCACTGTACTGAGTGCCTAATTTCTCTTCCTATATTTTTTCTAAAATTTCACATGGTATGTATTTATTTCCTGGAAAATTGCCTGAATAGTATTTTTTTTCAGAGTTGGAATATTATTTTAAAATGTAAAATGAAGACACTTAAATCTGCATATACCAACTTAAGAAGAATTAGAAGTTCGGGAATTGAGGGGGGAGGAAGGGAGGGAGAGGAGAGAGAGAGGGAAGGAGGAGGGAGGGAGGGAGGGAGGGAGGGAGAGAGAGAGAGAGAGAGAGAGAGAAGGGAGAGTACAAATTTCAAATGTTCCTAAAGTGCACATTTTTCTTAAGTATCAGCTTTTACTTGTTGGATGAGAGCTGGTCAATCCGGGACAGTTAGCAACTCTAGAAAAAAAATGTGCCTATTATTTGTTTTCAGTTGTGTTACTACACCTTTCAAGCCCAGGTTGCAGACTGGCAGTGCCCCTGGTGAAAGGAGAAGAATAGACACCCCCAAACCTCCCTCCAAGGCACCTTCCAGTAGCCTGGAACAGGGCCATGCTGCAAATGACCCATGCTAGGCCTCCCTGCACTGTCCACACCAGAGCAGCACCCTCAAAATCAGCCTTCACAGGAGCTCACTCTGCACAGGTCTAAGTGCACATGCAGATTTGTTAAATTGGTGCCGTGCACGTTGTAAGAAATGTCTCGGTCAAATTCGCACTGTACACTGGAGGATGGTGATCAAATAATAAGGGAACCACTACCAGTTCTTGCCATTTAGTGGAAGCATGGGCCTTGCATTCCAGAAAAGTGCTGATTCAAAGTAAGGAGTTTGGCCTCAAGAACTGGATATGCAGTTAACATGGAATTTAATAACATTTTCTAAAAGTAACAACTAATCTTATTTTAAAAGACATAGTTTATATGCCTTGGGTATTATGAAATTCCTTTAAGAAATTACATTATTTATGGGCTATTAGAAGACTAAGCTTTCATTGTACAAACTACCAATTGATCATTTAGGAAAGGAACCAAAGGGTAGAAAGAGCTCTGCATCACACTAATGCAGAAAGACACACAAAGCATGACCCAGATATTAAAAAGGGGTCAATGCTGTTAGCAGATGCCATTCATTGCTGAGCTAAGGGGGCTACTTCCTTGGAGCCTTAAAAACAAAGAAAATGATAGAGGAGAGAGTGGGAAAATACTGGCTAGAGTGAGACTGGTTAGCAAGAACAGAAATATCTGAAAGGGTCTGGCCTCTGTGAAGGATTCTAGCTTCTTCCCTAGGCTCATCCTCCTGAAAATTTGACTCCAATCTCAAAGGCTATTTGAATGCAAGGTATTCACCCTTCCCATGTATTCTATCATGGTTGTAGTTAAAAGAAGAATGTATGAATTAGGATAACACTAGCTGCTACAAACAGACCCCCCAGAAAGTATACAATAGGGGCTCTTACGAAAATCAAAGGGAGATCTATGGAGTGGAGAAAAGGGAGTAGGGGGAGGAAAAAGAGGAAGAAAAGGGGAAATGCTAGAGAATGATATTGGTCAAACTATATTGTGTGCATGTGCAAATATATAACAACACATCCTGCCAATATGTGCAATTATAATGTAGCAATAAAATATGAAAAAAATAAAATGCTGTCTTAAAAAAAAAAGGGTTAAGGGCTCAAAAGCCAAGAACATTTACTTCTTGCCCATACTTTGGCATTAAGGAGACATTCTTAGTTTGGAACAGCAATTCAGGATACCAGGCTCTACCTGTTTTGTGACAACACGGTTTCCTAGGGCCTTCTGCATCAAGACACTAGAATGAGAACATCTTAGTGCCTCTTTAAAGCCCTGGCCCCAAAGTGACCAGCAAACCATTATACTAACACTCCATCAGCTAGAACTTGGTTACATGCTAGGAGTGTCTGCAAGGATGCTAGAAATGGAGTCAAGTTCAGCTTGGGTCTTCAGAACCCAAGAAAAAGGAGAAGGAGAAGTGGATTCTTTGGCGAACAGCTGTCATCTCCGAGGAAGCAGACAGATGCTTTATGCATCTTTGCGTGAGTGGTTCCAGCTGTGCGTCACTAGCTCAGTGGTAAACATTAATGTAGTCAGTGCATGTTAGAATGACTGCTGAGATCACAGTAACAATAGTAGCAACATACACTATTGGGAGCTGATTCTATGTCCCTTTTGAAGTTATTCACACATATTATCTTATTTAATCCTAAATTTTGTGCTGTTTTACAGATGAGGAAGTTGAGGCACAGCCAGCCTTACAGTTAGTTAGTGGCAAAGCTGGATTCCAAGTCCACAGATTCCTCATTCTTGCTCACTGTGTTGCCTGCTTCTCAGAGTCCTGCTTACTTACCTGCGTGCTTACTTACTTACAAGTTATTTAGATATAGGACCTCACTAGGCTGTCCTGGCTGGTCTTGAACTCCTGGGCTCAAGAGATTCTCCTGCGTCAGCCTCCAAAACAACTTGGGACTACAGGTATGGGCTACCAGGCCCAACTAGAGTGTATGACTTTTGTTTTAGTCAGGGTATTTGTTTTGTTTTGCTTTGTTTTATTGCTGTGACCAAAAGGCCTGAAAAGAACAATTTTAGAGGAGGGAAAAAAGTTTATTTGGGGGCTCATAGTTTCAGCGGTTTCAATCAATAGACTGCTGATTCCATTGCTCTCGGCCTGAGGTGAGGCAACAAAATATCAAGGCTGAAGGATGTGGCAGCGAAAAGCAGCTCAGGACATGGCAATAAGGAAGCAGACACAGAGCTCCACTCACCAGGGACAAAATATAACCCCAGAGACATACTCCAAGGGTCCTATTTCCTCCATCCACACCCTACCTACCTACCTACCTACCAACCTATATATTTACATGGATTAATGCTCTGATTAGGTAAAGGCTCTCATAATCCAATCATTTCACCTCTAAACTGTCTTGCATTGTCTCACACATGAGTTTTTGGAAGACAACCCATATCCTAACCCTAACAACTTTTAGTCATGTACATAAGCTAACCAGATTTTAGAATTTTATAACCCCAAACTTTAGTATAGTGTTGTCTCAGATTGGCTTCCTAGTGGGATGTACTGAACTCACTATGATGATTTTTAAGTTTTGAATTTTTATTGCAATGCAATGATAGCCTTTAAAAAAATACTATGCCAGGTGTGAATCTGAGTCTGCAAACTTATGTATGTAAAGTACATTGGCTAATTTTCTATAATTAAACTTAATTGCTAATTCTGAGACTGCCATCCATCCGGTGGGCAAAAAACTTAACCTCAGATCGCCTTGTTGCCCTCATCCCATACCTATACTGTTTTGTTACAAATTCTATAACCTTTTACAGAGCTCAAACACCAATGCATTGAGGTGCATGCAGGAAATTGATTTCTGAGATGTGGCTCTCCAAGCTCATGTCATTGCCTCCCATAGGACAAATCTAAACAGAAACCAAAAGTCAGGAGGGCCCAGTAATGCAGTTTGTAAAGACCATTCTCCCAAGGCACAAGTCAGGGTAGAGAAAAATGAAGAGTAGCTGTGGAGGTAGGAATACACACTGAGGAAGAGTGTACTCTGAAATTTTCTCTGTCATCTGAAGACTTAGGGAACACAAACCAACATCAAGTATTCGAGCAACTTTGTTTTTCAGACCCACTACGTTTCTCTCATGAGGTCACAGGCACTGAATCAAAGCACCTGCTTTAATGGTAGAGGTAGAAAGGGCAGAACTGGAGAGGATAAACAGAGAAATCAATTAATAAACAAATATCTCAAAACATTGTCTCAGCAATGATACATTTTGAACCATCTAGATGACCATAATTCAAGACTTGCATTTGCATTTAACAATGTACTAGCTTCAAATATCTCTTAAATCATTAACTGCTACTGTGGTAGTCAGTTTTCTGTTACTGTAACAAAATACTTGAGATAATCAGTTGTTCCCTTTGCTTTGGGAGCACATGGTGGAGCAAGTTGTTCACCTCATGGAAGGCAAGGAAGCAAGGCAGTGCATACCTCCAGTGACCATGAGGTCTCCTCCCTGGGCCCACTTCTTAAAGGTTCCACAAATTCCCCAAAACACAATGAAGGCTGGAGCTGGAGCTCAGTGGCAGAGCACATGTCTCACAAGTACAATGTTTCCATGCCCTGCACCTCCCAAGCCCCAAAATTACCACAGGCTGGGTACTAAGCCCTTAACACACGGGCTTTTGGGAGACAACTGAACTATAGCACCTGCATTCAGTAAATGTTTATCAAGCATATATTACATGCCAATCCTTGTTCTAGGCACTAGGAAAACAGCAAACAAAAGACTCATCCACAGGGGCAAACATTCCAGTAACATAATTCCATTTTTATTGTTATGGGCTAACAAAACAAGGCCAGAGGTGACTTTCATCATGAAATAATCATATAGGCAAGCTGACACTAAACTATATCACAGTGAGCTGTAAAAATCTTGAATTTTCACTATAATTCAAAACATAATTTGGAAGTAGAATCATTACACAACAGATAGAAATACAAAAAGAACCTGTATCTTAAGAGTCAATATTGTATTTTGATTGCGAGCCCCCATTTTATTTTAACAAAATGGTATTAATTGCACATTAGTAAAGTCAGATTGATTTTTATAATTTTAAAATTTGTTTCCATTTAATTTGTATTTCAATTTGTAGTGTCACAAGTGCCATAGGCATGGGACGTTGATCTCTAGTTTCATATTTGTTCACTTCAGTAGCAAAACATTGTAGTCAACACTAGACGTCTGTGGAAATGTTTTCCTTTAAAAAAAATGGTTAGACCTCATTCTAATTTAGAAATGGGGCAATGGAAGTGAAGTGGATGTTATTCAAATCTCTGCTTCCCTGTTTACCTCCAAGGTGGCCAGTCTCTCTCTATCCGCCTCTACTTTCTTCTCTGTAAAATGGATAAAATGCTAACACATCACAGGGCTTGTTCTGGGAATGGAATCAGACGTGCCTATGAAAGAACATGTCATCAGCCAACGGTGACTGCCATTCCCTTCCTGGCCACACTTTAAAATTGGGTAATAAAATACTTGAATCGGGGAAACTAGTAAGGCCATATCTTCAAGGACTCATTCTTCTCGGGAAAACCATACCTGGAAATTTCTAGAGCTCCTGCAACTGGAAAACTAACCAACACACAAATAAAAGAAGAAACAGGAAGAAGACATAGCTAACAAGAATTGCAACGCTTATGCCACAAATCCAAGAGAAAGTTTAGCTCTGATTTGTTGGAGATATCATCTATCAAAATTTCTCTTTATTTTTTTTTTCACATTTTTATTGGTGCATTATAGTTGTCCATATCAATGGGATTTGTTGTTACGTATTGGTACATTCACACAATATAACAATATGATTTGACCAATATCATACCTCAGAACCTCCCTGTCCTTCCCCACCTCCCACCCCTGGTCCCTTTCCTCTACTTATTTCCCTTTGATTTTTAGGAGATCCGTCCCCACCTTTCTTTTTCTTTTTCTGCTCTATCTTCTGCATAGGAGAGAAAACACAGGACCCTCGACCTTCTGAGTTTGATTTATTTCATGTAACATTATGGTCTCTAGTTTCATCTGTTTTCCTGCAAATGACATAATTTCATTCTTCTTTATGACTGAACAAAACTCTGTTGTTTATATATACTCCATTTTCTTGATCCATTCATCCAATGAAAATTTCTCTTTTTAAATAGGATAAATTACCTTTAAAAGAGAATTTTTATTTATTTATTTATTTATTTTTTAACATGCCACAATTTTTATTGCAACGTGGCCATTTTTGTGAGGGTGGGGAGTTTGATCTCAAAACAATATTCCATTTAAGGCTCTTTTATACATCATTTGCCATCATGACTGATATTCAAAATATCTTTAGTGTTGCAAGACTCACATGGTAGACATAAAACTCCTACACGTATTCAGTAGTGTACACTCAATGGAAAACAAAAAAGCATTAATAACAGCTATTTCTTTTAAGAAGATATGCAGGTAATAGGAATGAACACTGAGGTATTAGGATAAATTGATGACACAGTTAATGAAACTTAATTGGCATTCCTTTGGGGGGGATTAAACTCATTTAAAAAAAAAAAAGTGCTTTTAATGCCTAGTGTTATATTCGTGCTGCCATGTCACAAAAGAAGGCTTGCCAAGGCAGGGGAGGTGTATGAATGCTCATACACCTCACAGGACTAAAATCAAGTGCAATTACAAATAATACTGAAAAAAGTTCACCATCAGACCCGTGGATAATACTTTCAAGGCATTCAATCTGCTTGCCCTTTGCAGTATTCTAGACTATTCACATTGATAATCACATTCATTGTAGTGCTTGCTGCAAAGGAGGCATATAACCAGTTGTTCTGGCTAAAATAAAGACAGGAAGGTATTCCTTCTACATAAAAGTAACCATATTGAAGAGTCTAATGGTAATCACTGACAGGCTGCTTAAATGAACCATATCTCCCTCATTCACTGTGTTGGAAGGGCCCAGAAGAAAGGGAAAAACAAAATCAAAAATGAAAAAACACCTAATGCTATTCCAATGGACTGAGCTAGAGAAATGAAACCCCCTTAAGACCCAGATGCCACTTGATGGTCATTTTATAATGGTTTTCCTTCGAGTGGAACTACTACATTGCCTCCCAATTTCTCTCCAAGTGTTGATGGGTCCTTAATATCACCCAAGCCATTTGCTTGCCACTCGTATTTAATACCTGTAAATTTCTTTTTAAAGGCATCTTTAGAGCTAGCATAAATCATCTTGCTTTTTAAGGGTGCACTTTCAGGAGCCCAGAATATAAATACTAGGTCTCCTTTCTTAGACTCTTTTATTTCGTATGTGGCATTGTACAAAGCATATCGGCAACCATGCAGAGGTAGCAACTTCACAAAAGATGTGCAGGGTTCCTCTACAGTATCACCAATGTCACCCACCAAGATCTGCTTTGCTTCCTCTACGATTAATTGTCTTTTGTCATCGCTTAAACAGAAGAGAACTGCTTTCTTTCTTTTTTGGATCTCCTCTTGTGTAGAAGATTTCCTTACTTTCATATCATTAAAAACTTTGATCACTTCATCATTCACTGTAACTCCAGAAGCCATAGTGCCCGCGGCTGTGACTGCGGCAGTGGCTCTGCCCTGTGGATCTGGGAGGAGGAGAAGGAGGGGCAGGCGGGCAGGTGGGGTGTAGATGGACACAACACAATGCCTCTATTCTTATGTGGTGCTGAGGATCAAATCCGGGTCCTGCCGTGCTAGGCGAGCACTCTACCGCTGAGCCACCATCCCAGCCCCAACACAGCCTCAATCTTGCTAGTCCAGGGCTGTACTACTGAGCTGCATCTCTTGCCCCTACCCCTCAAGGCCCTTTAGTTATTTATGTTTGCAAAGACTTCAAGTTCATTTCTGATCTAGCTTTTTCAACAGCTCCTATTCTATTTGTCAACCCAGATGATGTTCTTTGACCCTGCAACCTTTCGGAAGCTGTCTTGAGTCTTACTACTTCAGTCAATACTCTCCTAGTGACTATCCCTGGATCTATGGGCTTATTTTGCTCCCCTTGGAAGGAAAAACCAATTCTTTACTGAGGTTCAAGCTAAAAATGGATTTCCAAATTCTACAAAGCAAGGATTCTCCCAGTGTAACATCAGCAATTAACCTCCCTAAACTTCTGCCCCACTTCCCCACACACATTGCAAGAAAAACTTCTCAGGACCCTAACTCAGAGCAGGGTCAATGCACAAAACTGAATGGATCAGGGAAGGACAGCCACCGCAGGTGATGACGAAGCTGAGTCACAAATATGAGAGATTCAACCAGCTAGAGCAGAGAAGAAAGGACTTCCAGGAAGAAGCAAAACTGCATGGGAAAGTTATCAGGTATAAAAGGATCAGAGTAGCTCAGACAGGCAAGTAATGGTTGGAAGGGAAGGCCAGATGAGAGATGTGCACCATGCAGTTAGGACTTTGGAGCCACACACTCCCAAGTTCAAATCCCAACCATCAAACAATGGATCTTTCCAATGGAATTGAAGATAATTTTTTACTGCATATAGAAAGACAAAGTAAGTTCAAGGTTCATATCTTAATAAGAAAAAGAAATCTTCATCTACAAAATGCTTTTTCCTTGGCAATACCTAGAGCTTTCTATTTTTTTCCTGCTTTAAAAAAAAATTAAAATCAGGTCTGTTCCTTACATTCCGGTTGAAAATGATAAAGCATAATTACAACCATGAAAACACATTTATTCTGAGATAGACTATCCAGTTCTTTCATAGTCATTGCCTGACATACTCATCAAATGCGTATTTTAAAATTTATTCATCAATTCATTGACCAACACTGCATTTCCAATTTGGTGGCATTATTGGTGTATTGCAATAAACATTCTTGTACATGTCTCTGTGATGTATACATACTTGAGAAATCCTTCTGTATTCATACCTAGATTCTGAGTTCTATGGTATTACATCCTCAACCTTATTAAAATGCCAAATTCTTCTCCAAAGTGGTAGTACCAAATTACACTTTCACCAGCTGAGTACTCGGGCCCCGCCCCTCACCAATGTGTATCAAGTGCTATAGCTTTTGCCAATCCAATAGATGACAAACAGTATCACAGTATTATTTTATGCATTTCCCTTATTACTTGTGAGGTGAGGCAACTTTTTATATGCTCTCTTCTCTATCAATTTCCTGTTTGGGTCTTTGTCATTTTTAGTTGGGTAGTTTGCCATTTTCTTACGATTTGTAAAAGTTTTTAATATGTTCTTAGACACTGATCACAAGATGTGAGTTGCAAACAGCTTCTACCACTCTAAGTCTTATCTTTTAAAAACTTTTATTCTGGTGTCTTTTGATGAACTAAAGTCAATTTTAATGTAGCCAAAATTATGGATCTTTTTCTCTATGGTTGACTTTTTTTTCTGAATTTAGTTTGAGAATACCTCCCTGCTCCAAGGTAGTTAACATATACTCTAAGCAATTTTGTGTTGCACTTCATACTATCTTTAATCCATAGGATTTTTTTTTGTACAAAGCATCCAATTTTATTGCTCATGAATTAGCAAGTATCCCAGAGTAATTGATCAAACATTTTTCTATTTCCCTTCTGACTGTCAGTCAGTGTGTTACAATGTGATACAAAGAAACGAAAAGTGAAGTCTTTGTGTGTGGGTCTCTTTGCCAGCAGGTCACTATTCTCTTTCATTAGTCCACTTTTATCTTGACTATTACTATGGCATCTTTTTAAAATATTTTTTTTTAGTTGTAGATGAACAAAATACCTTTATTTATTTTTTTCTTTTTTATCTTTTATTGGTTTTATTTTTTTAAATACACGACAGCAGTGGAATGCATTACAATTCTTACTACACATATAGAGCACAATTTTTCATATCTCTGTATATAAAGCATGTTCACGCCAATTCAGGATTAGGACACTGTTTGTGTAGCCAGTTGGTCCTATTTCTCACCTGTCTGACCAGAGGGACAGTAGCCGTGGAGAAAAAGGTAGTGAGCCAGACAGGCTAGTTAGAGGAGTCCTGCCACTGCCTCTAGGTGATCCAGGCTGTTTCCAATACCTGGATTCAGATAGTGTCCCTAGTAGAGACAGCTGGAGGGAGCAGGAAGCTGACTTCCTGCTGGTATGGTATGTCCAAGGCAGTGATGAGCTTCTCAGGTTGTGGGATTTATGAACTGAAACTTATCTGCAGAAAGGCACTCCCGTCTCTTATCTATTGGCCTTCATGCTGGTCATCACCAGCATTCTTTCCTGCAGGTTGGACTCCAGGCCTCAGGCCACACAGTTGCCACCAAGGTAAAGGCCCCCTGACAGAATCTGTGCCAGAGCCCTCTGAGCTCTTCCCTTGCTCCCTGGTCCTACTGAAAGCCCTCTAGTAGCAGCCTGGCACTTGGGTGAAATCCAAATTCACCTGGAGTGCACACAAATTCCAGTGCTCCTTCTCTCTTAGCTTCATTGTCTCCCACTGTCACTGCACACCAGCTGCCAACCCATGAAGCACAACCCTGCCTCAGGGCCTTTGCACATGTACCTCTCTTAGCTTTGAATGTTCTCTTCTGGTAGCTACACACCTCTCTTCCTCTTTTCCTTCATGCCTGTGCTCTAATCTTGCCTCATCAAGTGGCCTGAGCAGGTTACCCCTTATCAAATGGTTCCAGTCATGCTCCACACCCTCCTCCCCTTTCTTTCTTTTATAGCTGACGCAGCACTCAGCACAAGCTGTCGGAAGATCTCAGGTGAGGTCCGTCTGGCCCCGAGAAATCCCCAGCACACACATCCACTACCGTACACTGGAGGAGCTGGGAGAGATTTGCTGAATGAGTGCTCTTGGCCCTCCCCATCTTGGGCCCTTGGAGACTGTCAGTCTGAGGAGGCCAGCTCTTCTGACAACAGCCTCTGATAGATGTCCTGGCAGTGGATAAAAGGCTGTTTTCAAATGTGGAGGTGAAAAGGTAGAGAGAAGAAAGGCAAGGAGACAGCTCACCTCTACTTGCAGGGGGAACTCATTTCTCTCCTGGCCACCAGCTAGTAGGGGATTGTTAGGGAGGGAGGGTGTCCCCAGGCCCGAAGAACTCTAGGGTTCTTCTGGGCTTCCCTCATCTGAGCTGCAGCCACATGAACCAGGGCTCCGTGACAAAACTCTTGTTCAATTTGAGAGGGATCAGCCCCATAAGAACATTACAATTCTTACTACACATATAGAGCACAATTTTTCATATCTCTGTATATAAAGCATGTTCACGCCAATTCAGGATTAGGCTCCAACTTCCTTAATAAGACTCCTATTTATTTATTTTTTTTATGTGGTGCTGAGAATTGAACCCAGGGCCTCACGCATGCAAGGCAAGCACTCTGCCACTGAGCCACAATCCTAGCCCACTCCTATGGCATCTTGATTGTTGTGGTTACAAGTTTATATCAGGCAGGGCAATTTAATTTTGGTGAAGTCCAATTTACCAGTTCTTGAGCAGGGGATGTAGGTCAGTGGTAGAATGCTTATCTAGCATGCACAAGGGTTTGATCTCCAGCATTGCAAAAGAAAAAATATTTATACCAAATTTTTTCTTTTTTGTGCCTTTCATGTTGGTGTAAGAAACCTTTATCTAGTAGACAGTCATGAAGACGGTGCTTCTTTCTGTGCCTGAAAACTTTCCACTGACTGGCAGACACTTAACCTTGATCAGTATTTTTTTTTTTTATTCCTCTAAGTCCTCTGGAGCTTTGTCTGATTTCAATCACATGGAAACAGCCTGATCCTCTAGGGTTGTGCTTTTAAAATTGGTACGTGGGATCCAAGCATGCCCAGTTTAGGGCTAATCATCTTCTATTGCTGGGGCCAAGACTTCCAGAATACTTTACCAATATCCTATACATCATGAGGTTTTCCAGGCTGGCTGGTGAAAATAGGCACTGTTCCTCTCCATCGGTGCTTTTCAGGCATGGTGTGATCTCTAATTGCTTTGGGATGTTTGTTTGGATCAAAACCTCACACACCAGTCCCAGAAGGCAGAGCTGGGAGCTGACGGGAGTCAGAAGGGGCCATGTTGTGTCATGGGAGGCCCATGGAGTCTGCAGCCACAGAGCCGGGCTCCAAGCCTCTCTGAGCCTCAGCTTTCTCACCTGTAACATGGGCATAAGGACGAGGTCTGCCTTACAGGGACCCTAGGGAGTGCCGAGAGCCATGACAGGCACATCATGAATGCACAGTAAGGAGACTGATTGTCCTCAATGTTATTGTCAATGTTAAGAGCATCAGTCACAGTAATGGTCTAAGTGTTTGTCAGCCTTTTCCTGAGAAAGACCGTCCTGTAACCTGGGGCCTCACTGAGCCTGTGGGTGGGGGTCAGGGATGCACATGGCACCCGACCTGGCTGGATAAGGATGGAGGCAGACATCCCAGAGGGCTGGGGCAAGTGCCTGCCGATGACTCTTGATCAGAGAGGTGAGGTTCAGCCACCTCTTTTCAGACCTGTAACATCTGTGAGAGATCTGAGTCAGGGGCTGGGGAGACCAGAAGAGTAATATAACCAGAGGCCACAGCTCCACCTCCCCCATGTGAGGGCTGGGAGTTTCCTTGTAAGGACAGTGCTCGGGTAACGGGGCACTATCCCGGGAGTTCACATCTCATGACCAGGCCATGAGCTGTGGGGAGGAAGAGAGGTGTACATTACACGCAGGAGGAAGAGGGCAGGAGGCAAGAAGTAGTCCTAGCAAGTGCCTCTCAGGTCTTTGGGAGAAACAGGCCAGAAAGACCTCCCTGTCAGCCCAGCAGAGCCACAGAGAAAGATGGAAAGAAACTAGGGGATGCCAGCCCCAGGGAGCCAGGTCCCAACCCACCACCCTCCTGTGCACAGTCCCTGCACCAAACACATGGACAAGAGCAAGACGCCCAGCCCTGTCATCAGGGACTCCCAGGGGACTCCACATCCAGGACTGAGCTCTGCGCTGTGAGGTCTCCTCAGCTGGTCCACACAGACTCAGATTCTCCTTGCCCTCGCATTTTCTCATCTCCACAGGAACATTCAGGGAGTGCCACTGAGGTCTCCTGCAGGATTTGCACCAGAAACTGCTATGGCAAGAGAGGGGGAAGGGGAGGATGCAGAGCAAGGAGGGCAGACGGAAGATGACTTCACAAATGATCAGAGATCTGAGGTCCTCAGGCTTGGAATTTTTAAAAAGGCATCTCAACATGTGCCTGAAGAAAGGAGACCCATGTTGAAAATGGCATGGGGAGCCAGGGTATCCACATGGAAAATGTAGGCAGATTCCGATCTCATCTCCCACTCCCAAACCAATTTCAGACACATTAAGATCCTATAGGTGAATGGGAGAATTTTAAAGCATTTAAGAAGGAAACATGAGACAATGTCTTTCCATGGTTTTCCAAGCATAAAGACATGAATAGATTTGACTGTAGTAAAACTAAGAATTGCTACTGAAGGCCTCATAAGGAACGTGAAAAACAGACCAAAACTGTAAAAGACATCTGGAATATGCACGGCCAGCAAATGATTAGTAGCCAGTATACATAAGGAATTCCTACAAACAAGAAGCCAAAAGGCTTATACAGGTATTTCTTAGAGAAGGAAATATGCCCAGCAAATAAACTCAGAAAAGCATGCTCAATGTCCCTATTAGGAAGAAAATTACAAATTAAGATTTCAATGAGAGACCATTTGTCTCATTAGACTGACAAAAATCACAAAATCTGATAGGTCCAAGGGCTTGAGAGGATGTAGATCAAGTAGGGCCTAGAAGTGCTGTTGGTGGGAGTGCAGATGGGGGCAGCACATTTGAAAATCACTTTGGCATTTTCTAGTAACTTGACAATTCACATGTTTTGACCCTGAAGTTCATCCTCATGCAATAGACAAGGCACCTATGAGAACTATGACTGCAGCATTGCTAACAACAGAGAAAAGGGCCAGAAATGATTCTGTTATCCAAAAATAAACAGTGGAATAGTTCCATCATTCATTTTCCCACAAACTCTACACAAAGCCGGGAATGAATTAGAAACAGTAAACTGAGGCGTAAAAGTTACAAATCTCAGAAGTCTACATACCAATTTTATAGTTCAACAGCAAACCAAATAATGTATCATTAGACATTTATAGGAAACCTATCAGCAAAAGAAAAATGACAAACAAAAAATTTCGAACAGTGGTAACCCCTGGGGTAGGAGAAGATACAAATTACTGAGAATGTTCTAGTTCTAGAATTGACTGGGAGGTTCTAAGATCTTCACTTTATTACTTTATAATGTACAAGTACATATCAGCCAGCTTTCAGTTGCTGTCACAATATATGCAACATAAACAAATTTAAAAGGAGAAAAAGTTTTGTTCAGGTTCATGTTTCACAGCTTTCAGCCCAAGTTGGCTGCCCACATTTTTGGGGACCTAAGGTGACGCAGTATATCATGGAGGAAGGGTGTGGCAGATCCTGGTGAACAGGAACACAGATGGTTTGGGTATAAAAGATATTCCCTTCAAGTGACCCCAGTGACCTACTTTCTTCAACTTGGCCCCACCTCCAATTTCCACCACCTCCCAATAGAACCACCAGCTGGGAACCAAGACTTCAGCTCATGAAACTTTAGGGGATATTCCAGATCTAAACTGTAACATTACATGCTCCTGACCCCCACAGGCTCCTTTCCATCTCACAGTGCAAAACACATTTAGTCTGTCTCCTGGAGACCTCACGGTCTTAACAATTACAGCGTTGCTCAAAAGTTCAACTTCAAAGTCTCCTCTGAGACTCAAGGCAAATTCTTAACTGTGAGCACCTATAAGAATCAAAAAGCAAGTTACATATTTCCATCATATAAATGTGATGGAGGCAGAGGGTAAATATTCCCATTCCAAAAGGGAATAATGGAATAAAAGAGGGATGGGACCAAAGCAAGACCCTAACACAGCAGGGCAAACATGAAATCCTGCAGCTTTGAGTCCAGCGTCCAGTGCACTTGGTGGCTAGATGGGATCTCCAAAGGACTTGGGCAGCCCCACCCCTGTAGCCTTGCAGTCTGCCATGCTATGGATGGCCTCTTTCTTGGGCTGGTTCTGCTCACTACCCACAGCTTTCCTTAGCAGATGCTCCATGTTTCTGGAATCTCTAACTTCCTCGGGTCTCCACTGCAGGCTGCCACTTCCCTCTCATAGCTTCACACATCACTCTTGGAGTCTGTTGCAGGGACTCTGGCTACAGCACACATTGTCTGGCCTCCCGGACTTTCCTGTGACATCTCAGTGGAAGCCTCCATGACCTTTCAACTCCTGCATTCTGCATGCCTGCAAGACCAGCACCAAATACACCTCCGAAGGACACCCCCAACTAGTGACCTGCTCATTTCCACCACATTCCAATAGCACCACCAGCCGGGGGCCAAGCCTTCAATGTATGAGCCTTGGGGGACTTGAATATCTAAACTACAAGAAATACAACATGCAAAATATGCTAAATATTTTTTTTTAAAAAAAGAATAATCAGAAAAAAAAAAAAAAACGTGAGTACTATCTGCACAAGGATCCAGTATATGTGAGTTGCCTGTAAGATGATATTTTATTCTCATTATACAACAGGAGTCCAGAGAGCTGAGGTTGGACAGACCAGGAGGCAGAAGGACCTGAAACTGGTTGAGGGTATCCTCCTCCAAGGACTCAGTTTTCTCAAATGCAAAATGAGGATGACTGCATACTATCCTGAGGATGACAAATGATTGGCAATCGTAACATAGCTCTCCCTTTCCTTGCCCACTGCAGACATTCTAACAGATCATAGAACTCTTTTATGCTAAGCATATACACAGCTCTAGACTCCTTCTCAGCTTGACACTATAGGCTGCTGGGACCATCAATTAGACATGGCAAACTAAATGATACCTATTAGCTGATTACTATAGTTGTGCCTTCATGAATGCATGTTATCACAGGAGTGGGGTAGCTACCATGAGAAGGATCTGGTATGAAAGTGAATGGCCCCACTTGCTGACTTGCTCTCACCCTCTCTTACCCCATGCCTTCCACCATAGTATGACATGGCACGAAGACCTTTGCCAGATGCCAGAACAGTGTTCCAGAACTTCCCAGCTTCCAGAACCATGAGAAAATATTTTTTTGTTCCTTAGAAATGATTTGGACTCAGGCATTCTATTACAGCAGCAGAGAACAAACTACGCCCAACACTAAGCAGAGAATCCATCCGGTGAGAGTCTGGAAGTTGGTGTGACTACCTGCTCCAGAATGCAGTGTGTCTAGGGACAGACCCACTGGCCTTACAGTCAGCCCTGGCCAGAGACCTGATGCCCACCAGCATGGAGCCTCCTGTGCAACCTTCATTCTCCTGCAGCCAGTCAGGCCCCTGGCTGCCCACCCACCATCCACCAGTACTCCCTACTCTTACCAGTGGGTGAGCAGGCTGCTGGCTGCCCCATGCTGGTGACCTTCACTGTACCTCAAAACAGCTTAATTCACCCAGGAGGCAGACAAGGGCTCACCACATCCACTAATCCACAAGGCATCCCTGAAAATGGCCCCACTGTGCTGACACGACCATATGCTGTCTGCCTGCCTCAGGCAGGGTGGCCTCAGAATGGCCTCCTATCTTTGGGGCAGACAGGAAAGACTGTGCTCCATCCTCAGGCCTCTTGCCTTTGCTGCTGTGGTCCAGCCTGGTGCACCTGCCCTCATGACCCAACTTGGAAGGATCCTCTTACCTGCCCTAGCTATCATCCTCCCCAGGAGAAAGTTCCGTCCCTCTGTGGCAGAGGCCTGCACCTTACAGTGTGTGTAAATATCACCCCCACTTCTCATTGGCAGGGGTACTGAGAAGAGTGCTCAGGTTTTCAGGGATAAGGACATAGAGGTTTCCATTGGTCCCAGCTGCTTGCAGGATCATCCTCTTTCAAGTCTTGAAAATATCATGCATCCTAACTTTTGCTCTGCGGTCCCCACCCCAGCCCAGCAGATCCCCACCTGGATGAATATGAGTCTTTCAAAACCACTCAGACACTCCCTCCTCCAGGCAGCCTCCCTAGCTCCCCTCTGCCTGACATCTTTATATGCATTAGCTTCTAGAATGACAGTGGGTTGGTTCAAGTGCTACTGCTGGTCTGCCTCCTCAATCACAAGGCGGGCTTTGTGGGAACAGGGTTCATGGTGGGCTCACTCCCATCACTAGCCCCTCAGCAAGGATTTGACACATAGCAGGGATGGAGCAGGGCCTCAAAAAATTCTGAACTGCACAGGTGCTGTCTTTGTGGAACTTGGATTTTAGGAACAGACATGCAATGACCATGCAAGTTAATGCCTGGTATTTTGAACTTGGGCCAAGCAATGCCTTCCTGAGTACTTCACACTAAAACTGAGTTCTAAAACTGAGAGTATGTGTGAACGAGGCAAGAAGGGAGGAAACTGTCAAGAAGAGAATGATACAGATGAATATTCTCAGAAGGAAAGATCAATGGGCCCAGCAAGAGATGGGACAATGAATAAGAGCTCACCGTTGATGTGTATCAGTCAGCTGGGTAGGTTCCGCCAGGAACAAATGACCATACATTGCAGTGGCCAACAGTCAGATTGTCGTCTCTAAGGCTGTAGGCCACTGTGGCTCCACCCACAGCTTCACTCTGGGTTCAGTCTGACCTAGAAGTTTCTGTCTGGAACTGTATTTTCCTCGTGGCAGAAGGAGAAGGAAAGTGGGAAATCACACACAAGTTCTGACAGCATGTGTCCAGTTTCTCTCCCTTGTCATTAGCCAGTTCTTTGACAGGCCTGAGTGCAACAAGGAACAGGGCTGCATGACTTTCTAACAGAGAGGGCCCCATGTCCAAAAGAACTGAGTGGTAAGCCAGCTCCACACAATGTTTTGGTTTGGAAGTCCATCTCCTGGGAGCACAGAGAAGCCATGAACAAATTTCCAGTATTTACAAATTCCTCCGGCCACCATGAAGGGAACGACAGGTTGGAAATGGGAGAGAGTGACTGGGGGAGTAAAGTTAGAAGGACATTTCAGTTTTTCTGGCCAAAGAAAGAAGAAGAGGAACGGAGGGAGGGAGGACAGGTTAGCACTATAGACTAGGGTCATGCACTGGCCATGGAGAAAAGCCAAGGGATTTAAAGATTGGAGAACACAGGGATGGGAACAAGAAGCAGACGACGGGCTACATGACAGTGGGAGAAACGGAACAGATCTGGTAGCTGGTCCCTTGCCAGGCGCTGGCTCCAGACTTCTGGAAAGAACAGTTCTTGTACGCTTTGTTTGGTCTTGGATTCTCTGTTCCCCGAATGAGCAGCCCCTCTTACATAAAACAGAAAGAAAAGGCACACACTAAATACAGGAAGGAACAAATGGATGAAAAAGATGATAACTGGCTGAGTGGACTGGCAAATGAGTGGTAGAACAATAAGAGAAATTAATTCATGTCCCCTAATGCTCAAAAATGAAGAGGATCAGGGCTGACCCAGGAGAGAAGGAAAGACCTCCCCTCTGGACATTCCTCCAGGGATCCCTCACTTCCCTACCAACATATCAGGGGTCTCTGTTCTTCCTGGGAGCCACTGTCTGTGTCAGATGGGACCTCTTCACTTCCCACTCCAAGGCCCAAGCTTCACTATTAGAAATGGGAGAGTGTGCGATTCACAATCTGAAACGGAGGTTTGATTTTCTGTGGCGGCAGCAGAGGATTCAAAAATCCCACAGAAACAGAATCTGGGAGGCCTCACAAACACAGAAGGCCCAGGTCCCCTGCCCTGGGTTACCCCAGCAGACAAGAAGAGGAACTTACTGAGATGCATAGCTGTGTGACTGTGGTCTGGGTCAGCCACAGGTTGAGAGCGCTGTGGTCACTGTCCGCGGTGCTGCCGGTCAGACTTACAGCTGGAGAGATGTCAAGCTGTAAGTCCAATGATGGCAGGTCAGAGACGAGCCCCTATGGGAGCTCATTTCCTGTGATACTTCCTTTTGCTCATGAGAAAACAGAAGCCTGGTTGGGGGTTGCTCTTTTTATTGAAGACCACAAGTGATTGTCTTGAGAGAGACTAGAAGCAACATCCAGATTCCTGTTGAAACAGCTCATTTCTTGGACGACTCCCAAGGTGATGTTCATGATCCAGAATCGCCATTGATTCTGAAACTCCAGAGAGGTACTTCTTGTGTCACAGTCCACACAGAGGAGACCCCCAAGGCTGAACGGGTGGGCCCCTGTTCCTCTCTCTGGCCTCATATCTGGTCACTTTCTCCCCACTGTCCCTCATCAGCTGCCTTTTAAATCCCCTGCAGACAAGGGTATGTGCACCACAGCTTATGGGTCAAACTGGGCCTGCCACCTGTTTCTGCAGGGCCATTCATCTACATTTTTACACTTAAAATGGCAAAGAATAGTCAAAAGAAGAACACCAATTTGTGACAAGTGAAAATATATGCAATTCCTACGTTGGTGTCCATAAACAAAGTATCATTGCAGCTCATCCACATGTGGTCACTTAGGTGTGGTCCGTGCCTGCTTTTGAATGACAACGATGGAGTGGAGCAGTGTGATGAAGGACATATGATCCTCAAAGGCCAGAATATTTATCATCTGGCTCTTGACAAGAAACATCTACCAAGCTCTTCTCTGTGAACCCCATGGCTGCGCCAACCTCAGGAGCTCAGCAACAGCTGCCTCCCGCCTGGGATCCTGTTCCTCTGGTGGCCACATCATCTGTGACTTACTTCCAATTGTCACCTCCTCTTAGAGTCTGTCTCTGCTCATCTCCCTGTACCTCCCTGGACCCTGTCAGATCCATTTACTCCAATAAACTTTGTTCACGTGGACTTACACGTCTTCTTGTCTTCCCGATTCCCCAGCACTCTCCCTATAGTCTCGGCTCCTTGAGGACAGGAACATCATCATTCCTGATGATCCCTGGATCCATAACCTAGTGAAGGCCTACCTAGAATATAGTAGGTGCTTAGTGAATGTTTGTTGACTGAGTAACTGATTGCAGCATCACATAAAGAGCAGGTCTACAAGCTTAGAGCAAATCCCCAATCAAGCCTTCACACAGTAGTTCTTGATATTTCTTCTATTGTGAACTGGGACACGGGAAGGGATGAAACAATGACATGAATTCCTCTGCGAGCAGAAGACAGTGGGGTGTGGGAGTAGAGTGTGATCAGGCACAGTCCAGCAAATGAGGCAAAAAGGATGCAGTCGCTCTACCCTGAACCCTGCTCTTAGGCACCACAGGATCCCCCCACCTGAAAACATGGTAGGTAGCTCCCACAGCACCTTGGAGACAGGGCTCACATGACTTCAATCTGGCCAATGAACAGAGACCATCCTCCCTGGCCATGCTGATTGGCTAAGATGGGGGCACATGACCAATCCGGTCACATACGCCAGGCCTCAAGCCTGGAACCATGGGGGAAGTTTGCTGAGACTGTAGGTAGCCATACTGTCACCTTGAAGGCAGAGTTCTCAAAAGAATGACAATAGCTCAGAGAGCAGTAAGCAGGTCAGGAGGGGTGATCCTCAGGGAAATCATCCAGCACCAGGTACAGCCCCGCCTGATCTCTTAGTTTCTTAGATCATTCTGCCTATTTTTTGCTTGCTTGCTTGTCCATGACAAGTGGAATTCAATTTTTTGTCACTGCCAATCCAGAGTTCTGACTCTTCTGTAGATGGAGAATCCTGGAGCTACAATAGTATGGATTTAGGCTGGGTAGAGGATGAACTTCCTGGTACCACTGAAAAACTCCTAATGGATGTCCTCAGGACCCCATTCCGGAGATCCAATGGATCCAAGCCACATCTGCCATGGGATGGCTATAGGCTGAACCACTCCCATTCCTGAGAAGCCACAGGAACCTTCAAGAGACTCGCCCTGATGTGGTACCAATCCACCTGCCCACTTTAGAGAACAAAATTGAGACTCAGAGAAGGAAGAAACAGGCCTGAGAGAGCAAGTGTGGAGCTGGACCGGGCGGCCGTATGCTGTGGGCTGTCTGTGACCAGCAGAGCCAGTTCCCCACCTGGTCTGGGTGCTGAGACCTGTAGCTGCCATGCGACTGTGGAGAGATGCCCCAAGGCTTCCACCCTGAAAGGAGACAGGAAGAGAGGAGCATCCTGCCTCGTCACTCTTTCCGGTCCTGCCTTCACAGCTACCCATCCCAACATCTTTTTATCTCACCTTGCTTGACAACGACAGAGACAGGCTCATGTGACCCCAGGGACAGATCTGGACTTCACTCCCACTCCACTTGGGGGCATCTCCTCTCTCTGGGCCCATGAGGGCCCCGCCCCTACCTGGCATAGCAGAGGCCTCTCTCAGAGGTGAAGAGAACCCACTGGGACAGGGAGATGTGCCCTCCCGCCCTTCCGCTCTGCCTCGACACCCAGGTCATGTTCACCCTCTGCAGCATCCTGGTTTCTGCAACATCCGCAGGAGACACTCAGCCCCTCGGCCCCTGCAGACACAAAGGAAGTGAGATCTGACCACCGGGAAGTGAGATCTGACCACCGGGAAGTGAGATCTGACCACCGGGAAGTGAGATCTGACCACCGGGAAGTGAGATCTAACCACCGGGAAGCTCTGGTGACAGGGAGGCAGACAGGCTGGGGAGGCTGCCGAAGCCACAGTGAACCCGTGGATGGCTAGAGGCTTGTGGCCGTGGGGAAGTGTGGCCCTGAGGAGACATGGAGGGACAATGCATGCAGGGTCGGGGTGCACCGAGAAGAAAGGCAGAGGCCTACCCCATGGGTATTCATAGACCGAATGGGACAGGCAGAGAGGCACTGCTAATCAGGCAGATGGTACTTAGGAGCTGCTTCCATGGGTGGAGCAGGGGCCAGGAAGAGCTTGAGTCTTCTGGGGGAACTCAGTCACACAATTTGTAACTGACACTCCATCTCTGAATCAGTTAGAAATGTGTTGGCCTGAAGTACCAGGAAACCTCACTAACAGTGGCTTAGACTACAAAGGCACTGAAAGTGTCATGGATGAGGTGAGCGATGGGAGGTGCAGCCCCATGGCTGATGTCGTGGCCCAATGATGTCATTAGTAGCCTGGATGCCACCCACTTCTGCATTGCTAAACTTCCTCATGGTTGCAGCATGGCTGCCTCCACTCCAGCCACAGCCCTCATAAAGGCACTACTCACTCAAAAGCCAGGAGGCCTCTTCTTCTCGGTCACTTCTTTCCTTTCAGAAGTCCCTGTAGATTACTCTGATTGGCCAAAACGGGTACACAAGCCTTTTGTCCAACCAATCTCTAGCAGGAAGGAAAGAGATGGCCATCACCCAAGTGGTCCAACTTCACATTGAGCTTCCACAGCAAGGGGGGTTGAAGTCTTCTGGGTGGGCATCCAGAACCTCCCTGCCCTCAAGGAGCACTGGACAAACAGCTGGGATTCCAAAGCTGTGGGCAGAAAACAGCAGAGGAACCAGCAAGTACAAAGGTGCAGAGGTGCAGGGACACTCCGGTGCCCAGGGATTACAGGTGGCTCATTATGGGGGCCACAACACGTGGGGAATGGAGGACAGGGCTCCCGGGGCATTCTGCCCTGGAGTGGGGCAGGCTGAGATGGGGAGCTACGGAGGAGGAAGGTTGAGCAACAGTGTGAGTGTGTGAGGAGGGGGCTTCGCAGGTTTGTGTGGGTCTCCATGCTCTATGGGCTGAGCAGAGCTGATCTTTGACGAGGGATGATGTCACTGGTGCCTTCCAGAAGCCTCTGGGCCAACACTTGATTACACTGACAAGAGACAGTGACCCCTACCTTCATGATGATTTGCTACCAGCTTCTCCTGTCTCTGGATATGAGAACACACGCATGTAGCCAGCTCTCTAGAGGGCTCCACTTTCAACTCTGATGCTGGGGCCTCCTCTGTCCCCTCTGACCTGGACCCTGTGTTATCCTCTGGGTGCATGATACAGCCCATCCTTCTGTGTTTCCCACAGAGAACCCAATCTGACAGAGGAGGGCTGCAGGTAACCGTGCTCCGGTTTACGGAGGAGAGACGGAGGAGGGAGGTGGGAAAGGAACATTCTGGGGGTATAAGGGGGGATTTGAACCTGGGCCCCCTACTTCCCCAATTGGCCTGTTGTGTTCGGGAACAAGGACCAGCTATTAAGGATGCAGAGGTGCTGAGAACCCTCAACGTGAGCCTGCTGTGCCCAGGATGTTGTGTGGACTCCTGAAGTTCCAGAGGAATCAGGCTGCAGGTGCAGGGAAAGCCTGGCCCGAGGGCAGACTGTGGATCCTCACTGAACTCCAAAGTCCTGGCTCCCACTCTGCAGGGATCTCAGTGCTACGGTTTAGATGTGAGGTGTTGCCCCAAAAGCTCACCTAAACATTGAGCCACATGAATGGATTAACTGGGTGGCAACTGCAGGCAGGTAGGGTGTGGCTGGGGACATGCCTTTGGAGGGGTATTTTGTCTCTGCTGAGTAGAGGCCTCTCTTTGCTTCCTCGTTGCCATGTTCTGAGCTGTTCCCTCTACCACATCCTCTGCCATGATCTTCTGCCTCACCTTGGGCTCAGAGCTATAGAATCGGCCATCTGTATACTGAGACCTCTAAAACCAAGAGCCCCAAACAAACTTTTCCTCCTCTATGTTGTTCTCGTTGGGTCTTTTGGTTACAGTGATGAAAAAGCTGACGAAAACACACAGCGTCTTTTCAGCCCATGAAGGAGCTGTCGTCCTTCTACGTTGTTTATTCTAAGGGGTTTGTACAGTGAGGGAGAACTGACTAACAGAGTGCCCTAACAAAAAAGAAATGCTAAGGGAGACAACAGGATGACCCCCTGCACCCCTTCAATGCTCCCTCCCACTCCCAGTCACTGCCTGGAAGAGTTCACACTACATAGTTTGGTTAATTAGATAAATGACAATGAGCAATTCATCCTTCTAGGACCACCCCCAAAATCACAGACCAGAGGGTGCTTTTCTTTAGATTTGCTGGGCAAATGGCCGGTGGAAATCCATCCCAGCCCCTGAGGCTCTCTGGCAGGAGGGGGTGACAGGTCAGTGTCCTCCTGGAAGAATAAGAGCGAAGTTCAGAAAAGGTACGTGAGAGGTCAGGGGAAGCTACACAGCACAGAGGAATCCACACAAGTACAGGTTTAGGGGACTGCACACCATATTCATAGTAATGCTGTGGGGAGGAACATGGCTCAGGGAAATCCCATCCAAACCTGCTGAAAGAATTTTCCATGTCTGTTTCTCACTAGCTGAGCCCTCATGGGCATTGAGTCTGATTTGGGCAATAAACAGTACTTCTTGAATATTATCCACCTAGCAAGGACTTAGACCAAGGCTGATGGTCCCGATGGTGAGGATGCAGTGAGACCAGCGACCTTGCACACTGCTCTCGGGTAAATATATATACGGTACCACTTCCCTAGAGCATCGTTTTGCAATGGATATTGACACACTGTGAAACGCACATGGCTTCTACCCGGCAATTGTACACCTGGGACATTGTGAAGACCATTATCGGAGATGATGCTGACAAAAACTTAGGGACTAAGTGTCTGCTGCAGCATTATTTCTAATGGTCCCAAACTGGAAGCAACTCAAATGTCCTATCAACAGGAAAACAGTAAAGCAAAGCAGGCGAAGTGCGTAAGAGGTCTCACACTGCTTTAAAAGTAATGTGTTGGAAGGAAGTCTGGATGCCTTGGGGAAAACACTGGCGCTTTCTCTGGGGTCCTAGAAGGTTTCCCAAGTCCCAAGGATTCTCCTGGGCTGTGAGCAGCAGGGATATCTATCCTCCAGTTCTTCAGGTAAAAAAAAAAAAAAAATCTAGAATGTGGTCTCAATTCTTTCCTTCCTCTCTCTTGAGACAGCCATTCTCTCTGCCAATCCTGTAGGGGCTGCCATCCAGCTCCTGCCTCTGAGCTGCCCCACGCCGTCTGTTCTGGTCCCTTCCCTGCACACCAGCCTTAGGGTCTTCTTACTATGCTGCTCTCCCTTCCTTCTCTCTGCTTCCCTATCCCTCCTCTCCCTCCCCTCTTTCCCATTGGCCCCCAATATATTCTGCTCCTCTCCTCTCCTGCACCCCCTTTTCCTCCTTTCCTTCCTGCTACCTCCTGGCTCCTTCCCTCTTTCCTCCCTCCTTCCCTGTCTACTCCCTCCCCTTCATGCTTCTCTCCCTTCCTCTCTACTCCCTCCTTTTCCTCACCGTCCAGTCTGCGACAGGCCTTCTCTCTCAGGAGGACTCTGGGGTCTCTTCCACCAGAGCTCACTGTGCACCTTTAGCCTGAGGCATCATGTGGAATAAAAGTGGGCCTTCGAGCAAATTCGCTGCTCTTGAGAACAGAATCCAAAAGCCCCTGCACGACCAAGCTGGGACTAGTGAGGGATAGAAGCAGCAGCTGCTGGTCTCGCCAGCCAACTTCCTTGAGTTCTGTGGGCATTCCTCAGGCTCCTGAAGAACTAGAAGCTCCCTGATGGTTTTTTCCAACCACAAATGCACTGCCTCAGGGAAAAACACCAAGACCTGGGAACCTGGCACTTGTCTTGGGAAACACCCTCTTTCTGCCACCCCTTCATCCCGTCCAGGCTGTTCTTCTGCCAAACATCCTCCCTCTGACCCCTAGGACATCTGGGTCACTGCAGCACCACTGGAGACTTGGGCTGAAGGAGGGGCCCATACCTGGGTCAGGCCTCTCAGAGGGATTGCCTCATGCCTCTGCTCTAAAAAGAGGCGAGTGTCACAGTGGAAGGACCAAACTCCTTGCACAATACAATCAGGGAACTGAGCAGCAGTTAAATGACCCCCAAGCCACTCGGGAATGCAATGTGCTACTTCCTGAGTCCCAACACAGACTGCTTCACAGGACTTCCTTACGCTATTGCGGATATCAGAGCAGAGGAAAGACGTGTCAATGGCACCCGCTTTTCTGCCCCAGACTGCTCAGAGCCCCATTCCTTCAGAAGTACTTTGAATCATCTGTTACTATGTGTGTGTGTGTGTGTGTGTGTGTGTGTGTGTGTGCAGGGGAGCAGCAATCTCCACCAGTCTCTGAAGTCACTTTTCCCTTTAGGTTTCTGGATTAACTTCCAGGACTACATTACTACCCCTTGCTCAAACTTAAGCATGCATAGCCCCAAATCTGCAAGGAGGATGCAAACCCTGAACATCCATGATCATCTTTCAGAAACATCAAATTTTAATGTAATGTTTTTGAGAACAGAAATGTATCAAGAACCATCTCTGTTATCACAGAGACATGAGAGAAAGGACAGAGAACAGGGGAGGGGAAACTGTCCCAGGAAAATGTGTCTGATGCCTCTTCCAGGTGGGGGTGGAGGTGCCACCCAACTCCAGGTAACTTCAGATATCCCCGAGGAGAAACCTGAGGCAGCTTGCACACCTCCCTCCAGCAAATGCTCCACACAAATGAGATCCCAAGTGATCCATCTTTCTGAGTAGATAGATAACGTTAATTAGCATGGGTTCCTCACCCCACGGTATAGAGCTTTATCTAAGCATCACATTGTACCCCATAAATGGATGGTTATGATTTGTCTGTTGAAACTGACCTGAATAGAATCACATGTAATAAAATAAAATGCTAGACCGTCCCCACCTACTTGGTCTTGTCTGTGTCTTAGGTGCCCCACGATTTGGTCAGCCATGAGCCTCTGTGTGGGATCAGTATTTGAGTGATGAGGCTTCACACTCAAGTGAGGCTTCACACTGAAGTGTCTCCTAAAAACTCCTGTGTGAGGTAATGCAAAAAGGTTTAGAGGTGAAATGCTGAGTTATGAGAGCCTTAACCTAATTAGTGAATTAGTTCCCTGACAGGGATTGAGTGGTAGTGGCAGGCTGGCAGGGTGTGGCTGCAGGAGGTGGGTCATTGGGGATGTGCCTTTGAGGTATATATTTGGTGAGCTGAGCTTAGTTTCTTTCTCTGCTTCTGATCATCCTGTGAGCTGCTTCCCTCCACCACACTCTTCTGCCCTGATGTTCTGCCTCATCTCAAGCCCAGAGGAATGGAACCGGCTATCTATGGAGTGAGTCCTCTGAAACTGTGAGCCCCCAAATAAACTTTCCTCCTCTAAAATGGTTCTTGTTGGGTCTTTTAGTCAGAGCAGAAAAAAAAAAAAAAGCTGGCTAAAACATGGTCTTGTTAAATGGGAGGCTGCCCATGACCATGAACAGGACAATACCTAGGTTCCTGACATCCACGGCAGGCCAAGCATATTCTTGCTCTGGGTAGAGTTCTGGGGCCAGGTATGGGAGAGTGCTGCAGACTGTGTCCAGCTTCTGCCCAGCTGTGAACCCGCAACTGAGGCAAAGTCACAGAGTTTGATGTCCCCTCTGCTGGTCTGCCAGGATGTTTTCTGGCTTCAGGTCTCTACACACAATGACTTTTTTTTTCTTTGTGGTAGTAGCATAGGACACATGTGATCTGAATGAACACCCTCCTGCCCTCCCACTTCTGCGTGCCAATGGCCTGTGGGATGTGGTGCATTAATGCCCCCCACCTGCATACTCCATCACCAGGTAGATATTTTCAGTGGTGTCAATAACACAGAAGAGATGGATCACATTTGGGTCTTCCACAGCCTTCATTATAACCATCTCAGATATAGTGAAGGCAAGTTTTTCTCTACCTTTCTCAGGACATTCATGGCCACCTCTGTCCCTCTGTAAGGACATAGTGGGGCAGTTTAATGTGGGTCCAATGCACCTCAGAACCTGACAAAGGCATGTAAGGGGATCCTTAAGAGAGGAGCTGAACGAGAGGCCCGGCTACATTCTTACAACTTCACTACTGACCGTACATCCTAAGCAGCAACACCAACTAAGGATGTTAGCTTACACACACACACACACACACACACACGCTAAACAAAACAAAAACAAAAATGATCAAAGAACTAAAATCCAAAGACCAAAACTGATACCACCAAACACTAACTATCTGTGAATTCGACAGGTCATCACCAAGAGCTCCCTGCACTTATGGACAAAAATTCAGCTGTGGGGATTCCATGGTGCTAATAATGTCTGCATGCCTCCTCTTACAGTTTGGATATGAAATGTCCCCCAAACCCATGTGTTGAAGGCTTGTCCCACAGTGTATCAGAGTTCAGAGATGGGACCTTTGGTAAGTGATTGGATCATATAGGCTGTGACCTCATACATTCATTAATAGAAGTGTAGCTTTCTGGGAGGTGGCAGAAACTTCAGGAGGCTGGGCCTCCTGAAAGTAACTAAGTTCCAGAGGGCATTCCCTTGAAAGATGCACTTCCCCCAGCACCTTCCTCTCTATGTTCTGTCCACCAGGAGGTGAGCAGTTTTGCTCCATTGTGTGCTCCCCACCATGATGTTCTGTCTCGTCTGAGGCCCAAATTCATGGGGACAAGTGTCCATGGACTGCAAGCTTTGAATTCACAAGCTGCCGCAGTCTGGCTGGCTGGGCAAAATAGCCGGGGGTGGGGGGTGGGGTGGGGGGGTGACGAATAACTTGTGTACATTGATGCAGCAGAAATAGGAGCCGTTTATTGTAGGATCTGAGCGATATTTATACATTTTACACAGCTTATCTAATTAGCATAAAATAGATACAGCAGTCAACCAATAAGGAATCTCCACACTTAATTGCTCGCTTTTGTTACTTCACAAACCTCTCCCTCTGGCATTTGGCCAGGCGCCATCCAGACTTGTTTACAGACTTTAACATTTCTCTGGCAAAATAACAGGTGCCAATCTGGCTTGTTTACAGACCTTAACATTTCCCCCTTTTGTTTAATTTAAATAACGATCATAGTGTTTTTTACACAAACACCATAAATAACCTGCTAGCAACAGAAAGGGAGGATACAAAATGTTACAATTCCAAGCTAATTGATGGCTCCATGCAAGAAGCCCTTGGAAAAATTATACCAGCAATGACGCCATTAGCAAAGATACCGAGTTACAATTTGTTGTAGATTACAGTTTGTTATCTCAGTCCAGGTAAAGCAGTGTCTCAATAGATTAACTCACAGTCCAGGTAAATCACAGTCCAGGTAAATTCTGCGGCAGCTAGCTTAAGTTGTAGCAGCAGAAACAGCAACAGCTCCGAAGTTTCGTCCGTTTCTCAGCCGAAGTTTCTTTCAGTTCTCAGCCAAAGTTTCCTCCGGTTCTCAGCAACACTGTAAATTCTTTCACCTTGGTCTTCACCGGCACTGGGACGGGGAAGGCAGGAACTCCGGATGGCTAAAGAAAATCCTGTAGCATTCTACTAAGAAAACAACCTTCTGAACAATTTAGTACATTATCTCAAGGTTTTTTAGCATTCCGGGCAGCCCCAGATGGCCCTGGGGAGAGTCCCAGACTCAAACTGCTTCAGGGCACAGGGAGCAAAAGCCTTCGAGACTGTGCCTCCAGGTCAGGTCTACATTTGGGCTCCCAGTGGCGATCCACTCCCCCGGGCAGGGGGACAGGGAAGAGCCCGCAACTGCCGCCGCTTGGAAATTCCTTGCCTCGCTGTGACCGGCTCCTGCACGTGGCAGCCGCCATTGCACCGATTCACGCACCCTCCGGTATCGAAAAGTATTCAGTAGTAGCCTTTTGCTGCAACTTTTTTCCTGATAATCCTTTTTCTTCTGAACTTTCTTTTTTTTTTCTGACTAGAGTTTCTGGGCTTTTATCAACACATGCCCTAACTATTCTTGGTTCCACTGGGGTGCCTTTTTCCCTTATCAATTTACTTCTCACCCCTTCCATATTTTCATCACAAAGACAATACAACATTTCAAGACAAAACAAGACACAAACATACTGCATCAATCTTCTCCATTTTCTCGAAATGGCCATTTTTCCTCTCGCCCTACCTGCCTAGGGACGAGCAGATTGCTCCTGTCCTATCTGTGGATGGGCAGCTTTTTTCGTCACTTACCCCCGAGTGTCCCGGGGCTCCCCGTAATGGGCCACCATCTGCCGGGGTCCGGCTGCAGCAGAATAAGTGGGGGGTGACGAATAACTTGTGTACGTTGATGCAGCAGGAATAGGAGCCGTTTATTGTAGGATCTGAGCGATATTTATACATTTTACATAGCTTATCTAATTAGCATAAACTAGATACAGCAGTCAACCAATAAGGAATCTCCACACTTAATGGCTCACTTTTGTTACTTCACAAACCACTCCCTCTGGCATTTGGCCAGGCGCCATCCAGACTTGTTTACAGACTTTAACATTTCTCTGGCAAAATAACAGGTGCCAATCTGACATGTTTACAGACCTTAACAACAAGCCAAGTAAATCTTTCTTCTTTGTAGGTTCTTTTTCTTAGGTATTTGGTCACAGTGCAGAAAATTGAGTGACACAGAAAATTGGTACTGAAAAATGGGGTCATCACTGTGACTATATCTGACCATGTGGATCAGATGCAGTTGGATCTGATTTCCAGGAAGAATTTGGAAAAGGCAAGAGAAGTGGGCTAGACAAAGCTTAGAATGCTGTAAGTTGAGCCTAGCTGGTGCTTCTGGTGATTGCTCACAAGATCAGACTGCTGACAGGATTGATAAGGTTTCCAATGGGAACAAGAACTCTGCTGGGTCTTAGACTAGAAGCTATTTGTGTTATATTCTGGCAAAGAGCCTGTCTATATTTTGTCCGTGGCCTGAGACTTTGTGTGAGGCCAAGTCTAAACAGGACAGAATAATTAATCTGGTGGAGCAAATTTCAAGTCACACAGCATCTGGCTCTGAAGTGGGTGTTGCAAGCTGCTTTATACATCTTTCTGCTCTGCTTTTTTCTCCCAGTTGTCAAGTTCACAGTGAGAACTGGGAGAGAAAAGCAGAGTAGAAAGATTTGGAAAACGCAGTATGTCCAGAAAAGGACCCTATTTAGCCTTGAGGCCAAGGAAGGTGTGGTTACTGAAGAAACCAAGATAATTAAAAAGAAGCCAAGTACTTTGCACCAGGAAAGATGCCTTGCAAGCATCTGAGGAATGATCTAGACCCCACCCATGGCAGACTCCAGGAGGTACAAATAGTTCATTTGAAAGATAGTTTTTAGAGAAGAGTCCCAGGGCACCTTGCTCAGTCAGGGTTGCCTATGGAATTATTTCCCTGGAATTTCTGTCCCATGGTTCAGTGGTCCAGGCATTCAGAGGCTGCAGTAGTGGGCCCAGGTACTGCTCCTGCCAGGGGCAGACCCTGGCATCTTCCACATGGTATTGGTCTTCTAGCAAACAGAATGCAAGAGTACATGGAGGTTTCCATTGCAATTTCAAAAGAAATTCTGGGAAACAAGGCAGTGTGTGTCAGGATCAGAATCCTCTAAGTGGGCAATGCATGAAGCTATGATAGTAGAGTGAAAGCTGCAGTGGAGATGCCGAGGATGTGGAATATCTACAAAGGGAAGCAGCAGGCACAGGCGGTCAGTCCTAGAATGACATCACAAGCACTGTGGAGCTCATATGATGGCATGGTACGGCCCGAGGCTGACACAGAGCTACAATACTGCACGTCTCACCTGCTGGGTTCTGGTCTTCCTTTGGACAAATTCCTCATTGCTATTTTCCTATCCCTTCCTTTGGGAAGGGTAATATTTATCTTATGTCTTTGTATCTTGGGAGTATTTTTTAATTTTTTAGTGGGGCTCACAAGGAAGAGCTTGCCTTGGATCTCAGAGGAAACTTTGAACTTGGAGGTTTAAGCAACGCTGGAACTATTGACTAGAACTCTTAGACATGGATCGCATGCATTTGCATTGTCGGGTGGCCAGCAGCCTTTGAGAGATTTGATGGGTGCATATTATGGTTTAGATCTTTAATGTCCCAAAACCTCATGGGTTGAAGTCTTGGTCCCCAATGCAACAGTGTCCAGATGTGTGACTTTGGTGGGTGGCTGGTTTATAGGTGCTCTGACCTCAAAATTATGAGGATTTACAACTCAAGATGATTGAGAGGTAGTAGAAACCTGAGGAGGGGGGCTTAGTGGGAGGAAGCATGTCCTTGGGGGCATGCCATTGAAGGGTAAATTTTGTCCCTGATCCCCTTTCTCACCTCTCCAATTTTACTTTGCTTCCTGGCCACCTTGAGATGAGGAGCTTTGCTCTACCAAATGCTTCTTGCCACAACATTCTCCCTTCTGAGGCCCAAAGAGAAAGGATCAAGTGACTGCGATCTAAAACCTCTGAAACTATGAGCCAAATTAAACCTTTCCTCCTTTTGAGTTGCTTTTCTCAGGTATTTTGTCATAGCAATGAAAAACTATCACACCTTCCAAGATCACCATCTCAGTCCTCACTTGGGCATCGGGAGAGGACTGCAACATGTCCCGGACTCTGTGTGACTCTGAGCCCTTTCAGTCTATTCTGGTGGCTGAGCCCAGCTCTGTTTATTGGTATGAACTTAATATTTTTGGTACCTCCTTACAAAACAAAATGGTGCATTTTCACTAGGGTTTATGGCAAAAAAGCCTGAGTTAATTAGAAAGACTGTCATGCCCTGGTGTGAAGGAGGAAATATTCACATAAAAATAGGTCTGTTGTATCCAATTGCTGTCCCTTAAATGTCTGGGTTCCAACTACGACAAGACTGGTATCCAGGCCCCCACACACCAGCAGTCCTCATGTCCCAAACCCTAACCCAGCCCCGAGTAGCATGCTTCTTCCTTTGAAAATGTCAGTCGCTGATCAGAGTCTTGACTAAAAGAATGAGCTGTGCAGAGTCATCTCCTTTAATACTTTCCTAAGCGCCACAAGTCAAACTGCCACGTGTCAGCCGTGTGGCAGCTGTCACTCAGGAAGCAGGCACGTCTGATCTTGGAAACTGGCCTGCTAAGAGAGGTTGCTTCCCGAGAGTGTATGCTTAGGCTGCCTGTTAGACTCCTGGGTCCCATCCAGGAAGTACTGTCAGTCGGGAAAAGTATGGGGGCCAGGAACCTGCATCTAACAAGCACCAAAGGCCACTCTGCCTTGCAGTCTTTCTTGTGTAATATCCCAGCACTGCGTCACAGAGCCGCATTATCTGAGGCAAACGGTTCACTATTTCTCAGCCTCAACTTCCCAGGGCTAAATGAATGGAGCAATAATGGTCCTCTTGAAGGGGTGGGTTCACTGCCCAGAAGTGGGGCTCCACTCAGAGGCAACATTTGTTAAACGGTATTTATTCCTATTATTGAACATGGCTCAGTTCATTTCAAGCCCTTGAAGGGGAGTCAGGGGGAAAAAAGCGCACCTGTAATCACTGTCTCATCTTTCAAGGTCTGTATCATTCAGCTGAGTCCATCGGCTCCCATCCTTTCTTTGTTGGGAGGCTTTTTATTACTGCTTGATCTCATTCCTTGACATTGGTATTTTAGGTTTTATATCTTCTTGGTTCAATTTGGGTAAGGCATAAATGCCTAGAAATTTGTCAACATCGTCTAGATTTTCTGCTTTATTGGAATGTTTTCAAAATAGTTCCTAATGATTCCCTGAATTTCAGCAATGCCTGTGGTGAGATCTCCTTTTTCATCCCTGATTTTGATTTGAATCTTCTCTTTTGGTTAGTCTGCCTAAGGGTTTATCAATCTTGTAGATCAGAAGAATCTTGTGGATATAGATGAAACATTCTCTAGATATCTTTTAAGTCAATTTTTTTTATTAGAGAATTTTTTTCCTTTTTTTTAGTTTTATTGATTTTATTTTTTTAAGTTCATGACAGTGGAATGCATTACAATTCTTATTACACATATAGAGTACAATTTTTCATATCTTTGTATATAGAGTACGTTCACGCCGATTCGTTCACACCAATTTATACATGTACTTTGGTTTTTTTTTTGCATTACAATTCTTATTACACATATATACCACAATTTTTCATATCTGCGTGTGTGTGTGTGTGTATCTGTTTACACCCAATTCGAGTCTTCAGACATGGGAGGCCCATTTGATTGATAGTATTTTTTAGGTCTGAAGAGTATTTACTTAATTTATGTGTGAATGGCCTACTGGTAGAGAGATGTGTTGAAATCACCCAGTATTAATGTATTGGAGTCTGTCTTGGACTTTTTATCAAGTAGTGTTTGTTCTAGGTAAGTAGATGCACTGCCAATGATATATTTTTTTTTAATTTTAAAGAAGAAAAAATAAATTTCCATAGAAAAACACAGTTTACATTCAGGACTTATACGTTGTGCTGGAAATGGCAGCCAGGGATTTGCCATCCTTTCCTCCTCTGGTGATGAATCTGAAATGCCATCTCTGTTGGTGTGAATTAGGTCATACATTTGTCCAACCTGGCCAGCCCACTTCCATAAACAGAGTTGGTGTGGATAATAAACATTTTGATAACTGGGGATAATAAACTTTCTTATACATTAAAAAATATATACAGTTGCAATGCTCTTTCCCAGCCTCCACACACTTCCCTTTTGTCTTGTTTCTTTTTTTGTGGTACTGGGGATCGAACCTAGGACCTTGCGCATACTAGGCAACTGAGCAACATGCCCAGCCCTCTGTATTCTTTTCAGAATCCAAATTCTAAAACCCTTTTCTCTTCCAGGTTGCCCCATAAATACGTTATAAGATGATTCAAATTTGGGAGCTTCCAGAGCCTCCATCTGAATGGAGACAAAAGTAGATGCGCCATCCTGGAGGACAAGAAGCAAAGTCCTCCATTTGCAAAATGGTCCAAAGTGAGTCATTTCACTGGGGAAAATGAATATATCTGATCTTGTAAACGTCTCACTCAGGAAAAAGCAGCATGCATGAATTAAAAAAATAGGCTTCTGGAAAAATCAGTTAGTTCCCTGCTCCAGATGGAGGCTAAAGTCAACCAGAGGAAGGCATCATTTGAGTCTCAAGAAAAATATCCTCACCAAGCAGGGAGCAGGGCGAGTCCGGGAGGGTTACTCAGGACTGGTAAGCTGCACAGTATGCAAAGGCCATCAGCTCTCTCTCAGAGGCCATCATTACTTTCCTGAGGCTTATGACATCCAGAAACCTCATCAAAGACTCATCCAATACAATCTCTCTGCTGACCATTTTTTGTTAGGGTTCTCTTTTTCTTGAAGTTTATGGCCTAAAAACACTTATGAGCCCTGTGTCCAGTGAGACACACAATAACATGCCCATTCTGTGCAGGGATCTGCCTGGGGGCTCCCACTGACACCAAGATGAAGTCAGGCCAGGGATACCCGCTCAGGTCTGCTCTGTGCCCAGTGAATGCTGGCACCCCACTCCTCTGGCCATGACCCAGGGTCCTTATCCCTGTCCTGGACTCCTTACTTTGCCCTGGATGATGAGTACTCAAGTCACTAGAACATAAAGCAGAAGGAACTAAGATAAAGCCAGGCACAAAATGACATGGGGCACAGGAGGCTCGCCAGTCCCAGTTCCCCCCTAAGCTCCAGGAAAGCACCCACACTGTGGCCTCCAAGAAAGACATGGGCATGCAGGAGTGTGCTCCAGGAGCACCCTGAATCTCCAACGCTGGCCAGGCAGCCCAGCTAACGGGAAACTAGACTTAGAGCTGAGTCAGAGGCCCAGATCAGAATTCTTCCCACCAGGGCCACATTATATTTATAAGCCTTTATATCTGGTCCTTAGAGGGAAGCTTTACTTGAACACTATAGTGTCTCAGTCCCTACTGTGACTGTGTTAACACAGGGTTTTGTTTCTTTATCCAACTTTGAGGAAATATTTCCATCTGGGAAGAACTACTCGATTCTTTCTAGCAGAAACTAGGAAAGTAAGTTTTTAGGAATGTCTCAAATTAAAAATAACAAAAACTAGGTGAGTAGCTCAGTGGTAGAGCACCCCTGGGTTCAATCCCCACCACCATCACCAAGAAAACCTAAATGACATTTGATATTGATATACTACTAGATGAAACAATGATGTAAATACCAAAAAGACATGCTGGTACTAAACGGCACAGATACTTAACATCTATTTATATGCAAAGCACCTCCCTGAAATTAATCCTGAGAGGGAGAACCGCCTGCACTGTAATGGCTGCAGAGAATGGCTGGCCACGGGGATCGACTCTGCTCAGCCCAGAGGGACAGTCACAGGAGCAGCCTCACCAGCACCAAGAGATGGAAAGATGGGTGGAGTCTGTGTCAGGGATGGTAATAACACTGCTTTTCCCAACAGCTTAGGACGGAGAAGAAACACAGGGTTTTTTGAGTTTTACTGAAGCTTAAATCCAATTCTGTGAGAGATGGTCTTCAAAACCATGTAGCTCCAAGGCATTTCTTTATCTGAAAAACTGGATTAATTTCTATGCCATTCTTCGAATAAACTGATTAATTAACATGAGTGCTGATTGTTGAATGTGATAACCCATCCTCAATTCTAGGGATAAGATTATTCCCCATTTTGAGAGGAGAGTGTTAAGGCTTGAAGGTGAAAAGGAACGCAAGAACAGAGCTCAGGGATCGTGCTAGGGTTTTAGTCCTGGACCCTACCACATCAGAAATGGCATTATTCTATACTCTATAGACAGGACCTTAGATGCCAAAAAGGATTTTGAGGTCAGCCAAGGTGAGCTTGGTGACAGATTCTCCAGACCCTGACAGAACCTGTTGTGCCAGATCTTTCTTTTTTTCCTGGAGCTGTAAGATCGTCTCTTCCACTGTTCCTTCACAAATAAATCTAAAAAAGCAAACAAATAAGCACACTCTCAGAAACTCAAAGCAGTGTATTTATATAACACATTCAAACTTCTATTATGTTCAGCTTTTAATGAGATTTCTTTTAAATTTCCTTAGGATTGAATAAGAACTCTGTATTTAGGGGATCCAAATATACCTGACTAAATACATGCTCATTTAAAATGTCTCTCAAATAGACTTGTGATTTCATTCTGAAGTTTAGGGTAATTGAGAAAGCCACAAATAAGCAAGATATCCCTATTCAAAAAAAGTATAAGACTTAGCTTTCACCCAAATAGCTCCATTTGATAGGGTCAGAGGCTTCTACCATGATCAAATTTCTGCCAGGCATATGTGTGTCGGTTTAAGTACAAACTGTCTAATTTTTTGTTTATTTCACACACACAAAAAAGAGGTTTTTCAAGCTAAGGAAGTGCCACTGTTGTCATTCACTCATTATTCAACAAGTATGGATTAAGCACCTGCTGTGTACCATGTACTATGCTAGGGATGGGGTGAAGAGATGAATAGAGTTTTGCTCTGAAGGAGAACATGAGAGAGACAAGAAAATCCAAGAATAATACAACCTAGTAAGTGTTACAATGGAAGTATGTCTAGGAAATCAAGGAAGTTGTCATTAAAGGGTTAATTCTTAACGTGTAACCGACCTGTAGGGTTAGCAAGGGTTTGCCAGATGGAATAATGGAGCAGTGGGTGGGTAGGGAGGGTATCCCAGGGAATGGGAATGTGTGATATATCACAGTTGAATTTTCAGAGTATGGTTATGCTGGAGGAACATCAGTCACCCAGTGGCAAAAGTCTAGGGGCTGGCAGGGCCAGATCACAAGTGGTTCTGCATACCATGCTAAGACATTTAGAGGAAGAGCCATTGACGAACTTGAGGAGTAATCAGAATCAGATTGAGGAGTTAGGAAGAGCCCTCCAGGGGTGATGCAAAGGACAGGCATCAGTAGAGCTAGAAAGAAAGGGGTGGCAGTGTGATGGAAAGGAACGGTCATCAGAAACATTCAGAAAACACAACTAGAGGAATATGAGAAGTGAGAAAGAACGAGGAGTTGAGTTTCTGGCCTTTTGATTAGGTAAACAGTGGCACCTCTCACAAAGACAACGAATACAGAATAAAAAGTAGATTTGAGGTGGTGGAAAGAAGCAATTTCAGTTTGTGACATCTTGACCCTGGAACATGTAATTGTACTTGCTACGTAGAGGATACATCACAGGTATTCATTTTAGGAGCTGAATATACAAATGGAATAATATATACAGATGAGTGTGTGGGTATCAAATTCAGATATTTAGCAGGAATTTGGATATCCAAGGCTGGAAGGTTGGGAGACAGTGAAACTATAGATATAGACTTTGGACTTACTGGAGTGGATAGAAATTTTAAGGCAAGAACATACCAGAGTGGGCAGAAAAGAAATTTAAAGAATCAATGTATCTGTATTTGGGGTAAAAATGGGAGTTCATAACCCACTTGAATCTAATGTATGAAATATGATATGTCAGAGCTTTGTAATGTTTTGAACAACCAATAAAAAAAAAAAAAGTATGAACTATCATGCCAGACTTCATATGAGTGTTTTAAATAACAAGTGTTCAATAAACATTTTTTTTTCCCTGTTGGAAAAAAAAAAAAAAAGAATCAATGTATTTGGAAAAGATTGGAAGTCATGGTGCCCCTTAGCAAGAGCAGCTTAAGTGGAGTGAGAAAGGTGAAAGTCAGTTTGCAAAGACTGAGGAATGAATGGGAGGTAAGCAAGTAAATCAGACAGCAATTTCTCAATTCTTCAGGAAACTTGGTCATGAAAAAGAAGGAGGGCCACAATGAGAGTGCTACATTGTAGCATTATGGCAAATTGTGTCGTTTTTAAAGACAGGAAGGTCTCAAATAGAGGAACATTTGGCAAAACAGTGAGCTTGTGCTCTTTTAAAAGTCAGTGTCATAGAACAATGACTGAGGCACTGTGCCAGACTGAAGGAGACAAAGCTGTGACAACTGCATGCTACACAGGATCCAGGATTTTATTCTGTTATGCCACTGGAACACATGGTAAAACTGAATAAGGTCTGCTGATAAGATAATAGTACCATAGTGATAGCATTAAAGCAGTAAGCAGTATCATAATTTTAGGAAATGCACACACTAAAATACTTAAGAAAAAGTAACATCATCTCTGCAACTTACTCTTTAATGGTCCAGAAAAAAGCTGATGCATATGCTTATGCACACAGTATCGGAGAATCTTTGGTACTCTTTTACTCTTCTTGCAATTTTCTATATGTATGAGATTATGTCATAATGAAAGTTAAAAGCAAAAAAAAGTGAGCCCTTTCACAGCCTACCTGGAGTGTCATACACAAGCTTATTCCTCTCTGGCAGTGACCAAACTACAAGGTTATCTCAGATTATTTGTTTCTTTCCTGACTATGGTATGCCTCAGAAACATCATGAATAACGTGATCACCAAATACTTTACATTCTATTAAAACACTGCCTAAAGAAGGCTTTCACAAAAACAGACACTAGGAATGGTCCTCAGGGCCTGTACTTACCTGTGTATGACAACATCTTTCTGCTGCCCTACTCGATAAATTCTGTCACAAGCCTGATCTTCAAGTGATGGATTCCTGTTAGAGAAGAGGTAACATTTAGAGGTTCTGACATCCCACACCAGGGACAGTAAACTATGGTTCATGGGCCAAATCTAGCCCACATACTGCTTTTGTGTACATTTTTAGCTAAAATAGTTGCTTCATTTTTAAAAGGGGTTTCAGAAAATAAAACCCAGAGGAAGATATATGACAAAGAACTATGTGGCCAGCAAAGTCTGAAGTATTTGCAGAAACATTTTGTCAATCCTATCTTAGGCTACACTGGACCAAGAAAGATTAGTGCCAGCTATCATTTTGCCCTCTAGTGAGAAACTAGAAACTTTGATAAAAACTCTTAGCACTATCATCGGTTGATAACTATAAGTAACAAGGTCAAACCAATAGTCAGATACAGACTTTAGCTAGCTGGATGACTCTGGGCAAGTTACCTAGTCTCAGCCCTCCAGGCTTCAGATGACTACATATAAACATGAGGAAAATGTTCTGAAATTTAACTTTTCAACTTTAGTATTCTATGATTCAACTAAGAACACTTATTTTGTAACCTTCTTTATAGATCCTCCTTATTAAATTGCAATTAGTTTCTCATCTCACTTCTTTAAAATCTTGGATAACAATTCTCCATTTCAGAAAACAGCCTAATTCCTAGTATGCTTTCCTCACTACTATGTACATGGGGGCTCAGGTAAGATTTAAAACACAACCTCCTGGAAGATGACAACAAGTTGGTCTGTCTGTACCAATTTGGGCAGCCTGGAGAATTAGACACACAATCCCAACAATGGTACCTCTGCAGCAATCCTTGATTGGCGTAATTATAAAACTAGAAAGTGGTAATTAATTATGAGACTTTTCCTGGTCATACACTAACTTACCCATCTTACCAATACTGCTGTGTTCCTGGCATGGACACAACATACAACAAATCCAAAGACTATTATATTAAGTGTTTTTCTACCATAATTAGAAAATTTCTTCACCTTTTAATGGAACTACATCCCCAGTACTGGAGTAATGCTTCTAAGGTTGAGATTCCCTAGGATTATATTTCTGGAATGTGGTTTTGTGGACAAGTAAAACTGGGCTCGAGGAAAAACTGTGCTCCAAGCTTCCAGGGAAATGGATATTAGATTAATGATAAAGTGAATGAGATATTTTAAGTAATCATCTGAAGCTTACTCAGGAATTCAGGGACATTGACTAGCCCTATATCCTGTTTAGACCTGCACCTATAGACATATATGCACAGAGGCATCTCCATCAAAGAAGCAGAACACACTGCCTGTTGTCCCTCTAACCCAGTGGTTTCCCTACTATGCTGTGATAATCAAGATAAATCTTGAATCATTACCAGTGCATATCCAGAAGAAAAAGATGATTTCCTCCAGTTAGGTTTAGACCAACACCTCCAGCCAAGAGAGAGATCAGCATAACCTTCAAAGAGAAACATAACCATTAACTCTACACAGTCTTGGTCTCATAATACATCTGCAATAATTTGGATGTTAAGTGTCCCTCAAAGATCCATTTTGTCAAGGCCCAATCCCCAGCATGGTGCTGTTAAGAGGTGGTGGAAACTTGAAGAGGTGGGGGCTAGTGGGAGGTCTTCAGGTCACTGGGAGTGTGCCCCTGAAAGAAATAATGGCCCCCCATCCTTTTCCCCTTCCTGTCTTTTCCTACTTCCTGGCTGTGAGGCAAGTCATTCTGCTCTGCCACATTTTCCGGCCATGATATGTTGTCTCACCACAGGTCCAAAGGTGACAGGAACCATTTACCATGGACTAAAACCTCCAAAACAGTGAGACATAAACCTTTTCTCTTTCTAAATTAATGATCCCAGAAAGTTGTTAAGAGTGACACAAAATAAATACATTTTCCTTTCCTATCAGGTTTAAGCCCAAGATCAAAATAGAAAAACAATGTGTTCCTATTAAATTTTCTCCTGCTGTTATTTTTTAAAACATGCATTGACATCTCCCATGCTTCACCTCTGAAAAAACTCACATCTTTAAACTTCCCACCAACCAGATATGTGTATCCCATCAGACCCCTTTCCTCATTTGCCTTAATTCTCCTGCCTATCATTCAACTTTGCGTATTTATAATTACATCTGACTTTGTTCTTCCATTTCTTTCCAGGTTTCCTCATATCAAAATCCTATTTATCCTTCAAGGCTTGACTTCTCCACAAAGATTCTCCTGCTCCTAACCAACTCTGCTCTGAGTCTCCTTTGAGTCCTCACATCTTATTCTCTTTAGAGTACTTGTGCACTTTGATAAGTACCCCAATAAATGTCTAATACATTTTAAACACTTGGAGAAATCAAAGTTGTGAATATTCTTAAGTTACATTGCTGTATTGTCGTGTTCTCTGTATAACTGGGAACAATTTACTCCTTAGTTATAGAGCTCTACTGCACCAGCTTGTACCTGAGGGCCCCTGCAATGGTTAAACGCCTCCACCAAGTCCATCCTCTGTTTGGGTTTGACGGAGCCATCAATGGTGGCATAAGTGAATCCATGCTTCTTAAGATGCAGTGCTACCACTTTCAGCATGCTGGTCCACTGAGAGACAATGACACTGGAAAGAAGGAGAAAATAAAAACCAACTCCACTAACAGATTAAACAAACTCATCTGTAGGGTTTTAAAGCCTTTGTTAATTTTAAGAGACAAAGAAAGGAAAAAAGTTACCTAAGGGAAAAAGTTGCTCCTACAATTTGGATGAGTGTCCTCCAAAGACCCACATGTAAGAATAGGTCCCAAGGAGGAAGTGTTAGGAAACGATGTGGACCCTTGAGAGGCAGGACCTAACAAAGTTGCATAGGTCACTGAAGGTGAGCCCACCAAAGAAATCGTGGGATCCCATCTTTTCCTCTTAATCTCTCTCTGCTTCCTGGCTTCTGATTAACCATCTGTTCTGCCAATGCTCCTGCCATTGCCATTTGCTGTTCTCAGAGTTCCAAACAATGGTCCTGCCCAATCTTGAACTTGAGCCTCCAGAACCATGAGCCACATCAAACTTCTCTATATTTCATAAGAGGCCTGAGTTAGTATTTCATGTGGTGACATGAAGCCCTATAGGCACACACTTAGGTTGTCCTATAAGCTTAAAATGCTTCCAGTTATTGTGAGACTTCATTCTTGTCTTGTACTACACAAAGTCAGAAAAAAAAAAAAAATAGTAGAATAAAATAACTACTCCAATTTCCTTTTATTTGGGGGCCTACTGCTCATCCAGAGATCTGTGTTCCTGCAGTAAATGGACACCACCCTGTGTCACAGAACAACACGGCACTAGGGTTCCTACCTCCCCAAGCCACATTTTTATTAAAGCTTTAAATGTTTAAAGTATTTCATATACACAAACGCTGATGTACAAAATATGTGTAAGGTGTAACAATGAGGAAATAATCCCGGTCTCCCCACCCAGCTTCAGAAGCACATCAGCAGTGCTACTGCGGCACCCTGATTTTCCTATGTCACTCCCTGGCTTCTCTACTTTTAATCACTGTTTCAGATGCCTATCTTTCCCTGATCCTCTAGGGATGTCCTTTTCAATCTGTACCACAAATATTTTAATTAGAAATCTTAGAGAATTTGTGATATAACCTCAGTGCTTTCTGCTGAGCATGACTTGAGGTCCTTGATATAAAAAGCTAAGATTTATGACTATCAGCAATATCAAATTTTCTTGCTTAATTATAACCAATGCTTAGATAATGAGAAAACACATTTACCTCTTTTGGGACCCTGAATTTCTTCGGATTGCCTCCAACTCTGCCAACAGAGATGATATCTGGGAAAAGGTTACATTAACATTGCAAGTTGAAGCAATTCACTTTTCTCCATTTTCTCTTGCCTACATTACTGAAGCACTATCCTGGAAAGCTTCTAAGCTTCTGGTCTGACCCCTCTCTACTCTGTTCACCCCTCTGTAACCAGGAGCTATTATTAAAATATAAGCTTGTCACTTTCCTGCCCTGGCTGAAGCCCCTTCCGTGGCTTCCCACTAAGGATAAAGCCCAAGCTCCTTAGAACGACAGGCTCGATCTTCACTGCTCTTGCCTCTGCTTACTTTTCTAGGATCACTTCTTGTTAATGACCTCCTCAAATGGAACTTCAATCCCATCAAAAGTGTCCTTCAGAAAGCCATGCCGAGTCTCACCTTTGTCTATTCTGTTCCCTCTAATGTCCCTTATGGGGCCCTCTTCAGGCCCCAAGTATGGATTACGTTCACTGCCTGTGCTACTATTTTGTCCCTACTATTATAGTCCTCATTACACTACATTTAATTGCTCATTAATCATCTCTCTCTTCCAAGACTTGATATGCTCCAAGGGGTCAAAGATAGCACACGTTGAATTCATTTCTGTACCCCTGGCCCCTAGTACCCTGCTGGAACAGAGAAGGTACTCTCTTCATACTTGCAAAAGGAGAAAGTGAAAGAGCTCTACCCACTTTAGGGCTACTCCAAATGTCACTGAAGGAGAGAACCTGTTCAGATTACGGAGCAGCAATTGTTAAAGCTTCCAAGTAAGCTCTCTGGGCATTTACCTAAAACCTTCAAGATGCTTTTAAGTCCACATGGAAGTGGTCAGTAAAAACACAGCAGCATGACTGAAGAGCAGCTGGGTTTGCTCTTTTGACTGCTAAAGTGAAAGACCTTTCAAAAGCCTCTAAGAGGCTCACTGGTTGAGCGCTTGCCTTGCATGTGAGGCACTGAGTTCGATCCTCAGCACAATATAAAAATAATCAAAATAAAGATATAAAAATAATTTTTTAAAAAGCCTCTAAGGGCCCTAGAGTTAATTTCCTGAGTGGTGGAAGGGGAAAAAACTGGACCAGACATCAGTCAGGAGACAAATACAGTTCTTAGACCACCATGGCTATTCCATGTGGGAACCCATATTCCTCTCAGTAAAGAGGGGCTTGGGCCAGATAAACGTTGAGGTGTGCTAATTCCCACCTTCTAGGCTGTTGTTCCTGGGATAACCCAATGCTGCTTTCCAATCTTAATGAACATTCTGATGCTTGGGCAGGAAGAAAAATAAGCACTGTACGTTTGCATGAACAGGAAGAAAGGTAGGGATGTATGTTTTTAGTTAATAATAGAACAGAGACACTCATTTGCCAGGTGTCTCTGCATCTTAAGGTTGTGAAAGAAGCCATGAAAAAGCTGGCAGTAGGTCTTTTAAGAAAAATGAAGTGGGGGTGGGAGGGTTGGATTCATGGTCCATGAGCTGGGGTCAAATTTCAGAAAGACTATTCCTTCCCTCATGAAACAACTTTACTAGGTTTGAACCACTATTAAGAGGCTTATGTTTGAAGCCTTGTGAATAAGTATTATCTGATTATCAATGACAAGGAAGACAAAGAGATAGGAATATAAGTTTCTGCTAACTCTGCGTTCTAGAACATGAATGCTAGCCATATGTGGGGCTATTCTTCTATTTATCTCAGCAATTTGTGGCAAAGACCTGGGTAGATGCTTTAATTAAGAGGCAACGCTTCTTTAAAAAAATAATAATAATTCCATTCCCTTCATAGTAAACTCCTTTCTAATTTACATTTTTTAAAGTATTTCAAAAGAGAGATTGAGGTTCAAAGTGGCAACTTAAGATCATAACAGAGAGAGAAACAAGGCCTGCTTTCAGGGTGTGCAGGATAACAGAGCACATTCCAAGCTGACGGCAAGAGAGGACTCAAGTTACAGAACAGCTCAGCCTTCCAAAAGCTTTGACAAAAATAGAACAGAATGACTAATAAAGATAGAAGGCCACGCAGGAAGCGATACTCACAGATGGAAGCCTTTCAACAAGTCAAAGCAACTGGTGCTCATGTGTATTACACAGTCCCTAGGCTCAAGGCTATGGTTTTCCTTTCAAGCTTTCCCTAAACAAACTGCTCACTTGCTTAGGTCCCATCCCTAGCATAAACCTGGCAGCCTCCCTTTCTGTAATCCCTGACAGAAAACCTGTGTGGATGGCAGAGCTGTTCCAAACCACTCTCTGATCACCCACTTTGTAATAAGGTTGACTGTTTTTTGTGACATAAAATGATGTTAATATAATCGGCTACTATCATCTAATAGTTCTTCATCTGTCATCAGATGGCTGTACCCACTGGGATAAAATGGGGCACTCAACACAGGGTATGAACGAGAATCCAAATACCTCTACCAAGAACAGAGGTGACAAGTACCTTGGTGCTCTGTCGTGTGTCTTCGAAAAGTTCCACCTTGAAGGGTGTGCCATTAAGGGAAACAGTAGGAGACGACTCTGAGTCATGGAGTTCGGACAAGGTCAAAGCACTGAGCTGTTCCTCTAGGGACAGGACAAGGCCTTCGCTCTTCAGATCTGTAGGATCCAGAGCCTGAGCACAACACAGAAAGTGACAGGAGCAATTGGGCAGTGGAAGCAGCATGCATTATTACTTGCTGATGAGGCTCTGATTGTTCCACACTTCACAGAGCAAAACGCCTTGTAATTTATCTTCAATAATTTCTCAGAGAAACCCTCCTTAAAGTGTGTATTTGCAAGTTTTTTTCAACCAATTAAAGAAATACAAAATGATGAAATTTTTTAAAGACTTGGACAAATAATATGATCATTCTCTCTATCTCGGCTACCATAAAACAGTTAATTAAGCAGCTGATGATCAAAACACATTACAACAGCTTCTGAAATTAATGCTATGTGCCTCTTAATTTTGGATGTGCCTCTATTCAATGTGAAGACAGTTTTTCAATTTGTATAACTACTTGAGTTTTCATATCTAGACCCAAAAGCCTTATTCCTAAACTCCAATAACTAAATTAACCTTATGACATTCTAAAATACTGAAGCATTCATGAATTTTCTTTTAAAACAAAATGTGATTTCCCATTCTCAAAGTCTCTAAAGCAAACAAACAATAATAGTGTGCCTTCTCAATACCACAGGAATCATCAAGATTAATATATACTATCATTTAAAGCAAAATAAACAAGCCCCTCTTCTCGGCCCCACCAAAACATAAAACAAAACAAAACCCCCAAAACACCATTTCCATTGATTCAGCCAACTAGATCTCAGCTGTAGAAGACAGAAATCGTGACACCATGCTAAGGCCTTTTCTTACCGACTTCAGTAAAGAAAGATGGCAGCAACACTGACGGAGCCTCAGCAACTGGGACAGTATGTGGACGGTACTGGATCTCTGTGAGTCTGCTGCCATGGTCTGCCCAGGCCCACTGGACCCAAACTCCTGGGCCACTTCCAAGAGAGAAGACAAACCCCAGGAAATAGTACAGGATTTAAAACAGAGAAATCTGGGGAAGGATTGGGAACTGGTTGGATCTGAGATTCAGTAATATCATTATATCTCACTTTTATGAAGCCAAATGAAATACTGGTTTTCTATATAGACAAACATGTATTTTAACAAAGCAGATTAAAAAAGCAATTATAAGAAGTTTAGACCACCAGATCTTATGTTTTCAGGTCAGTATACTTTACCCTGGTTTCAGGTTCTTAGCTAAAGTCTACTCTTTCAGACCTAGGATTCACACCCTCTCATGATATTTACTTATGAGTAAATGAGTCCCCCAGCTTACCTCTGATGAATGGATTATTAGAGCTTCTTCCAGATTGGTTATCTCTACTTTCATCTCTTTTCAGATAGGACTGCAGAGCAGATCTGCCTCAGATCCAAAAAGAAAATGCACAAATAATGGTCACTAATACTGAGCAGGCTTACAATGGTCACTGCTTAACTGTGCTTGCAAGTGGACCTTGGCAAATTATAGAAGTGGACTTGATAAATGATGCCAAGCTCATAGCAAGCACTAGCCAAAAGTATTTCAAAAGAAATGATTATTAAAAAAATTAACTTTTTTAAAGTCAGCTAAAAATATAAAGTATAAATAGAGAAAAAACATATTTACATTGAAAATGAGAAGTATTAAGTGGAAGAGAACAATCTAGATTTCAGGGAAAGATAAGACTTTTAGTAAATGTACAAAAAACAAATAACATGAAGGATAGTAAAGCAGTTTTGTTTCTTTTAAAGTTCCAGGGAGATGATGGGTTAAAGGGCAAAGGGAAATAACTTTCCAATACAGCCCCAAGTGAAACAGACAGATCCAGTTTTCAGTGACCATATCCCATGATTCCTATGCAAGGAAGCCAATGAAAACAAGGTTCAAAATTTTGCTTTCAATGTGCGTGTGAGACAAAGATGAGCCAAGGAGAGAAGGAGGAACAAAAGGGAAGAAAAAAGGAATACAGATATCCAACATATCAATAACACCAATAAATTCAGTTTAGGGAAAGCTGACCCTCTACTGACTCCCAAGCAAAGACAAGAATAAAACAATGCATGTGAGAAAGTGCTTCTTCACTGCACAAACCTTGATCTTGCAAAAAAGACATTATAAACCAGCTTTTCATCTTCAGAAAGCTTCAAACGGTGCAGCTGAAATTTACGCTGAGGCAGCCTCACCTGGAAGAATAAAAGAAAATGTAAGTTGGGGTAAAGCTATATGAATTAACTAAATGCTACAAAGCAAATTCCCCAGGTGGATACTGGAAATCTAGCCGACCCCTAGGAAGCATTTCCTATTCTTCTGTAAAAATAAAGGAGTGTACAACAGGACTGCTGGAACATGAGGCACAAGATGCAACCCCAGGCCTCCTCAGAGAAAAAAGGGAGACTAGAGGCTCCTGAAGCACAGCAGATGGCTGTTCAACCCCCTCAGGGATATAGTCATCCTCCTTCCCTGGCTCCCCCAGGGACAGGTGGAAATTTGATTACCAAGGGTTTGCCAGTGGAGTCCAGTTGGTCCTTTGTTCTCCTCAGCAGAAGGCTCTTGGTTAAAATACTTAACCGTTCTCCTCCTTTCTTTGAACCATTATCAACCTGACTTTTCCACAGGGTGAATTCATCAAATGGAGAACAGCGGAGAAATCTTTTTTGTGGAGGAAGGACACAGAACAGGGAAGAAAGCAGTAAAGGTTCAAAGTAAAATCAAGGTGAAAACAAATCAGATTTTTTGTTACATCTGTCATCCAATCATTTTTTGAGTAAATTTCACAGCATATCTCTGCTAGACAAATCAAAAGGACCTAAATTAATAATGAAAACCACATTATAAAAATGAGTTTCTCCATTACTAATATCTGTATTATCACACCAGGATATATAACCAATAGGTAGAATTTATTCTAGCAAAGAAATTCCATATCCTCTTATGGGCTGACTTGAACAAAAGAAAGTATTTTAAATCATCATTCTTAAAAAAATAAAAAATAAATAAAAAAATAAAATAAATCATCATTCTTTTCTATTGGCCTCCAGTAAGTTGTAGTCCAGAGTCCAGTACATGTTTTAAAGTAGAAATAGCCCAAAATATTCAGGGGACTAAAGAAAGATGACTTTTGCTTCCTTTATGTCAATCTCTCCTATATTTTTGCATATAGAAGAACTGAATGTAATCAAAGTCTTGTATCAGTCAATTCATTGACATTTTCTCATAAATATTAATTATTTTGCCCTTTAAAGACTTATAGGCTTGCCATCTGCTACATGAGATAATCTGACACACATCAGGGTTTTTATAGTGAGACATGAAATAATGCTGAAGGGTTACAGACAGGGTTCACAGTTACATGACCCCAAGGTTACTCACTTTAGCAGTGAATACATATCCAACAGGTTGTTTTGTATAGGGGTTCCAGTGACAGCCCAACGGGCGTGGGCTTGCAGCTTACACACAGCAATGGACGTCTGCACATGGGGATTCTTCACATTATGAGCTTCATCCAATATAATTCGAGCCCAGACTATTTGAAGCAAAGGTGTTGAGCTGCCCTGGAAAGTGAAATCCAGCAACACTATGGGAACCTGAACATGTCCTCAAGGAGATAAGGGGAAATGACCAACCAGTACTGAGGAGACCCAATCTGACACTCTAACTTGCTGAAATCTATTGCAATAAACTGAGTCGAGAAACTAGGAGCAGAATCTCTTAACTGGTTCTAATACATAAGCCACTTGAGAGTCTCAGGCCTTGAGAATAAGATGCCCAAGAGCAAAATGTTTTCTAATTTGAATTTTCATTTATTCTTTCAAGCCACATTTTGGCAATGGTTATGGGCTAAGAGTGTATTAGTTTTTCAGTTTGCAAATTTACTCACTCCATAAAAATATCTGATAATTTAATAAAAATTTACTTAAAGACTATGTTTTAATGTAAGAACCAAAGTCAGACATAAAGGGCAATTCCCACCCTTCATGAGCTCAAAATCTAGCAGGGGAGAAAAACAGACATAACTACAACATGATGTGTAACATGGTGTATATATAGGAAATCAAACTACATAACTCAATGTAAGACAAGGGAAATCTAGCTGCTCTTATCCACTGTTGTCATCCTGGATAAGCTAAAACAGTGCCTGCCAAGTAAAAGATACTCCATATTTGCTGAATAAATGGTATGCCATGATATGAGCAAGCTCAAGGGGCTAGGAGAGACATTCAACCAAATAGTAGGAAGGGAGTGGTCCAAAAAGGATGCTTGAAGGAGCTTAAAAAACAATTAACTTGGGCTGGGGATGTGGCTCAAGCAGTAGCGCGCTCGCCTGGCGTGCGCAGGGTGCTGGGTTCGATCCTCAGCACCACATAAAAAATAAAATAAAGATGTTGTGTCCACCAAAAACTATAAAATAAATATTAAAAAATTTTCTCTCTCTTATAAAAAAAACAACAATTAACTTGGGAAAAGGAGTGGTGACAAAGAATTATATCAAGAGGGAGAGTAAAGGCGTAACTGTGAAGGAGCACATCAGGGACTACACAACTGCATGTCTGGTGTCACAAGGAGGGAGACGGGGTAGAGAGGAGCAGGCACACTGGCAGAGCAAGATGGCAAAGTGCCTGATACATTATGTAAATAGGTTTGGAGTTTATCACCAAAGTGATGGTGAACAACTAAAGAATCTGAGAAGTTCGTTATCTGTAAGAAGTCAGGGTAGTGCCATGAGCTGGTAAAGTGTTCTAGAGAGCTCCTAAACACAGAAATCTGCGAGAATCCTGCCCTAGTAAAAACCAAAAGATAGCTCTTGGGACAGACAATACTATATTTGGGGTGGAGGAGTCTCCACAATAATTATGTGATAAAGCCTCTACATCATGTAACAGATGCCTGAATCTGCCTGAAGACACTTGGGGCTTTTTCATGGTTATCATTTAGTCTCTGGCCTCTCTGAAGCTCTATTATTTGCAATGCCCTTTTCTGGGAGGCAGATGGGAGACAATGAATGAGGGCTTAATACCAAAACACAGGTACTAAAATAACAGTCTGCACACTAAAAATAAAAAGTATCATGAGAGTATACCCCACATACTCTAAGATAAAATAGCAACAAGAGGCTCCTGTATTTGTGGGATTATTACCACCATAAAGCAGTGTAGTTAACTTTAGCTCTAAAAGACAGCTGAATAAATACTGTGCCAAGTATCAACTTTTATCACTAAAGTTGTTATCTAGGACAAGAGAGACAGAATACAGACAGAACTACTCATTTCCACACGGGGAAGAACACTAGAGCACTGCTGCAAATTCCTTAGCTATCTCTGAGGCTGTAAAGACTCCCATTAAATGACTTGTGGCTCCAACTATTTGCCTAGCAACCCAAGCCTCACCTTTACCCTGAGGTTTGCACCTGGAACCTCTCTCTCCTGCTTCACTGTGGGAATCTCCTTGGCCAGAAGGCTATAAGTAGTAATCACGATGTCATACATAGAGAGGCTGCATAGATACAACAAAAAACAAACAGTCAACAATCTCTCTATGGACAAGAGGCAGATCTGATGTCTTTGCATAAATGCCCAGGGCTAGAAGGATAGACAGCAGAATCAATTAACTTATATTCTTAACACACACATAAGCACACACACATACACACAAAATTTTGAAGAGGTAAACTTTACCCAGTTGGTTTTCCTATCTCTAACCTCTGGTCATTTTTAACACTACAGCTAGAACAGCCTACCTTTTCCTATCCAATGAGCCAGAAAGGAAAATCTCATATTAGGGCTGGGATTATGGCTCAGTGGTAGAGCCCTCGCCTAGCACATGCAGGGCACTGGGTTCAATCCTCAGAACCACATAAAAATAAAATAAAGGTAATGTGTCCAAATACAACTAAAAAACTAAATATTTTTTAAAAGTGCATGCTATAACTTTCAGTTGACCTTCCCTATGCTCTTTACATGTAAAGATTCTTATTACAGACATACATCTTATTCCAATGAATATTGTGTACTTGACAGAACAGAAAATAAATACTTCTGATAAAAATTACATGCCTAATTCAGAGAGGCAACAATGCCCATAAGCTGCCTCATCATCATATATAAAGAAGTATAATTGACAATAATTCCAATCAGTCAACTAGCACATTCTGAATAACAAAACAGTTATGCTCAGAGTGCAAATCAAGTGAGATCAAATTTACTTCCAAAGGCAGACAATTTAAGTACTCTGTGCCAAGGAAGACCTGCAGGCCCACCATTGCTGCCACAACACCTCCTGTCTGCTGAAGTGACCAGTCATGAAAGTTGTACTATAACACCAAAGGTCAATAATCTGGCAATATATTCCCCAAAGACTGCCACCCTGTTTTTTAGGAGATTAAAAAAACCCAGTATGAAAGGATAAAGAGAGAGATTACTAATAAGAAAACTTTGATTACAGGAGCATCTTTGATTATAATCTCATCTTTGATTATAGGAACAAGTATTCACCCCAGATCCTCACATTATAATTAGGAAAGAAAAAATTTCCTTTAGAACCCAAAGACAGGGCTGGGGATGTAGTCCAGTGGTAGAGAACTTACTCAGCATGCCAAAAATTCCTAGGAACACACACACACACACACACCCCAAGAGAAACACTAGGACTAACATTACCATCTGGGGTAATCTTTCCTCCTTCCCAAGAATCCCCTTGGGAATTTATAATTAGGCTTAATCAACCTACAATCTTTTTTGTTTTGCTGGGGATTGAACCCAGGGCCTTCCTTGTACATGCTAGGTATGTGCTCTGCCACTGATGTAAGTCCTTCGCACTGAATTTTCTAAACTCTTAAGTCTAAAACTTTTTAGATAGTTTCTATATGAAAAATATAGCCACTAGAAAACACACACACACACAAACATACACACACACACACAGCCTTAGAATTTTTATCAAGTTACTCTACAATACTGGGACAGTTCCATTCACACCTACAAGAAAAGAAAATAAGAATGTGCATTCTTTAGCAACTTAGAGATGTGACATATCCTCATTTACCAGAGAAAGTGGCTGCCACCTAGCTGACAACTCAGGTATCTCAGGCCTCTTACATGGTAGCTTTTGTTGGTGATAGTGACAGGACATGACACAAGAGAACACCATTGTCTCAAGATGTGTCTCTTAGTACAGGGCAAAGACTGTGGTGATAAGAATGAATCGTTTGGGCTGGGGATGTGGCTCAAGTGGTAGTGCGCTCGCCTGGCATGCATGCGGCCCGGGTTCAATCCTCAGCACCACATACAAACAACGATGTTGTGTCCGCCGAAAAAACTAAAAAATAAATATTAAAATTCTCTCTCTCTAAAAAAAAAGAATGAATCATCTGTCTTTGGTCTTCACACATGGTCAGTCCCAAGTCAAGAACCAGGGCAAGCAAGAATGTCAACAGGGCCCTTGGCCAAGGGGCTGGGGGCCCCAAGCCTGCAGCTCTTCTGCACTTACGCTTTCGCAGTCAGATTCCTGTTTGGCCCATGATAGAGATAGACTCTTAGTTTGTTGCAGTTCACACGTTTCTCAACCTCATTTTTCCAATGATGGATGAGGGAAGCGGGACAGACAATTAGTGTTCCATGGGAAGTAAAGTCAGAGGAGTCTTGAGGGGGGGGAAAGAAATCAATACTTAGTTACATTCATTAAATAGCGTTTAACTTCTTTAGGGCATTATCTTTCTCTTGACTGGCTTTTTTCATTCCATCAATATTTTTAACTGTTGATCTTATTTCTACACAGAGCCGAGAGTGGAATAGGAAATGGAAGAGATGGACTTTTTAAGTCAATACACGTAACTATTTATTTTCTCCTATAAAAGTGTCAGACAGAAAAGAGAGGCTCAAAAAGCAGTGCCCTTTCACAGAGTGGCCAGGACTAGAACTCAATCATTTCCTTCTGAGTTGATTCAATACAGGGCAGTGTTATTATTTTTTCTGAAAAGCATAACAACGTACTTCCATGTTAAAAATCTAAGTACAAATTACTATTTCTCAATTAAAACACACATATATAAGTGAAAAAGTCCCCTTTCAAGGTGAGTGAACATCAGTTTGGAATAAGAAAGTGATGGAGTATTGTGCCATCACCCACCTCTCTGTGTGCTGCTCTACACAAGCTGCTGCTCCACGTGGGAGCGAGGGCCCAGCTGTGGGCTCATAAGAGGCTCTGAGGGTAGAGGACCACAGACTTCTGTCTGTCTAACCAACTCAGGACAACTATTTGTGCACATGGCAACTTACATGTGGTTATCTATATATAATATTTTTAAAAATATGAGTGAATTTACTACATTTTAAAAACTAGGCTAAGATAGAAATTGTCTATCATCTGAAAGTTTTCTGGAATTTCAGAAATATGGAAAATGGCTTCTACTATGGAAGCTAAAATGTGAATCTGTGACAGATCTCCCTTAAAAAAACTAATACATTAATTTGGATCTACCCTGGAGTTTAGTAAAATAATAATTACTAGGCTCGAACTAAGTCTTCTAGAGCCTTAACCTTCTCTATAATTTTTTTTCTAATCATAGACAAAAAGCAGATTAAAAGGGAAAAAAATGATCACTTATAATTAGCATAGTCAGCATCAGAAGTGATACCACAGGAAAGCAATGTGATACTGGTTTCCCAGTAGATCAATTCAATATAACCAAAGGTGTCCCTCTGCAGCTTAAGTTTCTCTTCCCAGCTGGTTCATATGACATAAGAAGTGATATCAGGTACTTTAACCTACCATCTTTGGAAAGCCATGTCACAGCTATGTTTTCATCCCTTTTTTGGCTTTTCTCTTGATTCTTCTGGGTTAGTATGAGTGCAATCATTGTCAGGGTTTTTCCTAAGCCCATATCATCCGCTGGAAAATAAACACACAATCCAGATAGTGAATTACTTAGGTAAAGAACCAACACAACTTCAATAGAAGCCACCACAGACATTGACCCTGTTCTCTCTGAAGCCAATGCCATTTTAGTCCCTATTCTTTGCCAACCCCAATGGATTCTTTATCTTCTTTGTTAAAATAAACCTTATCTCTTGTTACTTATTTAGGAAACTAAACCAACAATTAGTTTTTTTTAACAATTAAATCTTAAAATGCAGATCTTATCCAAGTCTCCATGTTACACTGTTACCTAACACTACATCAACTGATAACTATTCCTGTTTGATGTCACTGTCTAGTCTTTTTATCTGTCACCTCCTCCAAAAGCAAAAAAACCCAGCAGAGTCTTCCCACCATCTACTCTACTGGTGCTACCACACTTCTACAGTTCAAGAGTTAACTCTAACTGGGCATGGTGGTGTGCACCTATCGTCACAGCATTCAGGAGACAGAAGCAGGATTATCACTTGAGCCCAAGAGTTTAAGATCAGCCTGGGCCACAGAATGAGACCTCATCTCAAAAAAAAATTAACTCCAAACAGTCCTCCATGGTCTTAATTTATTCATCAAAGAAGGCCATAATTTAATACTTCTGGGGTACTATCATTGTGCCAGTTCCCAGTCATTAAGCTTATCTAATTTACACATAATATTCTATTCTATACTATTTCCTCATCTTATTAGATTAAGACACTGAGGCTCAGTCATCAGGCTGTTATATTCACTCAAAATAATCATCCTCACAGAGCAGAAGCTCAATGTCAGAGCATAGGTTATAATTTGAATTTTGGCTCTACCGCTGTGCAGAAAGAGTCAACATAACAGGTCTGTCTGCTAACTTCTGAGAGGCCTACTTACAAAGTAGGCCCTTGGCTGCTGTCTGGAAACTCAGATTTAGGAAAGCTTCTCACCATTTCAGAACTGATAAGAGTAGATCACTCTACCTAAACCATTTGTACAGACAATATGGCTCAAGCTGAACACATGCTTTCTTTCTGAGAGTATGAAACTTTGGTAACTCACCAGGCTGTAACTGCCTATGTGACCAAAATCCAGGGCACTGAATCTCTAGCAGGTTTCTCTGGCTAGAGCATTTTACATATGTTGTTACAACTACTGGGAAATTAAGTGTGACCCATGTGACTTCACCAGGAGAAGACTGCAGAAGCTTGTGCCTGATTTTCCCTGGATTTTGCCCTATGTGTCTCTTCCTTTTGTTGATTTTGATCTGCATCCTTTACTGTAATAAATCACAGCCATGAGTATGACTATATGCTGTGAGACTTACTAATAAGTCACTAAGCCTGTGTCAGAAGCATCTTATGATGTTTGGCAGCTAGTGCTGGGAACAAAAAAGTTAAAATTAGTTGGTGACCTGGCTGTGGCCACTGCTCCTGGAAATCTGGCCTCCAGCCTGGCAATCCATATCTCCCAGAGATTCTAGGGCTACCACAAAATAAACTCCTCTGCCTAATCAGCTAGAGTCAACCACTACTGCTTATAACTGCACCTCTTTCTATAGCTGTGTACTTTTGAGCAAGTTGCTTAATATTTCTATACTTTAGTTTCTTCATTTATAAAAGGGAATCACAATTACCTGCCTAATAGAGTTGTGGAAGGGATCAAATGAGACAACACATCTAGTGTAATGCCAAAACATTCAATAACTGTTGGCTCTTACCATAAAACCAAACTTACCTAGAATTCCGCCCTGTGGCTTTTGCCTTTCCCGCCATAGTAACCAGGCTAACGCCTGCTTCTGGTGCAGTAGCAGAGGGACCTGCAAAAGTAACAACCAAATGTTAAGCACAAATTCTTAACGAGAAGCTGTATCAGATCCTGTATGCACAGACTGCAACCTTGCTTTTATTTTCTACAAGTGATTCCTTTAATGTTCTAGTTGTCATCTTATAATTGATTCACTTCATCTGTCCTCCCAAGTTTTGGCTGTGGTTTACATCTAATATTCAGCATTTCTAGTCTTTTATTGGTTCACTACAAATAGTAATTCTTTTGCATCCGTGGCACCCACTGAGAGTCCTGATTTGTCTGTTTTTACTGCTTGCAACCAAGACCTCTAGTGGTCATCCTATTTTCACTAATCCTTCTCTTGACTTTTCTGATTAGCTCTTAAATTTGACTCTCCTCTTTAACTAACATTCCATCATTGCTAGTCATAAATTCCAACGGCCCTTTAACTGGACACTTTTTCCTACTCCAGTCTATCTTATAAGCCGTGATAAAATTAATGTTCTTTAAACATTTCTGCTCAAAATTCTACAGCAATTCCATAATGTATTTTGATTTTCTCTAATCAAATTCCTTCACCAAAGGCCACAGCAAGGAGTCTCCCTTCTCAGAACATCACCTGCTCCTCCCAGCTCAGGTACTAATGACTCCTGATCGTTTATTGATACCAATCTCTGTATTTATCCTCTACCCACCTATCTCTCTAATTGTCTAATTTCAATGTTTTGTTTTTATTCACTCTGCTATCTAAAGACTTATTGCTTCTTCAAGGCAAAGTAGGCAACAGATAATTACTGCTCTAGAGTGACATTTCCTTTATTTTTAATATCTTTTGTACTTTGTGTATTATGTACATCACATTAAAACGCACACTTCATCACTGCCTTACAGTCACTTTCTAATTGTTTTATATATGTTGCATGTGCACTTAAACTCCTATTGGTTTACTGAAAATAGCAATTCTTTTCATCCTTGTGGCACCTACCAAAATTCAAAAAGTGGATATTTTACTGCTACAAAAATGTATTACTTCGTGACTTAAAAACACCTGTATACCTAGTGACTTGGGAGTATGAGGTAGAAGTTCGGAAGTTCAAGCACAGACCGGGCAATTTAATAAGACTCTGGCTCAAAATAAAAAGAAAAAGGGCTGAGGATGTAGCTTAGTAGTAGAGTACACCTGCGTCCAATTTCTAAAAAGGGTGGGGGGAAGAGGTTTGGTTTCTGCTCTTTTCACTATTCAAGCATAAAAGGAGAAAATATTACAAGGAAAGTCACTAAAGCATCTATTTTGTAGAAAAGGTACATGAAGAGAGGACTCTGTATGGCAGCATCACAGTGGTCTCTCTCTTCAGAGGGACTGGGAGACTGTTAAGAGATACTCTGTACCACAAGTCTTCACAGCTCACCTTCAAGCCGGCTGGATCTTCTGCCACTGCTGTCTCACCAGGACATGACTCCAGTGATCGATGCAGCCTATCAATGGCTTCACTTGTGATTTTCCATACTGAATAAAGGTGATCTTGGTTCCTAGGATCTGCATGCAAGAAGGCGTTATCTAAAAGATGTCACAAGTACTATGCTCTGGCTAAGGCTACAAAGCCACAAGTGAATATTTGCAGGTAAAAGATCTGTATTGACTAAAAATTCTTGCCTCCAATTCACCTGGTCTCACAGGTTTCTCTATCCCCATTGTTTGTTTTTTTAAACCAAATAAACAATATTCTTAACAGTATAAAATAATAAAAAGTGTAACAAAAAATAAGTTAACTCATAGTTTTTATTATTATTATTTGTGTGTGGGTGTGTGTGTTTTGCTAGGGATCTTTGCCAGAGCCTCACACGTACTAGGGAAGTACTCTACCACTGAGCTATACCCCCAGCCCAATATATAATTTTTTTTGAGAGAGAGAGAGGAGGGGGAAAAGAGAGAGAGAGAGAGAGAATTTTTTAATATTTGTTTTTCAGTTTTCGATAGACATAGGATCTTTATTTTATTTTTATGTGGTGCTGAAGATTGAACCCAGTGCCCCGAGCATGCCAGGCGAGCGTGTTACCGCTTGAGCCACATCCCCAGCCCAATATATAATATTTTTGATACTTTATTTTTCATCCTAGAAAAAGTGGCAGAGAAAAAGGTAACACCATCCAATATTTTAGGAAGAAAAAATACCTGGATGTGAAGAAAAATCGTGACAGAAAAGACCAGGCTAGAAATCAGCCATTGACATTTGAGTAGTCAGGGAGAGATGACCCCTAAAGTGCAGGTCATGACCTGAGTGTATATCCTACTGCAGTACTGTGAGCCCACTCCTTCTACACAGAGAACTGCTACAGATATTAGTTAATAACTGTAGATGCCTCAGCTGTTTGCAATTAGGGATGAAGCATTCTAAATAAGAAGTTTCTAGACAAATGAAAATTACTTAAATGTCAAAATGTTTTAAAACTACCTTAATAGAATTTTTTTCCAAGACATTTCACATACTTTTTATCTTATTAAACTAACATAATTTGGACTAGCAGTGTAGCTCAGTGCTAGAGCATGTAGGCCCTTGGTTCAACCCCAGCACTTCAAAAAAAAAAAAAAAAAAGAAGAAAGAAAGAAAAAAACCCCGAACCTTACATAATGTTTCCCTAGGTGACCTGGTCACCACTACATTACAAAAATCATGCTGGAACATGAAATGCTCTCAAGGGGCCTCCTGAGCAGTCAAGAAACATACTAGAACAAGTATGTTTCTCTTTTCCCTTCTAGAGTGACCTTAACTTCATATGCCCTACATCTATTTTTCACCCCTGTTCATACTGCTTTTCAAGGGCCTAACATCTCTGGCAGTTCTCTGTTGGGGGAAACTGGCTTTAGCTCTCCTCGTTCCTTCAAGCCAGCCAACCTGAGCTCCTGCCTCCTGTTTGGCCAGCTAGCTCATCAGATGACCCAGTTAAGACTTCAGCTGAAAGCTTCATTCTGCAGCTACTTCTGAATTCAAAGTTATTCACAAGGGAAACACTTAGCTAAGTTGGGGCAGAGGCCAGGTGTTTACCGTTTTCTGTGCGTCTATAAGTACCGTCTGCAGTCATATCACTCCTGTGCTCTGCCTTCACACACATACCCCAAATCACACCCCTACAAAAGGAAGAATAAAAATGCAATGTGCTGCTCTACCTGCCTCATGATGATGTTAGCCAGAGTATTCATTCACAGGCATTCCCTGGGTGACTTCTGTTTGCCAGCCACTGGGCTGACTGATGAGCATACAGTGGTACAAGGCCTCACCAAGATCTAAGTGACACCATGCAAAGCTCTACTGAGCACCATGATCTTTAATATATGTGCAATTTTCAATTCAAGAATGATTTCCCAAAAACCAAAGGTCAGATGTTTTCACTGGTATGTGGAAGAAAAATCACAATAAACGAGAGAGAGAAGAGAAATTCAGTAGATTAGACAAAAGGAAATGAAAGGAAGAGAGAATTAGCAATAGGAAAGACAGTAAAATAGATCTAACATAATTTTCCTATGTACACATATGAAAATACTTAAGTGAATCCCACCATTGTGCCCACCCACAAGAATGGGGTCCTAATTTGGTTAGATTAAAACATATTCCATGTTGTATAATTTTATACAATTGGATTCTAGTGTTATGTATAACTAAGAAAAAACAATTTTAAAAAAATGGTACATCCCTACTCACAGGCACAAAGACATCTGCTTGATGGCATTTAACTCACAGAGGCAGCACTTCACTGCAGGACCAGGCCCTGGGATCTTACCTCCAGAGCAGTGGCTGAGTCCTCCAGTAGATACCTGGCAGGCTGCCTGTAGCCTTAAAGGGTCCAGAGGCTGGAGATCATGACCCACAAGGGGCTGGGGAGACACCACGTGAGGAGGGCCCACAGCAGTTTTGGTGAGGGTACTCTGTCGTACTTGAGTGTTACTCTTTTCACTAGTTCCTGCTCAAGAAACAAAGGAAGAATCGATTAAAGTTCAGAAAAGCAAGTGAAGGGACTGTATGTGTAGAGGAGAGAGTGGGATCACTGTCATTCCAATAAGCTGGAAGGCTTCCTAAAGAATGAAGTATTTTTAACAGTGCTTAAACAGCGGGTGTTTAGTCTACAGGAAGTAAGAGAAAAAGTTTTTAATAAAGGACAGGAACTGTTTAAAAGAGATTTCAGAAGCAAATAATAAGATGGGAGGGTGAATAAGTCAATATTCTTTATCAAAAGTCTCATATCAGGTTCACAAAAACCCCAGGTTCTGGGGTATAACCTACTTTATTTACCTTGCTCTGGGGAGAGGGCAAGAGTACTGAGTGCTTCCTCCAACATCTGGATTTGCTTGAGTAACTTTTCACCTTTGTCTGGAAGAGCCTGGATGTTCACCACTGCCAATGTGCTCTGAAAAACAGATCTATGAAATGGATTGCCCAAGTTGTTAGAGGGGTAGCTTCAGATTTTAAAAAGCCTAACTTGCCAAAATTCTGAAAGGATGGTCATTTAAGCATGCATGTAAAAACCAGGATTTTTTCCAAAGCTCAGCTCACTTACTAACCCTGAAAGTATAGGAAAGGCAGAAACTTAACATCCACTTAAAAAGCCTTCCCAATGAATATACTGAATAGTAAGGGTCTCCTAGCTGCACACCGCAAGTGATGCTCTGACCTTAGAAATAAAGCACAAGTCAAGAGTTACCTTCTTTTGTTTCAGTTGTGTTGTAAGGTACACACGCTGGGCAGCTGGATCGGAGGGTTCTTTCTTCTTGGAAATGTTCAAGGAAGCAGATGTTTTTCTTTGCATACTTTGAACAGGAAGTTGAAGGTTCTCTGACTTCGGTGAGTCCATAGTCGAGTCAAAGAGTAGGGGGCTTCCTGGATTACAGGAAACATCATCTTCCTCACTTTCACTACTGCTGGAGGCAGCAGGGCACCCCTCGCCCAGGGAAAGCCCTGGTGCTGCTTGTCCTTTAGGAGCAGGTCCCTGGGTCCCAGAGGGTGCCTGGAAATGCTCCTGGGGCAGCCTTTTCTGGAAGGTCTGCGTGCTGGGGCCATCCTTTGCCTTTGCTTCTTTAGCTTCCAAGTTCTTGAAGTGCTCCTTGCCGAGGTGACCCCCTTTTTGAGGCTGGCTTACTTGGTTCTGACCATGAACCTTCTGAGGCAAAAACTGGGTTTCCTTTTCTCTTGGAGATTCTGATTTGTTTTGAACATCTTTACTCTCACCATCTGACTTCTCCTGAGGAGATACAGATGGTCCTCTCGGCCCATTCCCTGGGTGCTGTCTGGATGTAATTCCTTTAGTTTCCTCTGTTGTCTCTTCTTGCTCCTCCTCTTGAATTTCAGATTGCTTTTTCTTTATTACCAGACTAGATGAGAACTCTTTCTCCATCAAGCAGTTAGATTCAGGCTTTTGATACATGGACTGGTCTCCTTTTTCCCTTGACTTCTTAGCAGCCATATTTTCCTCCCCTCCCCCTTTGACAAGCTGTTTCCAGAGAGCTGGGTTTTGATTCTTGTCAAGAACCTTGAATGGGTTTCTTGGCTGACTGGAAGGATGAGGAAATGGCTCAGATGTGTGCTGAGATTTATTGGTTACAGGATATTCTTTAGAATTAGGATCCTAAGGACAATGAAAATAATTAATCATAATATAAAATATTAATGCAACCCTCTTACTTAGGTGGCCTTTTTTCCTAGAGGAAATGGAAATTGTAACAGTAAAAGCAGTCCAATATTTCTAAACACTTCTACATCTAAAAAATAATAGATGCCAAACTCACATAGAATAGTTTCTTAACTTTCAATGCATGTTCCTTCTCTGTTCATAATCACACTTTCCAGGTCCTGACTATACCAAAGTGCTTTTACAATCATAGTAGTCACAATGTATACTTTTCAGTAAAACCCAATCTCTCAAGATGAAGTTTTCCCCAATCTAAACACTGTCCTACTATGCTCACTTTGATTTTGGCTTTCCGAAGGTTTCACTAGAAGAATCCATAATCATTCATTTAAGCTATATCTCTGCTAAAACAGTCTCATTGCCTCCCTAGATCTAGTTCCCTATGCATCAGATATCTGTAGAACATCTCCTAGTTTTATCTACCTATTTATCTATCTATACATCTATACTTAGTCAACACCAAAATCAAGTAGGTAGTAATCTGTAAGAAAACAGGGAAGTTAGCCAAGAAAATCTAATTTTTTTTCTAAATAGAATATCAACTGTATTTAAAAACCCTGAAAAATATTTAAGTGAAAGAAGAGGTAAATAATTAAATTTTGAATGTAACAATGGTACTTTGAAATAACAGTCCCTCTGGGTCTACCTTGTTAAAAGTTTTTCAGAGATAGTTTGATGACAAGCCACCAGTCAATAAGGCTTCAGGGTCTTTTCAGTCAACACCATGTGTTAAACAGGCTTAATATATGAGGTTGGAAAACACAAATAATCCCCACCTGCCAGGGAACACTTCCACACCAGTGTTTTCCCTCTGCCTTGCTTCTCGTGCATCGGAAGAATAACCTAATGAAATATAAAACATAAATAATTACAACTATGAAAATCCTTAAAATAAGAGGTGAGTTTATTTTTAATCCAAGAAAACATCTGGGAACTATTTGATCCTGGCTTTGGGAGATCATTTGAAACCAACTCTAATATATACATAAAAAGCACAGGATATTTTAAAGAACTAGGAAGGCAAAGATGACCTGGTAACCGGAGACAGCAGACAGGTTTGTTCTTTTTACTCTATAAAGAATGATTGAAAGGAGGCTGGGGTTGTGGATCAGTGGAAGAGCGCTTGCCTAGCACATGTGAGGCCCTGGGTTCAATCCTCAAGACCACATAAAAAAGTAAATGAATAAAATAAAGCCATTTTTAAAAAAGCTACCTCATTTAAAAAAAGAAAAAAATGACTGAAAGGGAGACACTGATCAGCAATGGCTGCTAAAATCAGAAAAAGATAACCAGACATTGTATGTGCTGGAAGGGAGGCCACAATACCACTTAAAAATGGATGCTGCAAAAACAAAAACAAAACAATAAGCCTAACAAACTAAAAACAAACCCAAATGGGATCAAACTTCTAGATCCAATTACCAACTCACAGAAAGTACAAACAGAGGCACATATAAAACTAAATCATGGGGGAATAGAATGTGCATAATCATGACACTAGGAACAACCACAGGACCTGATTCCTTTGACAAATTACAATGCATTTTCTCAGTAGTCCCAACTATGCTTTGTCTTTTGTACATAATGGTTAAGAATTAATAAATAAAATTGAACCAACTGATTTTTTCTCATTAACCAAAATGATTCCTAAAAACTATGAATCAGTTAGAGGTTTAAAAGTGCATACTTGTTTAAATAGGTAATGTACTCAATCAAAGGAATAAAGAGAGAAAAGCTTCCTCCATACTCTATTTACCCTATTCACCTCCCTCCCAATATGTAACCATTCTTATCTTTCTATTCACCTTTCCAAAAATTTTCAAGTCCATAGTCAAGCCAAAATTATTAAAAATATTTTTGAAATTATTAAATTTAAATATTTAAATATTAAAAATGTTTAAAAAGTATATAAAATTACCTTTAGGCCATGTGAATAGGTTACATAAAACCAATTATGTTTAGATTTGAGTCCTATTCCCAAAATAGCTCATATGTACATGTAAATATTCAAACATCTGAAAAAATGTGAAGACTGAAAACACCTCTGATCCCAATCATTTCAAAAAAGGTATACTCAATCTGTACTAAATATCTTTTTTTTTTTTTACTTGATATACCTTGGAAATTCTTCCGTTAGAATGTATATATGAAGAGCTTCCTCATTCATCTATTTATCTATCTATACATCTATCTCTCTCTATATATTTTTTGCAACTGACGTTTTCATCCATCTATCTATATATCTATGTGTCTATCTATCTATCTATATATTTTTTTACAATTGAAGTTTTCATCTTCGTGATGTTACATCATTCTTAATCAAACCCCTCCTCATGGACAATGGAATCTTTACTGGAAGGATTTCATTGACAGGATCTATTTTAAAGCCCAATCATGTAGACTTTCAAGGAAGGCCAAAACTTAGAGAAAGAAGAAAACACATATTGAGCATCCATGTGCTGGGCATAGTCCTAAAATGCTTTACTTAACATTCTTAAGTAATATAGCAAAGTAAAACTGATTAATTAATTTAATTAATCCAGATTAGTTATCTGGGTGGGTTTCTCTATTTTTAGAATAAAAAAATTGTTGTTACCAGGAACACCTGTTATCTCAGCTAGTCACAAAGCTGAAGCAGAAGGATTACAAATCTGAGGCTGGCCTGGGCAATTTAGTGTGGCCTTGTCTCAAAAAAAAAAAAAAAAAAAATAGCCACTGAGAATATAGCTCAGTGACAGAGGACCCCTGGGTTCAATCTCCAATACTGCAAATTGTAAATCCATGAAGATGACAGTAGAAAAGTAGAAATATATTCTCATAGAGAAAGCAGATACTGATTCTACTTAAGGAACAGTATAATTTCTGCAGTGTATTAATTATTTTTCAGGACAGAGGTTATTAGCAATAATGAAGACAAAACCAGTTAGAGGAAGCCAGACCTCTTCAATCCTATTTCCTCACCAGAAGGTAAAACCTCCCTTCTTATTAAGAGCAACTGTCCATGGGCAAACTAAAAAATAAATATTAAAATTCTCTCTCTCATAAAAAAAAAAAAAGAGCAACTGTCCAACCCAGCACAGCACTGCCAAGCCTATTCACTTCAGCAAGGTAGAGTCTCTCAAGCTCCAGAACCTTCTTCGGGTGGCTGGAATCCCAGCACTACCACACAATTAGCTCTGAGCCATCAGACACTGGACACTGTACTTGACTATTCCCTGTGGCAGTTTCCTCCTCTGTGAAGTAGAAAACAAAGCAAAACAATAACATTTATGCCTTCTGGTCAATTTGAAGATTAAATGCATTAATAAATGTAGAGCTAAATCATAAACTCATTCTTGCCAATCATTTTGTTTATTTATTATCCACATTTCTACTTATTGCTGTTTTGCCTATAACACTTTTTTTTTAAAAAAAGAGTGAGAGAGAGAGAGGAAGAGAGAGAGAGAATTTTTTTAATATTTATTTTTTTTTAGTTTTTTCGGCGGACACAACATCTTTGTTTGTATGTGGTGCTGAAGATCGAACCCGGGCCGCACGCATGCCAGGCGAGCGCGCTACTGCTTGAGCCACATCCCCAGCCCCCTAATAACACTTTTTGTCCTATGAACATTTTTAAGGTCACTCAAGGTCAAGTTCAAGTCTCAGTTCTTCCACATTCTCAGTAACCTTTATTGATGTTAGAGTCACATCTGAACACATTCAATTTAGTGCTCTAACTGGCAGGTGGAGTGCTCCCCGTCTTGCTATGTCTAATGCTTATCCCAACTGTGTCAAAGGACCCTTAGGGGTAGAATCTACATCTTTATATGCTCCATCACTAGAAAAACATAAAGCTGGATTTTACCTCATTCTTTTACACTAAAATTCAAGATAGAACAAAAATGGAAAATACAGTATTTGAAGAAACAGAGATGCATGTTTTTGTAACCCTAAAGTGAAAAAGGCTTTTCTAAGATGACATAAAATTCTAAAGTTGAGAGATAAAGAATTTAGTAATTTTAACCACGTAAAAGTTTTAAAGTTTCATGTGGCAAAAATACTCTAAGGAAAATAATATGTAACAGGCAACTGTGAAAAAGTCATTGCCATACAAATACGACAAAGAGCTAAAATTCTTTACAAACAAGAATATTTCACTGGCCTCCACAGTGCATGATACTCTACAGCACCTAGTAAGTCCTGATTTTATGAGTGGGGTTCTTCATGGTTGGTGGGCCTGAGGGCCTTTGCAGGGATCTGGCTCATGCCCAAATGCTTCTCTATCATCACTCCACCCATTATATTGGAGCTAGATACGCTGCAGCTCAATTTTACCCAATCACCCACAACACAGGAGTTTTGCAGACATGTAGGTATTATTAAAAGTAAAACATTGTGAAAATCCACTACAACCAGCTATTTTAAAGTACTAAAATGTTTTACCTATTTGTAGACAAAGGAGTATTTCCATCTCTTTTGATCCCATGTGTTTGAAAAGAACAGCAGATAGATAAAAAGGAGAGAACCTGAACTTGGGAGCTTGAAGACAAGACCCAACAGAGTGTGCCATATGTCAAGGCAGGATTTCTTCCCTGTGGGTTTCTGAGAGTCTATCCTAGTTTTTCTTATTTGCTGTACACAGAATGCCATATCCGAAGAGCTAGTCACATGCTGGAGAGTGATGCCATCTGGCGTTTAAATCAAAGAACTACATGTAAATGCAGCTACACCACAGGGTACAAAAAACAGGCATCTTAACCATGGCTGACCCCCTACTCTATTTACTCCCTACTCAGTTCCTTTGTTGCACCTGTCTCCTGGCTTTGTTAAGCCTAGCATAATCAGCATCATAGTATTAGTCAGAGGGTATAAAACATTCAAGTTCTTGAACAGAAAACTCAATTTGCAAGAAGGATAGGCAGTCCTCAAGATCCTTCTTATAAGTGCTGGCTAAATGCCATTCCTGTTTGCTAAGGAAATCATCATCTATGTGCTTATTTATTTCTGCTTAAATTCTCAGTCTGTACCTGGTGCTCTTTGTTTTTTCTTTTAATTTGTTGTATTTTATTTGTCCCAACTCATCTTTTTTGGGGAGGGTGGGAGGTACTGGGAATTGAGCCCAGGGGCACTTTGTCACTGAGCTACATCTCCAGCCCTTTTTATTTTTTGAGACAAGGTCTCACTTAGTTGCTTAGGACCTCACTAAATTGCTGAGGCTGGTTTTGAACGAAAAATCCTCCTGTCTAAGCCTCTGGAGTTGCTGGGATACAAGTGTGTACCACTACGCCTGGCCCAAAATAATTTTGGGGTGGAGGGATACTGGGAATTGAACTCAGGAACACTCAATTATTGAGCCGTATCCCCAACCCTATTTTGTATTTTATTTAGAGACAGGGTCTCACTGAATTGCTTAGCGCCTCACTCTTGTAGAGGCTGGCTTTGAACCCGCAATCCTCCTGCCTCAATCCCCAGAGCCCCTGGGATTATAAGGCATACATCACCATGCCCAGCCCAAAATTATCTTTTTAAAGCTTCAGTACCTATCTCCTAGTGAGTGTTCTGGATCTGGGCAAAAAGAAAACATTTAGCAGACTTGCCTTATCTACCTAACACAAGGACTGTTAATGACAAGTGCTCAAGATTCCACCTTCAGCCTAGCTCTCCACTCAGAGCTGCACATTTACTTTTACAGCTGACTTCACATTCACTTCATACACAATTAGTCCATAGCTATACCTCTTACAACACATCCAAATCCTCTACTGATGTTACCTTTCCCTCCCTGTCCCGCTTAATATAAAATCATCTCCCAGAAACCCCAACTTAACAACTACTCACTGAGCACTAATAATGTGCCAAACACCAGACTGAGCATACAACACTTTCTCTCGGAATACTCACAGCTCAGGAAAGTCGGGGCTGCCAACTTTCTCACTATTCCAGATGAGAGCATGGATGGAAATGCCCTACCAGGAAACATGTCTTATCAACTCTAATTCTCTATGCAAATTTTCTCCTGCCTAACTGCACTCAGCTTCACTGCCACTGCCTCCGTTCAGGCCCATGTCTTTCTTTCACTTAGAGAAAGCAGGTATGTTTGCAATCAGCTGGATCTGAGTCCCAGCAAAGTCATTTCAAAACCACAGGACCTCAATGGCTTTTCTAATCTCTCTAGTGGCATTTCCTCCTCTGCCTGTAAAATAGAGCTATTGAAATGAAAGATAAGAGCTAATGAACATGCCGTGTAGTAGGTATTCAATACTAACTATTATTTCAGCCTTTTGCTTCCATTCTGTTCACTTTTTAATCACCATGATCCTTTTAATGCAAATTGGAAATCCTTCAGTTCCCTTCTGCCACCTACGACAGTGTTTCTGTATTGCAGCAGATCCCTAGTGGTATGAAAATGATTTTAAATATCAGGAGTACATCCAGATTTCATGTAATAAAGGCTTACCAGACCCACTGTACCAGCAGAAAATGATGTAAAGATGAAAATTTTTAAAAATCCCACTTATAATTGCATTGAAAAACATAATCAATGAGGAAAATGATCTAACAATTTTAAGGTTATAAACAACTGTGCCATGTTCATGAATTGAAAAACTCATATAGATCTCCAAAAATTGATCTATATAAGTTCAATGCAATTCCAACAGGATTTTCTGTGGAAATTTAAAAAGCTGATCCTACATTTTATAAGCAAATTCAAAAATCCTAGAATGGCCAACATAATCTTGAAAAAGGACAAAGGTGGAAGATTCACACTATTTTACCTGATTGTGTAAGAATATGTAAATGGATCAGTGGCACAAATTAGCAACCTCAGAAATAGACCAATCTTATGCAGTCAATTGATTTTCTACAAAGATGCTAATGATTTTTCAATGGAGAAAGGAAAATCTTCAAAATATGGCACTAAAATAAAATTAGGTAACATATGAAAAAGTAAATGAACCTCTACCCACAGTAGACAAAATTAATTTGAGACAGATTATAGACCTAAGTGAAAAAAAAAAAACTACATCCCTGAAAATCTATCTACTGGAGATATTGTGATCTTGGCATAGGCAAAGATTTCTAGAAAGAAAACAAAAAACACAAATCATAAAATAATAATAAACCAGACTTCATAAAAATTAAAAATTGTGTTCTTCAAAAAAAAAGTTAAGAAAATGAAAACCAAAGACTGAGGGAAAAAAATCCACAATATGTTAAAAAAACTTGTACAAAGAACTACTCCTACTCAATAGCGAAAAGACAAATAACAACATTTTTAAAACAGGCAAAAATCTCAAAAGTTATGCTGTATTATTCTATAATGTAACAAATTTGAAAAGACAAAATTTTAGAAATGGAGAACAGATTTATGGTTCCTGGGGGTGAAGGAGAGAGAAGGAGGGTATGGTTACACAAGCAGAACAGAAGGAATCCTGTGGTGAAGGAACTATTCGTTTTTCTGACTGAATATGATGAATATGTAAAACTACACACGTACAAAATTATATAAAACTAAACATATACAAAGTAGTATGAGTATAAAGTTCACTTTACAAATAAGATCAGTACATTGTATCAATGTCAATATCCTGATTGTTTTGCAAATGTTACTATTGGAAAAAACTTGGTAAAGGCTACAGGGGACCTCACTACATTATTTTTTACAAACTGCAAGTTAATCTAAGATCACTCAATGAAAATTTTAATTAAAAATATATTTAAAATATTTAAACAGATACTTCACTAAAGATTTTCGGAAAGCAAATAAGTACATAAAATAAATGATGGTACATTCATAAATGGAATTAAATTTAGCAATAAAAAGTGAACTACTGACATTTATGGATAAATTTATGGATAAATTTCACAGATGTTGTTAAGTAAAAGCAGTCAGATACAAGAATACATAAAATATAATTTAACTGATATGAAGTTCAAAAACACGCAAAACAAATCTCAAGTGATAAAAACCAAGTAGAGTAGAGAGGGGCAGAATTAATTGGAATGAAGAAAATGGTAGTTACTGGGGTGAGGGAGTAGAGAGGGACAGAATTAATTGGAATGAAGAAAATGGTAGTTACTGGGGTGATATTTTGAGTTGGAGCTTAGTTTCTCAAACATTTCTCAAAACTCAACCAGTTGAATTCAAGTTCTATGCATCTTACTATACATGTAAATCAATTAAGGAAACAGTAGTGTGGGCGTTACTCATGTATATAAAAATTGTGAAATTGATACTTTATTGTCTATTTTGGAGTGGGAGAGGCAGAGATCTAAAAATACAAAAATAGTTATTCTAATAGTTTAATGTTAATATAATTATTTTATATAGAATATTATACAAAGACTATCACATCCTGGCCCCTGCCTTCCTGGTCAACTTTATCTCCTGAAGTCGCACTAACATATCTGCTATAATCAGAGGTAGAGTGTGTGCTTAGCTTAGGTCTTGGATTCAATCCGCAGCATTGCAATAAATAAAGCTTTCATTTTACAGAATTCCCTGCCTTTCCCAATCCCCATATAAAGGAAACTACAATTTGAGTTACCATTTGTTAGGCCTTTTTACATATTACCTCGTTCTATTACCAGAACTAAATGACAATAAGTTGGTGGGCTGATGTTATTAGCTCCCTGCAAATCAGAAAGGAACAGTGGTAGAGCTGTCTACCCAGAAATTAACCACAAGTCTGGCTTCTCAGATTAATGAGTTGCTCAGCAGTTAGGGAATAACAGCCCTGGAGATACTCAATACATATAGAAATGCTATTTATTTTTCAATGGCGACTTTAAAAAAAAAAAAAAAAATCCAAAAAATATCTCAGCTAAGACTCTTTGGGTTGGAGGGAACAGAAAACTGTTCCTTTTGGATACTTACCTGCATTCTTTCTTGCCCTGTAGTGGAAACAAACTCTGAAGCTCTACCACAAAGTCCTCATGCAATAAACAATGAGAAACAGGAATGCTAGAGAAAAAAAAAAGAACATTTTGTTTTAAGAGCAAGGAATACAGCAACATCCTAAAAATAAACTGAAACTATTGGTTTAAACCAAGAATCTGTGGAGAGCCTCTAATGGATTTGTAAATCCCACACACTCCTCTATCTATATGCTTTTCTGAGCATAGGGTAGATAGCTTCCATTTCTTTCCACTTCCTCAAATAAAACATGATGATAAAGACCTTTTTCTTGATGACTCAAATGTTTACAACTGCACTGACTCTACACTGCAGTACCACAGACTAATGACTGAAGTCTAAGATTAGGTGTGAGGCCCTACATGAATTTTCCTCGGATTCTTCCGTTAATCTTTATACCTTAATAACCTATAAGCTGTCACATAGCATTATTCACATGCTTACCTCTAACAATATGTAATTAATTTACTTCTTGTCTGACATACGCAAACTACTACTCTCTCCCAACTTACTAGGAAAAAAAATTAAGTGTGTATAACATTCAAGAGTAAACAGGTTTGTGTAAAAGGTCTAAAGTACTCTCCTATGACTCTTGAAACTTTTTTGGCCTATATTCTGGTTATCAGATATATTCTAAATATGTCAAGTTTATCAAATATTTGTCCTCACGTGAACTAGTTCATGTAGCAGTACATTTGTATAAATGGCACCCTATATAGGAGCATGTTTATCTTGACGTAAATCTGAGTCAGATGCCACGATCAACGCTAACTCCTATGAATGTGAACATGCTTGTATCTCTCAAAATCTGTGCTGGGTACTGAATCTAAGAGGTCCAGTATATTTAAAAACTAGAAATAAACGGTAAAGGGTCAGCAGTGGTGCTGCATGCCTGTAATCCCACAACTTGGAAGGCTGAGACAGGAGGATCATAAATTCAAGGTCAGTCTCATCAACTTAGTGAGACCCTGTCTAAAAATAAAAATGAAAAGGAGTAAGGATGTACCTCATTACCCTGGGTTCAATCCCCAGTTCCAAAACAAACAGACAAGCACAAATCCAGTAAACGCTGATATAATGATATGCTTTTGATCTGAGAGAGCCTGAGTATTATTTATTGGTTCCTTCTATTCTAACATTTGACTGCTTTACTCAAATACTAAAATCACTTTGTATTAAACTGTTTCCCAGTAATTTCTTTTAAACAATAAAAAAAAACTTTTTAGAGGGCTAAAAAATTATTTTTGGTAAAAGTCTGAAAAAGAATCCAAAGTCTTTGACTTCGTTTCAAAGCAAAACAAAGATACAAATCATATAATTCATGGAAGGGGAACATGAGAAATTAATAAACATATTGAAAGGATACTTTATTTTCTACTACAAATTTCCATTATATGCTTTACATGATATTAATAATTTTACCAAGTTCAGCTGAATAGACAGCAAGAAGAAATGTTTGACGATGTGATAGTTTTCGGTTCACTTAAAAAAACATAGGCACCTGATGTGATAAAATAACAACACTCAAGACTAACTTTTCTCACTTCAGAGAAGATGCCTAACGTTTCTGGATCTGTTTTCAAGTCTGTAAACCTGAGTACTGATGTTTCTTTCAGCGCTAATCCCTAAAAAGAAATGTTTTGTCATCAACATCACTATTTAGACACAGAGTCCTATTTTAAGAAAAGGACTGATAATCTAGTGACCACTGTTTTAACTCCAAATATTTAAAAACCAGTCCAGCCTAAAACTAGTGCAAAACAGGAACAGATTATTCTTAAATAGGCCTATTGTTTGTCCTCACTTCTTTAAAGGAAGGGTGGAATGTCCAAGCTGAAGGGAGTGGTTAAGGCGCGACAGGTGACCAGAAATCAAACACTGCAAGAGGCTGGAAGAAACTAAAAGGATCCCTGTTTTACACGCGGGGAAATCCAAGGCCCAGGAGGGGAAAGTAACCACACTTGGGTCACACAAGCACAGTTGGTGGGGGCCTCTTCCCAAACACCCCGATGACTCGGAATTATCAACTACTCTGAGGGTGCCCGCACAGCACGGGACGAGCAGCTCCCCTGGGAGGCTCAGGCGGACACTGGGAATGCTGCCCAGCTCGAGACCTACTCGGTGGTCTTCACGAAGCTGCAAGAGTCCTCTCGGCACACATAAAAGCTCTTTCCTTTATTCGGGCCATCGCGGACTCCGGTTTTCAAAAGGCAGAAGGTCCCTGAGGAGACAAGGAGGTCACCAACAATTACGCCACGCTAGCTCAATGGCAGGGGCGAGTGGGGTGGACTTACGCATTCGGCCTCTTACCGTGCTCGGGACACTCGACTCCTTCCATAGCGCCCCTTCTCCCACGCCCGCAAAGCCCAGTCCCCAATCTCCGCTTCCGCCTTTTACTCCGTCCCGCCGCGGCTCGGAGCCAATCATCATTCACCTCTTGTGGCCACACCCCCCTCCCACCCCCACAATTCAGCGCGGGCCCTCGCTGTTATCTACCAATCATATAACAAACTCGCTCATCTCCAGCCAATCACAGCCGCCCTCAGGCAGGGCGCGCGCCGAAATCAAAGACGGAATGAGGGGGCGTGGAGGACCTGACGTTTGCCGGCTGGGGCGTGGCTGAGGCTGGAGAAGCTTCCAGACCACGCTAAGACATACAGATCCTAGAAGAAGGAAGAGCGAGACGGAGGCCCAGGCGATTCTAGTCTAGCACTGAGACCAAGAAGCGGCTCTAGAGGGAACACGAGTCCAGCTACTGAAGGCCTGAGCTTCGCAGCCATCTCTGAGTCGGGCCCTTTTTGGGTGCCTGCCCTGGACGCTGCCGCTGCGATTGAGTCCTGAGGAGCAGTCACTGTAGGCGGAGCCGCTGAATTTGGCAGCGCCTGAGCGGCGGGAGCTGGGTGATGGGGACAGTCCTTTATGGCAGCCGCGGTGAATTGTAAAGTCTGTAATAACGCAGGCAGAAACAGTCCTTTAAATTTGCTTAGCGCTTTAGATTTCAGAAAGTGCTTGCACATAAAAGTCTCTTCATTCAACAACCTGCTGAGATGGGCAGCATCTAATAGGCTATCCCCCAAAGCTCACCCAAGTTAAAAGAGTCATTGAGTGGGCGATGTAAGGACAGGTACACAGGTCTGCATTCCAGGGCTAGAATCCTTTCCACCACGCAGCTGGCTTTGCTTTTTTCTTTTCGTTTTCCCATGTGGGAATCAAATCCAGGGCCTTGTACATGCTAGGCAAGCACTGAGCCACAGCCTTCTGCCTAGTTAGTCCCAAGGCCCTCTTAGTGTGAAAGCACTGTTTTAAGTGGCAAAGTGGAAACAAAAAGAGGGCAGTGTTTAAATTTAGCGAAGGCAGAATTTACTTTGTATGTTTTATGTTATCACACCTTTTCTACTAGTGTGCTTTTTTTTTTTTTTAAGTTTCTAGGTTATAGGTGGACACAACGTCTTTATTTTACTTTATGTGGTGCTGAGGATGGAACCCAGTGCCTCACATATGCTAGGCGAGCGCTCTGCCTTCTGAGCCCCAGCCCCAGCCACTATTAGTGTGCTTTTGTAATTTAACAAAACCAAAAGTTGAAGGAAACAAAAGGGAGTGTATTTGAAATTGTTATCAGTTCTATTAGTCAACAGAAATGGAGGAATAGATAGGAAAGATTTGTTGCAAACGAGATGGCTTCATATTACAGCAATTGAGGACCATATGTCTTAGGCATATGGAGTGGCACATGCAACTGTTACAGGGACAGGAGGATGGAAAATCTGTAATGTCTAGGAAATCTGGGCTATATGACAAATGTAAATGTTATTGGGAGTCTAGAAGACAAATCTGTGGTATCATTTATTAATTTAACAGTACTTACTAAGTACATTTTTGTGTGTCCAATGTGGAGTAGTACTCGGGAAATACAAAATTCATGTCTTCACATTCACACAAAGTTTAAAACAAATATTATAAAGACAAGGAGCTTACTGAATAGAGGAGACTGAACTGGCACATATTGAAAACTTAAATAGCAATATGAAATAATATTTAAATGTCAAGATGAATGGAATTAGCAGTAAACTCCAGAGGGCTAGAAAAAGAAATGTCTGGAATTTCCAAAGTGAAGTTAGTTTTTCTGCGAAACACCAACTCTTGAGATAAGAGAGATCAAACAAACAAGTGGAGGCATTATCATTATTCCCAGTTATAATTCTTGTAATTTAGAGATTTTTATGTACATGTTAAATAGGTGATATATATGGGAACATAAATACTAGATTTGTAGGAAGAGGGGCATGGTAATTGATTTTCTTGAATAATATTATTTTGAAACAATAAGACAAAATCAAGTCTTCAACTATCACATTTAAAAAGAAGTTTCTCATGAATTGCAGTGGTGCAGGCCTGTAATTTTAGTGACTAGGGAAGCTGTGGCAGAAGAATCACAAGTTCAAAGCCCCTGTCTCAAAATAAAATAAAAAGGACTAGGGATATAGCTCAATGGTTAAGCACCCCTTGGTTCAATCCCCAGTACCAAAACAAAACAAAAATGATGAAGCTTTTCCTCTACAAGCAGATATCTCAGGTTCAAGCCCACAAAAGGGTACACAACAAATTACAGAAAGGGGGAATATTTCTTCATTAAGTTGGGGATGTGTAGTTCAAATTTCATCCCTGGACAGCTTAGCTCACCTAGGCATATTTAAAAGTGTGGGGAAAAAAATACCTTGGACATTGGATGAAAGATGATCATAATTAAAGATATTTTTAATTAATTTTTATGCCTCATGGAAAAAAACTGACGTATATAATATACATTTTTCAGTATACATGAGCATATTTGTATTAATGCCTCTTAATTTGTAAATATATTTTATGTTTATATTCATAGTCTATACAAAACTGGAGAAACTTTGGAGAATGTGCTTTGTGGGCCTCTTAATTTTGAGTCGAGAATTTGTTTTTCCTGAAAACTTGATTTATTCACAAAGTAAATTCTTAGGCTTGGTCTTAGATCTAGTTGGTTTAAATGCAAGGTTAATAATTTAACAAATTCTTTCATTTTGGGACTGATCAAAGAATATATTGAAATTCTTCTAAAACTTATATACTAATGGCTACACTAAAACTCAGAACTGTATACTTCAAATAGATATTTTTTGTTTTTCTGGTACACTGGAGATTGAATCCAGGGGTGCTCTACCACTGAGCTATATACCCAGTCCTTTTTATTTTTTATCTTGAGACAGATTCTTGCTAAGTTACCCTGGCTAGTCTTGAAGTTGTAATCCTTCTATCTCAACATCGAATGCTCTGCCATACCAGCCCACACAAGTGAATTTGGTGCCATCAAAATGATACCTCAATAAAACAGTTTTTAAGAATGTGTAAGCAATGCCAAAACATTTACATAGAAAGTGAAAACTAAAATTATTATCTAAACATGTTAACACTCTAAGGAAATATCCTAATTGGTGAAGAAATAAAATAGTAAAAACCCTTTAATTTCAGATGGTGTTGATGGTTAAGCATGCAAGTTCTCTGAGCTGTGGAATGAACGACAGGGTGGTCCAAACAAACACTCAGTTTAATTCTTAGGGAATTGCATTTTCTCAGGTAAGCATTGTGCTGACTGACATCTATTAAACTTATCAGACATCCTAACATATAGTGGTGAAAAGATCATCTGTAACAGTCACCTCTTGACATCCCTGTAACTATTTTAAAATGATCAGCTATTCCAGGTTTTAAATTATTCATAAAAATTCAGCCGCTATGCAATTTTTGTTCATTATTTTGAAAACTAAATTGTTTAAATGTATTTTCCCAATCAGCTGACAATTCTAAGAATCATTTGGATTGGTGGTGCTAGGGATCAAACCCAGGACCTTGCACCTGCTAGGTAAGTGTTGTACCACTAAGGTATACCCCCATCCCAACATTTTGTTTTCTGAACATCTGGGGGTTTTGATTGTTGCTTTCAAGTGAGGTAAGGAGGAATAACTAATTTCAACTGGCAGATAAAGGGGTTTTTTTAACCTATGAGTTTCAACCCAAGAGGGAGCATCCTCACATCCTAACTATTCCTGAGGTATGTTCTAAGTTCATTTACATATATTGCTACATTCTGTACTTACGATTACCCTAGCAGTGAGCATTCTTTTATCCTCATTTTAAGGATTAGGGTACTATACTGAAGTTTAGAACAGCTAAGGAGCTTGCCCCAAGATCATGCGCCTAATCACTCCTGTGCAGGTCCTCTCCTAGAACTTTCGAGCCAGCTAGGGCCCATAGATTAATTTTGTCCTGACTCATAGTCACAAAGTTTACACCAGCAGATTAGGGACTGTAATACATATTTTAAGATTCCCAATCCAGTTTTTGCTACTATAGTATTTTTATAAAGAATCAATTGTTCAGTGATTCATTCTGATATTGAACCTACATCTCCAAGCATTTAGGTGTTTGTTGTGATAACCATACATTACTCAACAAATCCAAGACTAAAGGAAAAAAAATAACCACAAAAGTCCTGCCATTTCATAAATGATCACTAGGTAGCAGCATATTAACACAAAAACCACAGAGATGGCCCATCCTCTTCAGTTTCATTCCTTTTGCTTACAGATACATAATGATACTTCAATCTCATCTCATTTTGTGCTTTTCAAATATATGACTATTTTTAACTTGTTCTTTGATATAAGCATAGGATGATAGAGTGAAGACAAATCTGCTTATAATCTGAAAAGTCAAGAGACTGTCTATTTCACAGTATTAAATTTTACCGTTCTTAAAATGTTATATCAAAAATAGTTCAAAGCAAGTACATCTTCTTTTAAAATAAGTGTGCAATTCATTGTGTATATGTTTGTTTTTCACTGTGTTGAACAACAATTGAGTTTTAGAGCATTGCCATCACCCCCCAAATTTCCTCAAACTGTGTGTCATCAATCTACACTACTACCCCTGTCCTCAAGGCAACCACTGATCTTTCTGTCTTTGTAAGTTTGCTTTTTGGATATTTCATAAAAATGGAGTCATAATAACATGTAGTCAGTCTGTTGCTTCTGTCTCTTACACCTAGCATAATGCTTTTTAAAAAAAAAATTTGGTGTAGATAGACACAATACCTTTATTTTATTTATTTATGTGGTGCTGAGGATTGAAACCAGTGCTCCAGGCATGCGAGGTAAGCGTTCTGCCACTAGGCCACAACCTTTGTGGTTCATCCATGTTGTAGCAGGTATCAGTATTTACTCCTTTTTATTGTTGAATAGTATTTGCCAGTTGATAGATATTTGGGTTGTTTTCACTTTGGTATTATGAAATAATGTTTTTTTAATCAACATTAACATCCAAGTCTTTAGCACATATTGCTCTTATGACTTAAAAAAATCCAATAAAACCATTAAAAGTGGACACATAGGAGAAAATGGCAATGGAAATGTACCAAAATAATAATAGTGCTCACCCCACTTTTTTATACAGCAAGTAACATTATTTTATTGTCGCAGAGTAGCGATAGGCCCTACATGTCTGTACTTCCACCATAACACCTCTTAAACCCGCTTACCGCTCAACCTTGCTGTTTAATCCTGACCTTCTTTCTGAAATTAATCCTGTCTTGTATTTTCTTTATTCCTTTCACCCACCCCCTTTTGGTATCTAATATTTTATACCAAGGGAAATTCCCCTGTTGCCTTCAACTCTGTACTAGTTACTTTGCTTAATTTTAACTTCATCCTCAACTTATCCTTCCTTTCAAATACTACTGGAGTACAAGGACGCTGCTTACTTGCTCCCTGAAGCTGCTGAGGCCCTCAGTTCCCTGAGCAATTTCACATACCCAGCTAAACTGGAGCCTCAAGACCTCCTTGTCTATGCTTACTTTCTCGCGTGGCCCTGAGTTGTATTTCTTCTAGAAGGCAGCAGATGGCAGTATGGTAGATTCCCCTAGTGTACTCTGAAGACTGGAGTTTTTGAGCCTCCTTAGGGGCTAAGAAAACTCTGGCTATGTTCCAGCTTATTCCCCCTACATTTACTTTCTGAGTTAACCTGGAAGCTGTAACAGAGCAGCCTTTTATGTTATTCTTTCAGTAGGAAAATGGTTTTAAAGAACTCATCAATCTTTTAAAAGCATGACTCAGAGTCTGTTACTCCTCCATGTAAAACTCATCAGTGGTCTCTATTAAACTTGGATAAACACTTGAAATCCTTATCTTGGTCCCTTCTCCTGGATCTGTTGCTGCCTATTTCTCCCCTTAACCTGCTGCCACCCTATTCCTTGCCTGCTGTGTTCCAGCCACCCTGACCTGTTTTCTGTACCTCAACAACGCCAAGCTTTGTTTTACCCTAAGGCCTTTGCTCAAATTGCGGTTTCTGCCTGGAATGCTTTCCCTAATTCTTTTAAATCTCAGCTCTCATCCTTCAGCCCCTAAGTATCATTTCAATGAAACTTGTTCTGTCTACTTTATCCACAGAGGTCCTTCCTTGTTTTCCCTATGAGCATCCTGTTTGCTTTCTAGTTAAGATTTTGCTTGTAGTTATCTGTTTACTTGTTTATTGTCTACCTCTGCCCTTAACTATACGTGGAAGTGCCAACAGATCTGGGACTCATTCCTGTTTTTCTCCACATTCCCTATATACACAGTGTATAGAAATTCGATACATATCTGTTAAATGGAATAAATGAAACCAGGGTAGGAAGGGAACCTAAAGCCATCCGGTGTGCCTCCTAATCCTGTTCACAGCATCCCTAATGGATTCAGCTTAGAAACTTCTGGACATAGTAAGTTCTCTATATGGATATCTCAAAATGTCAGTTAATTCTAATGCATATTGGGTAGAAATCTGTCTGTCTGAAACAACCACTTTCTTGTCATCTGGAATTACACACAATGCATCTAATTCATTTTAACATCACTTTAAAATATTTGGATATGGCTATTTCATCCTCTCCACTTTTCACATGCATTTTTCTTTCCCCAGAGAAACTGTTCCAATTGCTTCAATTGCTTCTCTCCCCTCCAGACCCCCTCACTCATGTTTTTCAATGCATGTTTGCTTAATTTGAGGCATTTCAAATAGAATTCAATATGAAGAATTCCATGGGATAATTATCTCCTTTATTTTGGATCTGACCACTTTATTATGCATTATAAAGCTGCTTTCTCTCTTTTTTTAAAACAAATATTTCATGCTAGTAATTTATATCGAGTGTGCAATCAACCAAAACCACTGTTTTCATTTTTCACTCATGGACTCGAGCCTGCCCAGTGCATCTAATTTCTTGAATTTAACTATGGATTCTGTGTTTTATCTTGTTATTTTTGATCCAGCATTCTAGCCTGTCTAGATCTCTTTGAATCTTTCTTGTTTCTGTCAGCTGACTTATTAGGCTACCTCCTGACTCTATGTCAATTGAACACTTGGTAAGCTGCCCTCTTTGCCTTCATCCAACCTGCCAGTAAAGAATGCTCAGCCAGGCAGAGCACCTTAGCATGACCTGGAGAGACCCCCTCCAGGCAAACATGGCCCCATTGTCATAGTGCTTTGGATACAATCATTCAGTCAGGCATGGAGTCACCTAAAGTCCACATTGCTCCTCTTGTTCAAATGCCTTGCCACAGTTCATATGTGCTGGCTCTATGGCTGTCCCTTGATTTGCCATCCTGCAAAGCTTGACCAAAAAGGAAGTGAGGCTCATCTGGCCGTGGCTTTTTCTTGGTGAGCAGCACAGGAAGCAGCCTGGAGGCCACAGAAGGATGTGGCTTCTCGGGACAAAGGCTCACAGCAGCCTAGTGATTCATTCAGCCACATCATCTCCTGTCTCATCAGTTTGCCTGGCCATGTCTGTCACTTCTCACTTCTGATTCAATCTGCCTCCTCTTCTGTCCCCCTATTAGATCTCTCTTAAGGTTTATATGTGTTTGGATGGAGGTTAGGAAGGTTCTAAGTGAGGGACTACTATGGTCTCACAGTGAGAAGATGAGGAGTTAGCTTTTATTTTATTTTTCTTTAGTACTGGGTATTGAACCCAGGGATGCTCTACCACTGAGCTACATACTCAGCCATTTTTACTTTTTATTTATTTACTTATTTACTTATTTTAAATATTTATTTTTTAGTTATAGATGGACACAATATCTTTATTTTACTTTATGTGCTGCTGAGGATCCAACCCAGTGCCTCACGCATGCTAGGGGAACACTCTACCTCTGAGCCACAACCCCATCCCTTATTTTTTATTTTGAGACAGGGTCTTGTAATTTGATGAGGCTGGCCTTAAACTTGTGATCCTGAGTAACTGAGATGACAGGAATGTGCCACCATGTCTGGCTAAACTAGCTCTTTTGATGAGATCTAGGGCAGTCAGTCTGGGTAGCATGATACAGAAACTCAGGACATCCCCTTCCAAAGGTCCAGCTCTCCTAACTGTTCAGTTCCTCTTTAGAACTAATTTGTCCTCCATTTCCTAGGCTGAACTTCCACCTTAATTTAAGCAGAAACCAACAGACCTATTTCTACATGCAGTAGACATTGTCTACTATACCAAAGACACAGCAAGACCTTGCCTCAGTGCCCTGGGGCTTGCTGCCTCTCCTGGTGTCTTTCTTTACATGGTTGGTGGTTACTTAAGGAGCTATGGACACTGCTGGGGCAGGGGATTGGTGAGCCCTACTTGAGCTAAGAGCAGGGCTCGAGTAGGGCAGGAAACGTGTGGTTCTTTTTTCTGTGGTTTTCTGTGGCTTTTATTTCTGCTTTCTCATTCTTGTGTACTAATTGCTTTTGCTTTTTCTCTCTCATTCCTCTTTTCTCCTGCTTACCTCACCACCTCCTCCTTCTAACCCTCAACACTTCTGCAGTTCAGGGTAGATGAAAACAGCATTGGTGATCAGCTATGGAGGAGGAACCATCCAGGTCCTTAGTATTTTCACCTAAAGCTCTGCATGCATGTTTAAGCAATCCCTTTTCATCCTTAAACTTTTTCAGATGACACCATCTCTGCCACATCAGTAATTGCCTGTTTCTGATGGAAGAGCTGGAGCTTGGCTAAGTGGCAGGTGGGGAATTTTTGCTCAGCTCATTTGACTGGTTTTGCTTTTAGGTTGTCCATGCTACCCATGGACATGCATGATAAAAAAAAAAAATGCCCAACATGTATCACGTAAAGAACTTAACTCCATCTGAACCATGTTATCAGATATGAAGAGTGCACACCTGGGGTAAGCAAGGGCAAGCCACAGTTCAGTTCATTAATTATCCTGTCAATCTTGCTGTGGTCTGTATTGTGCTCCCCCAAATTTTGTTGAAGGCCTGTCCCCTAGCATTTTGGCATTTGCAGATGAATCCTTGAGGAGATATTAGATTTGAAGAGGTCACAAGGGAAAGGCCTTCATGATGGTATTAGTGCCCTTATAAGCAGAAACACCAGAGAGCTTCCCTCTTGGCTGTGAGAAAATACATTGAGAAGGTAGCTTGTCCATAAGCCAGGAAGAGAGCCCTTACCAGACCCAGAATCAGCTGGCACCTTGATTTGGGACTTCTAGTCTCCAGAACTGTGAGAAAATAAATTTCTGTTGTCTCAGCCACCCAGTCTATGGTATTTTGTTGTGGTAGCCTGAGCAGACTAATACAAATTCCCAAGCTAATTATTTGCTATCTGCCATAACATTTGTTTTTCAAATGTGCCATTTGCACTTGAATCTACATGTAAATTGAATTAGCTAATTAATACAGGTATAAAGTACCTCAGGATAGGTGTCTCTGGTGACTCCATTTCTCATTAATTCCCATATATTTATACATCTTCATTTTGAACTCTTGGATTCAGCTACTCTGGCTTCCCATTTAACTGCAAAGCACCCAGGCAGTTTTATCTAAATGTTTCCCTGTTCATGTTGCCTTGATATCCTGACTTTTTCCTGAAACCTTATACATAGCTATCCCTAAATTAGCCTCTTGACTGAGAACCTAAGCAGTGATCCCATTTTATGGAAAAGCCCATGCTAGTGTTCCATTCCCACATCTTGTTCTCTCCACGAGTGTGCTGAGAATTAAGAAGTAAAATTGCAGGTATCTGGTTTCCTTGTCAAGAGTAGAAAGGATTAAAATGGCCAGCTGGTCAACCATGATAATGATGATACCTAACGTTCTAGCTCCTTCATGTGTATATACCATTTAATCCTCACAACAACCTTGTAAAGTAAGGGGTATTATCCCCATTTCACGGATGATGAAAATGAGGTAAAGAGAGATCAACTGCCAAAGATTACATAATCATTGAGTGATGTAGCCAGGATTTGAACCTACGCAGTATAAATCCAGAGCTCCCATACCTATTAATTTAGCAGAGGTTGTCATTAGGAATACCATCTTAAAGAAACAAAGAGTCAAAAGTGGAAGATTGTAAGAGGTAGTAGTTAACAACCTCAGTTGTATCTCAGTGAAGCTTACTTCTTAGTGAGGGCTCAAGTGTTGACTATTTCTTTTGTGTAGAAGGACTATTAAATATGGCAGTTGCCATTTAGCCTTCTCTTGCCAGGTGGAAAATCTACTGGTTTACTTCATTTGAGTGATACATGTTTAACACTACACTGACTACCTTTTCTCAATCAAGAAAAGAGGAGCAATGGGAGTATGTAGACAAATAATGTGTGTTTGGAGCTGATTTTGGGCAGAGCCAGTAAACCTTGTTCAACATCGCTGCTGAGCACAGCCACTTCAGATCCCTGTAACACTGTTCAGTTTTTGCTTCCATTGTGTTGCTTTTCACACACCACATCACTGTTTGTCTGTTTGAGGGCTAGCAGGCATTTGGGCCATGCGTAGAGAATACAAGTCATTCTGATATCAGCACCCTTTTATTGGCCGGTCGCATCTTAGGCATTGAGAACAGAAGAGCCCTCAATTTCCTGCTGCCAGCAGGGTGGTACAAATAGCTGCTGTCAGACAGATCATTAAACAATACAAAGATTCCCTGAAGACAGACTTAAGAACTTGTAGCATCTGCCTTTGGTTACAGGAGACCATAACAAAACATGTGTCTATTTAAACAACCTCTTAAGGCAGCACAGAGTGGCCATTCAACTGACATGCGTTGGGCTGAATAGAGATCTGTGGGAACCAAGGCAGAGTGCACAGGGGTCCCCTGCTCCCCTCGTCCAAATTTACATCTCTCTTTCAGAGCAAACTGGCATTTAAAAATCTTGTGACAGTGTAAGCACCTGTGGTTATTTTCTGTCTCAGTGGTCCTCTCATTACCTTTTGAGTCTTTGCTCATAATGAGATGGTAGAATCTGTAACTATGGGAAGCATTCTGTGTAGAAAGAGCACTGCTTTTGGAGTCATGACCCTTACTACCACTTAACGATGACAATACTTAACTGTGTTTTCCTGATTCATGGTTGTGATGGCTCATTTTATGTGTCAACTTGATTGGGCTAAAGGTTACCCAGATAACTAGTAAAATATTATTTCTGTTTTTTTCTGAAGGATTTTTCTGAAGGAAATTAGCATTTGAATCAGAAAACTGAGTAAAAATACTTTCTTACTAATATTGGTGGGCATCATTCAATCTGATGAGTTCCCAAATAGAACAAAAAGTCAGAAGATAAGCAAATTCTCTCCATCTGGGATTTCTGTCTTCACCTGAACACAGACATTAGAGCTTCTGATTCTTGGGCCTGCAGACTCCAAGGTTTAAACCCCTTTATCAAGTCAGTTCTCAGGCCTTTGACCTCAGACTAGGAGTTACATCACCAGCTCTTCTGCTTCTTAAGCTACAGGACTCAGACTGAATTACACCACGTACTTTCCTGAGTCTCCAGTGTCTCAAGTTTGCAGTTACAGTCAGTTCTCAGTCTCCATAAACACGTGACAACTCCCAGAATGAAATTCCTCTTATATATCTGTAGAAATCCTATTGTTTCTGTTTCTCTGGAGAATTGTGGCTAATATCAGCTTCTTCCCAATATTGTCATAAAGACTCAGGCCTTAAAACATGGTAGCTGCTCAACAAGGTGAATGTTAATTCTTATTTCATTTCTTCACTGAGGGAAGTGACTTGTCAATAACTCCTGCATGTCTAGTTCTTAGTATAAGCCTTGGCACATAGTAAATACTAGAAGATGCTTGTTGAATACACAAATCTTATTTTTTTAAGATATAAAAGATTTTTATTTATTTTGTTGTTTCTATTTATTTATTTATTTATTTTTAGATATAAAATCTTATCATTTCTGTATTAAAGTTCCTTATTCTGTGCCAGCCATCCATTTGATTCTCAAAAAGATACTGAAAAACAAACAAAAACAAACAAACAAAAAAAACAATGAAAAAAAATCTCACTGGTGTGGTGCCACACTCCTGTAATACCAGTGACTTGGGAGGTTGAAGCTGGAGATCACAAGTTTGAGGCCAGCTTCAACAACCTAGCAAAGGCCTAAACAACTTAGTGAGATCCTGTTTAAAAAAAAAAAAAAAGTCTGGGTTGTGGCTGGGTGATTTAACACCCCTGGGTTCAATCCCCAGGACCAAAAAAAAAAAAAAAAAAAAAAAAAAAGTCTCAGTGGTACACACTTATAAACCCAGATACTCGGGGAGCTGAGGCAGGCAGTTCAAGGCTAGCCTCAGAAATTTAGAAAGAGCCTGTCCCAAAGTTAAAAAAGAAGAAGAAGAAAAAGGAGGAGGAGGAGGAGGAGGAGGAGGAGGAGGAGGAGAAGGCGGCGGCGGCAGCAACTGGGGATGTAGCTCAAGTTGTATGGATCACATAGGTTCAAACCCCATTACTGCAAAAATAAAAAAATAAAAATCTCAGGTTTAAGTTATTTGCAAATAGTTATATATGATATATGTTATTATTTACCTACAGTAAATCTCAAGAAGATGACTCAATGAATTTTTACACACAAACACACACACATACATGAAATTAACACGTAGATAAAGATACCATTTCAGTTGCCCCAGATTATTTCTTCATGTTACTTCCAGTCACTATTCCCCTGCCAGAGGAAATCATTATTCTTACTTCTGTCACCATATATTAATTTTGCTGGCTCTTGAACTTCATACCTTTTGTGTTCAGGGTTTTTCACTTAACAAATGCCCTGAGATTCATCCTTATCATCAGTAATTTGTTTTTATTACTATGTAGTATCCCATAGCACATAGAAACTATAATTTATCCATTTACCTATTGATGAACAATGAGGACTGTTTCCAGTTTTTATACAATGAGAAATAAAGCTATCAGTATTCTTGTATATGCTATTTGGTAGACATAAGCATTAATTCTCTTGGGTAAATGCCAGGAGCCATAAGGAAGGTATGTGTTTAGTTTTATTTGAAACTACCAGCCAGGCATGGTGGTACACACCTATAGTCCCAGCAACTCAGGAGGCTGAGGCAGGAGAATCACAAGTTTGAGGCCAACATCAGCAACTTAGTGAGGCCTAAGCAACTTAGTGAGATCCTATCTCAAAATAAAAAGTAAAATGGACTGAGGATGTGACTGAGTGATTAAGCACCCCTGGGTTCAATTATTAGTACCACAAAAAAAAAAAAAAAAAGAAAGAAAGAAAGAAAGAAAGAAACTACCATACAAAATAGTTGGACAGATTCAGACTTCCACCAGCCATGTATTGAAATTCCAGTTGCTCCAAATTCTTACCAGCATTTGATGTTGTCAGTCTTACATTTTAGCCATCCTGGTACATATATAAGGGTAACTCACTCTTTAAATTTGCATTTTTCTGATAAGTAATGACCTGAGCATCTTTTTATATTCAATGGCCATGCACTCACTATATCACTCATATCTCTTTTCAAGGGAAACTGTTATAGAGAGCATAGTTGATTGACAACCTCTAACATCTAGATCTTTAGATCAATTATGATGTATGTGCTGAGGCCACATTTCCTCCTGGATGCTCTTAGTCAGAGTCTAAGCATGGTAAAGATACAAGAGCTATTCTGCCCCATGAGGTTCTGACCTATTTTTAGAGACTCCCTATCAGTTTGAAACAGATTGTCTCAGAGCTGCTGTATAGACAGAGACTCTGCCTACATAATCCTTCTTCCTTCCTGGTTTCCTTCCATAGGAGTCAAACCTGCCTCATAGTGGCTCTTCACATTTTTTGCATCTCCCAGTCTCCTCTTTCCTTCATAGGATTTGCTCCCAGTAGGTCCCTTCCATGTTTAATCCCACCTTGTTGGTATATGCTTCTCAAAGCACTCAGTAGACATATATCTTTGTTGACTATTCTCATATCCTCTTTTGTGAAATCCATGTTCAAGTATTTTTTCCCCTTTCAAACCATGTTCCTATTTTTTGCCTACTTTTAAATTAAGTTATGTGCGCCCTTTTTTTAAGTTGATTTATAAGCTGGGCATGGTGGTGCATGCCTGTAATCACAGCAGCTCAGGAGGCTGAGGTAGAAGCATCGCATGAGTTCAAAGTCAGCCTCCGCAAAAGCAAGGCACTGAGCAACTCAGTGAGACCCTGTCTCTAAATAAAATTCAAAATAGGGCTAGGGATGTGGCTCAGTGATCGAGGGCCCCCTTTTTAATCCCTGGTACTCCTCCCCAAAGAAGGCCCATTTAATTGATTTATAGGAGTTCAGTATATAAATATTAATAAAAGTTCATATCAGGAATGTTTTGTGATTATCATTCTCCCAGTCTGTGGCCTATATACTAGTCCCTATCTTAAAGTTGTCTTCCCCACCCGCCCAGTACTGGGGATTAAACCCAGGGTCTTGTACATAGTAGTCAAGTGCACTACCACTGAGCTACCACCCCAGTTCCTTTTTAAGTTTTACCTTGAGACCTAAACTTGTGATCCTCCTGTCTCAACTCCCCAATAGCTGGAAATATAGGTGTAAGCCATCACACCTTGTTGAGAGCCACAGCTGAAGCAGCCCCAGCAAACTTCCAGCTGATTGGCTCCTCTGCGGTGATGCTCATTGGGCTGTTTCCCTGCCCTTTCAGACCACAGAGCTGCTCATTGGGGGACTCTTTTGGCTCCACCCACACAACCCAGCCAATGGGCCTCAAGAGTGGGAGGAGTGGTGGTTGAGAGGCTCCCTAGAAGCGGAAGCCGGTGGTGGCAGTTGGGCTCTGAGGGAATTCCTGAAGAGCTCCTGTGGTGCTGAGTGTGTTCTAAAAATAAAGTTTGTTTCTGCTTGATAAGTGGCTTGTGAATTGTGCCCAGCCAGACTGGGGCAACACCTGGCTGAGTATGATGCTTATCAACTTCAGAAAGTTCCCCTCAAAAAAAAAAAAAAGTTCCCTTCTATTACTAGTTTACTGAGAAATATTATTAAGAGTAAGTATTGAACATTATTAAATTACTTTTTGCATCTATTAAGATGATCAAGTATTTTTCTTCCTTATTCTGTTCACTTAATGATTTGCATAAATTGAATTTTATATGTTGAAACAACCTTGCATTACTGGAATAAATCATGCTTCAGTAGTAAATTGTGATTAAATCATAATTCACTGTGATTTAATATATCAACAAAGTTTATTGAGGATAGGCAAAGATTTCTTAAACAGTACATTAAAACATAACATTCACCTAATTTTTGTTATAGATGCCACTGCTTTAGGGAAAGGAAAGGATATTCTTTTTAAAAATATGATGCTGGAGCAATGGGATAATCAAAAGGAGAGAAATAAACTTTGATCTTTATTTTCCTTTTTTGAAAATGCTATAATATACTTAGTATAAAATTTATCATTTAACCATTTTAAGTGTACATTTCAGCAGCATTAAATTCAATTACATTGTTGTGCCACTACCACTATCACTAGAACTATTTTTTATTGGTGCATTATAATTATACATGATAGTGGGCTTCATTGGCCAGAACTTTTTTTATCCTCTCAAATAAAAACTCTATAATTCATTAGATAATAATTTCCTATTGCCTCATCTCCAGCCCCAGAAACCATCATTCTACTGTCTGTCTATAAAGTAGACTCTCTGGGTACTTCATATATAGAATCCCATGGTATTTCTCCTATTGTGACTGGCTTCCTTCACTTAGCAAAGGTCTCCTCAAGGTTTATCCATATCCCTGATTTTTCATTTATCTTGGGTATATACTCAGAAATGGAATTACTGGGTCTTATGGTAATTCTATTTTTGCAGTAAGACAATGCAAATAAAGAAAGAAAAGGAAATGTCTTACAATTTTTCTGTAGAAGCTGTGCCATTTTACATTCCTATCAGTAGCATTCAAGGTTCCTAACTCAAATTGTATACAAAATTAATTTGTTTAAAATTAATTTTAGATGTATTCCAAGCCTTCTTTGGAAAGGTAAACAATGAAGCACTCAGAAGAAAACATGGACAAATAGTTTCATGACCTTTAAGTGCAGGCCTAACTTTGAGATGCTGTTTTGATGGCAGAGTTTTGGTATCTATTGATGGCTTTCGGATATGATGCAGGATTATAAAGCTCTAAAGTCTTCTAATTACCTTGCATGATATCTTATGTTGAAACTGAGTGCCTTTAAATAGAAATGCATGCTCCAGTTGTTCCAGTCTTCATCACTCCCCGAAGACTCCACAGACCAATTGTTTTTCCCTTCATTTACCTGCTTGAATCCTGAAGCACCTAAGCTGATGATCCTTTGTCTATAGTATTATCGTGACCAAAGAACTGTTACTGATATGTGTTTTAATTAGAGACTCATTGCATATACACAAAGAGGTATTACCAAAGAACATTGATTGCTACTGTCATGGTGTCTTCTTCTGATTGGCACGGGACTCTCAATAATTACCTGTTACAAGTAAGATAAGTTTGAGAATCCTTCACATGAAGATATACGTATACATAATCAGAGCCAAGGAAGTAGGCTGTAAATGCACCAGTGATACAGGGCAGGTTCCATGTTACCACATCTCTCTGTGTACATGCCATCCATGTACATCAGGTCACAGGTGAACACCTCCCAGCACAGTGTACTCTGGGGGAGATGACCTAAGACAATATTATGGGTGCTCATAATCTTACAGTTACCAAAGGACAGAGGTGATGGTAGAGAGCTTTCTGAGATTTGGGCTTCACAATTCTATGTGAACACGATCCAGTCCAAAACAGGTAAACAAGGAATAAATAGTACTGCTTTCCCCCTTTCTCTCTTTCTTTCTCTCTCTCACTGCTGTGGTACTGGATATCGAATCCAGGAGCATCTACCTCTGCCCTACATTCCCAGCCCTTTTCTTATTTTATTTTGAGAGAGGGTGTCACTAAGTTGCCCAGGCTGGTCTTAAACTCGCAATCTTCCTGCTTCGGCCTTGGAATAGCTAGGATGCACCATCAAATTCAGCTCCCCTAGTATCTTAGTGAACTTCTTCAGCAATATTGAGGTCAATTAAATGAAGGTGGTTAGAAAAGGGGAAAAAATTCAAAGACAAAATCAGAAACATGTTTGAGAACCAGCAAGTAATTCGATGTGCCTGGAGCATAGGGTTCCAGAAAGGTACTAGGGCAAGATAAATTGAGCAAGGATCTTCTTACTGAAAAAAAGGCAATTTTAAAGTGGCAGCCCCCTCCACCCTCCCACCCACCCTCTCCACCTTTCCACCCACCACCACTGTTGACTTTGAAGGAGCAATACATTTGGGTTTTCATATACTGGTTAATTATAGCATACAGACTTCTTAATCACTATCCTTACCCAATGTGTTCTTTTATCTCTGTAAATGGTTTAATGTGATAATCATGCTTCTAGTCAAAACATCTCTATTTGGCAGTCAGAGCTCACCCAGAAGGAGACTTGGTTTCAGAGGTGACCTGGTAGCAACTTCAAATTTCTAACAAGTAAATTAAAATAAAAACAAGTATCAAAAATATAAACAGAGAGCTAGTTAAGATAGTGAATATATGTAACTTTCTTACCTCTATACCTGTCTGTAGAAAATTAGGTTAAAAATTTTTGAACACAAGAGGAATCTCATAATATGTGTTATTGTATTTAATATATAATTGTACATATAAATCTACTTCTATAAACCTGATATCATTCTCAAAACTGTCTTATAATTTTGTGCTATACTCAAACACTTGCAAAATTAGTGTCATTTCCATTATACAAAGCAGGAAAGTAAAAGTTGTTCTCCAGCTGGCTGTCCAATCTCACTTTGACATTTCCACCTTCCTCAGCCTAACCCCATCCAATATCTGTGCTGTTATTTTTTATTCTCCTAAGCCACAGCTGCCCCTTCCCTATTAAATAATGTTCAATGGCTCACCATTGCCTACCACATAAAGTCCATGTTCTTCTTTCTACATGTTCAAGATCTGTCCTCCTGGCCCTTTCCACCACCCCAAAATTTTGCTCAAACTCCCTTTCCTGATTTACCTCCTACCCATAGATCACACACTTAAATCAAACCAAAGTTATTGTATGTATTGCATTGTACTTTTCATTGCAAAATTTTCCTAGACCATTTACTCTAATTGGTCCTATTATTCTATTTCCTTACTTTTAAAGCCCAATTCAAATATCTCCTTGTGGGGCTGGGGTTGTGGCTCAGTGGCAGAGTGCTTGCCTAGCAAGTGTGAGGCGCTGGGTTCAATTCTCAACACCGTGTATCAATAAATAAAATAAAGATCCATTGACAACTAAAAAATATTTAAAAAAAAAATATCTCCTTGTGAAGTTTTCTCTCATTTCTAAATGCCTAAGAAGTTAGTGCACATGTTCCTGGGATCAGAGAATGAGAAATGGAGAGAGTAGCCTGAAGTCTGTCTCCCAGTCTGATCCCAGTTGGTGTCTGGACTCTACAAAGAAAGGAGATGTTGGGCAAAAGTTAGTAGTCATTTTAACAAGAGAATACTTAAGAGACATAAAGCACAAGCAATCTTGGATTCATTCCCCTACAGCAGAGCATAAAGCAAAGGCAGAATGAGAGTAAGATGTTACCTCTGAACATGTGCAGACTAATATCTAGTTCTCCTCCCTTCCAGCTGCAGTGAGCCTGTTGGAACCCACGGAGCCGGAGAGAGTAGCAAAAAATTATGTGGGAGTGACCTTGTTTTTGAGCTCATATGAATTCTCAGAATCTCCAGGAATCCCCAGAAATATTTGAAGGACACTGTACATGGCTGTTATGATTTAGATATAATGTGTCTCTCAAAAGCTCCAGCCTTAATGCAAGAACATTCAAAGGTAAGCTGATTGGATTATGAGAGCTGTAACCTACTCAGTCCATCCTGGTTCGAACGGACTAATTGGGTGGTAACTGTAGGCAGGTGGAACACGGCTGGAAAAAGTGGATGTCTGGGAGCATATTCTGGAAGGGTCCATCTTCCCCACTTCCCCTCTCTATCTCTCTGCTTCCTGGCCACCATGGAACAGTCTCCTCCACCACCTGCTTCCACCATGATGTGCTAACTCCATTGTTCTGGGCCTTACCTCTGACCCAGAGCAAGGGAATTAGCACACCATGGACTAAACCTCTGAAACCATGAGCCTAAATAAACTTTTCTTCCTCTAAGTTGTTCTTTTTGAGTATTTTGGACACAGCAATGAAAAGCTGACTAATACAATGGGCAAGACCCTGCGTAAGCAACCTGTGAAAAAAACCTATAGAATATGAATTACTATTATTGATATCACTTCATTTATGATTGATATCATTTCATTTATGTACACAGGCAGTTAAGACCTGGAAAAACATGGGTTACACTGACATTCACTTACAATTTGACATGGTTTAAAACTTATCTCCACATAAGAACCTGATCTTATGTGGAGATAAGTTTTAAACACACGTGAGGAGGTATTATTACCACCAGGTTTCCCCCATAGTGCTTATTGTGGAGAGAGTCCAGAACTTGTTAGCAGACCTAAATTTTGGCTCTTACTTTTTGGCATATGGTTGGGGGACCCTGGATAAATCCCAGCTTCTTTGAGCTTCAATTCCTTACTTGTAGAACAGGAATAATGATCCCTTCTAGAAGGGGATTCTATAAGACTCTGAGATGATGACGGAATCCTGTTCAAGTATGAGAAATAATTATGGCAGGTGACTTTCTTGCATTGCATTCATTTTCTGCCTTGCTTCAATAGACTGAAAATAATGAAAGGGTCAACCGTGGCTTTCTGGTCTTGAGAGAGTATGTTCACAGTATGATGGTGTAGAATACTGTAGAGGTAGTAAGCTGTCCATCTCTAGGATGAGCCTGGTGGGGAAGATTCAAATGGCAGAAAGTCTTGGACTTGACACTGGTCCTCAGAACCTAAGATTATTTATTAAGTCAGTCAGGTACAAAACAGATTCAGATATAAAAGGTCAAATCAAGCTTCCCAGGAACAAAATACATGGGTAAAATGGACAGAATATTAACTATCAGGATGAAAAAGTTGAAATCAATGCATTGAAAGTGAAGGTTTCCATTATACTTCGAACATTAAAGTTCGAACATTAAACTGGAAAGAGGTTTCATGTAAAATATTTGTTGAATTGGATCAAAGCAAATTTTATTCTAGAAGTTCAAAAGTTAAAAAAAGAAAAAAGGAAGTAGAAGGTAACTTTGGGGTTTTAGTTGCCTGACAACTCACTATGGGACAATAGTGTAATGTAGCTTCTAAGAAAATCTAGGTCCCATTTATGACAGAGAGCATCTGCAGAAACAAGGCAACGCTCCCAGGGGCACAAGGCTATGTTTGAATCATCACTTGGGCCCTGTGTGCCTGTTACAGTGGCTGGCAAGCTGCAAGGGCTTGCTGGGAATATTTCCCTGGCTTAGTGCTCAGTTTGATAGCGCAGTCTCTCTCTGTGCAAGCCCTGTGTGAGTTCACTGTGCTGAGTTCAAATGTGAAGGAATGGTATTTGAGCCAAGAAAGCTGTATCCAGGTGAAGAGAGGTGGGACAGAGGAAGGGAGCTCTGGGCAGATGGGCAGCTCCACTGTCTATTCTGTGATTCTCTAGCTGGGGCTCAATTGTACTTTCTTTCCTTCCCAAATCCCAATTAAAATACAAGTTTCTGGGGGGAAAAAATGCAGGGAAGGGTTCATCAGACTTTCTAATAAGTCTTTATTTCTGTTTTGTTTTCAGTAAAAAATATGCTCCCTCACCTGGGAGAGTAGTAGTAAAAGTATTGACACATTTAAGAAAATATTTGAAGTATTTCAAATGAGGCTTAAAAAGGAGATGAATTTAAGAAACCTGCAGGTCTAGAGTAAGGGTTCTCATAGCCACCCGTAATCTGCTTGCAAAGGAGCAAAGGAACTAATTAAATTTGGAGAGGATCACGCGCCTGATAAAATAATTAAAAATAAATTGCTCTCCTTGGAAATGCAAATTGCTAAGCCATAAAGCAACCCTGTTGGTCACATTGACAATAAATAGACGTGTTTTCTCAGGTCTTTTAGGTGGCATTGATTGATTTCCAATTCTGGATAAAACAGGGCCTGAGCAGCTTTTGAAACAAAGGTGAGGAGACCCCAGGCCTGATGGGGACAGCCTTTGAAAGCCTCAAGCCTTAAATGCCCCCACCTTTGGAATTTTCCAGGCAGAGATTAGGGGATCCCCAGGAATCAGACTTGACCTGCTGCTTGCCTTGTGAACATAGGAGGACCTAGTGGCACTGCAGACCCCTCCTCCTCCACACATCACCACAATGTTTTCCTGCTGCCCAGAATTGTCAGGTCATGGGAAAGATGCCTGAAGCCAATGGATGGGTCTTTTGGTGGGGGAAGAAGGGGAGCCGGCCTTGGGGGCCTAAGTGTAGCACTACTGCATGAAACAGAAAAAGCTTTTCTCAGCAATGACTTAGTAAATCTTATGGCATAAAAGCAAACAGCCTCCCCCTTTCCCCCCCAAATCCTCAAGCTACAAAATGTTTTATAGAACCAGTATTGATTCACCTACTCTTAAGCTCTTGAGAAGGCATTTGTAGATGGGATAGGGGGAAAAAATGGATTTCTGGTCTAGAAAGATGTTACATTCTGGTTGGGAGGCAGTCTTTAGGTAAATGAATGAATGTTCCCAATTCTTTCTGCCTTGCTGATGTTGGGCTCTTTCCTGTACCTCTTACCTGGAAGAAAGAGATTACCTCAAGCCAATGTAACTGGGCTACCAGTGTTTCCAGGGAAATTAGTAATGAAGAGAAGACCCAAGAAGAGGGAGAGGGGAAGAGAAAGGGCAAGGAAGGGTTGGACCCACCCAGGACTCCACATCAGGGCTCATCTGACCCTCCAATCTCTGTGAGGGAGGCACTTCTCTACCTACAACCTCTAAGGGGCGTGGTCAGGGGGAGCCTGAGTAAAGATGATGCTATCTGCATCTGAAATTTGCAAGGGGTAAATAACCTGGCACCATATAGTTTTAATTTCTTTCTCCATTACTGCTAAGGTTGTTGAACATTTTTTTTTTTTACGTATTTGTTGACCATTTTTATTTCTTCTTTGAAAAAACCAAAAAATGTATATTTAAGAAAAAAAAAGTGCTCATTAAATGTTCCCTCTGATTCCCAGGCAACTTGCCCAAGGCCACAGCTGTAGGGAAGGACAGGACCAGGGTTTGTTCACACCCAGATAAGTTCACTTCAAAAGTCCCCATGTGCTCCTTCCACCAGATGCAGGTGCCTCTCAGGAGTCAGTTGTCTTCATCTTCCTCTTGGTGCTTCCTCCTGTCTGTGGTCCAGCCTTCAGCTCCGTTCAGACCCACCCAAAGAGACTTGTCTTTCTGCGCTCTGAGACTCAGCTGCGACAGCTTTTTGGCCTTCCAGGATAAGCAGAGGAGGGAAATGAGCAGAAGAACGAACATGACCAAGGGGCAGATGACAAGAAAGTAGAGTAAAGGTGTCGAGGAGCAGATCCGGGAAGGAAACGTGGTCTCTGCAATGAAAGGGAGGAAAATACAGAGAACGTCATTCTCCCACCTATCTGGACTAACCAGTCATGCACATTTCATGTTACAGGCAAATATATGTAAACACAAAGGGGCCAAGTGACATGTGGGAGCCCAGGACAGGGTGCTTCCTGGGAGAGGCCTCTGGAAGGCACAGCTCTGCTCACCTAATGCTCGCAACTCCCCCTTGCCCAGCCATTTCCAACCACTGGAGTTTCCAATGACCTACTTAAAACTACCAGCACAAACCAAAGACAAAACAAAAAGAAAAAGAAAACCTCTCCTTTAATCTTCCTTCCTCAGAAAAGCTATCTATAATTCAGCCCTCGTTCTCAACTATGTTGCCAGCCCTGAATTTTTAACTGAGCTATTCCCACTGCTGCTTCTGAAACACACACCACATTGCACTGTCCTCGTAAACATCTGAGCCTGCAGAGAGAAGCACTTCCCTCCCTGACCCATACCTGGCCTCCAAGCAGAACCCTCTCGGGCTCCTTTTCTGGGCTGCTCAATTGTCCCTCCCTGTACCTAATTCTCCAGGTCCTTCCTGCCTAGCCTGATCACTCTTCCTTTCCTGGTGCTCCTACCTGGCCTTGGGCACAGGTCTCTGCTTATTCCCCTCTCACACAGCCCTTTGTTTAGACCTCTTTCCTCCCCTTTAACCCATCTCTTTGTTTTATTATAGCTATCGAGTACATCTGATAGTGTCATGTGTTTCTACACCCCCTACAGTGCCTAGGACACATGTTCAATAACTTCTGCTGATCTGAATTAAATCAGGTTGACTGCAACCACCCAGGCCAAAGATACTATATAAAGTCGTGCTGAAGTATGTGATCCTCTCGCAGCTGCAGTCCGCAGGGAAGCACCATCAGCAGACAGACATGTGGAGCACGCACAAGCAGCCTCAGAGTGGCTCCTGGCCGCTCGCTCGGTCAAGGGAGCAAAGAGGAGAGGATTGCAAACACCACAGGTTCCAGCAAATGATGCCCTGAGCTACAACCAGTCAAAAGACCACGTTTACAGACTCTTGAAGCAGAAAGTCATAGGCTTAAAGACATACCGACCACTAATTATAGCCTACCAACTGCATTTATTTATGACATGATATTTGAAATCAGGGCCGTTCAGAAAAAATCGCATGCTATCAATAGCTGTGCTTTTCTTGGAAAACTGTAACGACATAAGCAATCTCTTCTTCAAAGGTTAAGCTATAGGATTCATAGAATTATAGACTCTTCGAGATGAAAACAGGTTTATAGGTCATTATGACCCATCTCCTGCTGTAAGAATTCCATTTTGGGCATTGCTAATGCATTTTACATGTTGAAAAAAAATGAGAAAGAATCTGGACATTTGCTCAAGTGCTGTATTGTGTGTTCCTTGAAGGTAAGGCCTGTGTCTTATGAGTCTTTTTATCTTGTGCAGCACTTTATCCTCAGACCTCAATGGAGCCTAATGAATGCAGTATTGTATGAATGCATTTCACAAGGGAACAAGGGGCAGCCGCCATTGTATTATGAAAAGTAAGGATCCTCCTGAACTTGAGGCTGGCAGCTCTGAATGGGCTGGCAAAGAGCTGCAGGGGTTTGTGGCCGGGATTTTTTCTGGTCTCACTTGCATTCTCCATGCTATTTTTTTTTTTTTTTTCTTTTTGGAAGGATGAGCAATGGCAGTGCCAGATTTTGAATTCTTTACCATCTCCTCTCCACATTCTACCAGCTCCTCTCCCAAATGATCCAGCTTGATTACAGTTATTGTCCCAGGTCTCATCTGAGCACACTGAAGGCATGGTTAAAAGGAAGCATAGATAATGCTGAAAGAGAATGGAGCCGGGACTAGGTGCAGAGGTCACTGGCCATGGGCATTCATGCAGAGTAACGAATGAGCACCTACTATATTTCAGAGAGAGCTGGGTTCAAATCATCATGCTTCAACTTACTGGAAGTTACTTATCCTCTCTAATCATTAGTTTCCTCATCAGACAAACAGGGATAATAATAATGTCTAGAGTTATGATGTGATAATGCACAATACAACATTTAACATAATGCTTAATAGCATTTGTTGAATCAGAAAACAATCAATATTAGTTGGAGTGCTACTGAGAAAGCTGAGAAAAATTGCAGACAACTTACTCTCAAAAGACTATATAGAGGATTCCTGTTGCTTCATCATTCAGGGATCACATGTATCATAGTTTGGATCTGGAATGTCCCCCAAAAGCTAATGTGTTAAAGGCTTGGTCCTTAGCTTGGCACTACTAGAAGCTGGTACAACCTTTAAGAGGGTGATCTATTGGAAGATCTTAGGTCACTGTGGATATGCCCTCAAAGAGGATCGTGGGACACCAGTCTCTTCCTTTTTCTTTGCTTCTTGGATGCTATAAGGTGAGCAGCTTTCTCTGCTGCACACTCCTGCCATAATGTACTGCCTCCCAACAGGTCCAAAACAATGGAGCAACTGATTATGAACTGAAACCTCCAAAACTATGAATCAAGAGAAAACTTTCTTGGGGATGGGAATGTGGCTCAGTGGTAGAGTGTCTGCCGGGCATGCACAAGGCCTGGGTTCAACCCCCAGCACCACACACACAAAAAAAGATAAACAAAGGTTTATCTGAGGTATTTTGTCACAGAGATGAAAAAGCCAGTTAACATGACAGTCTTGGCCAAGTTCTTCTACCAGCTAAATTCTCTTCGATCTCATCCTTTGCCCCAAACCTGGGCAACCTTCAGCTAAAAGGCTCTGGCTTCCTTTCTAGTCACGGGAGGCCGAGAATTTGAGGTGGGAGTTGGCTGTACCAAGTCTCACAGTTGCTAGGATGGTGGTGTGATGATGGTGAGATGGGGCTGGCACATGGGTGGTGGGAAAAAGAAATCTGGTACTGAACTTCTTTGCCCCTGGGACTGTAATCTTCTGCATGAAGGGACTGCCAGAGGCCTTGATGGTCTTAATGGGGAGGAGGATGCTCTGCTTAGAGCAATCTGCTATCAAAGGACGGCAAAGTGCACTCCTCACAGCGCTGAATTAGCCAGCAGCTACCAACTGTCAGCTCCAGTACTTCTAAATTACCTCTCCTGGGAGGGCAGTGTTTTCTCTGGATCCCACATCACCATTTCCCACCATCTGCCTCTCACCCATATTTGGATTAGAATTGGTGACACTCAAAACCATCAGGGTTTGGCGTTTTGAATCAATCTAAGTGTCCAATGCTCAAAGTACAAGCCCTGCAAAACGGAGCCAAAAATGTAATGAGAACACTTTATCATGAGGCTTAGTTTATAACTTGCTCCTCCCACAGCCACAGGGAGCCTCCTTTTGGATACTATCTCAGAAACACTGACTTCTGAGAAGTGTAGGATGATAAGGGGGCTCCCAATTCCTCTCCACCCCTCAATCCAAAACTTGGGCAATTGGCTATACCACACGTGCAAGAGTGGTTCCTGCCAAGAAATAAAAGTGGGGGAAGGCCTTCTGATATCAGGTGCATCTCAGAATCAGTAACGCCCTGTCAGCATTCCATTTCCACTTAATGGAAGACTTGCTCATTCTTTGATCAAGCATGTGTTGAGTGCTATGTGCCTGGCCTTATTGAAGGCAAGGGTGAGAGGTAAACAAATGACGTGACCTCTCCAGGAACATCAGTGTGGTAGGATGTGTGTCTCCTTTAAGAATCCACTTTCTCAATAAATCCTCACCCCAAAAGAGCTGGGAAATGGCTACAAGTACTACACTACTAAAATAATCCAGTCCCCAGAAAGCCTTACAACCTGGCCTATTAATTAATCCAGACAATTCTTCAAAAAATAAAGACCTCCATATGTAGGGCCTGAGGGTGAGGCAAACAGACACAGGCAGCTGTAGGCCCTGTCCTGGCTTGGCCATTGGTAAGGAAGTAAGATGGAGAAGAAAAGGTAAGGTCCGTTCTCCCAGGGAATGCCTCTTAATTATTCGGCCTTCACTGGAGTTCCCTGCTCCACGACTCTAATGTGTAAAACTAACCCAACCCGGGATGCCCATAGAGGGGGGTGGAAAGCCCCTGAGAAGTGACAATAAGCAGTATATTATATGTGACCTGGGTACTTTTTAGCACATGGAACTGGTACTCTCCAGGAATGGGAGTGTGACTCAGTAAGTAACTGAGCATCTCCTGCGTGCCAGATGGAGCCAGATGGGGACAAGACACCCATAGTCTTTGCCAGCTCAGAGCGTCAGTCTAGCAGTGGTGGTGGGTGAATGCGATCGTGATGACTGAGAGCAATGTGAGTCACGGTGACAGCAGCAGCTCAGTTGGTGGGTGAAAGATTAGAGGTTGACCAGGGAAGAAGGTATGGAGGGGGCCGTGAGGCACTACCAGTGCCGGGTGTCAGCCATGTCTAGTCTCTTCTGCACTTCGCCTTCTTCCTCTCTACAGTGTGAATGTGCTCAAGTTCCTACCATCTTTGAAGCAACACAGAAATAAAGCAGAACGAAAATGCTCTCACTGACACCTCTTGCTATGTTTGTGGTCTTCTCTCTTTCCCGTTATAGCTCTTGAGAGAGTCATCTGTACTTGATGGGCTGCGTGCTCGTTTCTAGACCAGTGCAATCTGACTTCTCTCTTTACTGTTCTGCAATTGTCCTCCTATCTTGTCAAATCCATGGAAACGCCATTCTTACCTAAGACCTCTCTGCACTGTCCAGCACGTTGTCTCTCCCTTCCCTCTTGATGCCCTCTCTGCCCTGGGTTTCTGTGATAGCACTGAATTCCAATTTTCCTCCTACTTCCCAGCCATCGCAGTCAATCTCCTCCTTCACAGTCTGCTTCTCTGTTCTCCTGATCAATAGTGATATGTCTCAGGGACCCATCTCTGAGCATCATTATCTGTTATAAATTAATAGTCCCTAATGTACAATTCTGCTGCATATTCCATTTAGAAGCCCCCATGACTATCAGACAGATTCTTTTTGATAATTCACACGTAATCCAAACTCAATGCCATCTCTATTTATTCAAAATTGAACTAATCTTCCCCTATAAACCTTGCTCCTGTGTTACCTTGCTTGGTCAATGACATCACTGCTAAGCCAGCATCCAAATAGTCATCCTCGATTTTCCCCTTCCACTCATTGCCCACATATATCTAATCAGTGTCTAAATCCTGAAGATTAGGCCTCCTAATGCCTCGTGCTGTCCTTCTCTCAGTCTCACTGGCACTGCCTTAATTCATCTTGTCTCATCGGGTTCCTACAATTTCAGATGATTCTCCCTGCTCTGTCTGCCTCTGCTCCAATTGATCAGAAACACCACTGCCAGTGGGAACTTTCTATAAAATGCAGATCTGATGATGTCACTTCCCTCTTTGGACTTTTTCAGCAACACCCCATAACTGCACGATAAAGTGCCCTTCCTTAGCTTCAGACACCAGATGTACCCAAGATCTGTGCCTTCCCCACCTCACTGGTCTCAGCTGTGACCATTGTACCACAGCCCTCATACCTAGGGGACCCTCCCAGATCTCCTCCCTACCCAGCCCTCACCTAGCTCAGTTGTTCCTTTAACACCCTGAGAATGCTTCTTCAACAACACCTGTCATGTTGACTTGACTTCCCACTCTGGACACCAAGTCCTGTATATACTTCGTAATATACATTTTTTTTTTGTATTCTCAGAACCTCATGTAAATTTAATTATTGAACAAATGAAATTATTTTGTCAGGGGATGTAGCTCAGTGGTAGAGCACTTGCCTAGCATGTGTGAGGCCTTGGGTTCCATCCCCAGCATCACAAAAGAAAAAGAACTTGTCACATAGGTGTACATACAACTGTGTATATATGTGCATATATGAATTATATACATACATGTGTGTAACATGTTTGGAGGCATAAGAGGAAAAGGAGTTAGCATTTGTTTAGCACCTGTAATGTGCCAGGGATTATACTGGGTATTTTAAAACACATTTACATTTTGATCTTCGTTTTACAAGAAAGCTGAAGCTCACAGAAGTCACGTACCCATGGTATGATTTCATGGCTCATAGGTGGCAGAGCTGTGATCTGGGCCCAGGCTTATCTGACTTCAACCCCTGGGAACTTTTCATCACCCAGACTGTCTCCCCAACCACCAGAGAGGAACAGTGAAGCGGAGGATTCAAGGTGCTATATTATAAGGATTTCCTTGAGAATCCTTGACATTAGTCACGCTGAAAATCCTCAGTTGGTCATGGCAATCAATCCTCAGTTGTGAAGAATATAAATACCACTCAATTTTTAATGTTTCCTTTCCAGAGTTTGTCTTTTTAAAACTTTACACCTGTTTTACAAGGATTCCACTGAGATTAACAACATATATATGCTATGAAGGATCTCAACTGCCCCAGAGGAGCTGTGCTTTCTAGTCACAGAATATGTACTTTTTACTGTTATTATCTATTTATTCTACTGAAAATATTGCTGAGTCTACAAAACCTTAGAATTCCAGTGGGAAAACATGTATGGAATGTGCTCAGGGGTGGTGGGACCTCCTATAAATGTTGGAACAAAGGGCTGATAAGAAAAAAAGTTTTGTCTGGACATTTGAGAGAAAAAAAAAATCTGAAGAAGGGACAGGGGTTGAGGATGATGGAGCCCTGGGAGCAATCACATCACTTTGACTTCCACTTTAGAGCCCGGCTGTGGCTGAGATGCAACTGTCCTAATTCTGAGAGTTGCCTTATGTTCTCGATAGCAACTTTCTCTCCTATAGAGAGTCACTAAAGCAGCTTTACCTTATTGATCATTTCCATTTATCCTCCCTGGTGTGGGGTCCCCATCTATACCCCTACTTCTCCAATGGCCCTTTCCCATGCTAAGTTCATTTCACAGTTCACCTCTCACCTGCTTCCTGAACCTCACTGGAAAGAAGTGGCTAAGAGAATGAGCTGCGCATGTTGTAGCCAGCCATCGAACACCAGCGTCTAGTTTTTATTATGAACACATGCTTAATAAGTGACTATCATATGCTGGACTGTACTAGGTTGAGCACTCGAATGAGGAGGAGGAACCTTTGTGCATAGAAAATGGTCAGTCCTTGACCAAGGGTTTTTGAGTGGCTGCCCTCCTTGCTGGAACCTGTAAATAAGTTCTATAGGGCACCCTTTCTTCCTTGATGCCTTTCAAGGGACAACAAGAAGGGGCACACCAAATGACCATTGCTACAGTTTGGGTCTGAAAGTGTTCCCCAAGTGTCGGTGTGGTGAAGGCCCCTCCAGCTTGGTGCTCTTGGGAGGGGTGGAGCCTTTAGGAGGTGGAGCCTAGTAGGAGGTCTTTAGGTTACTGGAAGTGCGCCAAAGGGGAGACTGGGACAATAGTCCCTTTATCATTTTCTCTTTTACTTCCTGGTCACTAGATGAGCAGTGACCAGGAAGTAAAAGAGAAATTGCTCTGTTGTATGCTCCTGCCATGATGTACCACTATAGACCCAAAGCACTAGGGCCAACTGATCAACTGACTAAAATCTCTAAAGCTGTAGGCCAAGTTATACCTTTCCTGTTTATAAGTTGGTTATCTCAGGTCTTTGTTACAGTAATGAAAAGCGTTAACGTGACCTTCATGATCAAAGTCCCAGTGGTTTGTTACCACTGAGAGTTATTACTGAGAGACAGTGACATCATCTTCTTTAGGGAATCCGAGAAATGCCTTCAGCCTGAAGGAGGAGCAAGACAGCTGGGAGAGAAAGCACAAACAGAGAGCCAAATATTCTCAGGACCACCAGCCCACGGAAGATAACCCCTGTTACCTGAAGGCAGCACCCTGAGCACTATTTGCTGCGACTCATCCGATGCTTGGCTGACCCACTTGCCTGGGTGACCATAAAGTTGCCATTCCGCCACCCTGCACCAGTACATGCCGGCGTCCTCCATCTCCACCGCAGGAAGCTTCAGGACAAAGTCTGTAGGGGACGCCCGGGCACAGTGCAGGTGGCCCCTGTGCCCCTCTTCTCCATACTCCAGCAAGCCATCGTGGTGCAGGTGCACCAGCATCTGGCTCCCCGAGTCTCCTCTGCTCCTGAACCACATCACAGAGTACAGGGAGGCCTCGCCACCCAAGCTCTCCAGGCTGCAGCTGAGGGCCACCTCCCTGTGCTCGGTAGCATTTTCCGTCTGGTGAACTTTGGAGACTTGAACCTTACTTCCTAGAGGACGAAAGGGCAATAGGTTAGAGAAGAACCCAGACTTCTAGGTTGGATGCCTCCTCTGGAAAATCCAGTTTTTGCTGGAAGGATCCCATCTGTCTATTCTTTAGACACCAGACTCATTCTTCATCTTTAATATTTTTCCTTGATCTCTGCCCTTTCCTTCGCACTTGCGGGAACATTCTCGGGCGTGAATCAAGCCAACCACTTCCCTTCTTATTCCTGCCGCTAGCCTGGTGGGCCCTGCTACTGAAAACCACCCGGCTGCCGCCAGGCCCTTATGGCTGCTGCTTTCACTTCCCCTTGGTCAACATCCGACTCAACTTCCCAGAGGGGCTATTCAAAGCTGCCAGCTCTCCTTCAAATTGCCTGTCACACCATTAACCCTCATTCTCAGCAAACTGCCTTCCTCCGAAACACCCAGGAATCACTCAGGTATAGACACAGAGAGAAGAGGCCATTTGAGAGACCGATATTTTGATACAAGTGGTAGGATACCACCCAAGGGAGCTATTTAAGTTATTTGATTAGACTATGGTTTTAAAAGATTTTGATGTTTTTCTCTCCCTTCCCACTCACCAGCAGGTAAGGATTAGGAATGATATAATTACAAAAACTAATATTAATCAAGAAATTATAGTGTGCCTTACATTTTCAACTCCCCTCTCAATGCACTTATTAAGCTATTTAAAGAACAATTTTGTCTGATATCAGACACTTGTAACTGTCTTTGCTCTCCCCTTTCCTACATGGAAAAGCATGTAAAATATTAGTTTATGTGAAACTGTTTCCTCGCCTCAGCTGACTCCCTTTTTATTACAATCTGACTTCCAGTCCCATTACTACACTTGTGGTGGGGCCCAGTTTCCCAGCTCAAGGGACCCTCCAGTGTTTTTCTGTTCTCTCTGTGGTTTTATCACTAAAATCTATTTTCTTCTAAAATATTTTTCTTCTTTGGCCTCAGAGAAAATTTTCTCCCAACAAGGCTGACTGTCCTTCTGAATATCTTTTTTTTGTTTTGTTTTGTTTTTTGTTTTTAGCTTTGTCTTGGTTTTCTTTTTTGATACTGTGAATTGAACCCAGAGGTGCTCTACCACTGAGCTACATCTCCAGTTCTTTTTATTTTTTATTTTGAGACAAGTTCTTGCTAAGTTGCTGAGGCTGGCCTTGAAGTTTTGGTCCCCCTGCCTCATGCCTCCAAATCTTTGGGATCACAGGCATTCACCCCTGCACCTGGCCTTCTCAATATCTTTTTTTGAGGTTCTTCTTTAATTTATTTTCCTAAGCCAGGATGCATAATCGCAACCCACAATCACACCTAACCCACAAACAGGCTTTATTTGACACCTTCAGTATTTTAAAAGAATTTGAATAGTTGTAAATGTTCTCAAACTGGGAGATATCAAAAAAGACTGTGGAAATTTTTTTATATACTAAAAAGTCTGCAGACACTGACCTCACATTTCTACACAAAAAGTACTGGCTCAAGAAAGAGGTGTCTGACTCCTTGAAAGCGGCATACACACACTGTTCAGATTTGGACCAGGACATCTGGGAGGCAGGGATGTCAGTCACACAGATTCCAAATGCAGAAAAATGATTTGAGTCTTGTGGGTTGGCAGAGAGGAGAAGTGCAACTGGGGCAGGCTGAGGTTGAAGGTTTCTGGGGTAACCAAGTAGAAATGCACAGCTGGCAGCTGGGTCTAAAGGCCCAGAGCTTGGGAGATCAGGGCTAAGCATAAAGGCTTAGAGTTATCACCCTGAGGTGGCAATTAGAACCAGGGCAGTTTAGAAAGTTCTGAGGAAAGCAGAGAAAAAGAAGCAAAAGGGCCCAGAGTGTATCCCTGAGGCACTCTCATGCTTAGCAGGGAGAGGAAGAGGGGCCCAAAGAAGGAGACAGGGAGCCAGAGCAGCAGGAAGAAATCTTGCTACCAAGCTATCCCCTGCTGCTCCCACAGACTGTGAGCTCCTTAAGAGCTGTGCTTTACTTATCTTTTCTTTCCCATTGCTTAATCTATAGTAATCTTCGATTTTAGTCTTATTTTTGATGTTACCTCGAGAATACTCTTTTAAGCACCCAGTTAGCTTGACTTATCTGCGTTATGCTATATGGATCTGGTCAAGTTCCCAAACTTTAGCTGTGACATTCATTTTAATCAACAGTGGAGGTGACCAACCAATGCCAAGAGAGCCAATCAAGCCTGTCCACAGTTATACAGCAACACTCTTAGACCAGTGCAAATGGATGGAACTTCCATTACATTTTTAAAGATCTCCTGAGGAAGAGGAGATTCCCTCAGTCAGCCATTCCAACAGTTAACCACTCTTATTTGCCTTGTGTTTAGGCAGCCAAATGTTGAAAAGCAATTTCTCCACACATCCCCATAGAGTTGTACAGTTTCTGTTCACAGTGGGAGAAATATGCTTTGCATTACTCTTTCTCTGCCAAATTACAGTAGAGCCCCACTGGAGTGACACAGCTTGTTATTATAGAGATCTGGAGATACGATGCCCTGGGTAGCTGCATAGACCAGGCTGCCAGGCTGATAAGCAAACCAATCGCAGGGATCTTGTTCCTATCTGAGCTCCTCAAAACCTCAGACTGTCCTTAAGTGACCTCCCCTGCTCTGGGCTACCATGTTCTGCAGTCATTTGTAGGCAGACACTATTCCTATGACTTTAGGTCATATTTTTACTTCCACATAATCATTCCATAGAAGAACTGCCTAAGAGAAGGTGGCAATCTTACAGAAAGACATGCGTCAACACATTCACAAGAACTACCTGTGGGCCTGAGCTTCAGTTCTGTTAGTCCCGACTTCTTTCCTCCCAGCTTCTTCCAGGTACCATCTGTAGACAAGAGCCATTCCTCCACGGCACAGTAATATCTGCCCTGGTCACTGTCTTCCACACTTAGAATATGTAGCTGAAACAAGTCTTGGGAAACTTTCTCCATATGAAATTTTTGTTTTTTCTGTGGGGTATGAAATTCATTCCCATATTTTACAACACTGGTTTGGTCCATCTCCAGGATCCTGAGCCAGGATGCATTAGAAGAAATGGGAGAAAAATACCAAATAATTGCTAACTGAAGGTTTCCAATGGTCTGAGATAAGATGTTACATTCTATATTGGTGTTGGAGATGATGGAGATCTCTTGGGATTGATTCCTTGAGTTCACTTTTAGCTTGCTCTCTGAATGAAAAGAATGAAAACAGTTACTTTGCTAGAAAACAGAATTTTCAGGTAGAAGGGATATTAGAAGTCAATGAGGCCAACCCTCCCGTGACCGTCATATGTGAGAATTCCCTCTCAGCGGCCACATGACCTGCTCATTCAGCCTTTGAACAATTCTCCAATGATGCAGATCATTCCATCTTGGAACAACTATCCCCCTGGAGAATTCTGTCTGATATCAACTGGAGTTTTCTCTCTTCATAACTTGCACCCACTGGTCCTAATTCTACCCTTACTGGGTGGGGAAGGGAAGTATCATATAGAAAAGCTCATTCTCTTTCCAACATGATGATGCTTTAGTGTTTCAGCACAGACACCTCTTCTACAGCATTTTGTGTTTCAAACTAAAGAAAGCGGCATTCCTAATGCTCTGTGTGCTTGCTATCCAGAGTATTTCTGGATTCACAATTTGTCAAAGTCTAGTTATTGCTGCCTTCAAACATGGGTAAACAAAAGGAAATTGTGCAAGCCACTCCACTGCGAAGCATCCGGTAATATGGAGTCCATCTCCTTTAATCTCTCCTTTCTGCTTTGTCAGAAAGATGCATGATAAACTTCTTTTCAAATCTTATTTTAACTGATGTCACTGAGCCTACTTTTATAACTGCTTGTTGATGTTGCCAGTTCCTGTTATGGTTTGGATGTTAGGTGTCTCCCAAAAGCTCATGTGTGAGACAATGCAAGATGGTTCAGAGGAGAAATGACTGAGATATGACAGCCTTAACCCAATCAAGCGAATCAATCACCTGATGGGATTAATTGAGTGGTAACTGAAGGCAGATAGGGTGTGGGCATTGGGGTGTATATATTTTGGGGTATATATTTTGTATTTGGTGAGTGGAGTCTCTCTCTCTCTCTGCTTTCTGATCATCATGTGAGCTGCTTCCCTCCACCACAATATTCTGCCTCACCTGGAGCCCTAAGGAATGGAGTCAGCTGTCTATAGACTAAGACCTACGAAACTGAAACCAAATAAACTTCTTCTCCTCTAAAATTGTTCTTGTTGGGTCTTTTGGTCAAAGCAACGAAAAAGATGATTAAAACGATCCCTTTACTCTGTTTCACCAAACATTTAGTTATCACATACTGTACGGCATGCAAAACTATTCCAGGCTCTATGGGTACTGCTCCTCAGTGGCTCACTTTTAGAGAGAAAGGGACAAATACAGGGACAGAGGGTTATAGATCATAGCAGGTTTTACCTATGTGGGAAGTACTCAAAGTATCAGAGCATCCAGGAGCCCACCTAACCCACATGTAGGAGTGAGGGGAGACTTTTTGGAGGAGACCACTGTGAGCTAAGTCTTAAGGGTTTACAGGAATGATCCTGATGATAAAAGGGCAAAGGAATTCCATATAAAAAAGTAACTTGAATGAAGAAAACTTAAAATGAGAGAGAACATGGATTATTGAGGAGCTGCAAGTAATTTGGTATGACTTGAGCTCAAATCCAAGATGAAAAGTAAAAGAAGATGATGCTGAGAACACATAAATGTCTTTTATTATAAAAGACCTTGCATGTCATGCCATGAGAATTTGAACATGTGGAGGGCATAGAGGATTGTGAATGACTCAGGTTTCCAAATTGGGCCACTGGTAGGTGGTGGGGACACAGGGCACAATGTGGAAGGAGTAGCTTCAGATGATAGTGGTGAGTTTATGTTTTGACACAGTAAGTATAGACATGGCTTGGAGGCAATTAGGTGTGAGTCTGGAGATCAGAAGAGAACTCTTTCGGGATAGTGGACTTGGGAGTTGTCAACATATAGGTATAATTATAGGAAGGGTTGAATCTAACTCCAGAGAAAGTGTAGCATCATGGGAAGAAAGTAATCCAAAGGAAGAATTGTCTTTAAGGAATAAATCGGTGGAGGAGGAAAACCCTGTAAAAGAAATTGGTAAGGAACAGTCAGTGTTAGGAAAGAAAGCAAGAAAACCTTCTGTCATAGGAACAAGAAAAAAAGAAGTTTCAAGAAAAAAGGTTTTGGACAACAGTAAAGGAAGCCATGATTTAATAAACAAGAAGATCATTACTTTTATGGAGAGCATTGCTCAACAGCAGAAAGAACATGACAGCTACTGTGTTTGAGCATCTGCTTGGTGTATCAGGCACTGTGCTAGGCACATTATATATGTCACCACATTTAAGTTGCACATGAGCAAATTAGAGAAGAGGAAACTAAAACTTGGACTGATTAAGTGACTTGTCTGAAGCCAAGCTTTTATCTAATGTTTGTCGATCTAAATTCCTTGTCCTAAGACAATGCGAATAATAAGGAGAAGACACACAACATAATAGAATTTTTTCCAGGTTGTGTCTTACCTTTAATCTCTGTTTTATCAGCAATTGATGAGGTGGATTATATTTCACTGTAATCATAAATTCTTTGACTCATGTATGTTTTTAAAATATTTTGTTTTAGCTGTAGTTGGACACATACTTTATTTTACTTTTATTTTTATGTGGTGCTGAGGAGCGAAGATCCACACATGCTAGGCGAGTGCTCTGCCTTTGAGATACAACCCCAGCCTCTTGACTCATGCATGAATACATTAAAAAGAAGTAGATCAGTGTTGTTGTTGTTGTTTTTCCCAATGCTGGAGGTTGAACCCAGAGCCTCACACATGCCGGACTAGTGCTCTACCACTGAGCTACATCTCCAGCCCAGATCAGGGTATTATAATGGAATTTACATGGTCCCTACCACTAGGAAAGACATTCCAAACATTTAATAACTGCTAGGATATGGGAAGAGACCTACCAAAAAGATTGCTTCTCTTCTGGAGCATAGCCCTCCAGGTCCCTGCTGTGGTAGGCAGTACCCTTTAGTTTCTGGGTGGGGGAAACTTTTGGGCAGTTGGGGAAAGAGCCCAGAGCAGTGGTTATCAACTGGTGTGGAGTAGTTCAGTAATTTAACAGCCAATATGGCCATCCTGTGCATATTAACTTAATGTCCTCTTATTTTAGGTAAGTTGGAGAAATACACAGAAAGAATCCTGTCCCCATATCTGTACTGTATAAGTAAGAACCATATGTTGGGATAGCACTCAACATATGGTTCTTACTTATACAGTGCAAATATGGGGACAGGGTTCTTTAGGTGTATTTCTTCAACTTACCTAAAATGAGAGGAATTTTTTAAAAGCAGAGATTAATTTCAAGTGTCACTTACCTGGTAAAGTGACCACTATCCTCAATGGGTGAGAGACGGCAGAAGCCCTGGCTGGGCTATTTGTGGGTAGGGAATTTCTGTCATAAACTTCTACTTCACACTCATACTTTCCTGTCTCTTCCTCAGAGGCATCATGGATTAGGAGTTGAGAACGAAATGAAGACTGCGAAACCTTCGTCTTCTTTTGGAACTGGGACAGGGAATCCCCCCATTCGATAATGCCATTGTGAGTGACTTGAATTAGCTGACGAAAGGCTTGAGACCCATCTGGCTGGAACCGCCACCTCACAGTGAGAGGCAGTCTGAGGTCAGAGTAGTCAGCCCCCGCTATGCAGGACAGGTCAAAGGTGTCCCCTAACTTCACTTGTGGCTGACGGCTCAGCAGATTAACTTGTAAACTTGAGTCTGCAGACAGAAAAGTGAAACACAATTTCTAATATGTTTACCAAGTCAAAGAGCAGATCTGTCAAGCTTTTTAGTGCTATCTTCACACGGGACTGTGCACCCATCCATTCTGAGGGCTGTGTATTTGGGGGTAGAAGCTGATTCACAGTTCAGTCTGTCCTGAGGGCTGATCTAGTTTCCCAAGCTGACCTACCACTGTTCTCAGCCCTGACAACAAACAGGCAGTATTTCTCCAGTCTGCGCTTGGACAGCTGCTGCCTGGGGGTGGAGCACTAGGGCCCCTCTGGTCTGGCCTTCTTCCTCCCACCCCCTCACCCTGCTCCTGGGGGAAGGGTCAGTCTCTCTTGCCCATGCCAGAAGAGACTCCAGTAGGCCAGGCCTGCAGCTGTCCTAAACAGGAAGGTGTAAGGTTTGGGGCACTCTCCAGGTCAACTCCAAATCATAGGACTTTCTTTTTAACCATGAACAACAACTTATGAGTTGCACTCTAAAGATAATCCTTGTAAAGATAAATAAATTTTAGAGGTTAATTGACAGAACTGTTAGCCTGAGACTGTGCTCTGTGTTCCTGAGGTACACATTTGCTTCCTGGGGGATTCAGAATGAAACACAACCAGATTGCACCTCAGAATAAGGGACTGATGTGCAAGTTCAGAAAAGGGTTTCTTGGGCACTTACTCAGAGATCTGACGGTGACTGAAATCTTGTGAGTCCAGTGCCGACCTCTGGCCTGGTTCTGGGTCCCTTCGGACACTCTGCACTCATACACACCGCTGTCCGAGACAGTGCTGGAGGTGATCTCCAGCTGGAAGGTGGCCCAGTCCAACTTTGCCAGCCTTGTGTTGCCATGGTAACCGGGGTCCCCAGAGGAGACACCCAACTGCACGGTGCCATCCTGCGCCATGCCAGCCACAAGCTTGGACTGGGTCTGGTCCTGTGGGATGTGCCACCAGGTCACGGATAGAGGACTCTCAACCCCGTCTGCCTTGCAGAGAAGGGCAAGCGTCTCTCCTTCCCACACAGCTTGCTGTCTGATAGATATGACCACACTTCTTGCTGTGGATTACAGATTTGAGAAGAAAAAAGTGTTTCAAGTAAACAAAAATATTTTCTAAGATGCAGTGAAATCTCATGACTGAGGACTTGACTAGCTTGAGACAAATCAGATTGGGCTGTTTCTTCACTTTCAGGAAAAATATCTGCTAAACCTTAAAAAGGCAAACAAATCAGCAGAAAGACTATCAGGAGAACCTACTTACACTCAAACAATTTCTAGTTTGCACATATTTTAAAAATCATTTTGTTAAATCAGCCTTTCCTAAAGAATAGGTAGTTGGGCAAACATCCAATAATATTTTGTTAGATTAATTAGGGTGGGTGTATGAGCCTGAAAATAATGAAGCTGTGCTCATTTAAATTTTTAGTTTTTTAGAATTTAGCCTTCAGAATTCAAAATGATCTTTTTCTTGCTATGTATCCTTCCCTAATCAGCCCTAATTAGTTTAGGATGTGTCTTATACAGAACAAAACATTGTTAATTAGATCTCTGCTCATAATACTGTCATAAAAATAATTACTTGGGGGAAAATTATATGCATACATATGTATGTGTGTGTGTGTGTGTATATATATATAAAATCTATCTATCTATCATCTGTTGTAAATGGGGAACCTGCTTATGTCCAAATTATGGTGTAAGATGACAAATGTAAGGCCAGCGCCCCAATGGGAAATTCAAGATATGTAGAAATGCAGACTTGGATTCGACAAGTGCTTATTGTGCAAGGTCTCATTCTGGTTGCTTTGTGGGCAATGCAAAGATACATGAAGGATACATCAGGAGCTCCTGCATCCTAGGCAGCTGGCACCAAGTTTAAGACCAAGACCCCTGGAGTCAGAATTACCCTGGGCAATACACTTGACCTCTCTGAGCCTTAGTTTTCTTTCCCATAGAAATGAGGGTAGTAATAGCACCCACCTTATTGCATCTTGAGAAGATTGAGCAAAGGGCACACCTAGAGGGCTGAGGCCGGCTGGCTAGGGAAAGTACTTGGTAAACTTTAGCTATTTGCTTTAGTGTTTAATAAGAGGCACTGGCAAAAGCAGAGTTAGTTCAAAGCAAAAAAGAAAAACAAAATAGAATTAGTATATTAGACATCTAAGGAGGAACTCAGTGAATCTGCAAATTGCTTTTCCCTGTGGAGGAAGGACTTCAGTCTTTAGCTGTTTTATGAACACATATGCATAAGTTATAAAGGCAAAAAGAAGGTTAGTGTCCATAAATAGGTTAAAAAAATAATGACAAACCTGCTTCTAAACTTTGGATATTGGAGGTACAATTATGCTTTACATTTTTTTTCAATATAAAAATGATTCAATGACTCACAATAGAAATTTAGAAATTAGAGGGGGAAATTATTACTCATACTCTCATCACTTTAACATAACCAATATGACTAGATTAAACTAACATCATTTTTTTTCTCCAATTAAATTTTAATTTTAAATAAATGACAAATGTTTTTTCAAAGTATAAGAATATTCAAATATCACATAGAATATATTTACACTAAAGGAAAGTATTTGTGGTTTATCTGAAACATAACTTTAACTGGGCATCATGCGTTTTGTCTGGCAGCCCTAATATATATTCACACACACACACACACACACACACACACACAACACACACACAGACCATTTAATACCATTTTACCTTATTTCCCCTGGATCCTCTATTTATGAGAACTCTAGTGTAATATGCGCCATGCGCCACACAAGGTCATTTTGGACAGCAGTCTCCTAAGGTTGTATTGCCTAATGATATCTGAGTTTGTGAGTCCACTGTATGGTATTGGTAAAACAAAATCCCCTATCATATTTCTCATGTCTTATTCTTAAGCAGTGCATGATATTTTTTTAATGAATATGTCCCTCAAAGTGGATACTAGATTTCTATACATTTGTCATTGGAAAAATAAAAAAGTAAAACAGTATACGTTATTTTCAAAGCAAAGAGAAAATTCTTTGCCACATGAGAAATGTCCAGGCTGACATGGAGCAAAATAAGGATCTTGAACCCCCATAAGTTCAGGGTTCAGTCCTACTTTTTAGATCTCTCCAAAGCAACCCCCCGTGAAATCCAAGAAGTATTTCTACAAATTTCAAGCCTCAGGTTAGAACAGAAGTTTCACAAGATCAAAGAACAAAAAGAAATTTCAGTATGACCAACAGCAGTTCCCATTCTCCCCTTGAGCAGATCTTGCGACAACTGAAGGGCTATGACTCCTACAACACCCTGCTGCTGCCACCCCGCAGTCCCGGAGAGAAGCTGCCCCCAGAACTGTATGAATACTTTAAGGAGGTGAAGAAGTCAAAGGAAGAGCAGATGAAGGCACAGGAGAATGGTGAGCACTTACCATGGCGAACCCTGGGCCCCAGCCACTGCCCTGGCCCTTCTGAATTACCCCTGAATTACTCCGCAATTACCAACCAATTACAGAGTACCTGCCCGATGCCAGGTGCCTTCTGTAACAGGACCCTTCCAAAATGGGTCCTGTTATCCCCAGGTTACGGATACAAAGACTGGGGCAAATTCTGCTCTCACTAGAGTTCAGTGTAACATCATTTTTTTTAATTAAGTTTTTTTAATTCATTGTGGTCATTAGTGCCTTATAGGAAGAAACAATAAATTTACTAAGTGTGTGTAAGTTACACATTCACAGTGATAGTGGATGCCCCCTTCTGTTTAAAATATTCATAGAATGATAAAAGTCTGCTCATACTTCAAACAATGGTTTGACTTTCAAAACAGAATGTTAAATAAGATCCTTAATAAATATGCTAATAAGTTTTCCTATCGCTACACATTAGGCCCAGCTTGGACTCCAGTCTACGCAAAGAATTATTTTTAGCTTTGGAAGATAACCCCACTGATAGGATTATGAGCTGCAGACCATAAAGCACACCTTTGGATCTTTTTGGCACAAATTCCCACATACTGGGCTTAAGAAAAGTTGCTGATATGTTCCAGGGAGGTTGAGAAACACAAAGGAGAGATTTAGCTCTGTGTGAATTTATAAACCTGCCTACATTGTTTTTCTGAATCCTAGAAAGTTAGACCAAATGTTTAGAGTGAAAACGACACCAACACCCTTCCTGGCCTATCACTCCAGACTGGAGTTTGTGCATCTTCATTCCTAGCCAGTGGGGAGATGGAGAAGAACACAAAAGGGAAATTTATCTATCCTTGGAAATGCCTCTAATGAGCAAGTGCAGCAAGAATAGTTTATCCTTAGTTTCATTCTTTAAATTTTTTTTAAATTTTATTTTGCTTTTTGGCAATTATTCTTTCTAGACTTTGAATTTAGCACTCAGCCCAGAGGATCCTAAAATCAGTTGTGAATTTGTCTGTTTTCACTCCACACAACGAGCAGTGATTATTCAAACATGTTTAAGGTCAGCCAAACTTCACAAAGCAAAAGCAAACTGAGTGGCTATCTTAGTCTGTTTTGTGTTGCTTTAACAAAATACCTGAGGCTGCGTAACTTAAAAAGTAAATAGATTTATTGTGCTCAAGGTCAGCTGGTAATTGGAGGGTCCAATCAGCATGGTGCTGGCTTCCTGGCAAGGGCCCTCTGGCTGCATCAGAACACAGCAGAGAAGCAGAAAGGGAAGTAGAAGTGGGGAGTGGATGGGGGGGCCTCACTTTATAACAATCCACTCTCCCAAAATAACATCAATGTGCTCACAAGGGTGGCCCCCATGATTTCATGACTTCAGCATTGCCACACAGGGGGCCAATGAACCATTGGTTTATAGGACAAACCATATCACATCAATGGCAGTGGCTTTCCCTGTTTCACACATCCAGACACTCAGAACCATTAGACAGACATCTCACCCCATAACACCAAAGGGCAGGGAACTGAGACTGTCGCCTCGTTTTCCTCTTCATTTCTCGAGTGAGTCAGAATTATGAGTAAGTATGATTCCCCACAGCAGGTTCCTGAAACAGGGGACTAACAGAAGGCCCCGGAAAGATAACAGCCCAGACTCAAGGTCAGTTAATGCGGTTGTTTATTCCCAAGAAAGAGGGACAAAGCAGCCAGTAGCTAGCCCTTTACTCTTTATTATTATTATTATTATTATTTAGTTTTGGATGAAACTTTCTTTAATTTATTTATTTATATGTGGTGCTGAGGATCAAACCCAGTGCCTCACACATGCTAGGCAAGTGCTCCACCACTGAGCCACAGCCCAGCCTGCCCTTTACTCTTAACCCACTCATCTCCGCCTCCTCGCCCCCCCAATGCACACACAAGTACACGCAAAGACAGAGGGCTTCATTAATACAGGTTTTCAAGAGAAACTCAATTATAAAAATGAGCACTAACAAGTCAGGCATACTGGTGCATGCCTATACTCCTAGCTATTTGGGAACCTGAGGCAGGAGGCAGGAGGATCACAAGCCTCCAGACTAACTTGGGCAACTTAGTTAGATCCTGTCTAAAAATAAACTTTCAAAAGACCTGGAGATGTAGCTCAGTGGTAGAGCACTTGCCTAGCTAGCATGCACGAGACCCTGGGCTGAATCTCCAGTGCTATCAAAGAAAAAAGAACAGATGGAAAATAAATAGAAGCAAAGAGTCTAAAGCAGCCAGAAGGGACTTGACCATGTAATTGTGTGTGCCATCATTTTACAGAGGAAGAAGCCGAGATTTCGAGAAATAAAGAAGTGTGTCCATAGTCAGGGCCCACTTAATGGCTCAGAAATGGGATCCAAAGATTTCCTGTTTCCTTTTTTTCCCTCCACTTCACCTCCAGCATGGTCTGGTTGGCATCCAACTCTAAGGGAAGACCTCCACTGTGCCCATGAAGGGGGGCCTGCCCAGTCCCGACTTCACCTACCTGCTGGCTCCCTCAGGCGCACGTGGCTGACTGGTGACTGCTCCCTCTGAAGCACCTGCCAGGAGCCCGTCCCAGCTCTCACCACCTCTGCCACTGCACAGCTGTAGTCGCCTTCATCCTCTGGGCCCGCAGAGAAGATCTTGAGAGAGAAAGCTTTAGGGTTCATCTTGGAAACCTGGAGCCGTCCTTGACTCGCTCTGTCTTTGTAGCTCATCTTCAGGTCCAGGACTCCACTGGCATCGATGCTGGCAATTTCAGTCCCATTGAGGAACCAAAAGCCCTGAAGCTGTGGGTCCCGCACACTGCCCACCGCCAGGCAGACCAGCTCCAAGGGCTTCCCTTTGGCAGACGTGCTCTCAGTTGTAATGCTGACTTTAAAATCTCTCCCTGCCAACAAAAGCAAGGCAGGTGTTTAGAAGGCCCACTGCATCCGTCCTGTCTGAACCAGAGGTGAGACCCCAGTACAGATACCACGGAGACTGCATTTTATGTGGTGGTTCAGCTCTACAGTTCAGGTAAGCTCCTCAAGGCCCCCCCCCCCCGCCCCCAAATTAGAGTAAAACATGCCCATGACTATTCCTCAAGTCAGGAAAAAAACAAAACAAAACAAAACAAACAAACAAAAAAACATGATTTTCTGAGTGCAACCCTAGGAAGCAAGAAGTATGCACAGATATATAAATTATACAGTTAAGTATGCATTTTAAATTAAAAAATAAAATAGTTTTGATATGTAGGATTATTGTAAATGATGATGTCTTTCTCTCTCACTCTCTCTTTTCATTTGGGCACTGGGGATTGAACCCAGGGCCTCATGCATGCTGAGTAGGCACAGTACCACTGAGCTACACCCCAGATCTTATTTCTTTCTCTCTTTTTTTTGGGGGGGGGGTCTGGAATATCCAGTGGAATTTTCCTAAGTTGAAAGTGTAAATGATGTGGTTCCACAGGACTCACTGAGATACCTGAGGCCAACAGGACCATTTTATAACGGAAGGGAATAATATGCTTCTTAAAAAAGAAAGAGCACTTCAATGACCCACCACTGGATCAATACTTTTAGCAATGGATATATGCGGTTTTAGCAACTCCCTTCTATTGGATCAAAGCCTCCATAGAGAGACCAGAAAACAGACAAGGTTCTGCTGCCTATTTTGACAAAAAATGTCAATGGATCACGAGGCGTGATGCCATTCCAACATGGACAGGGGTTCAAGTGGAAGGAATTTTAGCACTGACAGAGACAAGGCGTCCTGTTGGAAACTGGAACTCCATTGAGGCCCAGCTGTGGTGGTTGGTGGGCTTTGGAGAGAGACTGGTTTGCCTTTGAATGCCAGCCCCTGCGCTAACCAGCTGGGTGACCTCAGAGAAGCACTAGCATTGACTTCAGGTTCCTCATTTTTAAAATGGGAGTTGACTCCTTGCCTCACGGGGTGAATTGTAGGACTCAGTTAAATAATGTAGATAACGTGCTTACAAAGTGCCTGGCAAAAATAGTACCGAAACCCTGGCTATCTTGTGGAATCAATCTAACTTTTATGGGATATTTTTGGGGGGAGTGGGTACTAGAGTTGGAACTTAGGAGCACTCTAGCATTGAGCTACATCCCCAGCCTTTTTTATTTTTCAGTTTGAGACAGGGCCTCACTAAGTTGCTCAGGCTGGCCTCAACTTTTGATCCTCCTGCCTTAGCCTCCCAAGTCGCTGGTATTACAGGCATGTGGCACCATGCCTGGCTCAATCTAACCATGTAACATGCCTTGTCCCATATAGAATCTCCTATGAACCAAGCCAAAATGAACATCCTTCTTTTTAGTTATGCTGCCTAGATGACAAAAGCAAAACTGGTTCAATTTTTCTAGCTAAGCAATTTACAGTCAACCTAAGATTTAAAAAAATAGAAAGATGTTCAATAAATACTAGTGAATTCACGTATTTCCTGAGATGATAATTACCTGCTGGCTGGACCCTCAGAGTAGTTTGATCTGTCTCCTTTTTCGTGATGAATGTCCAGGTTTCATCTGGATCCTGGATCCACTCGGCTGCTTCACAGAACAGTTTGCCTTGATCGGAGGGCTGGAGATGGCCTATGGACAGTCTGAAGGTGGCAGTCCCAAGCTTGTCGAGCCGCACATCACCAGCTGCAAACCTCTTTGTATATGAGGGCCCAGGGGTCAATACAAAATCTCTGGAGAGAGAAATAATGCTGGTGGCTTGGCTCCTTCCTCCTTCCTGCAGCAGGTACCAGGTGATGGAGAGATGAGTATGTTGAGCTGTGGCTTTGGACGCCTCACAGGTAAGTTCTAGAGACTCACCTTCCTCCTTACTGAGAGTCTGGGAACTCATGGTGGCAGAGAGGGTATCTGGAATGACTAGAAACCAAGGAATGATGATAACCTGACGGACCCATCCTTGTCCAATTAGCCTCTGTAGGTGGAGAGGGTGCATCTTCTGGGTTGGTTTCTTCCTGGCCCTAGGCTTTCCCTCTTGCCAATGGGAACATTGGCATTTATGCTTCTATGGAACTTGACAAAGCAAATATCTCAGTGCCGTACGGACCCTGGCTTTGTGTCATTAGCATAAGCTGTAACCAATTTAGCTACTCCACACAGAGAGCTTATAGGGGAAAACCAACCGATAGCTACCAGACCTAGATTTTGACCCTGATTGTCCATCCAACTCCATGAACTTGGGCACAACACAATAGTTCTCTGGGCCTTAACCTGCTTCTTGTGAAATAAAAATTCTGAAATCTCTGCTATGAGTTATCATTCACAGCTAAAAGGCAATCCTTATCTAAGTTTCTGTAACTCTCCTACTACCTTACCATTTTCTTCTTTCTCAAATGAAATTGAACAGTGGAAACTCATGTGAAGGCAACTCTTAGACTGAGTCATTTAATATGGTTGAGCATCTTACTCGATGCAAGCATTATGGTAGGAGCTGAGATGAGCATTCTCTTTTTGAGAAGCTCAGAATGTGGTGGGCAAGGTGGGTACACAGAGCTAGTCACCTCGTAACTGGGTGAGTGGTAAGGTCAGTGGTGTGAATTGAGCATGGAGAGGAATGACGGAGGGGGCACTGCCTGAGTGCCCACTACGTGGTGCCATGGAAGAGGTAATAACACTGCCTCCTGAAGTAGATGTAGGAGTTTGCTAAGCTAAAAAGGTGCTGGTATTGGGCTGGAGTTGTGGCTCAGTGGTAGCGCACTTGCCTGGCATGCCTGAGGCACTGGGTTTGATTCTCGGCACCACATATAAATAAATAAAATAAAAGTCCATCAACAACTTTAAAACATATATTAAAAAAGGTGCTAGTATTTCAGGCAAAGGTTTTAGGATCCTCTCCTCATGGGTGTTGTGTTGGAGAATAGTCATTTGGGAATAATCATTTCCAAGCTATGGACAGATATTATAATACCAGATCTCTTACCAATTTACTGTTCTACCTCCAACAAGAGATACCATGGGGTGGGGGACCCTCAAAGATTTGTGGAATGCTGTTGCTATTACTAACCTATGTATACCTAAGTGTGAGGCTTCGGGAAGGCCTTGCACTTTCTAAATCTTCATGGCACAGAAGACTGGGAAAACTGAATTGATGATTTTTAAGAATAAGAGATACCTATTTGCAACAAATCTCCAAACTATCTGAGGGTGGGGACATTTTTCCCAAAGCAAACAGAACAAAATAAAGTCTGTCACATTGCAAGGCCTTGTGGTGGCGAAGACTGGCTTCTCGGGGGCTGGCTAGCAGAAGTGGACAAACAGCTTACCAGTTAGGTTGGTCTTCGCACTGTAACTTCCATAGTATTTTCCATCAGTGTTTGGAGTGTGACACTCATACTCGCCAGCGTCCTTCATCTGGAGCTTTGAGATGTGCAACAGGACTGAGTTGTCCTGCAGCCTCTCCACAGAGATGTCCTTGTTTCGTACCCGCTGAGCGTACATTGCGTAGGAGAAGGTGTCATCGTTGGTGCTAATGATCTGGACTTCCCTGGTCGGGGCTGTCAGCAGGTAAACAGACCACTGGAAATGCTGCAGGGAAGGTCCCTGATGGCCAGTGACCTTGCAGCCAATGCTGACTGGGTAACCTGCAGCTCTATACAGCGGTCCTTTTTGAACGGTTACTTCCCTCTGGCCGACGCTGAGCTTAGCTTGCAAGTAGGAGAAAGAACGGAGAATAAAAATAGATTAGTGCTCTGCTTCCCAACCTACCCCATTATGTAGTTCTCTTTATTACAATTCTGGTAAATGAGATTGCAGGTTATTAGCAATAATCAACTTGAATGTTCACCACCTTCTTTAGGCTGAGCAGCAGTGGAATGACTTAATGAGTTAATTGTTCTTTTATAACTTTAACTTCCATAGTCATTTCTAGTCTTTTTAAAAAATTTAGCTTTGCTGGGCACAGTGTGGCATGCCTATAATCCCAGCAATTTGCGAGGCTGAGGCAGGAGGATCACAAGTTCAAAGCCAGCCTCAGCAACTTAGTGAGGCTCTAAATAACTTAGCAAGACCCTGTCTCAAAATAAAAAATAAAAAAGGATTGCAGATGTTTCTCAGTGGTTAAACACTCCAGGTTTCAATCCCTGGTACCAAATAAATAAATAAATAAAAAGTTCAGCTTTATCCTTGTAACATGGCCACATCTATAAAAAAATTCAGCTTACCTAAGTGCATTCATTTTAATGTAAATGCAATCAGTGTATGATAATTGACTTTTATATTATTTTATAGGACAAATCAGCATGTAGTTCCTCAAACCTCAAATTCCAGGGTTATCTGTTATTCCCACAGAAGTGGTTGTTGGAGAGGCAAAGTCTGTGGCTCTGGCACGGGCAATCATTTTCCTACTGGTTGGTTGAAAATATTTGTAGTTCTCAGTCAGATCTTATGCAAGGTGGGCTAAAATTAGTATCTAAAGTGAAGTGACAGTAGTACTTCCCTTCTACACTGCAGTTTTGTTTTGTTTTTTTAAGTTCCTGGAGAGTCACTGTAGCTTTACTGAAAAGCTTCATAATGGATGACTATAAAGTCCAGTGTGATTTGGGATCGGAATTTATTTTAGTTCTTTTCTCACTAAAAGTTTTCAACTGGGACCACTGTGGAATGTTTTCTACTGAAACAAATCTTAAATATTAGGTCTAAAGGGGAAAAATGGGATTAAATGGTAGCACTTTGTTAGAAAAAAATTTGAAATCCAGCATTTTGCAGAAATCACACGGTATGTTTTATTAATGATTAATATTAAACGACCAATTCCTTTTGTGTTTCAAAAAGAACACAGACCAATGACAAAGGGGCCACCAGGGTGGGCTAGATCTTTCATTAGGGTCAGGGTTCAGTGGATGGGGGAAAACAAGGTGGAAAGCATTAGAAGGATCCAAAAGGGAGCCATGGCTGGTAGCATGGAGTTAATAGAGGTATAGAAGGTCTTCCCCTCCCCATGCTGGGGATCAAACCTAGGGCCTTATACATGCTAGGCAAGTGCTCTACCCCTGAGCCACATCCCCAGCCCAGAATAGAGAGTTCTTAAAAAGAAGAGAATTCACAAGAAGCAGAACATCTGCTGGTTTTGTGCCTCCACAAAGAGTAAAGGAGACTACAATGGGGGGTGAAAGAACGAACAAGGCTCATCATCGGAGAAAATGCCCGTTTATTGAGGAACAGCTCTGCATATTTATAGAGCCGGGGGTGGTCTGACAGTTATGACAATTTAAGAGTTTAATGGTTTGACAGTTGGCATGGGGTGCTTTCTGATTGGTGGGTAAGGATCATGTGAGCCAGCAGGGCTAGTCTGATTGGTGGGTAAGGATCATGTGAGTCAGCAGGGCTCACCATTGGATGGCTCTTCTCAGGGAATGGGGAAGTTAGTCTTTGGACCCAGGGTGACTCCCAACAGGGGGAAAAGTGAAGGAAAGGAAAAAGGACATTACAGAGTCCATGAAAAGGCTAAGTATAAGAATTTTAGATGAAATGGAAGCAATCCTAAGGGATAGAAGGGAACTACAAAACATAAAATGGGCAGAAAGTATAAGTGGTCTTCTGACATAGTCATCTAAAAACTATGTGTATGCTCAATCTGAAATTGGTGAACAAGCTAACCACACACAACCAGTCAACCAACCATACACATTGCCGGTAATCATTGAAAATACACTAATTTATTCATGAATCCCAATTAATGTGATATATTTATATTGTACTTTTTGTAATACCTAGAAATCAGAATTAGACCACTTGATAAAAATTTAAATTATTCCTTACCAAAAAGATACACTGCAGAGGCAATTTAAAACAATTTTAGCAATGTCATCTTAGAGAAATGTGTGCACTCTTCATTAAGCCTCATGTAAGAGAATATTTATACCCACACTGTTCATTTTAGCCTCAAACAAAGGGACTATGGTTATGTCCATCAACAGAATGGACACACTATGGCACATTCATAAAATGGAATATTACACAGAAATAAAAATTAATGAATGATAGCTATTTGACATAACATGAAGGACTATATTTGGTTAAAGATGCAAGACACTTTTGAACCTTTTTGCCACATACAGACTGAGTCTACTGTTTATTACAAAGTTTAAAAGCAAGCAAAACCACATTGTATTTTTTAGTGATGCATATAAGGGTTAAAATTGCTTTTTTAAAAACTAATCTTCTTTTTTTTAAAATGCCTTTATTTTATTTGTTTATTTTTATGTGATGCTGAGGATCAAACCCAGTGCCTCATGCATGCAAGGCAAGCGCCCTACCACTGAGCTACAGCCCCAGCCCTAAAATTGCTTTATAAGAGAAGCTAGGAGGTGGTTATAGTGAGAATCAGGAAAGTGATTGTGCAGGGAAGGATTGTGATCTGGTGGGAAGCAGAGCAAGATGGGTAGGACTTCCAGGGTCCTAACAATGTTGTATTTCTTGACCTAGGTTGTGATCACACTGGTTTTACTTTTTATTTTGCTAAACTATGTGTTTATGTCTTATTAACCTTTTCTTATATATTTTACCATTAAACATATATTTTTTTTTAAATGTGGATTTTGAGGTACCGCTAACCTGTTTATATCAGGGCATATTTCTGGAAATGATGTCAGTTTTGGTGTCCAGGCAATACTTGTCCAACATTTTCCATCACTTATCAGTGAAATGAGTACCACATTTGGAGAACTTTATTGTGAAAACCAGCACTTCATTTTCTACTGCTTTCTTTGCCGATTCGATACATATTTATTCAACCACTTATAGTATTTCTGATGCCCAAGAGGCTAAGAAATGAAGATGAGTTTGGAACAGTCTCTGACTTCTAGACTGTGTAATCTAGTCAAGCAGGGTGGAAGTCATCTCTCTTTGAGAAAGACATTAATAAAAGGACTTTGAGAAATTTAAAGAAAGCAGATCACATTTTTTAGGGGAGGGCAGTAGATGAGGCTATGGAAGATATGGCATTAGAAATGACTTTGAAGAATTGGAAAGATTAACAAAGTCGGGAGGAGATAGGGGCTTTTTAGGTGAAAGAGATTTTATGACAAGATGATATGTAGGAATAAAAAAAAGACTTTTTCAGACAATAAGGAGCAATCAACTGGAGCGGGGAGAGTTGCATTAAGGTTAATAGGAAGGGGTAAGACTAGCTAGGAATTTTGGATCCAGAGCATGAAGGAATTGACTATCATGTTTAAAAGTCTGGACTTGATTCATGAGGGGAATTCAAAGGGGGAATCCACTGAAAGTGTTTGGAAAGTCTCAGAAAAATTAACCTGTTAATTGTGTGGAGAATGATGAAAGTTAGAGCCCAGGAAAGAGGTGACAAAGGTACAGGGATGAAAAGAAAGGGACTAACTATATAGTTAGTGAGGAGATGAAATCTACAGAGTTTTCAGTGTTTTGGATGCTCAGAAATAGCAAGGTTAGGGGTTGGGATTGTGGCTCAGTGGTAGAGCACTTGCCTGGCATGTGTGAGGCCCTGGGTTTGATCCTCAGCACCACAGATAAATAAATTAATAAAATAAAAGATCCATTTACAACTGAATTTTTTTTTAAAGAAAGGAAATAGCAGGGTTAGTAGAGGGGTGGGAAGTAAGAAGAAATCAAAGGCATTGGGTTTTATAAGATTGGGAAAATAATGGTACTCATCAGAACTAAGGACATCAAGAAGAGTTACTATTGTTGCTGTTGTATGTTCAAGGGTGAGGGAGAAGATAATGTATGTAATTTTTGGAAATTCAAAAGTTGAGTGCCATGGAATAAATAGGAAGGATATCTAGCAAACATTTGGAAATAATATTTGGAAAGTGTGAATGTGTGTGTATTTTAATTTAAAGTCTACTCAACCTATTGAAAACATTTGTCATTTAATCCTTTCCAAAACTCTGTGGCGTCCCCCAATTTAGTCATGTCAAAACTCATAAGTGAGCAAGATCCTGGGGCTAAAATATTCCAGAAGATGAACCGGCATAAGCGAAAACAGAGAAAAAGTATGGATTTAAAAAAAAAAAAAACTAATTGTGATGGTCTAGTTTGGTTATATTATAGAATATGAGTGGAAGGACCATGGAATTATCACTGGAAACATTGATCAGGTTATATTCTAGAGGAACCTGACTAATAAGACTAGGAATTTATCCTTCATCTAAGAAATAAATTTTTTGAAAAAGTTGTAGTGAAAAAACAAAAAGCATAAGTGGTTGAGTCAAATTTGAACCCAGACCTTTCTCCGTGAAACATCTTGAAGCAATTGAAGCACAAGCCAAGGCTGTGTGTGTGGTGTTTTCACTGCCTTCTGTAAATCCTGTTTGTAACTAGAGAGAGTTCTGAGCAATAGGCAAAGGTCAGGTCAGTTCCGTGTAGGTATTGAGACACGTTATGAAATATAAGGAAGACGGTGCAGGAGAGAATCCTGGAGAGTCTCTTCTTAGAAGATGGATGAGGACCAAAACCTACAGGAGGTTTTGGAATGGTAGGAGGTTGGAGGGCAGCCAGGACACAGTGGCTTGGAAAGCAAGGGCAACAGAACATTCCAGAAGGAAAGGGCTTGTCAGCCCCGTGGAAGGCTGCTGGGAGGTTGGGGTTGCTCAAGGCAGAGGAGACTCCTTTCAGACCTTTGTAAGAGATTTCATTAAAGCAGAAGCAGCTTCTTCCAGGGTGGGAAGTGACTGCGGGAAATGTAAATTGCTTCAAGATGTTTCATGGAGAAAGGGAAGAGAAGACTGGAAGGGCAGCCAGGAAGTGTAGTTGGGTGGAAAAGTAGTGAGGGGTGGAGAGGACACTGGTGTCTTGGCTTGTTTCTGGGCAGAGGCAGCAGTAGGGGGGTAGAGATGGAGGAAACCAGAGAGGAAGATGAATGGAGTAAGGCCCTGGTGGAGCCTGGGCTCAAGAACATGATTGTGCTGTGGGCTGAATGTTTGGGTCCTCTGAAATTCATACATTGGGATTAATCGGGAGGCGGGGCCTTTGAGAGAGGTAATGAGGGCTCCGAATGAGATTCGTGACTTAGGCAAGAACTTGGGGAGCTGGCAGTCCCTGTGCCAGGTGAGGACACAGCCAGAAGGTGCCATCTACTGAGGGAATGAGCCTTCTCAGACTCCAGATCTGCTAGGTCTCCACCTGGGACTTCCCAGCCTCCAGAACCGTGAGAAATACTGGTGGACAAGCCGGTCAGTTTTTGGTATTTTTGGTACTGCCATTGGAACAGACTAAGATGTACTACCTTCTCAGACAAGGAAAGAAACAGTGTGGAGATTTCATAGGTTTTTGTCAGGGCGGGAGGTGGGGAGGTTGGGGATCAAACCTAGGGCCTCAGGTATGCTGGGCACATGCTCCACCGCCACATCGCTCCACCCAGCCCCAGCACAGCACAGCTATTTTTGAGGTGCAAAGGAAGGACTGTCAGAGATCAACTCCAATGGCTGTGCTCTGGGATCACACACTGAAGCACCTTATTATAAACACTGTCTTTGTGGCTGTTTCAAGGACATACCTCTCTTCCTCCTAACAGTGAAATGCCTCCGAGGGATGGCCCCTTACTTTCTCTTTAAAGGGACAGAAGATTAAGTCACTTTGCAGAGTAGCTAGTTTCTTTTCTGATGAATATGGAGCCTGGCACTGACACACTACGTCAGGGGTCTTGTTTTTGAAACAACAAGAATTCCCTTGATGATATGGGTTTTCTTTAAAACATGTCCCTGGAATTGTCAAATCACCATTTCAGTATTATTTGAATGGAAAGTATTAGTTTGAAAAATACAAAATGGCCCATTATTCAACTATTTTTGATACCCAAACGCAGCAATTTCTAATAATTCCACTTTATACAAAACCTACCTAGGGAACAGTCAACGTGCCAAACAACTTCTCTTTCTTTACACATATAAAAACTCCTATGTGCTTAGAGACTGAGATAGCTTGAATCCATAATTAAGTGGAACCTTTTATTTTTCTTCTATGAATACAAACTCAGTGGACAAAAATAGCCCCTCTCCAAAGCTCTCTCCTGTTAATGTCCTTTATTTGCAGGATCTAGCAGATGAGACTGAATGCTAAGTCCAAGGATGGACTTACCCATCATTACACTAACTCTACCTAGCACCATATTCTAAACTATGAGTCAGTCTTTGTATTTATTGGGAAAAAAAGATAAATGGAGGAGCTCAGTGGTAGAGTTCATGTTTAGATGTGCCAGGCCCTATCGGTTAGACCCCCAGTACCACAAACACACACAAAAGAATAGGGACAAGTTTACATTTGCTAAACTTCATAACTGATTGATTTATCTTCATTTAATTAATTTCTTTCATTATTTATTTATTTATTTTTGTGGTTCTGGGGTTTGAACCGAGGACCTTGTGTATGTAAGTCAAGCACTCTACCAATTGAGCTACATCCCCAGCCCCTCCCTTTATTTTTTTTGTAATAACAAATAACAGACTTCCAAAACTTTTTTAAGTTACTTCTTGATTTATGTACTCTTCACATTAAAAACTGTGGTTCTGTGAGAGCTGGGGTTGTGGCTCAGTGGTAGAGTGCTTGCCTAGCATATGTGAGGCTCTGAGTTTGATCCTCAGCACCGCGTATAAATAAATGAAGGCCCATCACCTACTGATAAAATGTTTTAAACAAACAAATCCAAAAACTGTGGTCCTATACAAAACTAGTGCTCACAGGAGTCAGAATTTAGAAGAAATAAATATGTAGCCCAGTTTAGGTCATTGTTTAAGTAGATTAAGGAAAAGTTTCCAGTTTTCCCCTTTTTAAATCTTAATTACCGTCTTCTTTTCCCTCGATATTCTAGCGGCTTAGAAAATAAATAAATAAATAAATAAATACCCCCAAGCAGCAACAACTGGAGCAACACAGTGTGCGTGTGAGAGAGAATTTGCAATTCTCTGAATTATTGCACAATGTAAACCTAGTTTCCTCCTTTACACAAAGCAAACATACAATCTAAACACGCAAAGCACATAGACTTGAGAATCAGAGTCAGACAACTCAAAAGGACAAAAAGAAACACTCCAGCCCCTGAATGATCCCAGCAGGCACCTATCCATCAACACCTGCCACAACAACCTGGCAGACATTGATTGCCCAGCATGTGTCCTAGTAAATTTCCCTGCAGGTTGCCTCTCTCCCTTCAGGGCCCAAGTCTGGTCCTCACCAGTGTGTCTCTTGAGTCATCAGCCTAGTTCAATTAAACCAATGTTTATTGAGCAACTCTTTTGTGCCAAATGCTGCACTCTTAATTTTTTGCTACAACCTTGGTTACACTGATAACAGCTTGGTTCGGTTACCCCCAACATCCCAGCCCTTAAGTTTCCTGTACTAACTCCATTCAAGTCTCCCCAAAGCAAAAGTTCTTGATGTGAAAAAAGGGTCCATGAACTAGGGTGAAAAAAAACCCTACTTCTTTATTTAAATTAAGCTGTAATGGAAATTTAGTATTTCCTTCAATTATGAATGTAGACAACAAATCACAGATATTCACGTATCACATACCAGTTGTGGCAGCCGAATTAAAAATAGTATTCTTAGTCATCACTTCTCTGAAGTTTGGTGGTTAATAGATCTATTGCTAGATCTTGTTAGATGATACATAAAGAAACAAATTAATCACTACATCACAGCTTATTAAGATATTTTGATAACTATTCCAATATAGCTGATTTCCTCCACAATCCTATGCATTTTATTTTATGCATTTAAATATTTATTCTGAGATGGGGGAGGGGTCTATAAGCATCACCAAATGCTAAAGATACCTGGATCACACAAAACACCTTCTTCCTGTTCTACTTGGTCTGGAACTGTTTGATTCCCTGCCCAATTCATCTGATTCTCCCCTCTACCTCCAAATTTCCTTTTCTCTACCCTGTCCTTACATATATAAATAGATGTTCCCAGACCAGATAGGACCTTCCATATGGCCTTGGGCACAGCCAAGTGGCTCTTCCTGTCCGCTTCTCAGTTTCTTAGTAGTGAAAGCCCACTTTATTCCAGAACCTTCTTTTAGCTTTGCTCTCATAACCTTCCCTTTCACCCAGGAACATGTCCAAGGTGCATTTAACTAATCAAGCTCTTAACTTCAGGCAAGCTTTAAGTTCTCCTCTCAGGCTGGGGAGCAAAGCTCTCAGTCTCTCTTGGGATGTTCAGCCCATGAAGAAGAAGGAGAGGCAGGCCTAGGCCAAACTGTCAGATCAGGCAACATACAAAAACATATTAAAAAAAAAAATCCCAACAGAATCAGGTGCATGGGACTCAACCAAGCATCACCACTCCCTGCAACTCAAGGATGTCTGGGGAGGCCAAGCACTGTTACATTGCCAACGCCAGAAGCAGGTGCCACAGTTAGCAGCTGTTCCCGTAAAGACTAAATTGCTCCATCGCCCAGTAGTGTTCACTGGACTGGCTCCTGCGATGTTAGAAATACAGAATTATGAAACTTACTTAGACAGAGAAAGAAAGGTGCCACGTAGAGAACGTGAGCCATTTGGACCAGACTTCTCCCAGCGGCGCTCAGAAGCGGAGTGACAACTGTTAGGCTCTCACTGCAAAGGTAAAGAGGAAGTGACAGTGTGGTTTCCAGTTCATGAAAAAACAGAAATGGCTTGCAAAAAGCAAAGTTGGTTATCTTATATGGTTCTCTGCTAATCACTTAGATGTGGGTGTAAAAAAAAAAAATGATCTTCATGGTTAATTAACATACCCATGTAAAAATAAGATGGGACTCATCCTGGTTAAACATGTATCATTTGGCAATGATGGGGGAATTTAAGTAAACCGAATAGACAAAAAAGCCACCAGAAATGATCTCTTCTTGACCTTTCCTCTTCTCCCATCTTGAGAGAGTAAACAAGAGAAGGATCCCTAGGAAATATGAACTTGGAGTCAAATGAAGTGTGAAGACGAAGGTTCTGGGGTCAGGTTGCCTGGGATTGCAACTACTTTTAGTAGCTGTGTGACCTTAGAAAAGTTAATTCACCTTCTCAAACCCTCACATGTGATATGGCGACACTCATAAGATGGCTGAGAGAGCTGAATGAGCTAATTTGTTCAAAGTACTTGGAACAATATCCAGTCCACAGTAAGTGCTCACGAACATTGGCTACCAACATCACCATCATAGACATTTAAGTGAGTCCACCTGTCCCACGTGGGTCCAACACTGGCGCTGAACCCAGGACGATGCATCCTACTCCAGTCCTTAGAAGGCAAGATCACACAGGGACGCACTCACTGAGGACATCAGTCTCAGCCTCTGGGCCTTGGGCAAGCCTAGATTTAGATTGGTCAGTAACAAAGTCGTCTGTCCTGGGCCACAGATTCAGGCAGATCCCTGCTCTATCCATCCATCCACCCAGCAAGCCAGTCAGCCAGGGATTTTTTTTTTTTTTTTAGTCCTCCTGTGTTCTAGGTGTGAGGTAGGGTTTGCTCATACAAAGATGGATGTTCGAAACCGTGCTTTTATTGTCAGGAGACTCCCATTTAATCAAATATCACAATGCAATGTACAACAATCAGTGTGGCGGAAGAGTGGGGGAAGTTGGTGGGTAGGAGGGAAGGCAGATGGATGAGACTGGACCAAAGGAGACTGGACCAGGGAGAAGCAGGGCAAGGGACAGTTGGAGAGAAACTGTCCAGTGTGGATAGTGACCCACAGGCTGTGTCTTTTGGTTCAAGTAGATTGAAGTGTGAGGCTGGGGTGGAAGGACAGAGTCTGTATAGCTTGGCTGGGGCAGAGCTTAGTGGCCTTTGGATGCCAGGCCCAAGAGCTTGGCTTTTGTCTTAAAAAAATGTGTGTGTGGGGGGGCTATTAAGAATATAGTCTGGTCAGATTTTCTTTTAAAATGGAATTCCATACTTGTGTATTTCTAACTGGTTGAAAGGTGAGGGAAGGAGACAGGGTTATAAGCAAGAAGGCCAGTTACATGATTTTTTCAAAATATATTTTTAAATTTATAGATGGACACAATAGCTTTATTTAATGAATTTATTTTTATGTGGTGCTGAGGATCGAACCCAGTGCTTCACACTGCGAGGAGAGCGCTCTACCACTGAGCCACAGCCCCAGCCTTAGTTACAAGATTTTTGTAATTGAGCAGCGATGAAGGCCTGGATTAGGGCATTTAAACCAACGACAGAGGGATAGACAAAACAACCAAATACCTCCTGAGTACTCGGTAGAAAAGAAGTTAAAGTGCTAGAGATCCATCCGGGATTAAAGCAGGGCCTTTCATAGCAATGAGTTTGCGATGGAGGAGTTTGGTGGAGGTGAGTGGGAAAGAAGGACATGGCTGATTGTCACACACAGGAATTAGATGAAGCCTCCTAGGAGACAAAGAGATGTGGACATTCCAGAGAGGGAGAGGGTCTCAAGGACAGGAAAACCTTCAGGGCAAAGGTGGCGTTTTAAGGTAGAATTTGTTTTCTCAGTGGGAACTATAGTGGACTAGGGTAGCCTTCTACACACTTAGTCCAGAAGCTTCTACCTTCATGCACTCTTTCTGTTAAGGTTTAGATGTGGTGTCCCCCAAAGTTCACGTGTGAGACAATGCAAGAAGGTTTGCAGGAGAAATGATTGGGTTATAGCTTTAGCCTGATCAGTGAATTCATAATCCCTGATGGGATTAATTGAACAGTAATGGAAAGCAGGTGGGTGTGGCTGGAGGAAATGGTTCATTGGGGGCGTGGCTATGGGGTGTATCTATTTTGTATCTCCCGAGTGGAGACTGTCTTTGCTTTCTGATCACCATGATGTGAACTGCTTCCTTCTGTCACACTCTTCCACCATGATGTTCAGCCTCACCTGGAGCCCCGAAGAATGGAGCTGGCCTCCCGTGGATTGAGACCCCTGAAACCATGAGCCCTCAGATAAACTCTTCCTCCTCTACAGCCGTGCTGGACGGGTCTTTCAGTCCCAGTAGCGAAATAGCTGATTGAAACACATTCCTTCTGCCATCCATCTACCCACCCACCCACCAAGCCATCCCTCCTTCCCTCTGGTTCTATTCATTAGGAATGATACTTAACCCTCAGTCTCCTAATACTAGTTAACCTACCCGTGTTAAAGTTTTTAGCGAAAAACTCTGCACTTTCCTATGGTTCTGTGCAAGGCAATGGAGGATAGAAGTGTAGGAAGGGTTCTGCCCTCAGGAACTTGGAATCTAGTTTAATAGACAACTGTAGATAAGGAACAGTAACCATATAAGACAGCACGTATCCTGTGGCCAATTCACGGTCCAGGCAAGAAATCCCTAAAGAGCACTTAGAAAAGCCTGGTTTCAGTATTTGGTACTATTCAAATAGGTAGGGAGGAGAGGAAAGGACATCCCAGGAGGGAGACAGAGAGTGCAGAGAGGGAGAGACAGACATGTGTAGGGTATATGTAGAGAAATATTGAAGGGCAGTTTGCTTAGAATGATTTCATACTAACTCTCTAATCTGTTGACTACAGTATCAATGGGACTGAAAGTACAAGGATATGTTCACTGTTTCAGTTAGGGAAGTCATGGGTCACGTCTACACACCAATGTCTTGGGCAAATGCACTATATTAGTTAGTAAGTGCTGTGTAACAAACAAACACAACGCTTTCATGCTTCTACCAGTAAATACTTATTTTTATTGACAAGCCTGTGGGTCAGCTGGATTCAGGGGAAGTATGGTCCAGGAGGGTCTTGACTGGACAAATTAGCTCTCTTCCATGTGTCACACATCCCTCTGGCCAGGTGGCTTTTGCATATTTTCCTGATAATGTCAGGGGTCCAAAAGAACTAGTGAAAACACTTCAGTCCTTTTTCGCTGGTTTGTTTTTGTTGCTGGGGATTTCACCTAGGGGTGCTTAATCACTGAGCCACATCCTCAGCCCTTTTTATTTTTATTTATTTATTTATTTTTATTTGAGGCACGATCTTGCTAAATTGCTTAGAGCCTCACTATGTTGTCGAAGCTGGCTTTGAACTTGTGCTCTTCTTGCCTCTGCCTCCCAGGTCGTTGGGATTACAGGAATGCACCACGGCACCTGGCCACCTCGGCACATTTTGAAGCTTCTACTTACATTATGACCACTGACAACCTCAGTCCAAAGCAAGTCACGTGGTCAAGCCCAAATGCAGGATGAGTTAACAGACTCTGCATCTTTAATGAGGGGAACTGACAAGTGACATGGCAAAGGGAAAGATGTAAGTAAAACCTGGGGGTCAGTACAATCAATTTGCCACGTGCACCAAAAAGAGAATGGCTTTAGAAATAAGCATTAACCACAGAGACAGTCATTGCCAAGAATACAGAGTACTCGCAACCCTGAAATATATACAACCCAGTGAAGGCTATGCAACTTCTCATTCCTGGCTGTTGCCAAAATATTTTTTTTTCCTCTTTCTATTTTAGTGGCTCCATTTCTGCCAGAATTTAACATTGACAGGGTGATGTCGCTTCTTTTCTTAGAGGGAAAAAAAGAAGCTTTTTGTTGTCAAGGGAAAAAAAAAGTAGAAGAAAGAAAGAAAAAAATAGAGCTGGCAAAAGACAGTTCTTCTATTGCCTTGGGAATCACTGCATTGCAATTGTACCAGCTGAAAGGAATGTAAAATGTGGTTCCTGCTCCAAAGGGAGGGAGGGAGGGAGGGGGCCAGTACTGGACAAAGCAACCAGGAATGCACAAAAATGGAAAATTCTGTTCCATTTTCTGCAAAATTAATAAAAAGAGATTTTTTTCCCCAGGTTGATGTGCTCCAAAATTAGTTACAGAGATTTATAGAAATTGCAAGTATTGTGGTCTCTCATCATAAGCCTTTAGGAATAAACAGGGACCTCACATACCAGGTTCTGTGCAAGGCATTTCACAGGCATAGTTTTATAGGGTAACTCACACCACTATGTGGTCGGCATTGCCAATCCCATTTCGTAGATGAGCAAACTAAGACTTGGAGTCATGGACTCACCTGTCCCCCAAATCACAGGGTAGAAAATGGCTGGATTCTAAGGCACCTCTTCACGTCAACACATCTGCTAGCTTTGCTACTTACGATTTTTGGAAGGCAAAGGGTGGGATAATGAGTGGTTGGAGGAGGCAGGAAAACATCTAAACAGTCAGCAGGAAGCCTATCATTATTTTGACCCTTTTCCTATCCAAGTTTTTGTATTTGAGGTTAAACTGATTGCTACTCTACAGGTCCTGGACTTAGCAATGCACAGGAAGCCCTGCAGCTGAGCCTCAGGTCTACATGTAGAGAGCATCAAGCTGTCACCCCACTAGATAATACCACAGCAGTCTCAGTCAACCCCCTCATGCAACTGGGCCCAGGTGCGGCTCAGCCCTGTGAGGGAGGAGGGTGCCCAGGTCTCTGCTCCAGACCTGTTACTTTTCTCGGCTCGACTTCACTAGGAGATGACAATTCCTTCACCAAGGCAGAAGAGGTTTTTAAGTGGGCAACAACACTTCATCTGTGGGGAAAAAGCATGAGCTAGATTTTTGTGAGCAGAGGCAAAAGCCAGGGCGTGGGGTGGGTTTGGGGAATAGGGATTTGCTTGGCTTCCTGTTGAAACAAAGGAGCAGTGGATGGGATTCCTGGGCACTCTCCTGTTTTCTAAGCAAACATGTCCTTGGGAAGGGCTATTCCTTAAGTTTCCTATGCAGGATCAACTGGCAACTTTGATGAGAACAATGTGTGGGGCCCAGTGTAGGCTCCAAGAGAGGAGGGGAGGAAGGAGAAGGTACCTCCCATCCGCTTAGGAACAAACACCTCTCCACTGCTTACTCAGCTCAAGTGCTTCTTACTAAATCGCCAATTCTTACCCTCGTTCCAACAACCCCATTAGTGCCTCTGACCCCTCTCTTCAAACTTTGCAGTTTCTGGGTGGACCCTCTGTCTTGCTTTTCTCTCCCTGGCACTGGAGTCCACTAAAATCTGGACTTGGATTCATGCAAACATCCAGGGTCACAAGGGTGCCCATTGCTCTCTTGACTTGTCCTTCTGTGGCATGAGATACAGCTGGCCACTGGCAAACCTACTTGAATTCTTTCCTCACCTCTGATACCACTCTCTGCAGGGTCTTCCCTGCAGAAGTTCCTTCTCACTGGGTCCGCATCTCTGGTACCTCTGATACTGATGCCTTCCATTCCTCACGCGTACACTGCCGTCCCAGAGGCTTCCAACTCCAGGGTCTCCCTTGAGCTCCCGACCAGTTACCAAGCTGATGCCCCACAGCTCCACCTGAAGGCCCTTTAGAAACCTCAAATGTGAGTCTACCATCAAAACCATTGTTTTTCTTTTTCACTGGTATTGTCTATGGTGGCTTCCACTCAGACACATGGTTCCAATTTGGCCGCCATGCTGCTTCCACATCCAGTAATGACGTCCTATCAGTTCTCCTTAAAATATTTTGTATTTCACTTATTTTTGAGATGTGGTTTTACTATGTTGCTAGGTTGGCCTCAAATTCCTGGGTTCACATGATCCTCCCACCTCAGCCTCCCAAGTAGCTGGGGTTACAGGGGCTTGTCACTGTGCCCAACACTGAAGTCCTTTATGAAGTGATTCTGTCTGTTGCTGTCACACTTGGGGGTCCTCATTTTTTTTTTTTTTTAAACCTGGACTAATGTAGAACACTTGGTTTTCCAGCCTTGTCCTTCCCCCTTCTCCTGCTGCCAGAGAGACCTAAAATACAAATAGTTCTGCGCTTTTCAGACCAGACTTTTCCGGAGGCTCCCCAACCATTTCCAGAGGGTCAAGTTTAGACTCCTTGAGGTGAACTTTATAAGCTACCTGCCTTTGGACTTTCACCTTCAGAAGTTCAGGGCCATTTGTATTCCTCTGGACCTGTCTTACCAGTGTTTCCCTCTTTAACTTTGCCAACACTCTTCCTTCTGCTTAAAATCTTGCCTCATCCCTACCTGCTAAATGTCTTTTTGTTTAAAAATTCAAGTAGCTGGGTCTGCATCTCCTTTGTGAAACCTTCCTGAGCTCTTTGGATAGGGCTCACCACTCCCTCTGTGCTGTCAGTGAACTTGCATAATTTCACTTTTGGATAGTAATCAATTATTCACACGACTCTCCTAAGACCATGCATCATTTCCTAAGGGTAGTTTCTAATTCTTATTCATCTTTCTAGCGTTTCAACAAATACTTACTGAATGTCTGGAATACCAGGCACCGAGGCTGGTACAGTGATTAAGAACATGCAAAGACTTTGGAGTCAGATTACTCAGGGCTGCTAGTGTGTGTGTGTGTGTGTGTGTGTGTGTATTTGTGGTGGTGGATGGAGATTGAACCCAGGGTCCCATGAATGCTGAGAATGTGCTCTACCACTGAGCTTCACCTCCAGCCCATAGGGTTTTTAGTTGATCAATTAGGAGAACTTGCAGGTAAAGCCAAGGCCATGTCTCTAAGACATTTGTTGCCACCTAAACCATACACGTGCCCATTTATTCACCAATTTCTTGACACTGACCCAGGTCTTTTCTTTGAACTTGGGTCTGTAGCCTGGAGTGTCTTACCACTCTCTCGCACAGACAAAACCTATGTTGTCTTGTCTAAAAACTTCAGGTTTGATTTTTTTCAAGTGGAGAAAGAACTTTAAAAATTGTTAAGTCAATGAAGTACAGAATTCTTCACGTTTTGGTTATCTCCTACTTGTACCCTGGGTCTGTTTTTTTTGTTTTTTGTTTTTTTTTTTGGTGCTGGGGATTGAACCCAGGGGTGCTCAATCACTGAGCTATATCCCCTACCCCTTTTAATATTTTTAGTTTGAGACAAGGACTTGCTAAGTTGCTTAGGTCCTTGCTAAGTTCCTGAGGCTGGTCTCAAACTTGCAATCCTCCTGTCTCAGCCCCCCAGCTGCTGGAATTACAGGCATGCACCATGGTGCCTGGCCACCCTCAATCTTTTATAGTTGTTTTGCCTATACCGAATTTGGTAGCATGTTGTTTTTTTTTTTTAAAAAAAAGCAATTTGTCTGAGTCTTTCCAGAGAAGTCATCTTTTTTATTGATACCTCTTTTTTAAATTATTGGGTTAAAAAACACATAACATTAAATTCATCATCTTAACCCCCTTTAAATGCACAGTTTATTAGTAACTATATACACATCATTGTGTAACAGATCTCAAGAACTTTTTCATCTGGCAACACTGAAATTCCACACCAATTTTCCCTCCCCAGCTCTTGGCAACCACATTTCTACCCTCTGTTGCTATACATTTTATTTTAGATACTTTAAATGAAAGGAACCATACATATTTGTTTTTGTGACTTGGTTTATTTCACTAGCATAATGTCATCATGGTTCATCCACATGGTAGTATATGTAAGAAAAATCATCCTTCTTGATAGCTGTATAATATTCTATTATATGTACATACCACATGTTCTTTATCTGTTCTTCTGTGGATGGCATTTGAGGTTGCTTCCACCTCTTTGCAAGTGTGAATGCCATCATGAACATGGACATGCAATGTCTGATATATCACTTTGGCTTCTTTTGGATATATGTACCCAGAAGTGTGATTACTGAATCATCGGGTAATTCTATTTTTAATTTCTTGAAGAATTCCCCCTATTTTTTCTGTAATGGCAGCACCAATTCACATTCTCACCAACAGTGCACATTCCAATTTCCCTTCATTCTTGCACAAGAATAACACTTTTCTGTTGAGAGTGGGCCATCTCAATGCACGTCAGGTGATATTTCATTGTGGTTTTGATTTGCATTTCTCTTATGATTACTTATGCTCAGCATCTCTTCATGTGCTTGCTGGCCATTTGTATATATTCTTTGGAGAGTTGTCTTCTCAAGTTCTTAGCCCAGTTTTTAATTGGGTTGCTTTTTGGCTGCACAACAAAGTCTGGGTATTAAACCCTTATCAGTTATATGCTGGTAAATATTTTCTCCCATTCCGCTGGTCAGTTTCACTCTGTTGATTGTTTCCTTTGACATGCAAAAGTTTTTTAAGTTTGATATAGTCCCATTTATCTATTTTTGGTCTTGCTGTTTATGATTTTAGTATTATATCCAAGAAATCATTGCCAAATGCAGCGTTCTGAAGCTCCCCCACCCCTTGTTTTACTTTAGGATTTTTATAGCTTTCGTCTTACATTTAGTTTTTAATCTACTTTGAGTTAATTTTTATGTGTGGTGTGAAGGGTCCAACTTCAATCTTTTGCATATGGATATCCAGTTTTACCAACAGTTCTTCCCTTCCTCCCTCCCTCCCTCCTTCCTACAGAAGACTGGGCCCAGGGGTGCTACACCACTAAGCGACACCCCAGCCCCTTTTGTTTTTTGAGGCAGCATCTCACTAAGTCGTGTAGGGTCACAGTAAGTTGCCCAGGCTGGTCTTGAAATTGCAGTCCTCCTGCCTCAGATCTTCTGAGTTCCTGGGATTCTAAATGTGTGCCACTGCACCTGGCAAGAATATTTCTTGATGACTTTCGTTAATGTTGACATTTCGGTGGTTTACATGCTATTAAATAAATTTATATAATTATGGCACAAATAGATTTGGGAATACGGAGAACAGAGATGACCCAGGTGAGCAGCACCTCTGTGGGTGGGGCGGGGTCACGGAGGCCTATCTCAGCAGCCTATAAGCCCCAAATGGTCAGTGTGTACTAACCATGTCATTTTATCTAGCTTCTCAGTGCTTTAACATCTGAAGTTTTGCTTCTTCTGGAGAGACCGTCCCTCCTGGGGCTAGCCGATTACTAAGAGGGTAAAGGACTCAACAGAGAACTTGTCTTTGCTATGCAAGCCAACCAATCCAGAGCTCACACCCGCCACCTTCTCTATCACACTCAGGACCCTGATCCCCGCGTCTTAATCACCCCGAGGTCATGTCCCAGACAGGGACAGTTCCTACGTCCCAGGACATGCTGAAATCATTCAACTTAGCCAATCCTAAGTCGGCTTACTTGGACTTTCCAGTTTCTTCCTGGGAAAAGAACCACAAAGGCTCTCATCTGCTTTTCCTTCTAATTGACCTCATTGCTTCCCTATTGCTTCCCCAGGTGTCCCCCAACCCTCCGCAGTGTGGCACGCCTCCTGATCTGTTGGCCCTGCCATACCAAATAATAAAATCTAAAGAGTGGGCCATGCACACTGGCCTGCAGGTTAGAGGCGATGGGAGTGGCTTTCATTTGAGAACTTCTGCTGCAGCCCCCCTCGGGGTGACTCAGACTGTGACCACATCCACTAGATACTGGGCACCTTGTAAGAATCCCAGGGCTAGTTGTTATCACCACTTGGTACTGGGGCCACAGTGTTGAACGGTCCCAATCCTCAAGACACTCTCAGACCACCAGAGCATTTGGTGAGGGGCTCCTCATTTAGCCTGGAAGGGCAGGAACAGGCTCCCTGGGGCTGGAAGCCGCCCAGATGAGACAGGTGGAAAGGGGTTTCCAGGCCAGCAAGTGGGAGGTGCCAAGGCCACTGTGGCAGGTGTGTGTGCTTAAAGGCCCTGGCACAGGTAGGTGTACAAGTTAAGTTTTTGCTTTTCATTTAAGTTGAGGAAGGCATGGGTTTAGTAGTAGGGTTAATAGGGTCGGGCACTGCCAAAGGCCAGCTCTGACTGCATCAGGGTTTTGACACGAGCGGATCCTCCTGGTTCACTGACAAGCGGGTAATGACACGTCATGCTCGACAGCAGACCGTTGAACTGTGTGTTTATGAAGTCCGAGTACCTCCTCCAGGACTGGAACAAGGCCAGTCACGGGGCAGTGAGTGACTAGGACACACACCCAGCCCTTGAATAACTCGCAGCACGAGGTGGTCCCCGAGCAGGACACAAAAGACACCGGGAACACAAGTGAGGCCGACAGGAGAGTCGGCAGGCGAGGCCAGCCCAGTGTGGTGGCCAGCCCAGTGTGGCCTGCCTGGAAGTGGAGCTCTCAGCACTGGCTCCTGCCCAGGTCCGCTGAAGCCAGTGGTCTGGGGAAGAGGACTGTTTGTACACTGCAGAGGTCAGTACCTTATGGCCCTGTTTGGCTGCAGACTGCCTTGTTGTGCTCCAGTCACAATATGGTCACAGAGCTTTGGTGTTTGTTTCCTCATCTGCAGAGAGGAACAATATCTAACTTCTCTTTCCTAAAAGGAGGCCCTATAAGGTCATGAGGATTCACCAGAACACCCAGAGACCTTCCCTAAGTAACAGGGTCCTGGCCCTTAACTTTCTGATTGGCGGGAACTTCAACCCGGACCCTATGAGATCCAGTTCTTTTCTTCTGGTTTGTGAAAATCCATGATGCTTTGTAGGGTTCAAAGAGATCACAAAGGGCTAAGGCTGCATCTGGGATTCAGCCACCAACAGATAACAGAGGCTAATATCAAGTTCCTCACACAACTTCAATTTAAATTAAAACTTCCTTTAATGAAATAAAAAAAAACAAATGGTGCATTGCATAATATTTGTGGTCACAGTATAAAACAATACAATTAGTTCATATAACATTGGATATGGACAAAAATACACAAGACCCTTTCTTTTTTTCTACTGAAAATTCTGCAGATCCTTATGTGCCACACTAAAAAAGGAAAGTCAGTCAACCTTGTTCTCCTAGTGATGTGCACATGTATTTATCACTGAGAATTTGGTCAAACAGCGGAGGAGAACTTACCCAAATCCCAGTTCCCTTCTTCCTCTGTTGTCATCGGTGAAGCTAAAAAAAAGTTTTCTGAAAGTAGCAAGTTGTGTAGTATTGCTTATTGTTCCTGCCAAAAAAGGCTCAGTCTTTGGCTCACAGATGTCAGTGACAATATCATGGCTGCAGGCAGTCTGCAAAGCAGGAGGCAAGAGCCCCCAGGGAAAGAGACAGAGGTCTGGGCAGGAGGGAGCCATGTGGCTAGGAGGGGACACACACACACACACACACACACACACACACACACATAAATACATTTCTAAATTAAGATTTAATCCAGCTGGTGAGTCAGAGTTCCACCGTCCCATGAAAAAAATCTGAAAAGTTGTTTAGGAAGCCAGGGTTTTGCGTTTTTCTCTTTTTAAAAAAGTGAGACGTGTCTGTAAACATCATAAAGTAAACAATTTAAAAGCAATTTTGAGGCTTCTATCTGAACATCGCTCAGGCTCTTTGGGGGAATATTTTTGTAATTAGAAAAAAAACAAAAACCCAACCTTCTCTAAAGTTGCTTTAAGAAGTGCAGTTTCATCCGCGGGAGGCCAGGTCCTTCTTTGCTCATACAGTACCGCTGGCGGGAGCCTCTCCCAGAAGAGCACTTTGTGACATGGGAGCCCTATTTGGTACCAGAGTGTATCTCCCACTTTGAAAGGGACACACATCCCAGGCAAGTGTACGTCCCTGGAAGGAACTAGCGATGTCCTGGGATTTCTCGCCCCTCGCCCAGCCCCAGGTGACTTGTGGTTAGGCCCGATGGACATGGGGGAGGGGGAAGGCCAGTGCCTTCACGACTCAGCCTTGAACCTTGACATCAGTTTGAAAGGGAAAGGTATGATCTGTGACCACACGTCCTTTTTATTACCACTAAGTGCCTGGTGTGACCTGGTCCCTGGTTTTACACACACCTGGGGGCCACCTGGTCTTGTCCAAAGCTAAGTGTCCCATCTCCCACTAAGAAGAGCCGTTGCTGCAACAGTGAATCTTCCTATGGTAACTGCAAGGGCCCTGGGGCACTAGCTGTTACTACTACAGCACCAGTTCATAGTTGTTCCCCCTTAATTCCTGCTTGTACAATCACCCGTGTCCCTCCTTCTCCGAAATAGCACAGTTGGGAAATGACATTGAGAAAATACCCGAATCTAGTGCCATCAAGGTGGCTTCTTCTTCTTCCTTTATCTCTCCCATTTGGGTGGGGTGTACCTGCTCCCTGTCTTCCCACCATGGGTGTCCAGGCCTGGGACAGCCGTGCTGCAACCATGACATGACCTACAGCGTGCGTCACAGGGGCACAGAACAAAAAGCAAAAACTGGGTGGAAATCTGCTTCCGAGGGCAACTTGGTGATAAGCAAGCACTTCAGAACCAATCAAGAGCAAAAAGAGGGGAAAGAGAGCTGGTGAGCTGGGGGGAGCTCCGTCACCCGGCCCACAGTGACAAAGAGCTGCACATGAATGGCCATCATTTTGTATTACTTTATTGCTCAAAACAAAACGAATCTCCCCCCCCCCCCCTTTGGAAGACAGAGCAGTGTTAGATCCTTCAGAGCCAGGATAAAAGCACAGAGGATTGCAATTAGGGCATGAGTCACCAGTGAGCCTCAGAAAACCCCACTGGAAGCTTCTGGAAGGCCAGTGCCGTGCAGGGGGCCAGACACTTCAGGGAGCCAAGGCTCAGAGGGGTGCACTATTAATGAAGAAGTCAGGGACCCGGAAGATCTCTTTCTGTCGGCTGTCCTACTCCTGATGGAAGCAGTCAGGCAAAGCGACTGCTCTCAATCCTACTTTATAGGCTGTTCACATGACAGTAAATTGCCGGGTTTCCTCCGTGTTCCTAATAGGAAAGCAAACATACCACAAAGTATACCCTTTCTCACTGACCCCCTGCAGGGGATCTTAAAAAGTCCTGAAGGACTGTAAAGGTCATTGAAAACGCACGGCTCCTCTGGGCAATTGCAGATTCCTTGCAGTCAGTCAGTCTTCAAGCAGCAATTTGCCTTCATATGAAGGAGCCCAAGTGGGGTGTGAAGGACATGGCATGTCTGTGGGTCCCTGTAGGCCCCCTGGTGGCCAACGCCTTTGCCTCTCAGGAAGGGTAGAAGCGGGGAATGGAGGGGCTTCCACGGCCCAGCACAGCCCTGGCGCCCTGGCCCTCCTGGCTCGGGCTGTGTGAATCGAACTTCCTAGGATCCCTTGAGGCACAGAGGCCTCACAACTATTGGCAAAAGCGTCTGTCCCTCTCCTTGTCCCCAACCTTCTCTTCCTCGCAGACTTTCTGACTGCCCTGGACAGAGGTGGCTGTGTATTTTTCTTCATATTCATTCTTAAGGCTAAGGTGGCAAGATAAGGTGCTCGGTGGAAAGCCAAATTCAGATTCCAGGGCTGCCATTTCAGCACGCTCACAGAAAGCAAATACAAAAGAAATGCAAGAGGGGCAGAGAAGGAAAAAAAAAAAAAAAGAAAAAAATGCATTTGGGCTCAATGAGAAGTGACATACTCCAAGTTTAGATTTCAAATGTAGTCTACGCCCTGGAAAATCGGGCATGGGTTAGAGTAGGAAAAGCCACAGATCAGCCGTGGGCACAGGCCTGTGTCATCTCTAGGCTGGGGTCGAGGGTCACCGCAGCTGTCCTCATGGGAGCCCCCACCGAGGACCCGGGCGCCCAGGTGGCAGGCACATTCTCGCCCAAGGTAAAGAACTCTGAATGCCATCGGCCCTTCCTCACCGCAGCCCCTCGCCACAAAAGCGATCGACACACACAAGTCGGAGGATCGATAAACCAGTAGGAGAAAAAAATTAGACAAAGGTTAACCGTTAAAAAACTGCAGTTGGGAAAACACACACTCAATTGTTATATACCAGAAAGTGCCGTGGGAAGGAGAGCCGTGTGCTGGTAGACAGGTCCGCGCTCAGAACTTGACATGCAGGAGAGCGAGCGAGCGAGCGCCAAGTCCCACCTGAGATTAGAGAGGACTGGTTTTAAAATCTCACTGTCCTCTTCTCACCCCCACTGTCCCTCTGTCACTCCCAGTCCGGCTGTCTAGTCCATCTCCATCGACATGAGCCGGCGGCGCTCCCGCCGCGTCTCCTGCACCTCCTTCTTGCAGCACCAGTGGGAGCTGCAGTACCCGATGAGACAGGACAGGAGCCCGATGACCGTGGACAGACCCACGCCGATCAGCAGAGGATACTTGAAGGCGTTCAGCACTGGCAGGGAGAGATCAAAAGGGGAAGCCGTTAGCGCTGCCAGGGAGGCCCCTGGGCACCACTGCTGCCCTCTCTGCCCCACTCAGCGGGCTTTCCCTGAGGGATCAGATGTCATAAATCCAGCACCCAGCACGGCGCTCACACAGGAGCAGCTCAACCACGTTAGTTGGAAAAAATGCACAAATATCTCCCCACACCCAGTTCTGGGGGAGGGGATTGTGCTATAGGAAAAAAAAAAAAAGATTCCATTCAATGCTTCTGAATGTCAGCTGGCTTTTGGGGGTTTTGGCAGGAGATTGATTTTTAAAAGTCAGTCTAAGGGCAACGCACGTTCAGCAGCAGATGCGTCCTTAAAAAAAAACTGTGCATAAATCAATTCCATGCATCAAATAACTGAAGTGTACTAAGGGAGCTATTTTAAGTAACACTATAGTAAATTATCTAGCAAAGTGAATAATCACTCCCCTCCTTGTTTGGTAAATCTGGGTTTTTCATGTGGAGTTACTTCAAGCGAGGAATATCTACGATGCAAATATGGTATAGATGACAGAAGTTTTAGATATGCACAAGCTGAGATTTTAGATATGCACTGCTGAGATTGCACCCCGGAAGCCCCAACTCTCCTCCTTGCTAGATGCCGTGAATGGATACCACTACTGGACTAAGTGCCTTACCTTTGGTGTGGTTTGGTTTTCACAACAGCCTCATGAGAGATTACAAGAGAGGAAAGGATTTTGGAAGAGCTGGAGTTCCCAGGTCCATCTCCCCAAACAGAAATCTCACTAGGGAAACACTCCCAAGGCTTCTCCTGGTCCGTGGAGGCACTCGAACTCTAATTCTCTCCACAGTGTTATTCCTTTTGACATTTACTTCCGGAAGCTTTTTGCAGGGGAAACATACTTCTTGGGAACACCTGCCCTGGCATGCTCGGGGGACGGAGGTCTGACGGTGGAGTAGGTTGACTCTGGGGTGGGGAGGCTGGGAATCGCCCTCCTACCTCTGGGCTCTGTGAAGTCACCGTGTGCCTATGACACCGGGGGGGGGGGGGCTTCCCTTTTCCAAGAAGCACAGCAATGGGAGGACAAGTAGGGCAGCACGGGCACCCCATCTACGGCTTCACCTGGAGACCGGGACCCTCCCTCTCAATGCCGCTCTCTGCTGCTGCGCCGCAGAATCCACGCCAACCTCAGGGCCTAGTAGTTTCCACAGAATTTAGGCAACGCCTTGAAAATCTTTCCAATGAATCTTGAAAACCATTTCCTGCTGGTGCCACCAGCAAGAGACAACGAGGCTGGGAACTGGCAAGGGCTGCCTGTGCTTTCTGGCTGTAGTCCCAGGCCAGGCCTAGAGAGAAAGCAGGCTGGACACGTTACGGCACATTCCTCAAACCCTGGAAGCCTGGATTCTGTCAGCTGTGGCATGGAACAGAGAGAGAGGACATTTCCCAAACACAGAGAGAAAGGTCTTTGTGTCACTCTTACCATCCATCTTCACAGTTATAAAGATGGGCTTGGAGTGGATCTCTGCCTCTCTCTGCCAGGAACCTGTTGGTGACTTCACCCATGGAGTCACGGAACAATAGTAGTTGCCAAAGTCCTGGTCCTCAGAGCCATGTACTTGCAGTAAGAATTCCAGCACACTCACGCGCTCCAGGCTGAGGTCACTCTTCCAGTCCCTTCGGGCGGTGGTCACAATCCCTTTCCGATCCAGGGAGGACAGGAGGACAGGAGCCTTGTCCAAGCCAAAGGAGTGTACAGCAAACCAGGACACATCAAAGGCCATGTCATCTGTGGATCACCAAGCCCAAACCCTGGGATCAGCGCAGTGAGCAGAACTCATGCAAGCAGCCATCACATATATAACGCTTATCACAGGCCTGCTCTGCTCCACACAGCCTCACAGCAGCCCTGTGATAAAGGTACCACTGTATTTGCCCTCTATACAGAGACCACCTTGTTCAAGGTCACACAGCCAGAGGGAGCAGCATGTGCAGCTCAACCCAGGGAATCCAGCCCCAGGGTCCAGCCTCTTACCCATCCTGCTGCTGCCACCCAGCCTAAGGAATCCCAAGGAATCCCAAGGAATCCCAGGAAGATGAGTCAAAGTGCTTCCCAGAGACAGTAAAGGATGTAAAGCTGGTATGCAGTGACATCACACTCTGTCTCTTAAAGAAAGCAGGGTCCTTTGGCACTTCAGGCAGAAGAATATAAGAGTGAAAAGACACTAAAGTCATAAAGAACAAAATGTACACAAAATGAATTGCACAAAACTTAGAGTTATAAACTGTTTAGATTTTATTGTTCACTGTGGTTTTTTTTTTTTCCTTCCTCTTTGTAGAAGTACTTAAGTTCAAAACAAGAGGAAAAAGATGTCAAGCTGAGAAAATTGAACACAGTTTAGCAGTCCCAGGGAGTAATGCTGCTGGATTGTAGAGTACTTTGCAAAATTAAGGCTCTAACAGCCTCCAATAAATTAATACAGGCATAAGAGAAAGAAGACGTTGGCACAGTGGTGGTTGTCAGAGAATGTGAAAACCAAGCACATGTCCTAAAACCCCTGACCTCTTCCTCTTGACTGAAATCAACTAATATCAGTTGGGTGAGTTCTGAGGTCATCCAGCAGCCAAGTAAGGACCATAAGCCACAAACATCATTCCATCTTAAATCCACTTGACAAGACGTTTATATAAATGTCAAATAAGGTAGTTCTTGCTGAACAAAATGTAACATTCATTCATTTAGTAAAAGTACACTAATAACTTCAAAAAGCATAGTATAAAGCAAATAAGTGATGTTCAGATGATTACACATTTAAAAGGACTGTAAATCAAACTAAAAGCCAGAATTTCTACAAAATCATCCAAATGATAATTCCTTTCTGATTCCCTCTGAAAACACAATATCTCCTTGTTTGTCCCCAAGGAGCCACTGTAGTACTGATGATAAGATTTTGTTCCCAGAGTGTGAAGTTGTCTCTATTCAACAAGACCAGTTCTGTAGGGGTCGAGTGGGTACCATGAGCTGCCTCCTACTCTCACAACGTCAGGGGCCCAGCAGGCAACCAAGTCAGACTCACAACTCAGTGGAAACTTTAACTCAATGCCGCTGTCACCTCCATGTGCTGGGTGGATACCAGCACAGCTGTGTTCCCGTTGCTTGTGCCCAGACTCTAGCTCCTGATTGCTCATTGCACTTTGCAGGGTGGGCTACCTGGGCTAGAATCTGGGCACCTGCACTCACTAGCCATGTGATCTGTACAGACGCTGCTGGTGCCCTGAGCTCCTGCTTCCATAGGTGTTAGATGCTGAGCACTTGTACCAGACAACAGCTGACCACTGCAGGATTATAAAAGTCCAGTCCCTTGGCTCCAGGTGGCAATACTCTGGTCACTCACAAGAGCACCCATGGGGGTAGACTTGTTCTGAATACACATCTCCACTGCCTTCTTCCCTATTTATTCTACCTGGATCCCCTCCCTTCTGGCAGTGTTCTCCCGAGAGCGCTCCCTCAGTGAATCACTGCGTGCCTGTCTCAGCTTTGCTTCTGGGAGGACCTGAGCTGAGACACCGTTTCAGAAGGGCTGTGCTCTGCTGCCCCCTCCCCACCTTGGCACAGGAGTGCCTTGGCTCTCAGCCCACTTATGCAACTGTCCTTTCCCAACAGGAATTCCCTTGCAGGCCATAGGATGCATGAAAAAATACTAAATTACAACTTGTGTTTAATTATTCAGAATCATCCACCTACATAGTCCAAGAGTGCAAAGTTCTGAAAAATTGTGACCTGAGAGATATCAGATACATATAGCTTTTGCAATTACACTGGAGGAAAAGATTTTTATATTAAATCTACAACTGGTGACCCCTTTCATTTACCAACAAAGAACATTTAAAGAATTTGTGTGTGTGTGTGTGTGTGTGTGTGTGTGTGTGTATGTATTATAAATGAGCTTTAAGGGTAAAAATGGCATCTCAGCAAAGTCGAGCCTACTCATTTAAGGCCTAGGCCCCTCCTCTCTTACCCCCATGAAAAGAGCTAACCAAATCCATTGGTTTCCTTTTCTCACAAATGTAATCTCACAGTACCCACAGATATCTTTTTCCTACCTCTAAAACTCATCCATATTCAGCTTTCCTAAGAGAGCCAGTGTTGACATCAATCAGTAAACTACAGCCTTCAGGTCAAATCCAGTCCACACCTGTTTTTAAATACAGTTCCACTGGAACACAGCCATGCCCATTTGTTTACATTCTCATCTACAGCCGCCTTCCTGCTATGGCGGCAGAGTTGAGGAGCTGCTGCAGAGACCATCTGGCCTACAGAGCCAAAAATACTTCTTACTGGGTCATTTACAGAAAATCCCGAACTAGTTGCCACCTGAACCTTCAACTGGAGATCCTGCAGGAGCCAGACATCCTCCTGGATGGTGGCGGCCACCCAAACCTCTGCTCCCAGATGCCAGAAGGGCCCGGTGCCCAGCCCAGGGTGCTCACTCTGGCTTCACTTCCTTTGCATTAGCATATCCCCTTCGTACAGAAAGAAACCTGATTCTTGTTCCCCCCAGAACCACATTTCCAGCTGTCTCCACACAGAAATGTGAGCACCCTGCATAATTTGGGCTTCTCAAAGCGGATATCTGCCCCAAACCAGGGCTCTGCTTGTGATGGGAGGGGGAATGACAACTGATGTCCAGGGTCAAGGTGGGTAGAGGAGATAAGGGCAGCCCTTAGTAAGATGCTTCTTCATGAAGTCTTTGGGAAAAGGCAGAGGTAGCTACCACCATGCTCAGCAACAGAGATACCCTGCATTTAAGGTTCTTTCAGGCCCTAAGGATCCAGAAGCAAGAGTGGGACCAAGAATAAAAGACATGAAATGAATGGGTCCCACAGCTGTTAAGCATCCTGTTGGCAATGCTAATAATTTCTGTGCAGAAAAAATATTATAAAAATTTCCTTAAAATTCTATAATAGCACTGCTTGGTCACTTGCTACTATTCTCTTATTCTTTTGTATTTCTTCATAGCATTAATGGCTGTCATTTTGCCTCTGTCCTTCACAAGGCTGCAAGTTCTAAGGAGACAGACTTTGAATATTTTGTCTATTCCTCTATTCTCAACACCTCCAGCATCACTTATGTATTGAAGGAGCTCAGTAATATGTGAATGAATAAATGAATGAAAAAAAAAAGAAGGAATAAACTCTGCAAGTATGTTTCTCAGCAGTCTAACCAAGCCTGGAGGGGACCCATTGACTGCTCTCACAACTCACGTTCAGATGTCTGAACATGTTTCCAAATCACCCAACAGACATAGGCATCCAATCAACCAAACCAGGACCAAGCAGGCAGTGGGGATAAATAGTCAATCTAATCCCCAGCTCTCCCCCCACATCTGTGTAACACAGTGGGGATTGATATGAAAAATAATTTTCAAAAGGCAACCTGGGAAAGGGGAAGGGGAAAGGTTGGTGGGAGGTACCTGGATCCAGGACTGCTCCTTCAACAGTGATGATGCAGAATAATTTGATCAGATCTCCCCGGATGACTGAAGGAGTGTCCGAATGCACCGAGGCATTAAATATGGGACCTGGAAGAAAGTAAGGTCAGCCCTATTATTTTCTTTCATACTTTTTCAAATTCCATTTTTGGTGGCATCTAAATGTGGTTCCCTTTCCTAGGAACTGGTCTGAAAACTCACACAAAAAAAAGTGTTCTAAGAGTGCCTTTCTTCTATACAAAGCAACGTGTGCATTAGGCACGTCCAAATGAATCCTGTCTTAAGATGAAGCCAAGAGACAACTCTTTCTAAAGAGCTACTTTTGCTTCCGGCTTTTCCCTTTACCTGTTTTCTGATAAAATCTCATTTGAAGGTCATCCCCACCTGGTACGGACTGGGTTATTTCTGGTTCATGGTGATTCACTCTCGGCCAGGGTGGCTTGGAGAGCAGAGGGACAGGGACTGAACCACAGATGCTTTTGGTCCTAATAGTATGAGAGACCTCACTGCACTGTGCTGGGTGCTGGGGACAGGGGCCCTGCTGTTAAAAAGCTGAAACCCAGTAAGGACTCAGACATTCCAACAATGACGTTTCTGTAAAGTACTGAAGTGGGGCTCCGGGCTGCCAGGGGAAATCGAGGCAGGCTGAATAGTCCTTCAAAAGACTATCCACGTCAAGAAGGCAGGGTGCACATGGGGACTCTTCTTTCTGCTCAAGTTTGCTGTGAACCCAATGCTGCTCTAAAAAATAAAGCCTAGTAAGAAACAAGCAAACAGAAAGCCCTGGACTCGGGCAGGATTTGTCTCCCATACCTCCCTGAGAACACTGTAGGCAGGATGATTACTTTTAACCTATCTATGAATCCCTCTTAGGTGACAGCATTTCACAATTTTAAGCCAAGCTGATCCCAAGAAGTCAATGTTAACCTTATCATCATAGCTCCTAAAACCCAGGAACAGGCAGACTTGAAAGAAGGTTCCAGAACATCAATGCTATGGGATTCCTCTGAGATTTCCTGGGAAATAGTGATAGATGGCCCTAGATGTGGATTCCAAAACTCGTTAAAAGATCACAGATGTTACTATTTTCTTGTTCAGGTTAGCAGAAAGGAAAGCATACCTGAAAGTATATTAAAACAACAACAACAACAACAACAACAACAACAACATCCAGAAGAAATGACCATGGGGAGAAAAGGAGTGTGTGTGTGAGAGAGGGAGAGAGAGAGTGTGTGAGTGTGCACGTGCAAAAGTTCATACCATCTAATGAGGCAATTAATTGCCATGTTATATTTTCATTTCAACTTGGTAACTACTAAGACAAATTCATTAGACTCCTTTCCTAACACTAAGTTATATAAATAGTTTGTGTTTTCCTGGGAGAAAGATAAAGGATGGTTATAAAATACGGAACACTAGCGGGGGTTTAGGCAGCCCTGGATGGGAACCACTGAGTTCCAATTAGCCAGAGAGCGGCCGGGACAGGGAACACGACGGCCCAGCAGAGGGGGAAAGAAATGCAAGCCAGAGGACAAGGACTCGGCCCTCTTCTGGACATAACTCTTCCGTTGCTCAGCTCCTCAGCCCCTGCAGTGAGGAGGGGCAGGACTGGGCTGACCGCACTGAGCGGTCATCTCTGTGGTGATGACTGGGGTGCTCTATGCCACAGGTGGCCATCTGCGAGTGCAGGGTAGTCGTGGCCATGGTGAACAATGGCTATTACATTGTTCTCTCAGATAAGAATTTCACAGTAACAAATGGGACTACAATCAGGGGCTTTCTTGAAAGTATTCGGGCCCCTTTTAAGAGAACACACAATAAAAAAAAATGCTAAGAAATACCCATAATGGATTCATGTTTCTATTTAATTTGAAATAGCAAAAAAAAAAAAAAAAAAAAAAAAAAGACTCATCGAGTTTGGACACATGTCACTTTTTCTTTATATTTCCAAAGAAAACCCCAAACGTCTTCTAGGTCACAAGTTACAGTTCTCATTTTCCCTACTGGACGTGGCTGTGGGAATCAAGAGCGGGTTTGTGCGGCGGCTCACAATGCAGACCAGGATGGGGAAGAAGGCCTTCATTGTGGTGAAGGAGGTACAGGAGTCGATTTCCTTCTAACGAAATCAACAGCTCACTGTTAGTATGGGTCATTATCCCAGGCTTAGAAATATTTTCATTATGGTCGATTTCTGTGGTCATGCTGTTTTTGTGAGGGGATTTGTCTGGTCAACTTCACAGATGACAGACTGGCACAGAGAATTTAAGTGAACAACCAGAGTCACTAGGGGTCCCTTGATTCCTGGTCTGCAGAGAGTACGGAAACCACTTAGCTTTTTAAAATGCAAACATTCATGCAGACCGTATTCTAACCCCCAGCCCCAGAAAAAGGCTTAATGGCAATGTTTTTGTGAAAGCAAAAAATTGCCCATCATCTGCATGTCCATCAAAGGGGTCATGGTTAAGCAAATCCTACTGTATATACTCATTAAAGTTAGTGTTTACCTAGAATTTATTGCAACGGGAAAAATGCTTATCTTCTAACATTAAAGGGGGAAAGAAAGCAGGTCATAAAATTATATACGCAGCCTGATCTCAAAGTCATAAAGAAAACACACAAGGGGAAAATTCTAGGAGGATAAACAACACAAATTAGTTTCTGGTAGCAGGATAGGATTCCTTCTTTCTGTTCTTTTACTCTATTTTCAAATTTTCCATGTTAAAGAGAAAAAAAAATCACTAATATTCTTTTCAAAGGCCAATGCCTAAAGCATCACATTTAAATCTTATTTCCCCCTTGACACTTGAGTCAGCAAAAGTCATGACTTAGTAGGCCCCTTGAGAAACAGGTCTCAATCATAAAGAGGCCAGGGCCCTGCCAGTGGGCCAGGAAGATGGACACTGGAAGGACTCTTTGTTGTGGGTCTTAGGGAGTACTGCAGATTTTTAGGAAGCAAAGGCTCCGGTTTCAAATCAATGTTTGCTGGGGGCTACTTAGGGCTACATTGTTGTGCTGGGTACTGAATTTGATGGTAGCTTCTTCTAATTAAAATGTGAACTGGCTATGACAACTCCACAGATTAAAAATAGAAACCTCAGGCAGTCTATTCAACCTGGAAGCACAGTGAATTTATCTGTTATATTTAGTTTTTAAAAACTGAGAAATAGATTCAATATCCATTCCTCACCCAGAAATACATACAGAAGATGTTATGTCTTCCCTCTTCTACAGAACAGTTTACAAGAAAGATCAAATAACAAATGTCAAACATGATGGAATTGACTCCTGCAGATAACAAAACATACACAAACAAAGGACAAACACAACACGACCATCTCAACAGACACAGAAAAAGCATCTGACAATACCCAATACCCTTTTCATGATGAAAACACTCAAAAAATTGAAATGGAAGAAAACTTTCTCAACCTGATAATGGGCATCTATGAAAAACCAGATTTAACTGGTGGCTTGGGAGACTGAGGCAGAAAGGATCATGAGTTCAAAGCCAGCCTCAGCAACGGTGAGGCACTAAGCAACTCAGGGAGACCCTGTCTCTAAATAAAATACAAAATAGGGTTGGGAATGTGGCTCAGTGGTCAAGTGCCCCTAAATTCAATCCCAAGTACCCTCCCCTGCCAAAAAGCACCCCCACAACCCAGATATTAACATGACGCCTAATGGTGAAACACTGAATGCTTTTCCCCTAGGATTAGGAGCAAGATGAGGATGTCCATTGGGCTACTTCCATTCAACATGGTACTGAAGGCTCTAGCCAAGGAAATCAAGCAAAAAAGAAATAGAAGGTATTCACCTCAGAAAGGAAAATGTAAAATCATCTCTATTCTCAAATAACATGACCTCCTATTTCAAAAATTGTAAAGAAAAAATTAATTGTAAGGAATAAAAAACTATTGGAACTAATTAACAAGTTGAGCAAGGTTGCAGGATACTTGATCAATGCACAAAAATCAGTTGTATGTCTTATAATTGCAATGTCCAAACTGAAAAGTAAATTAAGAAAGTGGTTCTATTTCCAACAGCTTAAAAAACAAATTACAAAATTAGGATGATTTTAACAAAAGAAGTTCAAGATTTGTTCACTGAAAACAAAATACCAGCAAAAGAAATTAAAGACGACCTAACTAAATGGAAAGACATTTCATATTAATGAATTGGAAGGCAATATTATTAAATGGCAATGCTCTCCTAATTGTTCTACACAATCCATATTTTTATAGAAATTAATAGATTGATCCTAAAAGTCACAGGGAAATGCAAAGGATTCCGAGTAGCCAAAACAATTTTGAAAAAGAACAGCTGGAACACTCACATTTCTTGATTGCAAAACTAACTATGAAGCTACAATAATCCAATAAGATGAAACTGGTTTAAGGACAGAAATACAAGATCACTGGAACAGAAGTAAAAGTCTAGAAATATACACTTATGTTTTTGATTAAATGACTTTTGACAAAGGAAAAAACATAGATTCTCCAATAAATGATGGTAGGACGAGTGGATATCTCCATGCAAAAGAATAAGATGAACCCATTCCTCACACCACATACAAAAATTAACTCACAACAGATTACAGTTGTAAATGTGAGAGCTAAAACTAAAAAATTCCTAGAAGGAAACATGCACACATCTTCATGATCTTCAATTAGGCAACGGTTTCTTAGATCTGACACCAAAAAGCACAAGCAGCAACAACAAAAATACAGATACACTGGACTTCATCAATATTGAAAACTTCAGTGTTTCAAGGGACACCAATAAGAAAGTAATGACAACCCATAGAACGGGAGGCATTATTTTCAAATAATAATGTTGACAGCAGCATTATTCATAGTAGCTAAGAAGTCAAAACAATCTAAATGATTTGACTCAGAGGAAATATCCACAAGAAGCCAATCTATAGAGATAGAAAGTAGATCAGGGTTTCCAAGTGAAAGGGAATGTGGGGGTTGGGCCAGACTACTAATGGGAATGGGGTTTCCTTTGGAGTGATGAAAACTTTCTGAAATTAGAGAGGTTATACAACACTAAATATATTTAAAAACTATTGGACTGTATACTTTAAGTGGGTGACTTTTACAGTATGTGAATTTCATCTTATAAAGTGGGTACTGTAAACAAACAAGCAAATACAAATAAGAGAGGCTTGTGTCTTAGCTATTCCTTATAAATCTCAGAGTTCAAATCAATATTTATGTTTTATTAATTTAAAAGTTAAGAGATGCTAGAAGATTATTTCACTAACACCATAAAAGTTTAAAATAATACAATATAGAAAACATGCTTTATGGGAGTGTAGCTTACTTGTAAAGTAAATGCAAATAATTTAATTCAACAAACATCTCGGATTTGTTATGGTGATTCCCTTAAATGCCTAAATTTTTATAGATGAACATGAATTTACACAGACAGAAATTTCTAACTGGAACCCAGAGCAGAGTTAATGAAAACGTTCAGTCTAAAACTCACAAATGATAATCCTTCACATTGATACTCTAAATAAAACTGGGATTTACAACTTTTAAATCACCTTCCTGTTGAAACACACACACAGATCTGTCAGAGGATCTTCATGAATTACTTAGATGGGAAAGAAAGATCTCTCTTTTAGAATGGGCACCTATATCTATGCTATCAACAAAAGAGGATCCTTCTACCTTACTGCATAACAATATTCCAGTTACCAAAGACAAAATGACTTCAGAATAGATGTGAAAATGTTCTTGTCTGAATTAACTTTCCCGCAGATAAATACAATTAACAACTGTTCTTAACAAAATGAGTTGGGCAGATACATTCGTCCAGACCACAGCAGCTCTGATGATTTGACTAATTGTAGGAAATCTTTCCTCCAATCCAAAAGCAAGGTGAGGAATAAGATGCAGAATCACATGGAAACACTGCTCTGACTAGTTGGACTGAGAAAAGAAGTCACAACCTTCATTCCAAGAGGGCCCTAAGCACAAAATGCCATGCAACTGGTGAAGGCTGAGGTCCCAGATCTGGATCTTCCACTTTCAGCATGTCACTTAACATCCCTACAGGCTCAGTCCCCTCCTCTTTTTTTATACCCCATCATGTTTCCTAAAGAATGTCAAGTAGCTAGTTTTTTTTTATTATTATTATTTGTTTGTTTTGATTTTGTTTTTTAATGAGAACAGAAATAAAAACACACATTTGCAAAAAAAATGTGAATATTTATAGCAGCATTGCTTATAATAATCAGGAACTGGAAACAGCCAAATGTCATCCATCAGGTGATGAAAGGATAAACAAAGGTGACATGTCCATACAATGCAATATTCAGTCAGAAAAATGAAGTAAGTACTGAACTGGGCACAGTGGTGCACACCTGTAATCCCAGTGGCTTGGGAGACTGAGACAGGAGGATTGTAAGTTTGAGGCTAGCCACAGCATCTTAGTAAGGCCCTAAGCAACTTAGCAAGACCCTGTCTCAAAGTAAAAAAAAGATAAAAGGGCTGGGGATATAGCTCTTTGGAAAAGTGCCCCAGTATATATATATAAAAAAAGAAGTACTGATACATGCAATAATATGTATGATCCTAGAAAAATGCTCAGAGACATGAAGGTCACATAATATATTTCCCTGTGTGAGATGTCCAGAATAGGCAAATCTATAGAGACAGAAAGTAGATTAGTGGTTACTAGAGGATGTGACATGGGAAAAGAGAGGCAGAATTGGAGGATATTGGTTAAGGGTCAGGGTTTCTTCTGAATGTCATGAAAACAATTAAAAATTGATTGTGGTGATGACTATACAATCCTGTGTACACATGAAAGGCCAACGAGTTATGCACTTTAAATTGGTAAATTGTACAGTATACGAATTCTATTTCAATAAAGCTGTTTTTTTTTTTTTTTTTTTTTAAAAAAGGACATTTGATCAAAATCCTCTTCTAGCTCAGTCTTTGATTCCACAGAATTCCCTGCTCACCTGAGGTTTGGAAGTCTATCTCAATAGGATTGGAGAGACTGGTTGCTGCTTCTCGCCATAGGCTGCCCCCAACAGGAGACCAGGCTGTCACCATGCAGCGGTACAGCCCTGCATCTGAGACCTGAGTTTGGTACATTCGATATCGAAATTCATCCTCTTGCACTTTCTCTAACACAACTCCATCCACCCGCGATGCATCTGTCCAATTCTCCAGCTTCACTACAGAATCCTGGTCCAGGGAGATGATGTACTTGGTTTCATTGGGACTGGAGAGGTCCCCAACAGGCTTCTCGGCTGTGATGAGTACAGAGTAGCGTGGAGACTTAATATTCTTGGCCGACACCTTGCAAGTCATCTCAAATGTATTCCCGGCAGCAAAGAAGGGCTTTGGCTGCCTTGCCTTCACCACGAGCACGGAATCTGGAATGAAGCACCAGAAGGTGATTCCCAACAGGACCAGTTAAAATGGATATGCATCTAAAAGCAAAACATCAAGGAAATGGGAATTTATTTGCATATTGCCACACAAAGGCACTTATGAAAATTGGAAAACTCAGAAAGAAAATCACTTGTAACTGTGACCAGGCTGAAAACCAGCACAGTGGAAGCAGCAGTTTGAAATGATTGAATGGGTGGAACTGTACAGGTAATGGATGGTGAGAATTTGGTTTGGAGAAACTTCAAGTCCTTAAGATGTTCACCAAGAGAGAAAAGCCAGGGAGCTAAAGTGACCCTAAGATGCACAATGGAATTCACTCTTAGTAAGCTGGGGAGGACTAGAAATCCTGGCCAGACTCCCGGCTCCACCGTTCCACTTCTCCTCCCCTGAGCATCTGCTGAGCGCAGAGAAGTGCCCCCTAGCTGAGCTAGCCTGCGTGGAGGAGGACAGCAGGGAAAAATGGCTTCTCTCTGTTTATCCCTATAATGCTAACACTACAGACCAGATAGATTACTAAATGACAGGAGCATAAGCACTTGTAGATCTAATCACTTCCACCTGGTTTACACTTTAATTTCAGAGGTGCTATTTTAACAGTCTGAGCCAGTGTCTATGGCTACACTAATGTTAGGTTTAAGTGTGTTCTCTCCGCTTCTGTGTCAAAACAATAATCCCTACGCATATACACATTAGAATTCATCTATTATAATGGCACAGCATCTGGCACTTGGAAGGAACTTAAATATTTGCTGAATGGGTGAATAAATGAATTAGACCCATTCTTTTTATCCTTTAACACAATTATTAATCCTATAATCTGTCTGGTTCTTAGAGTTTTAGGTTGGGTTCTTTGGAATACTTATTCCTCAAAACCTATTAGCAGAATATGAATGTTACATTGTCTTTCCAGAATCACTGATTTCTGAGATCCTGTTGAGTCACCCACACTCTTTCTTAATACCTTGATTTTTATTTATTTGTTCTTATGTGGTGCTGAGGATGGAACCCAGTGCTTCACACACGCTAGGCAAGTGCTTTACCACTGAGCTACAACGCCAGCCCACACTCTTTCTTGATTGTCCTGTTTGTTTGATCATTCAGTCTCCCACATTCCAGGCACTGGGCAGACAGCAGTGCATAAACATACAGAAATCCTTCCCTCTACACTGGAGGAAGGAGACAAACAAAATGAATAAGTAAAATACATGGTACAGTTAGAGGGTGACGATTTGAGGAGAAAAACAGACAAGGAAGAGAAGAGGGTATTTTTCTTTGCACGTGGGTTGTGTGTGTCAGCCAGCACATGCAGAGAAAAGGTAACATTTGAAATAAGGACCTGAAGGAGGTAAGGGACTGAGCCTCTTACCCACCTGAGGAAAAGCTTTCTATGCAGAGGAAGAGCACGTGGGAAGCTATAAGGCGGGAGCCTGGCTGGCGCTGTGGGGAGCTGCAGGAGGGCAGGGGGCTGGCGTGCTGTGGGCACGGGGGAGTTACATGAGGCCAATGGCAACAGCACACGGCACCAAAGGCCAGTGAAAGGATTCTGGGTTTTGCCCTGCGATCGGGAGCCTGTGATGGTGTAGAGCCCAAGAGCTTCATGGTCTGACTTGCATCTTAAGGGCGTGGGTAAGGGCCGAGTGACGAGACCAGTTAGGGAGCTGGTGACAGAACTCAGCAAGAGAGGACGACTCCTGGGTACAAGTGAAGCTGGAGAAGTGGTTAGATCCTAAGAGGATGCTGAGAATGAAGAGTCGGAGTTTGGGGGTGCAGTCAGCAGTAGAGTACTTGCCCAGCATGCACAAAGCCCTTGGTTCAATACCCAGAACCACCGCCCCCCCCCCAAAAAAAATGAGGAGTGAAGGATGAAGGTTTTGGATGAAACAATTAGAACAATGGTGCTAGCTAGCTCCAACAGGCTGGGGAAGGCTGAGAGAAAAGGGTCAGCAGAGACTGGATCTCTGCTTTGAACAGAGGTTTGAGATACCCATTAGATAACTAGAGGTGTACAGAAGGCAACTTAATATTGAATCTGGAGGGGCTAGGGTTGTGGCTCAGTGGTAGAGCACTTGCCTAGGACGTGTGAGGCACTGGGTTCGATCCTCAGCACCACATAAAAATAAAGAAATAAAATAAAGGCATTCTGTCCATTTACAACTATAAAAAAAAAAAAGATTTAAAAAAAATATTGATTCTGGAGTTCTGGAAAGAGCTCCGGAGTAGGAATGTAAAACTGGAAGTCACTGGTGTCTAAGTATTAGAATTCATGAGATGAAAAGAGTCTATCAAGAGGGCACATTAAATAAAAGTCTGAGGACAGTGTCCTGAAGTTGCATAATGTTTGGGGATTAGAAAAAGGGACAGATGCCAGCAAAGAAGGCTGAGGAAGCATTCAGGGAGGCTGGAGGTGCAATCACCTGTGTTAAATCCTGCCAACTTCAGCAACATAACTGACAGGTAGATTTTGCAATATGTGGATCCCTAGTAATCTTGTAAGTGCAATAGAAGGAAAAGCCTGATTAGAATAGACACCAAAGAGAATGGGAGGAGTGAAATTGGAAACATCCCAAATAGAAAAATTCAATGCTGTGTGCGGCTATAGAAGGAAAGAGAGTAATAGGCAGGCAAGGGTTGTAGGGAGCAGAAAGATGGAGGAAGAAGAGGAATCGGGATTAGTTTAGCTCCCCCACCACCTTGAAGGAGATCTGACAGCATGTTTTCAGGCCAATAGAGAGGTCCAGAGAAGAGAGAGATATTAAAGTCATGAGAGAGTGTAAGGCTGAATATCATAGGCTCAGGTGCTAGGGTAGAGCATGGGGGATTCTTGATTTAAATTTTTTTTTTTTTTTTTTAAGAGAAAGAGGAAACAAAACCAGTAGCTGATAGAGAGGTGGAGAAGGAAGTGAGCAGAGAGAAAAGGTGGAATGCAATAATCATTTAGGAGAGTGGGGAAGTAGGCAGGCCAGTCAGCATTGTTTGAATGTTTTTCTCGACCCACACTAAACTCTACAGTCATAGGTCGGCAAGCAGCAGAGAGTTGGCCTTGAACTGGGCTGTGATATAGTTAGAGCACAAGGCAGCCCTAGAGAGGGGAAACCCCTAGAAGGTTCAGGATGTATGCAAGGGAGTGATGTGACTGAGACTTTAGGCCAGGTAACAACAGGTGATCACATAACCTATCCCCACCTACCACCCCAGACGCATCTAAGATGAAAGAGTGTGCTAAAGTGACTTTGGGCTACCCCAAGCCAACGGTCATCCTAGCTGGCTAAGAGGGAAGAGTAGACACAGTAAGAGTGAAGGAAAAGAGAAGGAAGAGGAGCAGATCATTGGTCCCAGTAGGTCGAAGGGCTGTTTTCTGAGTGCCGGCAGAAGCAATCTAGAAACACAGAAGACACGTTAGGAGAACAGGATGCTTGAGACTGAGACTATGAGGGGTTTCAGTTATCAGAAGTGAGCCAGTCCAAGGAGCATACAGGGGGGGAAGGACTGCAATAGGATAGGAGATACGATGCCTAGGGAGAGGACGGGGGGCTAAGGGTGAGAGGATTACCCACATTAGGCTTCTCAACCTGGCCACACATGAGAAGCCAAATCCCAGCGTCCAGATTGCATTTATTTCCCACCAGCTGAAACATGCTCAGCATTTTCTTTAAAGCTACAAGGGTGATTTGTAGTGAAGTTCTCCAGATAGGAGCATCAACAGAGCAGCTATGCAACGGCAGTTAGCATTTCCAACAAAGGAGCAGAAGACCCAGGAGTCAAGGAGCAACAGCCGGGAGAGACACAGCTAGACGCTCTAAGGGCCGAGAGAAGATGGTCTGGAAGCTGCAGGGAGGAGCAGGGAGGTGCCCGCCCCACCTCTAGGCCCAGTGATCTGAGCAGTGTGGGAAGAAATGCCACCGTAGGAGAGCTCCCAGAGGCAACAGGGTCCTCAGAGAGTGAGCTGGTAATGGTAAGTGGGAGAAGGCGGAAGGGGAAAGGAACACTCAGACTTGAGGATCAGGAAGCAGGAGATTTTGTTAAAGACAGCGAGTTGCAGAGGGCCCTCTATGGGGCAGCAGTGAGCCCAAAGAGGGTGTAGGGGTCATGTGGTGATTATGGATCCCCAGTGGACAGGCACAGACTCCTCGTGTAACCCGCAGGCTGAGTGCATCTGAAAATGCACTCCTTAAACAGAAACGAAACAAAAATGAACGATAAACCAAAGGACACTCTACCTTCTGATACCCAAAATATGTTGACAGGTTTGGAGAAGATGTCCTTGCTCTTCACCCAGCTGTTGTTCCGCTGTTTAGTCCAGGCAGACACAACACAGTAATAATTGCCTCTGTCTTCCTCTGTAGTCCTTTGGATCCGGAAATTGAATGTGTCCGTGTGCTCCTTAGAAAAAATAAACTCTCCGTCCTGGGCCCGTTGCTTGCTTCTCTCTCCATATCGTAGCGTCCAGTCCCCGTCCATGATCGCCAGCAGCTCGCTGGTCACCACGTCATCACTGCGCCGATTCATTCTATAGTACCACGACACTGTGAAACGGATGTTGGCCTCTGCATTCTTCAAGTCCACTACCCGGCATTCCAGTTCCGTGGGCTCATCTGAAAACCCAGGGACCTTTGAGGCGTTCAGATATACCTGATAGTCTGGTTCTGAACAGGAGAGAGGCCACGGGGGGAAAAGAATAAAAATTAGGGCCACATACCAAGAATTAGCATTAAGGAACGAGACAAGTACTCAGAATAAGAAAATTAAATTGTGTCCCCTACTGGCTATCGGTCTGTGATTGGATGAGAAGGTGCCTGTAAGGGAGCAGTACTGGGAAACTCTGTCCCAGACAAGTTCCGGAACTCTAGGCCCACCATGGCTCAGCCCCTGCCATCCTCGGCCATGCCCTGAATTCCAGGCTCTCAGGGTGCCATTCCCCTGCATGGTCCTGACTTCTCTTTGCTGTTCCCAACATTTCTGCTGTCTCTAGACAACAGACAGTAGACACCCCCACCCTCAAACTCCCCACGGGATGTTCTTTCTGCCGTCACATGAAACTCACCCTACAACTCTGCCAACCCTGCAACCTTCTGACTGTGACCCGGCTCCCCTGTGACCAACCGCTTCCCTGCTCAGATTCCAACAGAGGGTGGAAGGAAAGCCAGTGCTGCCAGCATGTCCCCTGACTCTGCCACGGTCCTGCTGGTTTTCACTTATAGAAAAAGAACCCCTCCTTCCTCGGATGTTTGCTGCCTTGATGTATCTATTTGGCACCTCCACACTTCTGTCCTCGTTGACCCCAAGCCTCCTCCACACCTGGTTCTGGAACCCCTTTGTAGCCTCCTTTTCTCCCCAGCCTCCTCCTGTGGAGTCCCTGATCACCAAGGTTCTCCCACCACCGTGGTGCCCTGTTTCAGATGCCTGCACACTTCCACTCACTCTTCACTGTCACCCAGGTCCCAAGTCCTCAGGGCTGACAATTTCTCTGGGACCCCATGCTGTATACTTGCATATCAGTTATCCATACCAGGATTCCTCTTGGCTTGAGAGTCTCATTCTCAAGCTCCAAATACACCCTTGTGTACAATAGGCACTCAATATATGTTTGCTGCTTTAATGCGAAGGTTTATTTAAAAAAAAAAGAATCATTTTTATTCGGTAGCACTCTGCCCTCTGGGAGAAAGACAATTCTGCCTGAGCAGAACTTCCCCTTTGCCCACCCTGCCTTTGCCCGCCTTCATCAGTTGGGTTTTATTTAACATTGCTTTTATTTATGACTCATACAGATTATAAACTGCTGAGGTCAAGGAACTGTTCTTCTGTGATTTACACTTCTAATGAAATTTATAACATCATGACTTCTCCAAGAGTGATTCACTGGGCCAGGAAATGGAAAGAACTCAAAATCCTAATTCCCTCAAATGTCATCTTTGCAAGCATTTAATTGTGAGTGAGGATGGACGCGGCTGTAGAAAGTCAGGCCAACAGGGCCCCTGGCTTCTGCCTGGCATGGGAATACATCCTCCTGCGAGGCGGTGGCTGTGGAGAAATACCCTGAGCTATATGCCTCCTCACTGCACAGGCGAGGGTGCTGTCTGGGGCCACCTCGCTGGGGTGTGTCCCGGCTCGCAGGCAGGGGACACACAGCAGGCCTCCCTAGCAACAACTGACTGCGTATGTGCACAGTCACATGCAAGGACAGGAATGCTCGAACCCCCCCTCCCCACCCACTTCAAGGTCTCAGACGTCTGTCTGCTCATGTTAAATTCTGGATGCAGACCCAAATGCAGACCAGGTCAATCCAGTTCATCTATGGTGAAAAGGGCAGATTCAAACTGGCTGTGCAGGCAGCAAGATCACACCCCTTAGGCCTGTCAAGGCCAACCCGGAGCCCGGCCACATCAACCATCTGCGACAACTTAGGGAACCTCAAGTGCATATCAAGTGCCACAAGGAGGATCCTCCTGCATGTCACCCATTAACCTGACTACAATGAGGCAGTACAGAGCAGTGGTGAGGGTCGGGGTCTGGTGCAGACTGTTCAAATCCCAGCCCTGCCACTGATACGGAGTGTAGCCTTGGGTAGATTACTTCTCTGTGCAAACGGGGATATCAACAGTAACTATACCTCACGATCTTTATATGAGGATCGAGAGTTAAAATCGTCATAAAAATGCTAGTCATGATTTCCATTTCATACCTGAGAAGAGGAAACTTTTAAAAAGTTACCAGCTTGCCCACCTAACTCAAAGCAGGCAGACCCGGCCCCAGGCTTACCCGCTTCCCACCACCTTCCAAGAAAACCCTCATCTCTCAGATGAACCAAACTTATTATCTTCAAAACTCTGTGTTTTCTAAGTTCCACTGACCAACACTGTGATTTGAAGAAACACTGAATGCTGTGCCAGGAATGGCACTGGTAAATCACCGCCACGGGGAACGTGACCCCGAAGATATCTTCCCACGGGGACCTCGCTTCAGCTTCAACGACCCATGAGTTTAAAATGCCGCAACGCTGCCCGGGGGCTTCTCTTCTGTCCCCTAGTAGATAATACACTCTTGAATAATAAGCCCTCCCATTTTTTCATGGTGGACTTACAGCCCTGGGCATATCCTTCCAAAGTGACACCTTTTTGAAGGCTGCTAAAATGATGACGAAAAGACCGAAGGTGTTCACTGAGGCACGATTCACAGGGGCAAAGACGGGGAATCACCCAAGGTGTCCATCAGTGGACGAGTAGACACAGTCAATGTGGTACACATGCCCACATCAGAATACTATTCAGCCATAAAAAAGCAGGAAATCTCTTGTTCACAACAACATGGACAAATCGGGAAGGCACCCCATTAAGTGAGACAAGCTGGGCACAGAAAGACAAAGACAGCATGATCTCACTGTTCTGTGGAACCTACAAAAAGGTCAGATTCATAGAAGCAAAGAACAAAATGGTAACCCGAGGCTGGGGTCAGGAAGGGTGGATGTTGGTCAAAGGACACAAAACTTCTGTTAAATAGGAGCAATTATCCAGTAGGTTAATTGTACATCGTATTGACTACAGTTGACAATGGACTGGACGTAGGTACTTGAAAACTGCTGAGGGAATAGACTGTCAATGTTTTTACCACAAAAAAAGGCATGCCGGGAAGATTAACGTAGCTATTCCACCACAGAAATACATATTAACACAACCATTCTGTATACCACAAACATACACAACTTTAATTTATCAATTAAAACAAAAAGATGGTAGAGAAGAAGTGACATGGTTGAGCCATTAGTGGTCAGAACAGGAACACATGGACAAGCTCCACCAGAGCTGCTCTTCCTCCTCTGCCTCCACCCCCACTTCCCCAAAGCTCACTCACCCACGTATGAGAACCCAGCTGGCCCCCCGCTCTGGCCCCGACTCTTCCTTAGCTCCAGACCCACACACACTGGCTCGTAGCTCAGTCCCAGGCATCCCGCCAGCCGTCTCCATGGCGTCTCAAGTGCAGCACATTCCCAACCTAATCCACCTCCCTCCTCATCCTCCTCTGCCCATACACAAACACCCAGTGAAAGCCGCACCCAGACAAGCACAGCCAGCTCCTTCCAACCTTCCAACGCAGGTTCTCTCCACGACATTTCCCTCCTCAGGCTCCTGTTCCCCCCAGTGTGAAATATGTGCCCTCTCCAACGCTCCCTCTTCCCTCCACCTCTCCGCTTCGAGGGTTCCTCCGTCGTACACACTCTGCCTCCTTGGTCTCTTCCACTGCTCCCATTCCCAGGCCTGATGCCTGGTAGCATTTTACAAAGGTTCACCATGGCCACCCCGATCTGGGCCCTCACTGCCTCCAGCCCAGACTGTCAATAGCCTCCCAGCGCCACCTCCAGGCCGACACGCCTGCCTGGTCCCTCCTGGGTTTCTCCTCTCACCCACAGGGTCAAGGACTCTGTCCTGGCCTGGCACTCTAGGCCCTTCTCCACGTGAACCTGCGAATCCAAGCCGCGGGGTACCGCCTTTGCAACTCCATCCTGACAGCGCCTCTCAGTGTACCCTGGTGAGTCAAAAGCTTCCGGTCTTTCTCCTGCCTTCCCACTGTTCTCTTTGCCTCAGCACCTGGAACACCTGCTCAGTAGGTTGCTGAAGAAATGACTGAATGGATTCTCCCATTCAGTTCCATCCTCTGCCCTGAAATGGATCTGTTTAAATCCCACAAACCCAAATACAGAAAATGAGAGCACGGGGCAGTGGCAGAACGTATGCATCTGCTTAGAGCAACCTCAGCTTGGCAACCCAGAAAAATATCACCGACTTCAGTGGCCGGCCTCTTCATTCTCCTCCCCAAAAGGCCTCAGCTTTAACGCAGAGATGGAAATGAGTGACTTACGGCTGGTGAACTTAACGAGGTGCAGTTTTGTTTGAACTATCTACCAGCCTTGCCGGTAACTTTAGGCCAACACCGCTACAGAACACAGGATTCTACCCACCATGTCAGAATGGCAGGAGTATGGGTGGCGTCTTATTTCTTTTATTGTTCTGGTGCATGTGCAGAAACTGTCCTCCTTTCATGCTGTTTTACAGTTTCAAAATCGGCTTGCCAAGGCTGTGCCTTTCCCAAGGCCCCTCTGCACAAGCCTTTCTGTGCAGCCCCTCCTCCCTAACAGGGTGCCTCCTTTGAACTAGCTCAGTACATCACACCTCTACTTCTTATTCAGCGAGTGTTCGCACAGATCCTGCCACCTGCCAGGCTCCCCACTCTCCAAGGAGTTTACTTCAACACTACCTTGAACTTCAGTCATTTGTATGGGCGTCTCATGAAACTTCCGTAGGACTCCTTCCAGGGACAACCCATGTTATTCATCTGCACGTGCAATGCGTGCCGTGCCTTGTACATCAAAGGTATTAACATACTTGCTGAATTGAACTAATTTTAATATTTTGCATAAAAATGCTCATTCTGGGCACAAGCATTTCACCACTGATTACTGCCACATTCTGTTTGATCTCATCAAGAAATCAGCACAGAACGCAATGGTGGTTATGTTTTAAAAATGCTTATCAGTTAAGATGCATGCTGAGGTATTTAACAGTAAAATGACACGATGTCTGGGATATGTTTTCTGCTCTTGCAGATTAAAAAAAAAAGTGTGTGTGTGTGAGTGTGTATCTATGGAAGGGAAGACAGATGAAATAAGATCAGCAAAATATTGATAGCTGTTCCAGCCGGTGGTTATTACTCCCAGTATGAACATTTGTAAATTTCTGTTTTTAAAAGTTAAAAACAAACAACAATCCACACAGATAGACCTTTTGCAGAATACTGAGGCCAATCCAAGAGTGATGTCACCAATATTCCAAGAAAGGGGATCTGCTTGCTAATCTGGACACCAGTATGGTGTCTGCTCATATACACACCATCCCTGAAGCTATAGACTCCATGGTGATCCTGCCCAGAAGAAAGACTTATACAAATAATATTAGTCAGGGCTTAGGATGTAGAGTGGTGGCACAGTGCTTGCCCAGTGTATTTAAAGTCTGGGTTTAATCCCCAACTTGGGGGGGGGCAGATTCAGAGATGGGGGAGAGGCAGTCATTAAACTCCTTTGTTATGACTTTCAAAACATTGAAAAGCTTTTGGAATCATTGACTAATTGGTAAATCAAATATTTTGTGGGTTAGTCTCTGTGTCCTTTATTCTGTACCATTGGTCAACCAGTCTGTTTTGGTGCCAATACCATGCAGTTTTTGTTACTATTGCTCTGTAGTATAGTTTAAGGTCTGGTATAGTGATGTCACCTGCTTCACTCTTCTTGCTAAGGATTGCTTTAGCTATTGTGGGTCTCTTATTTTTCCAGATGAATTTCATGACTACTTTTTCTATTTCTATGAGGAATGCCATTGGGATTTTGATGGGAATTGCATGAAATCTATATAATACTTTTGGGAGTATGGTCATTTTGATAATATTAATTTTGCCTATCTAAGAGCAAGGTAGATCCTTCCATCTTCTAAGATCTTATTTGATTTCTTTCTTTGGGGTTCTGTAGTTTTCATTATATAGGTCTTTCACCTCTTTCATTAAGTTGATTCCCAAAGCCCCAACTTCCTTAATAAGACTCCTATAGCACATGAATTAAAATCAAGAATCAATAAATGGAATGGATTCAAACTAAAAAGCTTCTTTTCAGCAAAAGAAACAATCGGTGAGGTGAATAGAGTCTTCATCTTGGGAACAAATTTTTACCCCTCACACATTAGATAGAGCACTAATCTCTAGGGTATATAAAGAGCTCAAAAAGCTAAACACCAAAAAACCAAATAACTCAATCAATAAATGGACCAAAGACCTGAAGAGACACTTCTCAGAAGAGGATATACAATCAGTCAACAAATATATGAAAAAATGTTAATCATCTCTAGCAACCGGAGAAATGTAAATAAAAACTACTCTAAGATTTCATCTCACTCCAGTCAGAATGGCAGCTATTAAGAATACAAACAACAGTAAATGTTGGTGAGAATGTGGGGGAAAACGCACACTTACACACTGTTGCTGGGACTGTAAACTGGTGCAGCCAATATGGAAAGCAGTTATAGAGATTTCCTTGGAAAACTTGGAATGGAACTACCATTTGACCCAGCTGTCCCTCTCCTCAGTCTATACTCAAAGAACTTAAAAACAGCATATTACAGGGACACAGCCACATCAATGTTTATAGCAGCACAATTCACAATAGCTAAATTGTGGAACCAACTTAAATGACCTTCAGTAGACGAATGGATTAAAAAAAATGTGGTATATATACATAGTGGAATATTACTCAGCAATAAAAGAGAATAAAAGCATGGTATTTGCAAGTAAATGGATGGAACTGGAGAAGATAATGCTCAGTGAAGTTAGCCAATCCCCCAAAAAACCAAATGCCCAATGTTTTCTCTGATATAAGGAGGCTGATTCATAATGGGGTAGGGAGGGAGAGCATTGACGAACTCTAGATAGGGCAGAGGGGTGGGAGGGGAAGGCAGGGGCATGGGGTTAAAAATGATGGTGAAATGAGATGGACATCATCATCCAAAGAACATGTATGAAGACATGAATGATGTGAATATACTTTGTATACAACCAAAGATATGAAAAATTGTGCTCTATATGTGTAATATGAATTGTAATTCATTCCGCTGTCATATATAACAAATTAGAATAAAAAAATTAAAAAAATATTTTGTGCCTACTGTGTTCAGGAATATGACCTGAGGTTTTTCACATAGATTTCCTCTCTTTACTCTCATGTTTCTATAAGGCTTGGGTCACTTTCCCCACTTTACAACAATACTGTTAACATCTGGCCTCAGGAGGGCTGTCTATGTGCCAGACACCATGCTATGTACTTTCCTTGCATTTTTGCTTAATCTTTATAACAATCATGTTTCCTATGACAATTATTTTCACATACACTTTCAAATGAAAAACAAAACAAGCAAAAATGAAGCCTGGAAGAGTTAAGTCAGGAGATAAGGATGTGCACGGTGTGTGAGAGCAGAATGACAGGAGAGGCTTTGGCTCCATGGCCTGGCTCCCACTATGAGCAAATTGCACAGGTTCATTCCGCACTCAGGTGAGGTTATCAGTGTCTTCTCAAAGCCTGCTACTTCCCAGACAGCCAGAGTGTAATGTCAGTGGAAGTTCTAATCCTGTGTGTCATGGGACTATGTTACCCGCTCTGACACTCAGTTACTTTGATACCGCTAATGAGAACAACAGGCTGGATATGTGAGTTAGAGAAAACGGGAGGAATCCCCTGTCTCTGCTGGTGATTTACTTGAATTGGGAAGTACTTTAGAGGCAGCAAAGTGTATGGTCAAAGAGTTACCCAAATCATTGCTTTTATAACAATTAAATATTCTCCAACATTTAAATAGAAATGGCTATAAATTAGAAAATATCATTGCGGGGGGGCGCTTCACTGCAGCTTAGCAGCACCATTATCATGGGGAGGCATTTCGCATGAGACATTTGGGAACAATTAAAAAAAACAACAACTATAATTTGAATGGAACACTAATGTCCCACACCCAAAGTAATATTCAGGAAAGGGCTGGAGGTGGCCAGCTCAACCTATGTTCCCTAGCTCCTCTTGGAAGCAGCTGTTTCCAGGACACATACATCCTAATTCCTTTAGGTGGGGCTTCTCCAGGCCCTAAGAGGCATTCCTGCATCCTAACTGGTTAAGAATTTGGTGGGGAAGGACTCTCCAACACTAATAAATCATCATCACTACAGCCAAGAAGATGTACCAAGCACTTAAGTGCTAGTTACTGTGCTTCTCGCTTAAAATGCATCATCCCATTAAACCAAGAAAACCAAACCTCGGGCATGTTAAGCAACACCCTGGAGACAACACACCTAGAAGATGGTAAAGTGGGACTCAACAGGTCTCCCTGGCTCTAAAACTTGGCCACATGTTCTTCTGTCTTCCAGGGATAATCCTGGGCAGACAGCTAATAACAGTCCATCTAAAAAAACTGCACAGATCTAAATATTATCCCTTATGGATGGCACAGAACTCCGAAGTTTCTATCAAGTACTTAGCAGATTAACAGCTCCTTCTAAAGAAAAAAAATAATTACCTTCCTCGCTGGTGCTCTGCTGGAATAGGGGCCGGTCCTCTAGTGGGGAAGAATGCAAATCAGGTTCTTAAGACTGAATAGCAGAACTCAAGCTCTGCCTCCTCCGGCTCTTGTATCCAAAGCCCTGGAACCCTCTCCAATTAACACCAAAGAAGCATGGTACTTGGGGCAGAGAGCTCAACCATGAACTGATTAGTATCCAACTCCTGCCAAAGGCTCATTTAAGACATCTGATAGCAGAGAGAGATGGCTTAATGTGCAGATTAACTAGCCATTCTGCTAGGCTCCCTAAGTTTCAGCTATACACTAAATTGGATCAACACAAAGCAACATTTGTCCCCCACGGTAATTCAGCTTCTTACAGAAACTCCTTCACACACTTAGGATTTATGCCCTCAGCTTTTATAGAGGGTGGACATAAAAAAATCCATTTAAATAATCATTTAGGGCCTTTTTTAAAAAAAGAACAGTTGAAAGCACTGTCCATAATGTTACCCAATGCTCCCTGAAATGAAAAAGCACATGATAAATTCAGGGCCAAGAAAAAGTTTGTCTCTCTGACGGAGTTTATGTTTTCCTTCCTCAGAAGAGAACTGTACAATCACATCTCTTTTTTGTCTCAACTCTTCAAAACTTCAGAGGCAAATTCAATAATGAATTCCCCCCAACCACCTTGCAATACCTATTCTCAGATATTTTTCCCCACTCCTTTTGATCTTGGTTTTATTTTTATGTCTCCTGCTTTGTGTTTCACTCTGTAAGCCAACTTAAACCTTTTCCCCCTCTGAAGTAAGACATAAATCCTAAGTAAAAGAGGACTTTCTCACTTAAAAAAAAAAAACAAACAAAAAACCACTCCTGCTCCTTGAGATGCCAGACCATTCCCACTAGTGCCCTGGCGTCTTCCCAGCTGACACAACAGAACTCGAGAAGACCCCGACCAGTTGCACGCGCTCACTGACCTCAGCACTCCCATGCTGAGCAAAGGAGAACAACGACCACCCAGCTTCTAGAAGCCAATGCTCGGGTGTTCTCAAGTGAAGCAGGTCCCCAAGGCCAAAGGTGACCCCACTTAGAACAGACTTGACCTTGGGCCATAATTTTAAGCCATCCCCAGCATCTTTTTTGAAAGAGAGAGAGAGAGAGAGAGAGAGAGAGGGGAAAATCAAGTGTTCTCCACCATGGTAGATTCTATTTTCCAAAGATGGCTGTAGCACTTCCCCTCTTACGTGCCCTTCTACCATTCAGGGGATCTTTCGCTACCCTCCCTTTTAGGAGGTCTCTTACATCCCTTTGAAATTGAGATGACTTGACCCATAGAAGAAAGCAGAACCTGCCGGAGACTTTGCGTTTAAGTGGTCTAGTAACTTCCATCTCCTGCTTCTTAGAAGGTATCCACCACATAGGAAATGTGACCTACTCTGAGAAGATGGAGCTGCGAGAAGCCCAAGCCCTGTGGAGAGATGTGTATGAGGAGAGAGGCCCAGGATCGTGGGGTCACTTCTACAACAAAGTTACCTAGAGGGCAGCCTGAAGTCCTAAGTGCCCCCGCTGTCACCACTGTATTAGAGATGAACCCCACTGAGTCCCTCCCTAACCCCTGACCCCCAAAATCATAGGCAAAATGAAAAAAATAGTGATTTTCAGATAGGGATAGGGAGTGGTACCTGACTCATGGGATTAAACATTTAATGCCTATGAAGTCCTTTAGTACATGTCTGGTATCACGGTACTAAATAATTGCTCAATCAATGGAAATTATAATTCTGGATCTGTTAAGTGGCAAAATCGAGTTTTGTGTACGGATCAACAAAACTCAAGTTTGCCACATGACAAAGCTGGGGATCCAGCTTTCTTAAGAATGCTTCTGTGACAACATTCCACAGTCATATAACCTAAGATGACCTATATACCTGGCAGGTCATCTGTCTTCCTGCTTTTGGGGGCAGGGGGCTCACTTCCCTGTTACCTCATGCAGGCCCCAAGTTGCATCTGGCATGGAAGGCACATGCACATACACACATGTTACATTTCTAGAGATAACCATGTAGGGTGAGGTCAGGCACATCTGTTTCTGGGCAGAGAACCCAGCGTGGAGATCCTGACTAAATGTCTGCTGCTGTACTCATGCCCAGCTCGTCTCCTGACAAGTGTCCAAGCAGCTGCAAGGGTATGAGTCACAGGCACAGGGAAGAAGGAGGAAGAAAGACAGAAAGGAAAAGAATGCAGTTGTTTTTTTATACCACTTAACACTCCTAGTAAGTTCATCTGTGTGTAAATATCCCTGAATACTCTGACTTGAGCAAAACTGTTTGCAATTCTGGTTTCCCTGTGTACGTATTTTAACATTATCCATGTGCTGGTCCTGGATGATTTACCTATCCAGCCAATCAGCCAATATTTATCGAGTGCCTATTCTGCGTAAAGCGTGGGGAAAGGCACAGGGTTCTATATGCATTAGCATTAGACAGGGAGAAGCACGCTGATGATTTTCACGACAATGGTGCTGGCACTCCGCAGGAAAGCAGACGACAGGATCCTTAGGATAATAACTGAACCTTTTCCACAATTTAGTCTCTTTATTTCTTCTTGCTCTCTGGAGAACAGAGCCACCAACAAATCCCTTCCAGTTAAAAGAGCCCACGCTCTCCCAGAGCTCCTTTCCTGATGTCTGACAGTCTCTGCACCTCCCCCGGGGCATGCAGGGATCAATACGTGAGTACTTCAAAGAAACCCTCAAATTGGAGTGCACACAGCAGCACTTTCGGAAAAAAAATCCTCGAGCTGGGACTCAGAAATTGGAGGGGGAGGGGATAGGGAAAGGCGGCGCTGGAATTTGACAGCGCCACACAATGCACTGAGGATCAGAGCTATGAGACAAATTCAGCTCCAGAGATGAAAAATCTTCTTTTGGTGCTGACAACATCTGTTTTATTTTGAAGGTTGCTAAGGAGAGTTCTAGCTGGGCCAACATTGTTCCAGTTCAGTACTTCATAGTGAGTCTCTCACACAAGGCTCAGAAGGCAGGAATAAAAAGCTCACCAGATAAACCTTGCTGCTTTTACTTTCCCAATATCAAAGGCTCACTTGGCTAACAGGGATGACTAACACCCTGCCTAGTCACAATTGCAACTGGATTGTCCTTTCTGCTTACTCTCTTATTACCTTTCTCCCTGCCCCCTCTGTCCCCACTTGCCAATCCCCCACCTTTGCCAAATAAAGGCTTATTAAGGACAGACAGACAGTGAACACAGCAGTCCTCTCACAGAAGATTTCCATGCAGAGAAGAGCCAGGAGTGAGGGGCATGTCATGGCAGGAAAATGTTTGGTAACAGACAAAGGAGAAAATCATTCCCTGTCCTTGAAAGATGTGTTTTGCCTCCTAATAATCAAAGTTATGCCTAATGCCTTCCTCAGAGCCCAATGCACTCACAGGACAGTAGAGAGGCAAAGCTCTAAACAGCAAAGAGCTTGTCAGGTAGGCCCTTCCCATCCTGGTAATAATGCAGGTGGGAGGAAGGCTTTCCACACCCCATTTGACCCCATCCCTCCTGAGTTTACTTGCAATTACAAGCCATTAACGAAAATTAGGAAGAGCCCACACACATTTCGCTCAGTGAGAAAAACACGTACAGGGATGGGGAAGATGAGCATGCTAGAAAACACGAGGTCAGGCCAGGGGTCACACATACGACAAGTTGAGGAAACGACGATGATCTTTGCACATATGACACACTACTAAAAATGGGTGGTGAGGTGACCAACTTTGCTTCTGCACCAAGGAAAATGTACCCAGGCTGAGAGAGCCCCCAAGAAGAGCCTGGGGAAGCAGGAAGCCCCCTGTATGTAACTGGCAGCAGCAGATAAAATCATTTTGGGATTCCAGGGCATTTAAGTGGAAAAAAAAAAAAAAAAAAAGCCTCCTATTAGCTGAAGGAATTCTGCACAGGGCTTTGGAAAGCAGCAGCGCCTGCCAAGGAGTACCTAGGAGTGTCGGACAGGAAGGGAAAACGGCAGTGCTCGCCCTCCAACAAAGGTCCATTTCAAAGCCATCCAGCACAGCTCCCACCCTGCAAATCTCAACAACAAAAGGAAACTAGGCCCTCTCAATTGAAGGCATTGAGACAACTGAGGCCACGTTATCTAAACATTCCCCTTGCCTGCCAGATTCTATTTCTGCCAGTTTTGCTTTCACCTCCAGCTTTGGATCTCTCTAAAGTACACTTCTCCCAATAAAAAGAAGGTCTAAATAATGCAGCACACCCAGCACCCAGACTCCTCCAGACAGCTCCAAAGAGGGATTTAGCCTCTCCAAAGAGAGGCTAAAAGCCATCCTCCCAACACTTACCTAGCCAGGTCACACCCACGCTGGCAGGTGCAGACATGGTCTCTGCTACCTTGTGCCAGCTCCTGTTGTGTCCAGGTACCCAGAGCGCCACGTGGCAGAAATAGTAGCCAGAGTTTTCTTTGCTAACATCTCGGACCAGTAAATGGTAGGAGCGTGCGTCCATGTGACTCAAGGCCACGTGAGGCGAGCCGTGCAGCAGAGAATCACGGTCCAGTCGTGCCAACATGTGGCGGGCAGGAGAGGAGCCGTCAGGTGTCCTGCTGAAGAACCACGTCACCTCGGCCCGTACCTCATCCACCCGGTCTGTCGTGATGTTGCAGGACAGGTCCAGGTCCTTTCCTTCAGGCACAGACACGTTCCTGGCCACGGCTGCTCGCAGAACTTGTGAATTAAACAACAAATAAATCTAAGTAATCTGGATTAGGTCTGCCTCCTCCACCTTTCATCTCTCCTATCCTGCTTCCCTTCAGATCATCTTCTTTTAAGTTCTCATTTATGGCATGAAAATTAGTAGGCTTTGTACAGTTCTACATACTTAAGAGGTATTTAATGGATAAATTCATGAATCATGCTGCATTTCTCTTTATTTAAAAAAATAGCAAACACTGATACACACTATATCCCAATGTTCTGAGGATAATACTCAAAATAATTCTATTAGTAGATACTATTATTATCCTCATTTAACTGATAAGGAACCAGAAGCACAGAAAAGTAACCTGCCCCAAATCACATGGTTAATATATGACACAGCTAGAATTCAGATTTAGGCTGCCTGCTTCTAGGAACTCTGGTCTTAACTGTTAAGCTATTGTTTGTTTGATGAGAAGAAGTCTGCTGAAAGTCACAAAACCAAAATCAAACTTTTTCCATTTGCATAATAAAACTCGAGTGCTTTTAAAAAGGACAGCTTAGTTCTGATATGTGTGCACAGTCAGTTTGAGACCGAGAAAGGGAAGGTAAGAAGTGAAGGTGAAACCATTTTTCTAGAAAAAAGGAAAAAAGCCTTAGCTGGGGGTATGGCTCGGTGGCAGAGTCCTTGGCAAACATGCATGAGGCTCTGAGTTCCATCTCTAGATGGAAAAAAAGAAAAAGAAAAAGAAAGAAAAAATACCCAAAGCAGACAAGAAAGTAAAGAAAGTAAAGTGTTCCTTTTGAATCAATTCAGAGAAATATTTATTTCATTAGAATGCCCACCTAAAAGTCAAACATAAGACATACTCTATGTATGAACACAATGATTTTTGGATTATCCACGCTACTGCCCTCTCTCATTAGTGTGGGTAATTAAAATAAGACTATACTCAGATGAAGCACTGAAGTATTTGGTGTCACAGATTCCAGGGGGTCGAGTTTCAGCATTCCCCTGTCAAAGCTTTTATATGGAAACATTTGACTCTATTCAGGAGATTTTTGAAAAGGAGTCAAACATCTGTAATCAGGGTAGGAAAACATTGGACTTGTGATAATGCTCTGGGAACAATTACTTAGACGGTAAATAGTTGACATCACCCCCGGGATGGGAATGGGGGCACAGCCCTGGCCTGCTAGCAAGAGCCACTGCATCAACCACTGTCCCCAGGAAGTTCAGGGACAGAGTCTGGTGCCCAGTTCAGAAAAGACCTAACTGAAAAGCCCATGCCCTTTGGTGTACATTATGTGCACATGAATATTTCCAGAGTTTCACAAAATTTCAAACAAGTCTTTCAAGCCAAGTTCAACATGTACTGTGAGAGAGGACAGAAAAGAAGGTGGGAATAGCATCAGAAAAAGGAATTTAGAAGTCCAATTTCATCCTTCAAATTCTTCCTCTTCCCTCATCTCTTTAAAAAGAAGCCAAAAGTAACTTGAGGGCATCTTTTGAGAGGATTCACAGAAACTGCCACGCTGAGCCAGGTCCTGCAGTTTGAACCACCCCACTTACAGTACAATGCTCGTGGACAGAACCCTGAAGTCGGCTGGGGGAGCTGCTATTGGGCCAGGGAAGACTGACTCAGGAGGGTGTCAGGTCAGTGAAGGAGCACTCAACATGGAGCTGAGGTATGTGTATATTGAGAAAATAGATCCTTGGGTCCTGGAAATGTTGGCAGAAATGTCTTTTCAACTGCATAGTTCACTTTGTAATTTTATTTGTGCAAGTGGCTAAACATCCTGTCATATCACTAACCATAGGCCTCCCACATTCTGGATTCAAGAGTTTACCACTGGAAAACAGGCTGGAGCAGGCTAGAGGGAAATAAAGAAGCAGTTCTCAAGGATTTGTAGTGCAAGAGGGGACCTAGGCAAGGCCTGTGCTATAGGAATTCTCCCTTGTAATATAACTGCATCCATAAACTAGACATCCAGATTTGCATCACCCAGTCCTACCCGGTACTATAACTGTGGGGAGTGGGGGCAGGTAACTACCTCATCCGGAACACAGCTTCATTGTCTAAGTGGCTCTGTGCCATTTATAACAACAATGTGATCAGAATATTTAAGCAGTCAGCTCTGGATAGTACAAGACAAGAGAATAACCATAACTTAGACAAGATAGAAATGACTATAACTCAAGTGATTCTTAACCTGGGGTCTACAAAGAGAATTTATGGAATCTGTGAATGTGTATGGGGAAAAAAAAAATCCATTTCACCCATGTTCCCTAAAATAGAGTACCTTTTCACAATGTGAAAATGAGCAGGGTAGTACTACCTGCCCCTGGGACTTCGCTCCAACAGAAATCACAGTTATTTTCATATTACATTATAGGTTTATAGTTGTTGCAGATATTGTAAAACATCACTTACCTTCATTGCTACCTAGAAATTATGATACTTTGCTAGGTCTACCATTCTATCTTATTATTAACGTGTTAATAAAGAAGCATAATATTATTTTAAATTTGTCTTCAAGTATTTTGATAATTATTTCAACGTAAGTGTTTTACTCTGTCATCTGGTGTATTATGTTTTAAGAATTAAGACATCTTAATTCTGACAAAGGAACTTCAAAGGACTCTCAAGGAAGCCCGTGGCATAAAAAAGATTATGAACCCTTAGTCTCAGGTGAGAGCTAGACATTATTACCTGCCTAGTAGGCTCAGTGTTCCAGTCTTATTACAAGATACTATGGGTTTTGTGGTATTTGAAAAGGAAAAAAAAAAAAAAAAAAAACTTTACAATTGAAATTCCTGCATAAAATGGTTAACTTGCTGCAAAGCTGAAACTCTTTTAACCCTCCTGTCTCATTAAAATAGCTGTTTGATGCAGGCTGAATAGCTGGAGGTTTTGTAGGGTAGCTTCTCGACAGATCACTTCTGCTCAGGAAGCTGACCCGAGGGCTGGAGATGCAGCTCAATGGTAGAACACTTGACTAGCACCTGGAGGGTCCTGGGTTCCAGCCTCGGCACTGAGAGGGGAAAAAAAATGACTTGAATCCATCTGGAGAGTGATTTCTGTAACGGTGATGGGTAACTCTTCTCCTTGATGGCCACAGTCACTCGAGAAGCTCAGTCTTGCTTTTCACACCTACTTCTACTGAATCCAGTTCTGAGGTGGTGGCATAAACGCAGAGGAATGTGCCCAGGACAATATGTCTAACAGAGACAAACACGGTGCACATTGTTTCCTTCTTTCCTTCCCATCCAAGCAACAGAGCAGCTACACGCTCACATTTCTGCTCAGGAAATGAGCCTAGCCAAGGTCTTCCCAGTTTAAAAAACAGGAGGCAACAGCAGCAGCAGCAGCAGCAGCAGCAAAGCACTCTGCGATCTGTCAGTCACACTCCGAGAACACAAAGTCCACCCACTCAGGCCCAGCAATGACACTACCCTGCAATGGTCTTTCCGAAGTCCATCTCTGCTGAAACTGCAAGCTCCATGGGGCCTGGGAACAAGTGTCCTGCCTCTGGGCCCCCAGGGCCCAGCACAGAACTGAGCCACACGGGTTTTCTATCAATGCTTATTAAACAACAAGTCAACACTGGCTTTTAAATATATATACATATTGTTTTCTTCTAATTTCTGTGTATTTTCTAACATGCTTTTTTCCTATTTGCTTAATTATTCTGTAGTTGGAATAGGGGGTTAAAAGGGGGGCGGGGGTAGATTCACAAATGACAGGAAAAAGGACTTCTTGAGTAGACCCAGGGCTGGATACTCCTGGGATATGGATGGTAGAGGAAGCAAGGGGCCCAGCCCTCCAGAGTACCTCACCTGATGGGTTGGCACAGCTGAGGGAACCCCAAAGGCAGGCCTAGAGAGCGAAAGTTAGGTAAGAGGTTCGGGGGTGATCCTGACCCATCCCAATAGCTGTGGTGACAGGCAGATTGACTCAGAAAACACAAATTAGATAAAGCTAAGGGAGCAGGTGTGGGCAGATCCACCCCAAATCCCCCTTGCACACCAGGCAGGGCTTCCCTCTGAGAGGAATTGATGTTCCCATCTTTGAGTGAAGTACCTTGAATAATATGCTGCAGCTTCCCATGGGTATAAGATCAGATAAATGCAGCTGCCACCCCAAAAAAACGGTAGCATAGAGCTCAAAACCAATGCACCTCTGCCCAAACCATCAGCACCACCCTGTTCCCTTCACCCCCAAAGGAAGGCCTCACACGAGAGGCCCACGGTTCTTGTCAAAAGCCATGGGCTCCCTGGCTCAGTTCTTTATCCCACCGCGGGTCACAACACACAGACTAGGCACACCGTTTCCGGAAGCTCACCTGTTGGCTGGATCACCAAGGCGGCAACTTCCACCGCCTTTTCCTGAATTTCTTGCCAGTTACCCTGATCTGCGATCCACTCGCTGACCACACACCTGTAGGAGCCCTGGTCGGCAGACAGCGCCCTGGACACCAAGAGGCGGTAGGAGTCGCTGCCCACGGTGTCAAAGCGCACGTCCCCGCTGTGGTAGCGCTGCTCATAGCCTGGGCCCGGGTGGAGCCTGCCCTCGTGGGTGAGGGCGAGGATGTTCCGGCGCGAGGGCCCGCGGTGCAGCTCCCACAGCAGCGCCAGGTGCGTGTGCAGGGGCGAGGCGGTGGAGGCCACGCAGCGCAGCTCGAAAGGCTCCCCCTCACGCAGGCTCAGGCTGGGCGGTGGCCGCGCACTGGGGCCCACGTGCAGGGCGTCCGCCAGCACTGCAGAGAGAACACATCTGGGTCAGCGGGCGTGGGCCCCCTTGTGGCGAAGACCAGCCACCTTCCAGGACTCGGGCCTTGAACCATGCCTGCGGCCATTCCCAAAGTCAAATCCTTTCTTCCTTTCCCCGTTCTCATGCCCAGATGGGCAGCTTTCCCATTTTGACTCATCTATCTCAAGTGACTTAAAAAAGAAAAGAAAAAAATAAATTAAAAAAAAAAGGAAGAAGAGACTACTAAACCCCCCGGCTACAACTGGGGTGGGGAAGGAAAACTGCCTTTGGTAGCTGAGTTTTCAGGGATGTGCTTCTGTCACCCTGAGGCAAGTTATTTTATTCTTTTGTGACAGTTTCTTTAAAATGGACCTTCCTCATGCGGTTGACCAGAGAGTTCAACAAGTTAAAGTGGGCACGTTCCCAGGTCGAGTGGTTGACATCAGGATAAAACAACTGGTTATTACTGTCAAAATACTTCCCTGGTTAGGACTCTGGGCTAGAACAGGGAGTCCGCAGCCAGCAGATGAGGCATTCTCAGAGTTAAACCCGCCAAGATCTGCTGGGGGATAGGATGGCATGAGCCGACCGTGGCTCACCACCTGGGAACTGCCTGAGATGAGCGGGGGAAACAGTGTATCCACAGGACAGGACCAGGCCAAAGAAAGCTGAGGGTCCAGCTATTGCTCTCCTAGGGCTCACTGGAAGAAACAGCACTTCTACAGGGTCTAGAAAGGGGGGGGCAGGGGTCAAGGAATTATTAGTGAGTGTGATTTAGGAAGAGAAGTGAATAGCAACCAACATTGGTACTCTAGTAACCACAGAGGGGACCTCTAACAAGGGGCAAGGAAAATCTATCAGGTTAGTCCAGAAGCTCAGGAAGAGAATCCTATTCATCATCTCCTTGGTTTTTCTCTCAGTTCCACTCTCAGAAACCAATTCAGCGTCCCTGAGAAGGGAGTACTCTAGATAACAGAAAAAACCTGCCATGTCTTTAGAAGGGCATATTCTAAAGATCCAGCCCTTCTACAAAATAGATGCCGTGACTTTCTAGCATTATATATCAATCTGTGAGTCTGGCTAACACGATTTGGTTCTCAATGTCGGTTTCTCTCTGGGTATAGATGAATAGTTTCATGACCCATGAAGCTGAAGGCCAGAGAAACCCTGGAATACAAGTAGCACCTGCCAGAAGCTCCATCTAGACAGCCAGTCAGTCTCTCTCAAGGTCATCCATCTGCTTTCTCAGGCCAAGAAAAGCCTTCCCTTGCTTCTCCTGTCTGCTAAAGACTAGAGAAGAAAGAAAGGAAAAAAAAAAAAATACACTGGGGATGGTGACTGGGATGGTAGTCTCCTGCTGCCCTCCTGGTCCTCAGGATGAGAATCACAAGGGAAGTCAAGGCTGCATGTGACCTAGCGGAGAAGAGATATGTCACGCTGCATTGTAACTCCAATGCAAGAATGACATGGGACTTCTACAAAACACACTCAGGATTTACTCCTCTACTTTATTCCTGTAGGAATAAAGTAGAGGAGATGGAAGAGGTAGATTAGATGTGTCAATGCTTTAAACCTACTTAACAGACATGGGTAGCTGTTTCATTCCTTCATGAGTTTCTAGTGCGGGGATAGTACCCAAGATGGAAGGTTCTACCAATCACAGCGGATACAAATGCCTGGAACAACCCTCTCTTTTTATATCCTCGTGTACATTTTTCACTGTCCTGATAATTACATACATTTCTATCCTTTTGGGAACGAGGCAGGGTACAAATGAAATGCATAATTAATAATAATAACAATAATAATGTTTCTATTTTGTTAGCCTCCAATTAAAATGGCTTGTTCTTGCTCATTTACTAATTAGCTGTGTGATTTTAGGCAAGTAATTAACCTTTGCTCTTCCATTTCCTCCTGTTCAATTAGAGAAATATCCTGCCCTATCTTTTTCAGTGGAGTTAGAGAACTGAATGTGTGAGTAAATCTAAAAGGTCTTGAAAGATGGAAAAAATAAAATTAAACCCAAGACAGATAACAGAAGATATGATTCTTTACACAGTCAGGTCAATGAACAGCAATGACCAGATCATTTTTGGGGTATATACAAACATACAACTTCTGTTACAAACAGGTATTTAAACCATGCAGGTCACAAAGAAAGATGAACTTTGAAATATGTGCTATTTCTGTACAACTTATCATTGTCATCGTAACCAACACCTGCTTGTCACTAACCACTGAATGCAACTTGCTATTGGCACTGCTCTAAGGCCTAGCACATGTTAACTTACCTGTCTCACACCCTTTGAGGTACATACTGTCATAGCGAGGAGGAAGTGGAGGCATGTCACGTGCCCACCATCACACAGCTAACAAGTGACAGAGTCAGAACTAGACTGAGCACAGGCGACCTAGCTCCAGAGCTGGCTCTCCCACCACACCATGCTGCCTCCAACTCCCTGGCCCTGAGATGCTTCAGAACCATGTAGGAAAGAAGAAAAAGGGCACTTAGAGGTCACCTGGTCCCTCCTCTGCTTTTAACCGGGTAAGACACTAGCAGTCCCCTGGACAGGGGTGTTGTCTCTGGACACAGCCAAATGGCAGAGGAAGGTCTGGCCCCCAGCACAGTGACCCCACATGAGGACTGTACCTTTAACCTGCACTGTGTCCTCATAGTTGCCCTGGACAGTGGCATCTGTGCTGGGGGTGGAACATTTGTAGTGGCCTTGGTCCGAGGGCTGGACATTCTTTATGTGGAGCTCCACGGCGTCATTGGCAGTTCGCCTTAACTGGATCTCGCCCCTCTGCAGCCGCTCCCGGTACAGTTGGGCGGGGAAGCCCACCTCCCAGGTGCTTGCGAGCTCCACGAAGCTGCTCCCCGATGACGAGAAGCTCCAGTCAAAGTTCTGCTCGCTAGGGCCATCGTAGTCACTGACGTTGCAGGGGATGACCAGCTCAGTGCCCACCACCCGGACCAGAGTCCCTGCTGGGACTCTCACCACACGCCCGCGACAAAGAGCTGCAAAACAGGAGAGGACGGGAAGGTCGTTAATTGTGGAAGGTCTCCCAGGACGAGTGTGGCAAACTCAAGGATGCTTCTGCCCTCCGGCCTCAGGCAGAGAGATGGCATCCCAACCATGGGGGGAAAAGGGGTTCCGGAGAAGGATGCTAAGCCATCCCTAGAACTATGAGCCAAGGATACCCTGAACTGAGTGCCTCTCCCATAACCAGTTTCCCAGGACTCACAGGGAGGAAGATTAAATATTAAAACAAGCCTAACCATAAACCCGAATAGCTGCGTCCCTCCCGTTACTATTTAACGTACTGTTATCACTCATGATGCAAAAATATTTTCCGTTCTCTGTGAAAGAAAAGGACACAGCTAATCAAGTATTTACATTTCTGCCCACCCTATGTCAACCCTCATCCCTGGAGACCATTCCCTGGGGCTCCTGAGACCTGATTTACAATGATGGATGCCAATTTTTAAATCCTAGAGCAACCTGCTGATAAAATGATTTAACTCCTGTTATCTGACATTGCCTATAAATTAATTTTAAAATATGACGATTCTACCAAGTATTAATTTTCTATTTTCTGGCTCATTTCCTTTTCTCTATTCTTTACCCTGATCTAAATTCAGAATGAGGATGGGGAAGCACAAAGGGAGGGAGGGAGTCTGGCTGGCTGCTGGCGTTGGCAGGTATGCAGGAACTTGCCGCAGGGGACAAGCCCGGTGCACGAAGCCCTGGGTTCACTGGCATTCCCTTCCCGGGAGCATGTGATCCACAGACCTGTGGCAGGACCCTTTGGGACCGGCACCCGTGAATCTGCTCAGAAGGATTCCCTGCAATACTCCTAAGCATGATTTTTAACTTAGTGTGTTTACTCCCTACGTTTCAATTCAGACCAAATGGCTATGCATGGCTCCTTCTTAACGTTCTATGAACAGGTGTAACAGGCGATGGGTTGAACTGTGTTCCCCACCCAAAATTCACAGTGAAGTCTCAGCATCCCATACTTTAGAATGTGGCCTTATTTGGGAATAGGGTCACTGCAGATGTAATTATTTAAGTTGTGATGAGGTTGTCCTGGGGTAGGGTGGGACCCTAACCTAGTATGACAGGTATCCTTATAAAGGGAGAAATCTGAAGCTGGGCATGGTGGTGCATGCCTGTAATCCCAGCAACCTGGGAGGCTGAGGCAGCAGGATCACAAGTTCAAGGCCAGCCTCAGCACCTTAGCAAGATCCTATCTCAAAAAAAAAAAAAAAAAAAAGAGAGAGAGAGATGGGGATATGGCTCAGTGGTTAAGCACTCCTGGATTCAAAAAGAGAAATCTGGACACAGACACAGGGAAAATATCCCATGATAATGCAGAGATAGGGTAATATATCTACAAGCCAAGGACACCAAAAAAAATACCAGCAAGCCAGGAGAAGTTAGGAGAGAGGTATGGAATAGATTTTCTCTCACAGCCCGCAGAAAGAACCAACTCTGCCAATACCTTGATCTTGGACTTCCAGCTGCCAGAATTGTGAAAGAAAGAATTTCTGTTGTTGAAACCACCTGATGTGTGGTTCTTTGCTACAGAAGCTCTCCTAAACTAATACACCATTGCTGCCCGTTTTTCACTAGTTTAATTCATAATATTCAACCTATAAGTTGCCACCCATTAGTGAGTTGTGAAATAAATTTAGAATGGTGGCAACCAGAGGTGTGTGCTTTTTATAATGGAATTTTAAATGAACAAAAACTATTAAGAGTGGATTGCATTTAGCAAGGGATAAATACTGTTTTATCATACAGTATTTTGTTAAGTAAACAAAGGTATACGTGTACCAGATTATGATGAAAAAAATAATATCTAAATTTGGGTCAAGGTTAAAGAAAATGGAACACTTTTTTTTTTTTTTTTTTTAAGCTAGCTCTTGTTTTCTCCACTCACTATCAGCTCATTTAAGAAGAGAAAAAGAAAGTATCCACCTAAGAGAACTAGTGAAGGAGGACAGTGTGTGTTCTGAGGCTTGGCTGCCTCCCCACCCCCTTAGACCAGCTGGGAAGGTCCAGACTGAACCCCTGTTTGAAGAAAAGCTGCTGGACCCTAGATCACACAACTCACCTTAAAAAAATAACGTGACTGGGGCTGGCAACTCAGAGGAACTATGGGTCATCTATCTTCCCATGGAGAATAATTGCACCAACCTTAAATACTACTGAGTAGCGCTGGGACAGGCTACCCTCTTCCTAAGGCAACTCAGTGCCCACCAGATGACGCCCTTGACCTTATGCCTCTTACTTCTGGCAAAGGTGCAGCAGACATGTGGCAGCTGTTTAGTGTTACTTACCTGCCCCTCAGATGGGGCTGGCCATGCACCTCTGCTCCAGAGATGGGCGCTGGGGGTAAGACAAGGTGACTCAGAATTCTCCTGAAGCTTCTCAGGAAGTCATTTGTTCCCAGTAGAATCAAGGTACCATATAAAGATGTTTTACCCTGAAGCTGCACATGGGCAGGCCTCCTGACCACATGAAGAAGCCATCAACATAAAAAGAGACCCAGGCCAATACCTGAACGGCAGAGGTGGAGAGAACACACCCAGTGATCTGAAGGCAGCCTTGGGGCCACTGCACCCAGCCACAACTTCTAGACCATTTCCCAGGTGCTCAGACATGTGTGCACGTGAGCACATGCATGTGCATGCACACACAGAGACACACACACACACACACACACACACACACCTTTCTTCATGTTTCAGTTTCTAGCAATTCCACTCACCTCCACTTAATGTTTCTTAAGCTAATTTCTGTTAGCGGGAACTCAAAGAGTAACATTGAAATAATACATATTTCTACGTGGCAGTGACCAAGTCTCTAAAGACATCATGATCATGGCTCACAAAGGAAAGAGGTGATCACTTTCGTATATTTAGTTTTAGAGATGACGAGACAATTGTGAATCTCTCAAAGAGACCTCTCAGAAGGAAGCACCATGGCAGAGATCTTTGTGCCCTGGAGACTGCCGTCAGCACCCTATGCGCTGTGGTGAGGATTAAATGAGCAAAAGCAAATGCATTTGGCAGCACTTGAACAGCACCCTGCATGTGGTAGGGGTCCATGGGGATGTGCAAGGAGGGCCACCTCTACAGTAAACTTGACCATAACCATTCATCTTACTTCCTTGGCAAAGTTTACAAAGGAAATTCCAATGTGTAAATCTTTTCTATTCCTATTTTTTTTATGAAGAAGTTGGCTCACAGGGCCTTCAGGCATGAGCCTACATCACTTGTGAGGTTTGTATCTCCATTCCTAATTCTTACAGCCTTGGAAACTAATCCAGCTCCTTGCTCAACTCTCCAATCCTTCTTCCACATGGCTGCCACACATAGCCCACATCACTCTGTGATCAGAAGTTTTCAGTGGCTGAATGTCACCCTTAGGTCAAAAACTCTCCCCCAGCCACCGCACTGCAACCCCCTGGGTCCAAGCCACTGTTCTTCTCACCTGCACTATTGCAAGAGCCCTGACTCATCTCCTGGCTTTCTACTCATTACAAAGGGGTCTTTTTAAAAACTCAAGTTATGTTATATCTTACTCTGGTCAAAACACTCCAATCATTCCCAATCTTACCCAGATAAAAGCCAAAATGCTTACAGAGGCTATTAAGACCTGGCCCTCATAGTTTCCTAGACCATGCATCCTGTTCCTCTCCCTTCCCAACACCCCATCTTGCTTTCTCCTAAACAAGCCAGATTTTAGGAACTTTGCACAATTCTTTAGCATGGAACATTCTCAGACATTCACCCCACTGGCTCCTTTACCAGCATCAGATCTTTATTCCAATGTCACCTTCTTAATGAGGACTTTCGTGACCCCCTAAAATAGCAGCCTCTCCTCCATTCTTGCTCTTGCCAAAATTCCTCTTCAGTTCTCACTAATATACCTCTCTGTGCACTTAGATAATTTTACTATCAAGTGCTGCCATCTCTTCCTGTCAGAAGGCAATGCCACCTGAGCAGCGCTCTCTGTTTTGTTCACTCATTGCTGAATGCTAGTGTTTAGAACAGAACCTGATACACAGTAGCTGTTCAATAAATCTTTGCTAAATAAAGGAATGAACAGAAGACATACAGGATCCTTCACAAACTGGCCCATGGTACCACTCTGGCTTCTTCTATGACTCTTCATTCCCCTAATACTTATCCTTCAACAAAAACCAAACCACTTTCACTTTCTGAAAATGCCACCTTCCCTGTTGCTCCAAGGCCTCTGCCCCAATGCCCCTTCCACCTGGAAGGGCTTTCCAGCAATGATCTGGTGAGAGGCAGCTCCAGTACCACCTCCTGGGTGACCCCCCCCCCCCAACACACACACACTCAGAATCACGGAGGTGCTCCCTCCTTCTCATTCCAACTCATCCTGCAGAAGTACCTGTGACAACAGCAATGTTACAGTGCCGCTGGGAAAAATAAAGCAGACATGAACAGATGCTTGAAAGATCAAATTCTAATCTGAAAAGACATAAACCTGAGCCATGTCTCCCATGCAGAACTGGGAGGTCCCCTCATCCGTGAAAAATCAAGATTTTAAAATTTTGGTAACAGAATTTCAACTTGCCACCGGCAATCTGGTATTTAGTACAGATTTCCATTAATATTGTTAAATAACAGCTAATGACACATAAAAATAAATACAAATTTGTAAAAAGTAAAGCATATGGCTCTTCTCAAATCAAAAAGAATATCGACAGACCCACACATTGCAAAATTTCATCAAAACCTTTTGTAACAGCTGATAACTTGAGCAAAAAAAAGAAAAGAAAAATTTCCTCTGGTTTCCCAAATCCTACTAGCGTGTTTCAAATTAAGAGTCCCAAGCCTATCTGTACTTGAACTCTATTAGTGTAGCTTCCCATAAAAATTTCTTAAACAATTAACAATTTAAAATTATGGCTTCATGTGTTTGCAGGGGTCAATATAAGAAAACCAACTCATAAGAAAACCAACTCTTCACCAGCTTTAAAAATACTACTGAGGATACCATTGGGCTGTATCACAAAGATTCACCTGATAAAAATCCATTAAAATTTAGTAGCAGGAAAAATATACCTGTTAGGGGACCATTTTACATTCTTTCCCCCAGAAAATAAGAATTACACAGGTATCTCCTACCCTGCAGGACAGTTACCACAGCGAACCTTCACCATATTTCACCACATAGCTGTTGAGATTTTATGTCAATTTCTTTTTTCAAAAAAAAAAGTAGGGTGCAAGCATGATGTGAAGTTTTTAATGTGCTGGTATTACTTAAGCATCATTTATTACTATATTGTCTTTGGTGCAAGGTTAGGATGCACAGAATACTTGTGACTAAACAGTCATGCAGTGGTGGCAGTTATGTGATAGAATACAGTCACACCTGAGACTCAACAACTGGTATGAAGACTTCAAATACAATAAAACTGGTATGAAGACTTCTATGCCCAATCAGTACTACTCCCCCAATTACTAAGGGGTCCAGCATCACATTGTAATGCCCCGATTAGACTAGACCCTCTGAAGGGTTTGGACCTGGGATGTTCCCCCCAAACCCCATGTGCTAAAAGCATGGTCCCCAATACAGCAGAGGTGCAGCTTTCCAGCAATGACTGGATCATGACGGCTCTGACCTCATCAGTAAATTAATTTATCAAATACACGGATCCGTTAAGTGGGCTGACCCACTGATAGCCGAATGCACTACTAGGAGGTTGGACCTAGTTGGAAGAAGCAGGTCACGGGGGTATGCTCCAGAAGGGCTTTATCTGCTCCCTGGACCCTCCCTCCCTCTTCTCTCTGTCCTTTCTATCTGCCTTCTTGTGCCACAGCTTTCAGCCACAGCCATAATGTTTCTGCCTTAGAGCCAGTTCAACTATGGATTGAACCTCTGAAAACATACAACAAAATAAAACTTTTCCTCCTCTCGGTTGTTCTTGTCAGGTATTTTGGTCATAGTGACAAAAAGCTAGCTAACAGATCCTCTTAGGTAAGCCTCAGAACCCCCTACCCTACCTATTGTCTCTTAATCTTCCTTTAAAAGCAATAAAACAAAAACAAAAAAATATCAAACAATTGTCACTGCTAACTCCATCTCTTTATTCTATCCCAACCTTCAAGTTTCCCTTTCCCCAATTTAAAAAAAAAAAAATCATGTATCTTTTTGTACTTTGGCGTCAAGGAAAATCAATATTAAATATGATGTTCAACTATGAAAACCATATGTAGTTTACATTTCGAGTAGTCATCTCCTTCTTTACACCTTCCTCTGGTTTTCCGGCTTCCCTTGAACTTCGAACCTTTTACCTTATTTTAAGATTCTCGTTGTATGTGTAGGGGTGTTTCATTAGAAGATCGCAAATATCGTGGGGAAGGGAATGAATGGGTACAAATTCCAAAGGACCAATAACTGAGAGGTCCCTTGCCAGATTTACCCTTCATGTTATGATAAAGTACCTTGTATTGAGACAACTCCCCCTTTGATAAAAACCACAAAAGACAGATAAAAAAGATAGGAAAAGATTACTTGGATGCACTGGTGAGTAATCAAGACTGTCAGGTTCAAGTGGTTAAGATCACTAAAACACAGTGAGATGACCCCAACAATGTCAACTGCTTATTCTCTTGAGAAACTTGCCAATTTCTTAGTGGTGTAGGCCCGATCAAGTAGAATTTAGTAACTCAGAGTCTCCAGCAACTTATGGGGGCCAAAATAACACAGCTTCTGAACTTCAAGGTCACTAAGAAACTCAGAGAATGAGGAGCCAAGTTCCTGGGGGGGAGGGAGGGCAGGCAGCGGAGAAAGAAGCCCAACTCGTACCACATCACTTTTCCCCTCATGGCAATTGATAAAGTGAAAGATACACAAGGGGCTGAGAAGCTAAGCAGAAAATAAATACAAAGAGGCTAAACAGTCCAACAGAATCCCACAGAACAGGGAAACAATATTGGGGTTCTGAGACCTCAAAGGAAGGTGGACTATAACAAACACCAAGACTGGAAGGGTTATGGTCATGGTGGAAGAGCAAAGCTGAAAACCCAACTGGCTCACGTGAAGACTGGAATCCAATCTAAAAGAATCTCCATTCCTCATTAGATTAACGTGAGTTTCTATGTGAGTTTCTCCTACCTTGTTATCCTGCCAGGAAATAGTCTACCTTTTTTGGAAGAAGATAACAAACATCTCAGAGAGCCTCTACATTTTTGGCAGTGTTCAAGGTGATAGAACCAGATGACTAAAAGAAAAGAGACAACAAAAACAGATCTGCAGAGATCCAGGTATTGCTGCTATCAGATCTGAAATAACTGAAATAACTATGATGAACTTACTAAAGAAATAAAAAACAAGATTTCACATCCTAAACTGGAACCTATTAAGACAGTCATATTGAAATTCTAGAACAACAACTACTACAATATCTGAAGTTAGGAGCTCAGTGAGTGGGTCTGATAGAAGATTAGATGCAACATAAAAGTCAATATAAGTAATCCAAACTGAAGTCCAAGGTGCAAAAAAAAAAAAAAAAGTTTAAAAAATACAGACAAGTCTGTGAAATACATGAAAGACAGCAAAAAGGTCGAACAGATGTGTAATAGAGTCTCAGGAGAAGCGAAAGAATGAAGTAGAATCAGAATTAATTTTTAAAGAGATAATAGCTAGGCTTTTTCTCAAGCCAACAAAAGACATCATGCTATAGAAGCAAAATGTGTTAAAAAACCACTAGCAGGAAAAATGCAAAGAAAACTTCACCTAAGTACATGCACAGTAAAACTATTGAAAGGGAGAAAAATATAACCGATAGCTGATTTTCAACAGAAACAATCTCATAAAACCATGAAATGACATCCTTAAAGTGATAAAAGAAAATAACTGACAGAAAAAAAATTGTTTTAAAGGAAGGCAAAATATATGTGCTTTCTCAACCAATTCTCAACAAGGGGAAATGATTAACACCAAAAAGAAATACTACATGAGGTTTTTCAGAAAATGATCCCTGATGATATTTTTGGAATATGAAAATAATAATAAGTCCAAAGAGCACCAGAAAGGATAACTATGTGGGCAAACGCACTGAAAACTGACCATGTAATTTAACAGTAGGTCTTTGGAATTTAAAACATATATATATATAATTAAAATGTCTGATAATCAACAATATAAAAAGTGAAGGGAGGGGTGGGATTAACTGGAGCTTAAATGTCAAAGATCTTTCCTTATGCTAAAAGTGGTAAAAAAGACCAGAAGCAGACACTAATCAGTCACAAGTATATATCATGGTAGCCATGGAAATGGAATAAAGGGCAAAAACCAAACTAATTGAGGGAGGAAATGGAATAATAAATACTTGATTAATCAAAGAACCCATACTTTTAGCTAAAATCACATATGCATTTCTCAGGTATTGATTCTGTATTCAGTTTATTATCAAATCGTCAAGTTTCTCCCAACAAGAACACAAGATAAAGTAAGAAGAGGAATATTGTTCTGTGTGCCTCTTATATACCATGCTCTGAGTCAGACACTGTTCATAGGTTATTTATTTATTTATTTTTCGGTGCCTCGGATTGAACTCAAGGGTGCTTAGTCACCCACCACATTCCCCAGTCCATTTCTGGTTTTGGTTTTAATTTTTTATTTATTTAGAAACAGGGTCTTGCTAAGTTGCTTAGAGCCTCACTAAGTTGCTGAGGCTGGTTTTGAACTTGCGATCCTCTTGCCTCAGCCTCCCAAGTCACTAGGATTATAAAAGCATGTGCCACCACATCTGGCTCACAAATTATCTTAAAGAACACTATCATAAGGTAGAGATTATCTCTCTATCATAGACAGGAAGAAACTGAGACTCAAAAGAAGCTGGAAAAACCTGCTGGGGGTCCTAAAAGCTATGACACGAAGACTCAAAGCCAGGCTTATCTGGCCCGCATGCCGCACTGCCAAGCAACCATGGGCTGGGCTGCCTGTGCCTGCTGCTTCTGCTGATTTTGTCTTTGCAGAGTAGAGAGAAGAAACATTTCATTTCCTCCAATGGCAATGTGAACCAGGTGGGCAGCAGTGGAAGAAACAAATGAGTCACTGAGAGAAGAAATAACATATATTCTCAATATGAAATAGATGAGAGAAATAGAGAAATGGAATTAATGTCCAGGTTCTTCAAAAGTTTTTCTCTGCTGTTCTACCTTCATTACTTGAAGTGAGACCAACTCTAACATCAGATACTATATGGTCATACTCACAAAAAGTGAAGAGAACTTTATTCAAAATCCCGGAGGAGGGGCTTTTAGAAGCTCTCTGCTCGGGCTGCTTAGCAGTAGATAATGAACAACCCAGAGCTCATTGCTTTCAGATTATCACTCCCCTACCTTCGGAATACTCAAGAAAGTAATTCAATGCCTTCGACTCCCTTCTGTCATGTGGAATAGATGAGGACAGGCAGGAAAAGTCGGGCAAGTTTTTTCAAGGTAAACTACTACTCCATGTTTGTTTCAGTAAGTGCTATTGGCAACCATGAGGAATCATTAAGAAAGACAAGCCAATAAAGCTAAACTTTATTTATTTCCCTCTTTCCACCTCCTCCTGAGATCCATGGGAAATAATTTCATTTCTCAGGTTATCATCAACATTATTCTAAATCAAGGCCTGCAGAGTACGGCATATCTGCAAAGGATTCCTGCAATTGTTTCTATTATTGCTCAAATTTTATCATCTCACTGAGCTGCCTGGAAGCAAACAATCTGACTTTCCAATCTGAACCATTTGGAAGATAAGTATCAGCAGTTACTGAATACAGTGGGACAGGTATTGCTGAAACGCAGGAACTAAAGAGCTTATGGAATTGCAGTCTGCCTTGTAAACGGATGCTTAAATCCCCTTCCTGGGTCCTCATAAGGCCTTTAAGTGAGAGACTGGAGGCCTGTGGATTTCCAAATGTGAGTGAGAAATGAAGACAGAGAAGGTCAAACTTAAACACCCTTCTGATGCCTTTCCTGGAGCACCTGACTCAACAAATGAAAAACCTTTGTCTTTTCTAGTCTGCCTTGGAGAACTGTGGCAGGAAGGGACCATGCTAACTTTCATCTGGACAGTCCCTAAGCATTGACAGTGCAGCGATGCACCCATTAAACAAGGCAGGGCTAGCCAAGTATAGGTGACGGAGTCACACGTGGCAGTGCTCCAAAATACCACCCAAAAGTACATCGGGAACTATGAGAGCAAACCTTAAAATCATTAAAACCAAGTCCAGCTCAGACCTCACTGGGAGACACTGGACAAATGCAAGACAATATTCCTCATTCAATAAACAGCTACTGAGCAGGAAGCCCCTGTGCTAGCCACGGGTGAGAAGAAAGGTACGGCCGCCTCTGGACCTTCTTGAAAGGCACACATGCTGGGACAAGAGCCACAGGTGCACATGGACACACAATAGAGGAAAGGATATAAGTACCAAACAGAGGTGCTAACCAGGGCCACGGGTTCAAAAGGAAGAGAGGGCAAAAGGATTAGTGAAGAGCTTCATGCAGCGTCATTATCTGACTTGGATTTTGAAGAACGGCTGGGAGAGGAGGAGGTTGAACAGGGGACACAGAGGAGGAAGGTGATGAGATAAAGGGAGTATCAGAAGCAAAGACCTGGGCAAAGACATGTGGGAACACACGTGGAGGGTGGTGAAGAGCAGGGTGATTAAAATGGCATCTGCAGAGAAGACGTGGAGGCCCAGAGGTCACTCAGGAGCCCTTGTCTCCCCCAGACGACAGGGAGAGGGGTATGAAGGGTCAAATCAAGAGCAGTGGTGGGAACGGAAAGAGAGCCCTGCTGGAGGAAGGGTCAGCCGTTATACCTGCGAGGTGAGAGAGAAGTCAAAGGGAAGCTCAAAGCTGGTGAAAACCATTTCCTACAGGACAGCAGCAACACAGCCGAGAAAAAGAATCAGTGAGATTTAGACAAGTGGAAATGGAAGCCCCTAAAAGATATTTGAGCCTTAACATGAAGGTGGAGTCACATGCACAGAAGGCGATGGGCAGAGAGGAGATCCTTGTAAAGGTGAAGATGTGGGAGTCACTGGAAGGCCACCAAGAGAGAAAGGGCCCAGACCAGAGTGAACGTCTCAATTTAAGATACAAGCACAAGAGAGAGAGTTAGCAAAGAAAAAAGGGATAGCATCCAGTTAGGAAGAAAACCAGAAAAGGCTTATGTCCTGGCAACCCAGGGATGCAGGAATTCCAAGAGGAAGCAAGCAACGACGCCCCTGCCTCCCTTGCAGACACGCCATTTATTTGGAAGGCTGCAGGCTCCATGAAGGCCGTGCTCTTCCCGACTCTTATTTGCACTATGCCCAATCTCTAGAGCAAACCCCCCCCCCTTGTATGTTTCTCTTTGAAAAAAGATGAACAGTAATAGCCAACAAGCAGAAATGTCAAGGAAGATGGGTACCAAGAAGACAACTGAATTGACTGGCTAACTAATTACCGGGAACTCCACCAAAGAGCACATTCAGTGATGTGGTACAGGACGTGGAGAGTAAGAGCCAGGAGAGAGGGAACCATCAAAAGAGGCAGGCAAGTGAGGGCCCCACCATGAAAAAGAGATGGAAACAGGTGAGAGGAGATGGTTGGGCACAAGTGGGAGGCACAAGTGGTCAGCCTTTCTGAGAACCTTCTAGGCACAAAGGACACAGAGCCAGGGGCCCCATCTGCCAGAAGCTTTCGTTCTAGTGAGGAAAGGGTGAGACCCCAAAACCATGCAAATACAACAGTATTGGGGAGAAGTGTGGTCAGGAAGGGGCTCTCCGAAAGCCAGGATTGAGTACAAACCTGAATGAGGAGGAGACCCTGATAGAAATCCTCGAGCAAACCTGATCCAGACAGAAGAGCAAATAAAAAAGGCCTATAATGGATCCAGCTTGGAGGTCTCCAAGGACAGAAAAAGGATCAAGGTGAATGAATGATGATTAATAATAAAAGGACTGGGGCCCTGGATTTCTGTAAAGGAGGAAATAAGAGAGCCTGCTTTATTTGTAAAAACTTCAGCCTGGTTGCTATAAGAAAGGTGGATTGGGTGGGGCCAATTTGGAAGCAAGGTTCAGTATAGGAGCAGGTATAGCAGATCAAGCAAAAGATGATGGACACCTGGCCTCAGGTTCCATTGGTGGGGATGCTCAGGAGTAGTCAGATTCAGGATATATCTTGCATATAAACAAAGAGACTATGGCCAAGAAAGAGAGGAATGTAGGAATGAATAATGAATGATCCATGCTTCTGGCCTGAGCATCTAGGTAAGTGGCGAGGCCATTTACTGAGAGGCAAAATAACTGGAGGGAATCAAATCCATTTGGCAAAGCCAGAGTTCTCTTTTAATCATATCAAATTTGAGATCCCTATTAGACACCAAGTGTTGTGGTTGGATGTGAGGTGTCCCCCAAAAGCTCTTGTGTAAGACAGAGCTAGAAGGTTTGGAGGAGAAATTACTGAGGGGTATAGCTTTAATCTAACCAGTGGATTAATCCCTGATGGTAATAACTGAGTGGTAGCTGGAGACAGGGGCTAGGGTAGGGGGCGGGTATGGCTAGAGGAAATAGTTCATTGGGGGTGTGGCTAAGGGCATATATTTGGTATCTGGAGAGTGGAGTCTCTCTCTTTCTGCTTGCTGTTCATCGTGTGAGATGGTTCCCTCTGCCTCACACTTCTTCATGATGTTCTGCCTCACCTCGAGCCCCGAGGAATGGAGCCAGCCTTCTGTGGACTAAGACCTCTAAAACCATGAGCCCTCTTATAAACTTTTCCTCCCCTACAATTTTCCTGGTTGGGTCCTTTTAGTCACAGCAGTGAAAAGGCTGACTAAAACATCAAGTAAACAGTTGGATATAGAGATGTGGAGCTCAACGGAGGTCCACACTAGAGATTTTCACTGGAGAGTAATCAGCACACAGATGGGAAAGCCAAGGTGACGGGGGTCAGTCGGAGAGGGTGTACATAGGTAGAAAAAGAGCCAAAGACAGAAGGAGAAATGGATGGGTAAAAAATAAGCAAAGTTTTCAGGCAAAAAGTTTGAGGAGCCTTTAATTGGTCACTACTGTCTCAGTAAAATAATAGAAAAGGATTCAGAGGCTAAAGATCATGAAAAAAGATTTAGAATCAGGACCAAAGGGAGTACGATAGGAAACCATGACAAAGTAAACAAGAAGGAGGGCTGGGCTGCAGCAAAGATGTCATGACTTTGTTGGAAATTCAAGTGGGCAGGCTTTCAGATTGTCCCCGGCAAGATGATACAGCTTGGGATTACAGACTGTGGTCACTGTGGTCTACTCAAACACGAGGACTGGCAAAGAAACGTGGCAGAGGGTCCCAGGATGTTCATGAACTCACTGCCAAATGGTGACCACCAGAGTCTACCTGTAAATAAAAGTCAAGTAAAGTAAGAATGGCCTGGTGGACTGGAAAAGAAGGAGTGTTCAAGATCAGAGCGATCCCAATAAGGATGAAGGGTGGTTTCAGTGCACCCATGGAATCTGAAGGAGTAAAGACAAGGCGGAAAAATCAGAGTCAGAATCCAAAAGGTGAAAAACCTACAGTGATGGCAAGACCCAGGGACGGCCATTAAATCTCTCAGTCTACTCTATCGTCCTAGAGCCAAGATTACCACGGAGGACACACCAGAGTCTCACTGGCCTGGGCCTGGCTACAGAAACGTAAGGAAAGGGCAGAGTGACTCACAGGCTGCAGGGGTGCAGAATGGTAGCCCGGAGAGTGAACCCTTGCTCTCCCTTAACATTTACATGACAGTTTCTGGCTATGTTATCCATAGTCATTTCTATCCAGAAATCTCGTTTTAGCCTTCATACGCATGTTCCCTGGGTCTAATGAGAGAGAAGGGAGGTGACGCAGTAACCGTAGTCTGCATCAGAACTGACGGGCTCTTGTAGTCAATGCAACTTTCCTTCGCTTCTGCTCCCATGATAAGCATCACCTCCTGCTCTATAGACACACACGGATGGCAAGGGAGACAAACAGATGCAATGCCACCAGCAACTGGGGAACCAAACTGCAAGTCACTCCATAAAGACTGGATCATTAACTGAACTCTTGACCATGGACACCGTGATATCACCTCCAGTTCTGTGGTCTTTGAGAGATCCTGGGAGGCCAGAGTCATGCTAAATCTTGAATTCTACATGATGAAACGCTGAGGTTTTGTACCGTGTCAACTTGGCTAAGCCTAAACTATATTTCCCAGAGACGCCTTCTCTTTGCAATTCCCAGGTTAGAGTTGGATAGAATAGAACACGTGAGATTTGGGGGGCGGAAGGAGAGCAGCAGCCATTACGCTTTCACGGTCCTTGTGTTGAAGGCAATGAAAGATACGAGATGCCAGAGGGCACCAGTTTGTCCCTGCCCTTTCTGCTTCTGTTTCTAGATGCTATTCTAATGGACCAACAGGACTCAAAGAGCACAGATGCTTGGCTGCAAACATCTCAAGAAGAGGTAAAAAACAAGGCCCTTGCCCATCTTCAGACCCTTATACCAGCCCCCATTTGAGGTCCCACTCTACCTGGCTTCCAGATTCCTCTGCAAGCTTCAATGTGTCCGCCCACCCAGGAGGCCTGACTCATGACTTTTCCCTGATCCTCCAAACTCCCACTTTCAGGCCTTCGCTTCTCCAGCCCCTTCCAAAACCCTCTGATAAATGCCTCTCCATAGTGTTTACTGAGGCTTTGTTTCCCTGATGGAAACCAAACTGATACAGCAAACCAAAGTAGTAAGGAGACTGCTATGCCCTTAAGGACTCAGAAATTGACAAAAACCACCTTACATTTATAGCACTGCCTTACAGTTTGCAAATTCTGCTCACAGGATTTACTACTCAACCTTGAGAGGATTAAATAAGGAAACTGAGGTTCCGAGAAGTTATGTGACCAAATGATAATGATTTAGGGAAAAAAAAAAAAAAAAAGATGCAAAAACCACTTTGAGGCAGTGGGTACTGATGAGCAACCAAAATAACTCAATAAACATGAAATGATTTAAACAATTCTCTGTCCGAGAACCACAGACAGAAAAGGCTGAGCCACAATCTATCCATAAGGATTATTTTAGAGCATTCTATAAAATCAACAGCTGCTAGAAGCCCAAGGACTGCCCAGCATCCCTCACTGCTCAGCCATTTTCAATCCTCTCCCTATACAAACTGGCCAACAAAGCCTGCCAAATTCTGTGTGAACACCTGGTCCTCCTCTGAGCCTCTAGTTGAAAGAGAACAGGGGATTTACACTGGGCTTAAACTTGCATCTGGACATGAAAGGCACCTGAGATGACTGCTGGTGAAATTCTCCTCTTCCCTACCCTGGACAGCTTTGTCCCATCTCCCTTTCCTGCTGGTCCTTTGCCTTGTCCATCCCTCATCCCCCAACAACACCTGAAGCCTGCCCTTGACATTTATAGGCCTTGCCATATACTGTGGCTGGTGTGGGATCTGTGCTCAGCTTCCCAGATGAGGCTCAGTAAGGAGTGTCATAGCTTGGCTGGTGTGGTGGCTCGGATGCGAGGTGTCCCCCAATAGCTTGCGTGTGAGACGATGCAAGAAGGTTCAAAGGAGAAATGATTGGGCTGTGAGAGTCTCAACCCAATCAGTGAATTAATCCCCAATGGGATTAACTGAGTGGTAACTAGAGGCAGGTGGGGTGTGGCTGGAGGAAGTGGTTAAGGGGGTGTGGTTATGGGGTATATATTTTGTATCTGGAGCTGGAGTCTATCTGCTTCTCCATCACCACGATGTGGGGTGCCTTCCTCCACCACCCTCTCCCACCATAATGTTCAGCTTCACCTCGAGCCCCAAGGATGGAGCCGGCCTTCTCTGGACTAAGACCTCTGAAACCATGACACAATTTCAATATTCCAAATCCCAAATTTCACATCGATATTTGAGAAAATAAACTCTTCCTCCCCTACAGCTGTGCTGGTCACATCCTTTAGTCATAGCAGTGAAAAAGCAGACTAAAACAGCTTTCAGGAACTGAGTAGAGAAAGACTCAAGGTTCTGGTTTCACATGTCTCTTAAGACTAACTACATCAATCTGACAGGAATGAAAATTCTTCTTCGTTCTGCAATTCTTTACTCACACCTACCATATGCACAGCCACATCATCACATGAACTGCTGAGCCAACCTGCAGCCAAGTGTCAGACAGTGTTCCTCGGACAGTGGCAGCTTTATAGACAGGCAGCTACAGTGTCATGTTCAACTACTTTCGGTAACATGGGAGACTCTTCAAAATCATGTGGCATTCTCCCCAGTCCAAGGTTTTCCCTGTAAAGACCTACCATTGAACCCTCTTCTCCAGAGGCAAAAAAAAAATTTTTTGTTCTTCATACGTTAAAAATCAACAGACTTGGGCTGTAATGGTGGTTCAGTGGTAGAGCGCTGGCCTAGCACGTGTGAGGCACTGGGTTCAATGCTCAGCACCCATAAAAATAAATAAAGTTACTATGTCCATCTACTGCTAAAATTATTATTATTTTTTTTTTAATTGACACACTCTTATAAATTGGAGTATATCTTTCCCTACACTCTTCCCTCTGCCTAAAATAAATTGCCTGCCCAGCACAGAGGTTCGCACCTGTAAACATGCCTGTAATTCCAGCTACACTGAAGCCTGGAGCAGGAGAATCACAAGTTCCAGGCCAGCCCAGGTTCAGAGACCATATTCAAAATAAATAAAAAAGGGCTAGGGCTGTAGCTTAGTGGTAGAATGCTAGAAGCTCTTGGGTTGAATCCTAGCAACAAAAAATAAACAAATTACCCACTCGTTCTCACCAGAAAAAAAAAAAAAATTACTACTGATAGTCAAGAATTAATGAATTCAAGTGAATCCATGGTGCTAAAACCATTCCTGATCCTTCTCCAGCCTCCGCACCAGCCCAGGCAGAGTTCAGAGGGCCAGCTCCCCGATCTCCCTGAGCTTATTTGCTGGTCTGCCTCCCTTGCTGGACTGGGTGCCTCGGGAAGGGGCAGACGGCTCCCTGCTCGTCACCACATCGCCAGCCCACCTCCAGGCCTGAGATATAATGACTGTGATCATTCCTATCTCAATGAGCTTCTGGAATTTCAGAGTCAGAACTGACCTTTGCATCATCATCCAGGTGGGTTAACAGGAGTTACTTAATCTTATTAATTTCAGAAACAGTCCCTCATTAATACATTTTCAAAGAAGCTCTTTGCCAAGCTCATCCTGGAAAGTGAAGGGCATATGTCCGGAGCAATTATGACATCCAGCACAGTCAAGAGACTAGGTCTCAGCACCTCAGGAAGTGACACAATTTCAATATTCCAAATCCCAAATTTCACCACTATCAATTTTATTAACACTCCTCTTTGGGGTGAGTGAAAGCCAAACTACCTGTATGATTTGGATCCCTTTGAAAGGTTCTCAATCCAGACACGGCACTATAGTCTTTAAAAATACATGCACCAGTACGTATTCTTACATACATACAGGTGCATACCTCTTCTGCAAAAGCACCTCTGTCTGAAGTGGCCCAGAACACTCCTCCTTTTCTCTAAACTTTCAGGGTTTTTTTTTTTTTTTTCCAACTAGTAATGCTTGGATTCTTCTCTAATGCCACCTCTTTTCCTGTGTATATGTCATTCCTCTACATCTAACTGACAGCTAAGGAGACAAAGGACTGCATCTATGTTTTTATGTGCCCAAGCTATAGAATAAGGCCTGGCACCGGGTAGAGAATAAGCAGCAGTAAACTAGGCCGTGAGATGAGACGCATGCTGCAGGAGCAGCACCACTGTCCCTGCCTGAGCCAGGACTCAGCAGGCTGCTCCTGGAACAGTGATGACAAGCAGGTGGTCTGTGGTCTGGACCAACCCCACCACGAGGCTCTTGGAGCAAGCACTGGGACTAAAGATGTCGAGTTCTCTATACTCTGAACATCAGGACCAAGCCCAGGAAGGGAGCAGATGCCATTCTGGAATAGACCATCCTACAAAGGGAGGAATGGGTGGAGGGAGAGAATAGGCAATAAAAGAACCCACGAGTCCTTCGTCTTGCACACAAGCTACCAAGGAGAAAACGAATTCCACAGGGAGGAGAAGGGAGACTTTCTCATCCCTTTTTCTTTTTTTCTTTTCTTTCTCATGGTACTGAGGAGTTCCTCTCTTCTTTCCTTCTTTTTCATGTGTGGATTCCATTTTCTCCTACTTTACTGTTCTAATGTCTCTTAGAAATGAAGTCATGGGCAATTCTTCCTGAAATATTATGGAAGTCACAAAAACAGATAAAAAGCACACATACAAAAGGTAGTAAGGACACATAGATCATTTCTACCCCTTTCTGAGTTAAGGCCTACAATTTCCTATACGTATTATGTCATGTATTACATACGTATTTTATATGTGTATTATGTACTATATAATACATAAGTGTTTTTTCTTTTTCTTTCCTTTTTTGTTCTCATACTATTGCGGATTGAACTCAGAGCCTTAAGCATGCTAGGAAAGCGCTCTAACACTAAGCGACCTCTTCAGTTCCCTTTTAAATTTTACTTTGAGACAGGGGCTCCTTAAGCTGCCCAGTCTGGGCTCAAACCTGAGATCCTCCTGCCTTAGCTCCCAAGTTGCTGGGATGACAGGCATGCACCACCAGGTCTGGCTTCCGTTGTTTTCTAACCACATAAATTAATCCAATCATTCAAAGATTCAAGATCGGTGAACCCAGACATATTTCTTATAGTCATCCAGGGTGAGACAGGCACCCATCCTGAGACATTGGTCATCATAAACTGGTGACTGGGCTCCGAGGGCATGTGGATCCATGAGAGCCATGAAAGAGGCCTGACACAGGCTGGCCCATGCTACAGGGAGCAGCACTCCACCCAAGGGTCCAGAAGTGTTTTCATCTTGGTGGTGAAGTGAGCCTTCCCTCAAGACCCAAAGAATCAACCAGAAATAACTTGAAGGCAAATACAGAAACCAAAGAAGGGCAATGTGTTACATACATTGTAGAGTCATTTCTAAGGGCGTGGGGGGAGGGATGCTTGGGGAAAATTGCAAGGACTCACCAAAGCTTGATTACGTGCTGAGTTTTCATACTTGTTTGAGGCCCAAACACCTTAAAGGAACCTACCGACAGGAACAGACCCTGCCTTATCATTGTGGTTTTCTTAGGACTTAGCTCAGATCCTGGCACATGCTGATTACCTTTGTGTCCGAGGTGTAAATGAGCTCAGTGCTGGTCCCGGAGGGTCCCCTGGACAGCATATGCCACTTTGCTGCCTCTGTGACACTCCAGAGATGCCCTAATGGAGGTAGCTTCCCCAGTTACTTATGTGCTAGGTAGCACATCAGGCTTTCTGGGACTCATACTGATGTTTGAGCTGAAACTTGTTTGTGGGATAAATGGTTATTAAAGTGGGACTCTGAAGAATAAACCACATGATTGCATAAACCTTGTTTCCGTAGAACACCAACTAAAATTCCCTATCCTTCCTCTAAAACTTGTCTGTGTCTATTATCAGATGATAGTCCTTTGAAGAAATGCTCTGATAAACTACCTAAGGGGAACATCAGTAATTGTTTTGTGAGCTATTTTCCTTGGAAGAAACAACCCAAAATAGGATTATGGCCTGACTTATCACCTTAATTTAGCAGCCTTGCTTCCTGCAAACCCCAACAGACCTCACCAGTGGTGTGCACGCAGCTCCAAGCTGCTCTGTGGGCGCTGATGAGGCTGCCAACACCTTTCAGGGTGACTTTGGCCACATTCTTCCTCTCCACCAGCTCCTCTCCCCAGAATTTAATATCCACATTCCCCGAGTTCTCTCTTATTTATTCAGCTTAAGTCATCTGATTCCCAAATGGGACACCAACCTGGACACTTTCATCCACTCCCACCCCTGAGAAACTGCACTGGTCATTTTGATACCTGAAATGCCTTTCCTGTTCCTGGCTCTCGACCAGAGAGCCCACCTGCTCTATGGAGCTTTTCCAGAGTAACAGTCCCTGGCCTCGGTTTCATTCCTACAGTTCTGACAGCCCCGTATGCACAGTGATCTTATAACTCACTCAGACCCTTAAAAAGCACCTCTGATCCATTCTGCTGTCCAAATGGAACTGTTCTGTTTCTATTTTGGACTCCATTTCCTAATTCCTTTGTAATCTCCCAGTGTCAGAAGCATGGTAAATATTCCCCAAGTGCTGCTTAAGTACTATAAGATAAGACAACAAGGAAAAGTAGGATCATCTCATATTTCAGAGCAGAGTAAAAGTTGGGCACAGACATGCTCCTCCAAGGTTCACAAACCATGTTCACATAGACTGTAGCCTAAGTGCCCACCAGGTACCAGGCTCTGGCTTAGGCATCATGGACTTAACTTGGAATTTACTGTATGGATTTCAAGCAAAGATGATGGACTGTAATGTCTTCGAATAAACAAGAAAACATTTGGATGTGCCATCTTTCAGAAAATGGAAAAAGAAATAGCTGTGCCAAGAGTGTGTGTGTGTGTGTGTGTGTGTGTGTGTGTGTGTTGTTTTTTTTTTAACTCCTCACTGCAACAAAAGCAAACTGGCAGCATCCTGGACAGACATCAAGTCAGATAATATGCCGTTCTTGGTACACCGTGCAGGGACAATGCATTTATAAAGCACCATGTACCCTTTGACCTCTGGAATGGCACATGATAATAAGCTACTTAAAACTCAGCCCAGAATTAACTCCTAGAGAGCTCTAGGTAAGCCTCAAAAACACCTGCATGCAAGCAAATTAGATCCTATCACTGGTTTTGGCAGCACCACCAATAACACCTCAATGTGGCCAGGGAGGGCTGGGCAGCAGGCCTGATGCAACAAGGACTGAGGTCAGAAACAGAGGTCCCTCCCAACAAATACCCTGGTTTTCTAGAAGTCATCCTGCTAGCCAGGATGGTATTCAGCATCATTTTGAACTTTCACATTCGGACCAAGGAAAACAAAGTAAGTCCCCAAATGCTAGGACCTATTTCTCAGCCAATTAAGACTATGGACTGGAGAAGCCTGAACTTCAGCTCTCCTGAAAGGTGCTTCAGGAAGAGTGTAAAATCCAAAGTAGTGTCAATATTTAGACACATCTGAAGAGGTCTGCGTCTCTTCTCTCAAGTCTGCATTGTGCTAGGAAAGGACAACCTGTGGAGCACAGCCAGCAACCAGGCTCCTTCCCAGACTGAAAGGCTAAAGGTGGTAGAAAACACGAGTCACATTTATGAGGACAGAGACGTGATGCTCAACCCCAATTTACGCAGGGCTGACACCCTCAATCACAACTTGGATGCACACAAAAGATGAGTAACTGTAAGAAACAGCCTGTCATCTAGAAATGCCTTGTTGGTTTTACTGTTTCTGTGACTGGCCTAGAAGTCTATCTGGAAGCCCAGTTAGCGTGGTGGTGGGGATACCTCCTACCCTGGGGAACCACAGAGAAAGATGCCCAGTTTCTCAGCAAAGGAAATGGGCTGGAATGAGGAAGTATTTGCTGATACAAGGGCAGAATAGCAAATACTTCCCAGAGCCCTAGGAGGCACTGCCAGCCGGGTGGTGGAGAGGTGCCAGGCAGGTGAGAGACAACAGGCACAGGCTGTAGACCTGAAGAGTGCTCAGGAAGATGGGCCTGGAGCCAGGAAAGCCAGGCCCCACCTAGAAGCCCATATGGCCAACAGCAGGGGTCAGCAAGGCTCACAGAATTCTGGAGATGGAACGGGAGACCTTCGGGATGGCTAGACTAGTCCTTATTTTACAGGGGCAAAGAGCTAGTCAGCATCTTCTTCAAGGTCAGGAAACTACTGAATGGAAGAACTAGAGCCAGAATCCAAGCCTCACATCTTAAAAAACAAGGAAACACATGTTATCACACTTTAGCTAATTGTATCAATTCCTTCCCATGTTTGCAAAGATACATTTTGACTCTGAGTGATTGAGTCTCACACAGAAGGGCAGGGCAGAAGAGTCTACTGTGGGCAAGTGCCCAGACTGGAGCCAGACTGTCTGGGTTTTAGTCCTGGCAGCTCTGACACTTACTATGTGACCTTGACCAGGTTATTTCACTGTGCCTCAACTCCCTCACTATCCACCAGAGGTAATAGCAGTACCTTCCTCATGGGGTTATGAAATCTACTAAATGAGTCAACACATGGAAAGCGCAGTGCCTGGCACAAAATAAATGCTATATAAAAGGTAAAAAGATTTCTTTTTCTTTTTTAGGAAAAATAATTTTTATATGGCTCTTCCTTAGCACACCTGCTCCCCAGCCCCTAATTCATCTTAGTCACAGGTTACCACTTTACCTGCAAAATCTGGAACTAATGCTTCGAAAAAGTCACACCTGTCTCCTAATCCATTTGGGCCCAACCCAGTCTGATATAGAGCTAAACTGGCCAAAGTAGCAGAAAGGCCCTGAATCAAGAGCTGTTTGACTACTGGCCAGCCTGCTTATCTGAACTTCCACTTCCAAATGCTGAATTATCATATTACCTCTTTTGACCCCACCTCTTACCTTTTTGGACCACCTCCTCTCTTGAGCCTCTGAATCTGTTTCTTGACCCTCATCATGTGCTCCGGTCTTTGAAACCTGCAGATGCACCAAGTCTTGAAGCCTCACAAAGCTGCTGGTCCCATCTGCACTCCTTGGCCAATCTTCTGTGTTAGTCTCATCAGCAACTAGATTCCTTCATCCTTATCTCTCCACTGTCTTCCATGGAAAGACACGTCATCTCTCCTAGGTGCCAAACTTGATAAATAAAGCCACAAAACCAGCTGATGGCCTCTACCACAGACCTACACTACCCATCTTTCACTGCGAACTGAAAGTCTGCCACATTCCATTCCCATGGAGTCCAGCCCTAGTCCACTCCCCTCTAGCACTGCCTGTTACCATGGCTTCTGCATCAGTACTCACTAAAAAGCCCAGGCCACCAATCTGTGTGGCAAGCACAGATTGTGGACTAGGTTTGCATATACGGTTCCTCCCTAGCACACTTGCTCCGCAGTAAACTTTGGCATGTGTTTGAAATTCCTGGGGAGCCTGTTCAAACACAGCCTCTGATTCAGCAGGTTGGATTGAGCCCTGAGAATCCACCAGGGACCGTGATGCTGTTGGTCCCCAGACCACACTAGGAATTTACATACATTGTTTAGTGTTTGCATTTGACTAGAAATATTATTTTTAATCTTCATGACAATCCTCAAGAGAGATATTCTTCCCATTTCACAGAGGTCGTAAGTGAGGTTCAAAGAGGTGAAAAATCCTGTTGAGATTCACACTGCTGGAAGGCAGGATTCAAGCAGAGGGCCAATTCCAGAACCTAAGCCCTATTTTTTCTTTATATAAGTATATTTCATTGCAGAGTTGGGATGGGAGTGGGAGGAACATAAAGAATAGAAACACTTTTAAAAAAAAAAAAGAAATGTTTTTTTAAACACACATGTAATCATTTATCTATAATACAAATTACTGAAGTCTTCCTAGCTGATGTGGATGGGAAGAAGATGGATAATAAAACAGGACAGAGTCCTGGTGCTGGAGACTCTGCCCAACCGCAGAGACCTAAAAGCAACTATCAGGGAGTAAGCTAATTCCACTAATCCACATGGAAGATGACAGCCAGGGAGGTCCTGGGGTCAACTCTAAAGGTGTGCCAGGAGGAAGCAGACATTCAGATGACCACTACCAAGCATGTCTGGGACTGCAGGACCACTGGGCTGAAGGCACTGTGGCATGTGCACTGCACACCACACTGTTCCCTCCAAATCACCCCTCCACCTCTCCCTTCCCTCTTCTCAGATCCTCCAAGACCAAAGCCTCTATTTGAGCTCTTGTCCCACTGTCCCCTTTCTCTAGAGTATACCCACATCCAGCAGCCATCCAGCCTGTCCCTCCACTAGACTCTAGTGGACTCCCACTCCACTACAGTGGCCCTTGCTCAGGAAGGAGTCTCTTGGACCCTGTCCATGTCAGTCTGCTCCTGCGGTGCCCCAAGCTACCACCCTCACCATGGTCTTCTACTTGCAGCACTTGAAAATGGGTGACAGTCTCTGACTCAGAGTTCCATCCCCACCCCCACTTAATCCTGAGCTAGTGTGATGTTCCTTCCTCCTCTACTATTTGGTTGAACCTCAGTGTCCAAATCCAAGAGGTCTTCTCGCATTTATCCTCCGGGTTTTCCAGCAGCATTTAGATAACTTCTCTTTAGCAAGTCCACTCCCCACCATCTCTGCTTGGCTTCCCACAGGGTGCTCTCCTGGCTCTCTTCTCACCCCTCTGACTATTCCTTGTAGAACTTGCCCACCCAGTTCCTATCTCCTAATGACGGCATTCCCAAGAATCTTCCCTCAACCCTTGTTTCAGCCATCCTCTTTCTGAAGATGGCCCCCAGCACACATCCAGCATCTGGTCCCACCCTTCAAGGGCAGATCTGAGTCTGCTCTGCTCTGTTCACTGCAGAATTCCCAGCACTCGGAACAGTGTTTGGCCCATAGTCGTAGGCACTGGCCCAGTAACTGCTGAATGGGTAGATGAGCGGCTCACACTGCCACTAAGCTTCTCAGCTTCCACCTTCAGTCCATCCCAAGGTAGGGTTCACCCAGTGAAAGACACAACTGCCAACCTTCATCAATCACAGCACATGCAGGCAGTGATACTACCTGTACAGCTCCCTGGGTAACTAACTTTCAGATTTAGAGGCTGCCTCTGGCTCCTGGGCTCTAGGAGCTGAAGGTATAGTCTAATGATATACCTGTAACCTACCTGAATCCCATGGGGCGTACTTTACCACAGCCAACAAGCAGGAAAGCGCTGGCCGAGCCCAGCTCTAAATAAAAATGAGGAAGAGCCATTCTTAGAACATCCGTGGCTTGGTGTTACTTTTAAGGTCTGAGAAGTAACCCGTCTGACTGAAAGCTGCCTCTATTTCAATAGGATTCAACTCTGCTCCTCACTGTTTGGAGCCAAATTCATCCAGGACAGAACAGCACTAGCCACACTACTCCACTCTACTTCCCCCAAAACATTCCAAGTGATGAAAATGCTCTTGTGATCTAGTTGCTTTAAAAGGTGTGAAGCCCGGTTCATCATACTTAAACTTCAATCATGACATTCAGTGACTTTACAATCTATCACAAACACTTGGAGAAATAAGCATTCGAAGAACAAACACATACACTGTGCCATTATCTCTTGTCTATTGGAAATCACACTGCCGGTAGGCGACAGCATTAACCACTGGGTCTAATTCTGTTGCTTCCCAAAGACTACAGTTGGTGTGGAGAAAAATATTCCAAAATCTAAAAAAACCACTGACTGTGCCAACTGCAGCACATCGTCTTTTCCAAAAGATAAATCATGAAGAATTTTTGCCAGTGCAAGTTATTTTCCCAAAGCAGAGTCAAATGGCCTTGCAACCCTGCCTTAAGAAACCAATGCAATTAAACTGAATAGCTATGAACTGCCCCTGACAGCTTCCCCCTCAACTTCATTTGATAAAGTGAGACACAGACACACACCGACAGACAAGCCCACACCTTATTTAACTGCCAGACACAGTGCCAATATGAAAATGGACATTCAATCTATGGGGGGAAATCAGCCCAGCAGCCCATCACTAAAACAAAATAGCCATATAAACGCCGACTAGCCCGACTGCCTTGTAAGGAATGATCACTGACAACCAGAGATCCTATTCAGCAGGCTAAAAAGAATAATTATAGCCAGGGCAGGCATTAATCAGCTTGGCAGATACAGGAATTCTGTTAACAAGGCTAAAATGAGTGCCAAGGAATCTCTGAAGGCCACAGCACTTCAAAGACTGAGAAGCTGGATGCATTCACTAGGGTTCTCCTGCGAGCCCTCTTTCTCCTGCCATGCTTCCTTTTCTCAGAGCAGGTGTAGTGCCCTGCTAGAGGTTGCAGGTATGGCACCCGAGAGGTGCATGCTGGCACTGCCACTTCCTTCAGGAACTGCCTGATCACCCCAGATCTTATTTTTAGTTGCATTCTTGCTTGCAAACCACTATCATCCTTTTTTTGCCTACATTAATCTCTAGCAGTACCCGGCACAAGGTTGTGTGAACATGGGTCAGCTTCTCCTTCACAGAGACAGAGTAGGATCCTGAGATCAAATTCTGGCTCTGCTGTATCATTTTATGCAATTGGGCAAGTTATTTAACTTTTTCTAGGCATCGGTTTCCTCATCTAAAATAAGGAGAAAATTATGTTCACTTTTTGCAAAATGTTGCTGTGAAAAAATAAGTGACAGAATATATATGTAAGAGCCCAACACTTGATATACAATTTATAACTTATCTATTATTATCTGGGGCCTCTTAGGTGCAGTCCTATCCAGAAGCTATGGGGAAAGAAAAGGGCTGGGGATGAGGCTCAGTGGTAGAGTACAAGGCCCTGGGCTTAATCCTCAGCATTAAAAAAAAAAAAAAAAAAAAAAAAAAATCAGTGTACAGACATATAACACACATGTTATACAGAAGTGTCTATGGCTAGGCAGGAGGATGACTGTGTTTTTCATTTTATATCCCTTATAACTGACACAGCGACAGTGAGCTATCCCGCTAAATTCGTTCTTCCTTTCTCCCACAGTAGCTGGCATATGGCTGCCAGGCTTCTCCGCATCTCCCAGCTTCCCTTGCAGCTAGTGTGAGATGGAACTAAATTCCTTCTCACAGAATATGTGCAGAAATGATGGTGCCACTTCCAAGCTTGGCCCATGAAGCGGCCACATATTCTACTACATGCTGTTTCCTTTGTGGGACTACAGTAGTGATGAAATCATGGGCTGGAGATAGCAGAACTGCCACCAGCCTGGTGCCAGAACAACTGTGTGGAACAGAGTCCCCCCAAAGCCTACTCTCTGAAGCATCCTGTGGACACTGTTATAGAAGACACTTCACTGTTTGTTTGAACCTCTAATCTTTGAGTCTATTTGTTAGAGTGGTTTAGTCTCCCTAACTAATATAATATTCTCCTGTAGTATTTGAATTTTAAAATATAGATGTAATGCTTTTGTCATTTAAAAACTATTTCAATGGATTTGCTGGAAACAAACAAACAAATAAAATTTAAATAGCCGTCAACAAAATGTGTTAATTCCCGTCCACAATCTCCAGGCCTTCCACCCTCCAATTCACACTGCATACTAGTTGAGGATTTATCCTTCTCAAACATCCTCCCCCTGTTGCGTTAATCTCACCTGGCAAACTTTTAATGGCTACTCATATCCACAGATAAAAAGACATATCTATGGGGCTGGGATTGTGACTCAGAGGTAGAGCGCTCACCTAGCACACATGACGCACTGGGTTTGAACCTCAGCACCACATAAAAATAAAATAAAGGTATGGGTCCACCTATAGCTAAAAAAATAAATATAAATAAAGACATATCTATTCATATATATTCAGTTGGCCAATATTTATAAGAACCCACTATGTGTTATATGCCCTATTAGTAATAGGACACAATAGTGAGCAAAACCACATGGTCCCTGCCCCTAGGGGATATAATTAGGGTAGGGATTTAGACAGGGGACAGTTACATCCAGTGAAATAACACAGGCTGCCTGGCAGCACCCAGGAGCCAACAAATCCACCCCTTACAACCCAGACTTCTCAGCTCAGCAAGCAAAGCCTCCAGCATCTACCCCAAACCCACCTTACAACTTACTTCCCCTTTTTCCTAATCCTCCAGAACCTCATTACATGGAACTCATGCGCCGCTTCTGAGTGAATCATGCACTTTCACTCATCCACTCTTTACGCTTTTCCCCAGAGCCCAGAATGCTCTTCTATCCTTTCTTTCAAAATTCTAATTATCCTCAAGGCTCAGCTCAAATGTCACCTCTTCAGCAAAAGCAACCCCAACCCCCAAGTCAAAATTAATCATCCTCTTCCTTGCTTCCTACCAGCACTGGTTTCTACTGGGGCATCTCATTCTGTCTGGCAGTTACTTGTTTTATCATCTGTGCACTCCCCCCACACCCCACCAACCACTCACTCAGTGAGAAGCTGTCTCGGTTATTTGTCTGGGACACCCAGTACTGAACACACTATTATGGACAAAGGGAGCACTCAAGAGATGCCAAGCTGGACGGATGGACAAGACAACTCAGACACAGTCAAGAGAAGTGAACAGCTGCCACAGGAAGCTGAGTGGTACTGGTGAGGTCCTGCTAAGGTAGACTTCGCTGGGAAAGCTTCATGGAAGAAGTGAGTTTCAAGCAAAAAAGGAGATACATAAACAAGATATTCTATATATCCTATGCAAAGAAGAGCAAATGAGTCACTTAGAATGACATGTCTGAACCAGAGAGAAGACCGGAGGGGAGAGAACACAAGGGTCAGCCCCTCCCTAGCAGAAAATCATAAGGAAATGAAGAGAAAAAGTGGATTAAAAAAAATGATCTTTTAGGAAAACAACAAACTTAGAAGGGAGGCTGGGGGGAAAGGATGTCAGAAATTACCTAGGTGGGAACCTCCAGGACCTGGACTAAAACTGTGGTTAGAGAAACCAGGATAGGAAGCAGCTTGATCCTGTGCTTCAGGAAAAAAAAAAATAATAATAATAATAATAATCATAATAATGAGAGAGAGTGTGAAGGTGAAGGTCACAGAGAACAGTGACACCAAGATTCTATGAAGGCTGCAACACTGGAGGAAAGATGATTGTGCTTATCAATGTATTACATTTCAGGATAAGTACAGAGCTAGAAAGGTGTAAAAAAAAAAAAAAAACCTTTCCAGAGGTCAAGCTGAAACCAAAGCACAGGAAATACTGAGAGTCAGAGCTGACAGGTGGAACATCAACAGTTCAGAGAACCGTTGGCAAAAAGGCATTGGCTAGAGACACCACAAATTCCTGGTGTAGTTAACATGAGACACCTAACCAGGGCAGGATAAACTGGGGTACAATCAAGATTTCCCAAAGCTCTGCTTTCCCACTTACATTTTATTTTTGCCAGTCTCTTTCTGCCCACTCTCCCTTTTTCTCCCATGCCCCAGTTACTCAAAGGCATTCTTTTCAAACTTCTACCTCACCGCACCCTTTTGACTGATGTGTGAGCTGTGAACTGCCCAACTCTAGGGAGAGTCATTCACATAAACTATGATGAACAGGAGCTCCTAGAGTTGTGCAGTGCATCACATGTGCAACCATGTGTCATGGCCTTGCTTGACAGCAGACACATAAGTCAATTAAACTGTGTGAACTATGGCCAGCAATGTGCAACAAACGTGGAACTTACAAGGGAACCAGAGTGCAGGAAAGATTAAAAGCACCAGGATGGTGGACCACAGAGGAGATGCTACAAAACTAAGAGGAAGATCCAGAAGCTTCCTGAGGATGGGTTGCATAGCAAGCAATGTGGCTGGATGAGCTCTCTGAGGCGGTGAGTTTGAGAAAACACCTCCCAGGTAGAGGAAGAACACAAAAGCAGCTAGAAAGTCTGGCTTACTGGCTGCAGGAGTCAGGGGGCTGGGCCCTAGGGCCAGCAGGAGGGAAGTGGTGTGGAAGGCCGGTCACTGGGACCCTCTGCATAAAATACACAGTAGTCACTTAACCCTGCAGTGCAGCTGGGGCCTGGCTGGGGACAGACAGCACCACGTGCTCTGCAAAGATTCAGATCTGACTTCTCTAGGGGATTGGAAGAGAACCTGTGACCAGGTCTCAGGATTCAGCTTGTCCTGGTTGACACTTATTATAGAGACCCAAAAACATTAAAAGCACTTAAGGACAGCCCTCCAGTACCACGGTGGACACTTAACCAACATACTCCCTTAGCTGGTTAAGATCATCATGTGTATCTATGTGGAGATGGTGACTGTGTATAGACTGAATGGAAAATGGAGAGAGGAAAAAAAAATTCATGAATGATTCCTTGAGTGAGGGGAGGGAGGGCGCTGGTCCATCAAGAGCCACCCCGGGTTTCCAGAAGGTGAAAAGCAAGGGACAGTGGGGGTGGGGGGTGGGGGGCAAAGTAACAGGTAGAAAAAGTTGGAAAAGCTTGGCACTTGGGTCTTTGTGTATGAACGTGAGGCTAGGCAGCTTCAAGAAAAGCTAAGACAAGACTGAGGCAGGAGATTCAGCCACGACAAAAATGACGGCAGGGACCGCACACCGATTGTCATTGTAACGCTCTGGGCCATCCCGTGACCTTCGTGGAAGGAAGTTGCTGGATTCTCTCGCTTCCCTGGAAAGGCTACCCGGCGAGGGCTCGCGCGTGTGGAGAGCAATCGGCCAGGGGCGGCTATGGCGGGGCGTATCAAAGGCTCATATTTCCGCTCTCAGGCTGGGGACGCGGGCCGGGACCGCGGGCACCTTCCGGGGCCGGGAGTTCAAGGTGAGCCGGGCTCCCGGCGGCCAACAGGTAGAGAGAGCTGGGGGACCGCGGGCCACCGGCCACTCCCCCGGCACATGTGGGGGGCGAGGCTCGGCCTGGCGGAGAGGCTATTTGCACCCCGCGCGGGGCCAGGCCGCTTGGCACCGGGCTCGGGGCCGCCCCGCAGCCGCTCCCCGCCCGGGCCGCCCGCGCACCAGGGTCTCCCGGGAGCCGCCAGGGCACCCTCTGCGCCCCAGGCCGCGCGCTGCAGCCGCGCCCCGCCGATCCCCACGGGGCCCCGCCGGTGCCCCGCGTCCCGCCGAGCCCCACGCTCACTTACCCAGCGACAGGAGCGCCAGCAGCAGCGGCCTCGGCGCCAGGCGCCCCATGCTCGCAGGGCGGGAGCGACTCTCCCCCTCCTCCTCCTTCCCCGCCGCCTCTCCTCCTCCTCCTCCTCCAGCTCCGGCTGCTCCAGAGTCAGCGCTCCTCCGCTGGGCCGCGCGCCTGCTCCGCTCTCCTCGCGAGCCGAGAAATCCCAGCGCTGGGGCGTACGTGCGCCCCTGGCTCGGCTCGCTCCCTCCCGCCTCCTTCCTTCCCTCCCTCCGCCAGACGGCCGGCCCCGGGAGCTGGCCCCGCCGATCCCAGTGTACAGCCCCGACCGCTTCCCGAAAGCCAAAGGGAAGGACCGCAGCGCCCGCCCGCGCCTCCCATCCGGCGCTTTGCCAGCAACAAACACAAACTTTCCCAAGCCCCTCCCCGCTCCAGGTAACGGAGGAGGCGCGGGGCCACCCGCTTAAAGGGGAGGCGACGGCGGAGCCCACCCAGCCCTCCCCTCGGGCCCCCACCCCATGAGAAACTTTCCTCCGACCTTTTAAAGTTGGCCTGGGAAGACTCGTCTGGAAATCCCATCGGTTTGGCCCTATCCCGGGACGCCCCGAGTTCTCCACTTAGGAGTCACCCACGCGTGTCTGCCAGTCCCTCTGCCAAGGGCGCGCACGTTTTCCTTCTCCCGAGCTAAGCACCCCACCAGCCTGCTGCTTGACCCTGGTTAACGTGATTCATATAAGGCTGAAAGAGTTGTAAGGACTTTAAGGGTCATGGATTCCAACCTTCTTTATGGAACAGAGACTTGAAGTGTTTGGGTGACTTATCCAAAGATTCAAGCAAAGGGGCAAGATCAGAAGGGAACTCTGACTATCCTGTGGGCTGGGGGGCTTGCTTACACCAGACCCCTCCCTCCTCTCCAGGGTGCGCATGACTTTGATTAGAACAACTTTCCACAAAGACCCTTGCTTTAAAAAAAAAAAAAAAAAAGCATATTAATAGCTAGAGTACTTCATATGGAATGTACTCTTAAGATTTTATATTCTTTGCTTTAAGTGGACACAACTGGTTACCAGTAAAGACTTTTTCCCCCCACAATAGACTTTTGTACTTTTTTGATTTGAATACAAAAGGCTCTACAGTATTGGGAAATTTTTTTCCTGTTCCTTGTTTGAAACTTCACAAGGATGATTCAGACATACAAGAAGCAGCATTGGTAACCCACTGCCCCCTCATCATAGCCTTTCATTAATATACTCAAAACAAATCACAGATGTTCTTGGGGAAACTGACCAAGCTGGAGAAGAACACTGCTTTTATTCTGGTACATTATTATTTACACCAACAAGTGTTTCTTATTTCCGTTAACCAATCATACCTGTGATTAGCCAGGTATGAACCCTACAGAAAGAGAAGGACAAATTCATTCCTGGTGATGGAATAATGTGAATTTACTTAATTCCCCTGAACAGTACATTTAAACATGATTAAAGTGGTTATTTTGGTGTTATGTCTACTTTACCACTGTAAAAAAAAAAAAAAAAATTAATTTCCTTCCTACAACTGAGCCTTTCCCACATTGTTTACCCACTCTGTTATTCTTCTCCCTCCCCATCCCAGTCCTTCCCTGGCATTTCTAAGGGCAGTTGTTGTTGTTGTTGTTGTTAAAATTATTTAATTCAATCAACCTTGAAAACAAGCCTTGGAAGATGCTGGAGCTACAGAGAAGCCTAAGGCCTGGCTCCTCCAGAAGCTCGGATTTCTGCTCATCAATCTTCCTTTCTTTACCACCCAGAATGCTTAACGTCTGGACTGCACATTTTAGCACTTGATCACGTTCAGTTTAACACAACATGTGCACTGCTCCCATCTCTGTCTAATAATACAAGAACCTAATCGGCTGGCACCTTTTCATCTTGTATCCCCCACATTACTGCAGAGTCGATTTTTGCTAAAATAAATAAATAAAACCGTCTTGTTTAACAAACAAATGCAAGTCTGGGAGTGTGCCTGGCACAAAGCAATTCCTCAATATGAATTGATGGAGCGAATGAATGCCAGCTAGATCCTGAAACTACAGGAATGAGTCAGACAGTTCCTGTCCTAGCAGTGCTTATAGTTCATGCATGATAGACTATAGGTGTGGCAGCGTGTGCAAGGTTCAGTCATGACAGAACCAGGGAGTGGCCAGTCCTGGGGAAGGTTTGCAGGAAAAAAAAAAAAAAAAAAACCAGAAAGGATGACTGTGCAGTGAGTCTCGATATATCAGTAGGTACTCAGTTGTTAGGTATGAGGGGATGAACTAACAATAGGTGTTGTATATTGAGTGTGGTAGGGATTCTTCTCCCATTTTGCCCTCAGGTGTTATCAAATTAATGGTGCATCTTACAATCATGAAAATAACCATAGGTAACCCCTGAAATGTGAAGAATAAATAAGACTGTCCAGGTGAGGCAAATAGAATGGGGACTAAGTAGATAGCCGGTAGGTGACAGGCAGTCAACTGTGTCATGAGAATCAACCAAAGAGCCATTTTTGTAGCAGAAAGTGAGCACAAATGAGTAACTCCAGACCACACTGTTTGCATGGCCCTGACAACAAACAGATAAAATGTTACCAACTAAAGAAGTGCAGCACCTGCAGCAGACAAGCACAATTTGTTAATTCATGACTCTGGAATCTGTTGATGCTTTTATTATGGCAGACATTTATTTGCCTTAGTCAGTAATCTTCTGTATAGGTAAACCTTTTGCCCCAACCGATTGTTCTCAGATGATTAGTGTATAGACTTGCTAGGCGCGGGAAGGCTCACACCCACTAATTCTAACTAACTCACCCCTACTACCAATGAAGGTGAATCCCAACTTGGCTGTTCTTTGTCCCATCACACTAATCCTCAGTACACTGGCCCCAACCAGCCACTATCCTCTCTTGATTACTCCTGTCTGTCTGCAGGTATTGTCCCTGAAAACCTCACAAGAATCCTCATATGCTCTCCCCTCAAACAGGTTTCCCCATTGAGATAAGGCGAAAGCAGTATATTATTTAACTTTGAAAATGAAAATGTTAAAAGTTCCCAATGAAAGAATGTCCTGATTGTTCTAAGATTGGCTCAGTCTTAATATCTTAACCCTCTTGCTGCTACCAGTCCACGCACAGCCTCCCAATGATCTGACCCCTGCTGCAGCAGGGTCTCAGGGAAAGGAGGGTGTTCCATGCTAACTTTTCATTCCATCGATCATTTTCATTCAAAAATAGACCTTGTTCTGTGTCCAGGTGTGTATTTCCCCAGTTGAAATTAAACCGGGACTACTATTAAAAAAAAAAAAAAAAAGATTTAATTAGAGAATGGAGGTAAGAGTTTAAAAGGGAGGAGTGGGGATAGGAAGCCATCATTTCCTGATGAATCAATGTCATTTGATTTTGGATTTTGGTGAAGCCATGTAGGAAGTGTAGGAAGTTGCCCATCTGAGACAACCCTCAAAACAGCAAGGGAATAGGCTCAGCACTCTTCTCCCTGAGGGCTGGTCCTGCTCTGTGTCCTCCCAACCATCCATCCTTCCCTTCCTTTCTTCAGCCCTAAAAGACTAAAGTGTGAGAGATAGAGAAAGTGTTCTTAGGTGACTTAGAACTGCCCCTAATTCCACCTCCGCCAAGCCAAAAATGTCTCCCAAGCACCACCTCCAGAGCAAACACTTGCCCACACAGTGTTAGTCCCACTGGGACACCGGGGTGGAAGAATGAGGAGAAAAAATGAGGAAATGGAACAAGAGGAGGCTTTTGCAATAAAAATATAAGAATGAGGTTATATTATTAAGAGTGTGCATGGCCTTGGCCCTGGCCCTGAAGTAGCTTCTCATCTCGTTTAATGTGTTGAAAGACATGCTGCAAAGGATGAGGGAAATGATGATACAGGAAGAGCAAAGGAAATTGAAAGAAAGTTAGGCAGATAAAAGAGGTACATGCCATATTGTGGAATATTCTGTGCATATGCTATCATCAGCGCTGAAGTGTCTCCTGGAATGAACAGAGGTAGTAGAATAAATGGTGAAAAGGGAGTACTGCCACATCCGGGAAGTTAGAAATAGCTGTGGGGGACCACTAGATGTGGAAACAGATCCTCTACCCACGGCCATGGCTGCCAAGCATGGTGGTGCCCCAGTGTGTCCGGTATAGCCCACCTTGTACCCTGAGCTTAGGTGGTGTGCCAGGGAGGGCGCTTCTTCTCCCTTTGACAAAGTCTTGGCCCTAGCCTTCACACAAAAGTGTGGGGTTGGGAGAGGAGTATGGGCCTGTCCTCCCTCCTCTAGCCCTTCTCACCACATTTGAACCAGACTTCTGAGTTCACCTGAGACTATAAGTTCTAGGCACTGCATTTAAAAAAAATTATTAATTAAAATGCACCATGAGTAGGATTGCTGACTAAAAGACAGGATGCCCAATCAAATTGAAATTTCAGATAAACATGGAATACTTTCTTAGTATATGTCCCAAATATTCCATGAAGTATTCTTATACTGAAAAAAGTATTCCTTGCTTGTCTAAAACTCAAATTCACCTGAGCATCCTATATTTTTATTAGCTAAGTGTAGCAAATAAAAGATTTATTGGAAGATTCTGGAGAAGACAATATGGAAGACTCTGAAGAAGACAATATGGAACTCTGAGTAAGCGATCTTCAGATTGTTTGGAAGTTTACACTTGAAAGAAGGAACAAACTTCGCTAAGGGATATTCTGTTGAGTCACTGGGTAAAAATTGCCACAAGAGAGAATTTGTCCTAGTTTGTAATAACCAGAGCTAGCTCAAAGCTGAAGGGAGCTGGATTATATGACGCTATCTTCTTTTCCCTAAAACCTGTTCAGCCAGAGGTTAAATGCCTGCCCACATTGGGAGCATCAGAGGGTAACTGCATTAGGTGAGTCCATACATAAGTTAACCTGGAGGGATGTCCTTCCCAACCTCAAGATTGTGCCCTTCATCCAGGTGCAACCAACTCTTTGGTCCTCACATTGTCTTTGTCCCTGTTACTCTTCCTTTTCCCCCAGCACTGGGTTGGATGTTTGCTCTGCAGCATTAGAGGACAGAGAAACTCATGTGTAGATGTCACTGTTTCCTGTGGAAAACTAGGATTACTACCCTATAAACCTATCTACTCTCTACTGGAGAGAACCCACAGATCAACTACTATTCTAAAACCAGACCATCATTTTTCAGGAGCATCTTCCCTTTTTTATACACTTTTGTAGCTCAGAACCCTTCTTTAAGTCACTTGGCTTGAGTTTATATATCATTTCAGTACTGGGAACTGAAATGCTAGGCAAGTTCTCTTTCACTGAACCCATCTCCAGCCCTTTAATTTTTTTTTTTTTTTTTAATTTTGAGACAGAGTCCCATTAAGTTGCCCAAGGTCTCAGTTGCTGAGGTTGACCTTGAACTTGTGTTTTGGAAACCTCAGTTTCCAAAGTACCTGGGATTATCAATGTATGCCACCCTGCCTGATCACAGGACATATTTTGCAAGTTTATCCTTTTTTTTTTTTTTTTTTTTTTTGGTAGTGCTGAGGCTCAAACTCAAGACCTCTCACACATGCCAAGTAAGTGCTCTACCACTGAGCCACACTCCCAACTCCCTGCAACTTTGTCTTGAAGGCTGCACAAGGAGTGCCAGTTTTCATCACCAGCTCCTTCATGGGTACTGTACTGAACAGGTTTATACCCCAGCAGAAGTATCAGTTTATACCCCAGCAGAAGTGCCAGCCCTGATATTTTTGCCAGCTTAAAATTATTGGATCTCTGCTTTATGACACAAAGCTTCTGAGGTCTCGATCATCCATTGGCCTCTGCATTAGAGTGCAAGGTTTCTTTCTGAGGAGAATCTCGGATGCCCTGTCCCTGGAAACACAGGAGTTCTACTTCTGAGCCGTCGCAGGCTGTCCTGGTGTGGCCCCAGCATCTCTACTAGAGGACATCAGGTTTGCCCCAGTTGGCTGATGGATGGGTAGAGCAGGTGATTTTGTGCTCAACCAACCACGAGAACAGCCACCATCTAGATGATTTCAAACGTACTGTCTCTCAATATTTTTTAAAAGCTCAACTGAGAAAAACAATATTTATGGGAGATTACCTGAAGAAAACGCAGCCTGTACATTCTTCTAGAAACCCTAAGATCCACCTCGAGTTATGAATTAAGTAGACCGTCAGTGAGCTTAACACCTGGATATATCACGTTGGCACCTCATAAAGTTGCTTTTACCGAATTGCATTTTGTCACGATGCCATCAGCCGGTGTTGAAGGATGTCCTTAGAAACAGCCCAGTGCACTTTGTCATTTGGTGTTTCCCGCAGGACAGGTTTACAGATGCTCTTCATTACGTCAGGCAGCATCCTCTCTGCTTAAGACGCATGAAGAGATTTTATTCTGATCTCAGTGCCACAAATAGTTACACTTTTCCTTAGGGACTGGTTTCTTTTCACCTGATGGGCTCTGTAAATATTGCAGCTGTTGGTATTTCCCTTCTCAGAGTGCATGGTTAGAAAGCTGTGGTCGAAGCTGTGGCTTCCTATAGCATGCAAATAGGCGTGAATTTTGTATAATCTCTCTTTCAGCTCCTCCTTACCTTGCCACCATTATTTTCCCTTCGGCTCCTTTTACTTTTTCCCATTTTCAATTCCTATTCTCCTTATTGTAAAATTCTTGTCCACACCTCCTGCCCTTCGCGAGACATTTTTACATTTGAACTCCTCATTTGCAGATTAAATGCAATGAGGTAATAATCAACATGAGCTCTGCTCTGGGGACAGGATGCAATGTGAAGGGACCCATATGAGGAGGGTGAACACTGCATCCACAGAGGCCCACAAGCTTCTGACAAATGGAGTTGTTTCCAGGAGCAGCCGACAGTGGATTCTCCTCTCCTTAGCCCTAGGAATGTGCCCTGTTCATCTGTCTGCACAGGATGAGCAAATATTAATTTACTTTCTCTAAGCACACAGTGGTTGAGGGGCTGGAGTGGTCTGAGTGTGTCTAAGACAGATGAATAGTAGTCAACCCCGATTTTACTATTGACTGCATAGAATCAGAGTGGTCCAGCCAGCACCAAGGGGCTTACTGCTCCCTGTCCCCTCTGCTATCTCCCTTAGAAATACCTTTCATGCTTCTTCACATGGCCACTCCATTAGGTGGGGTTCCATGGAAAGCAAAGTTTGAGACACTGATTTGGCAGTGAATCCTTTATGTGGGCAATGATCTCAGAAAGTAGCAATGAGGTAATAGGAACAGCAAATCAGGGGACAAGAGAAAGTCAATGCAGTGGTGTTATTGAGGTGAGACCTTCTGTGCATAGAACCAGCTTAGAGTTGTCCCTTGGGGACAAGAGTTCAGGTATTTGTTCCCTCATGCTCCTTCCCAACACCTGGGGTTGGCCCCCAGAGACGTTAACTCCTCTGCTCTCTAATGGACACCCACCTGAGCCTGAAGTAGACAAGTCTGTCTCTTCCACTAGAGTGAGAGAAGAGGCCTGTTCTGCTCAGCCTTGTATTCCAGGCACCCAGCACAGTGCCCGACACACAGTAGATCTGCTCAATAAATGCTTCAGCCCCAATGAAGAGTTGTTCTTTTTTCTCTTTGTATGTGTTGGAGTTCCATATAAAATTTTATTTGGGGAGAAAATAATCTAAAACCATGGATCTAGCCCAACCTCCTCATGTTACAGATGAGGCATCCAAGGCTCAGAGAACCTAAGTTACTTGTTCAAGATTACACTGTACATTAAAGTGATTATGGAATATTAAAATGAGTCCACAAAGTACCCCAAATACAGACTAGGGAGCCGCCTGGAGTTACAATGTGAATTATTAGCACTTCAAATGCAGGGTATGACCACTTCTGTGCTGGATTTTCAACAGGAAATTGCTTAAAATAAATTAACTTGGAAAGTTCCTGAGCTCTGATTAAAGAGGTGAACGGTTTGAGTGAGGCTCTCTCTTCCAGGGAAAGAAATTCACCCTCTCTAAATGCATTCAGGTAATGTACCAAGGACTTTTGAGTCAGAGCGAACTAATTTAGCTTTCTTTTCCTCCAGTTGACAATGACAGCTACCGAGAGAGTGGCATTTTTTGTTTATAATAAATAAATGAAGTCTGGGACTAGGGATGTAGCTCAGTAGTACTGTGCTTACTTGGGCTATGTGAGGCCCTGACATCCAAAACGAAAACCAAACAAAAATGAGGTCTGGATTAAACCACCATCTCAGTCAATTGTGAATGCCCTCTGCCAGCTCTTCACTTTTCCTGGGCTCCCTTCCTGCCTTTATATATTCGTTCTGCTGCAGACTTTGGCACATGAGTGAGTTATAGCATTCCAGGGACAGTCAAGGATTATGACAAAAAACAAGAGTCGCAATGTCTCACTGCACGCTAGTGCAAAAAGTCAGCAAAACACTTGCTTTTCAGGGGAAGGGGTCCTGTGAGTCATGGGAACTGGTCATTTCTGCCAAGTGAGAGAGTTAGGATTTATTTGAACAGACATACACATACTGAACTTTTGTTATTTGCCCAGACATGGGTCAACGTTACTTTAGAAAAGAGGGGCCGGTGTAGCATTTCCACAGTCCATGATAAGGGGAGGGAAAAGCACTTGGTGAGTGTGAGGCAGACACCTACCCCCTCATCCATGTGGCCCATTCTCAAAAGTTTTCCTTCTGGCAGGCACGCCTGTAATCTCAGTGACTCAGGAGGCTGAGGCTGGAGGATCCCAAGTTCCAGGCCAGCCTCAGCCACTTAGCAACACCTTATCTCAAAATAAAACATAAAAAGGGCTGGGGATGTAGCTCGGAGGTAAAGGCCTAGATTCAATCCCCCAGTACCACAAAGAAGGAAGAAGTTTTCCTTCTGAAATTCACCTGAGCCAAACGGTATCACACTGTGGTTTTGATTTACATCTCCTGGTGACTAATTACGCGTAGCATTTTTCATGTGCTTATTTGCCATCTATGTATTTTCTTGGGTGAAATGCCTATTAAAATGTTTGCCACTTTTAATTGAATTGTTCTTATGAGAAAGTGATAAGAATTCATTATATATTTTGAATGTGAACCATTTACCAGGGGGCTGGAAGGGTAGCTCAGTGGTAGAGTTTATGTCTGCTGCCTAAGGGGCCTGGAGCTCCATCCCCAGCACAGCGAAACAGAACAAACCATTTGTCAGATGCAGATTTTTGTGGATATTTTTCTTAAATTTATGTTTGTGTGGATAAATTTGTTTTAACCTATCTGTGACTTTACATTTAAAATGCAATTTTAGTAGACAACATACAGTTGAGTTTTGCTTTTTCTTTTTTTCCTGACATTATCTGCTTTACAATTAAGGTGTTTGAAGCATTTACACTTAATGGACTTTTGGTATGGTTGAGTGTTTAAGTCTATGATTCTACTATTTGTTTTCTATTTGTCTCATCTGTTCTTTGTTCTTCTGCCTTAATCTGGATTGAGTTTTGTTGTTGTTGTTTTTTAGCATCCCATTTTATTTTCTCTCTTGCTTTGGCTTTTTTTTTTTTTTTTTAGCTGTATCTTTGCTATATTTTAAAGTGGTTTTTGGGTTTGCAATGTGAGCTTCAACTTCCCATGGTCCACCCCTGCATCAGATCCTGCGGGGCCAGGAGTAATGCAAGTCTCCCAGGCTCTGCTTCCATTTCTCCTTCCCCTCATGTGAGCTATTGTTTTCACTCGATTTTCTTCTACATATGTTATAAATCTGACCTCATTGTGGTTATTTTTGTTTTAAATAGCCAATTAGCTTTTAAAGACATTATTAAAACAAGGAAAAGTCTTTTCTTTTCATTCACATATGTACATTTTGCAGAGCTCTTTATTTCTTTGTTTAGTTCCTGAGTTCTATCTGGCAATATTTTCCTCCCACTTGAAGACCTTCTTAAACATTTCTCGGTATGTTTGCGGGTGATAAGTTCTCTCAGCTTTTGTTTGCCTGGAAATGTCTTTATTTTGTCTCCATTTTGGAAGGATGTGATTTTCCCTGAATTTAGAATTCTATCATGGAAGGCTTCTTTTGCTTCTTTCTTTTCCTTTCTTTATTCATGAGGGTTTCTTTTCCAATCAGGACATTAAAGGCACCATTTTATTGTCTTATGGCTCATAGCTTTTTTTTTTTTTTTTTTTTTTTTTTTTTTTTTGGTTCTGGGGATTGAACTCAGGGGCACTCGACCACTGAGCCACATCCCCAGCACTATTTTGTATTTTATTTAGAAACAGGGTCTCACTGAGTTGCTTGGTGCCTTGCCATTGCTGGGGCTGGCTTTGAACTCGCGATCCTCCTGCCTCAGCCTCCTGAGCTGCTGAGATTACAGGCCTGTGCCACTGTGCCCAGGTAGTTTACAGTTTTTTTCATAAGGCAGTCACTATTCTCGTTTTTTTCCTTCTATGTACAATGTTTCTCTTCTCTAGCTACTTTTCAGGTTTCCTCTTGATCATTGGTTTTCAGCCATTTTATTCTAATATATTTTGCTGTGATTGTATGTTGATCTTGCCTGGGTTTGTTAGCATTTTAAGATCTCTGTTTATAGTTCTCATCAACTTTTGAAAAAAAATGGCAATTATTTCTTCCATTTTTCTTCGTTTGGTGTTTTTATTTTTTCCTAGAGATTGAACCCAGCGGCACTTAACCACCAAGCTATATCCCCCAGCCCTCTTTATTTTTTATTTTTTGAGACAGGGTCTCACTAAGTTGCTCAGGGCCTCACTAACTTGCTGAGGCTGGCTTTGAACTTGAGATCCTCCTGCCTTAGCCTCCTGAGCCACTGGTGTTACAGGCATGTGCCACCACTCCTGGCTGACTGCCACTTTTAAGCCTGTTTCTGTGGACTGATTTTTCTCCTAGCATGGATCACTTTTTTCCTGCTTCTTTGCAAATTTTGATGCTAACCATTACAACTGTTATATTATCGAATATCTGAATTTTGTTGTCTTTCTTTAAAGAGTGATGGGCTTTGTATGACTGAGCAGTTAAGTTACCTGCAGGTCAGCTTGATTTTTTTCAGAATGGTGTTTTAAACGTTGCAGAGGTGGTCAGGCTTTACTCTAGGTTTAACTCAATCCTACTCCTAAGTCATTACCCTCCTGGGGATGCTGCTGAATGTCCAGGTCTTTCTGGCTGAAATACAAATGCTTCCCATTCCTGTGTGAATGGTGAGAATGGCACAGCTCACAGATCATCAAGAGTTGTTCTTTGTTCGATATTTTGCAGGTTTAATCAGAGTCTTTGAAGTTTCATCGTCACCCAAACACTCTAAGTTTCCCTTAATGCCTGTTTCTGGAGGTTTTTCTCTATGTAGCTTTCTCTTCTCCAGCACCCTACCCCACAGAGTCCAACCTCCACCTCCCTAAACTTTGATCTCTGTCTCTTACACTCAGAGAGCCGCTGTGCTCTGCTTAGGTCTCGATACTGCTCTATGGTCCAGAAAAAGCCTCTGGAAGAAAGAATGCGATTGTAGGGCTCAACTAATTTGTTGCCCTTCACTCAGGGCTTACCCTGAACAAGGTTGGAAAACAGGGGTCTCATATATTTTGTCTAGTTTCCTCGTTGTTATTGGCAGAAAGGGATGTTTGATACAAGCTACTCTTTCAAGGTCAGAAATGGAAAACTCTTCTTTTTCTTAAAAAAAAAAATGCTTACGTATGGATCTCTTCTTTCTGGGTGTGGTTGTGATGTTGGTTGTGTGTTAGCCAAATTATAGACAAAAAGGGAGCTGGCCTGTAGACAAACCTGTATGACAAACAGGGCAGGAAACAAAGATAGAAATTGCCTGGGTCCTTAAAAGACACTGAAGAGCCATTGCACTAGCTGATCCTGGGGGCATCCTACCTTGGAAAATCAGGACTGTGTGAGAAGACGGATTGCTTAAGCTTTAAGCCAATTGGGTTGTTTTTTGTCATTTGCAATCAAAATAAATCTAATTAATGTAAATTCATGGGCTAATACAATAACAGTAGTAAGTACTCAGTCACTGCATATTTGGATGTTAACCATTGCAACTGTTATATTATTGAATATAATATAATTTTAGAGCACTGTACTACATGGTAGTGTCTAAAGAGGTATAATCAACTGATGTCAGCAGGTCTAGGATGTCAGTAGTGGTACTAACCCTATTTTATAGATGCTTGAAGCTGAGAAAATAGCATATTTTTCAAGCTTACAAAGCTCTATTATGGCACAGCCAGGATCCAATTCCAGACCTCTTTACCTTCAAAGTCATACTGTCTTTTAGTTTTCCTAATAGTGGTTTTCAAATACCAGAACTGACTAAAGGCCATAGTTTTGTTTTGGTTTTCACTTTAAAGAAGATGCTGATCAATGGGAAAAGTACCTTGTGAATGGGGATCAAGGACACCTGAATGTTAGCCCAGAGTTAGCAGGAAAGAGAAAGCTCTAAGCTGAACCCTGTACCCTAACTTTCCCTGCCTGACTGTTTCTGAGGAGACAGGACTGTGTGCTTTCTGCTAACTCAGGGCAGCGAGCCTAATCCTACGGAACAGGGGAACAGAAAACCTGAGCATGCAGGCAACTGGGAACTGGAGTTAGGTCCCCAGAAACAAGGGATCCGGATGCACATCCGGGTGAGACATGCAGCCAGGGAGTATGTCCAGGGCCACCTGAATGAAGGATGTTTTCAGGTCAGAATCAGTGATATGGAGATGGAGAAAAGTCCTAAGACCCATGTTATGGTTTCACTATGGGCAAGAACCTGCCTGATGCTCGCTTAGAGGTTCTAGAAAGAACCCACAGTCCCTAAATCCTACACTGTTTCTGCTAGGAATGCCAACAACAGTTTTTGAGACTTTGAGAGACATGAGATATGGAAAGCATTATCATGGTGTACAAACAGTATACATCTATTAAAATCTTGCCTTAGTCACTCAGTGTAAATGAAAATTCTGAGAGCTAACACCAGTGGAGAGGAAGGGAGAGAGAGAACTCAGGAGCAGAAAGAGGAGGTCTATACCAAGGAAGGGCCAACTGCCGGGGGTCAGAGCTCTATCAGGGAAACATCACTGATGCCTCCTTTTGCAATTGACTCTAGTCAAGCTCAAGACCAGAACAGGCAGAGGGCCAAACAGACACATTTCCATTCTTACCTGGTGCCTTTCCCATAGAAACTGGGCAATAAAGTGGAGTGAGTGGGTGAGTGAAACCACATTGTCAACCAAGAGAAAGGCACCCAAAGGGTGTGTGTGTGTGTGTGTGTGTGTGTGTGTGCGCGCGCGCGCGTGCGTGCACGTGTGTGTCTCCCAGGGTGTAGATTAGAAAAGAGACACTTCCTGCCTCCAATCCCAGAAAACTGAAAATGATGATAATTTTAATAGAGCAACTTTCAGAAGTGAAGAGAAGACAAGAGAAATCTAGATATGACTGATAGAGTAAAAACAGCATGTTATGGTTTGGATGAGGTGTCCCCCAAAAGCTCATGTGTGAGACAATGCAAAAAGGTTCAGGTGAAAAATGATTGGTTGTGAGAGTCTTAACCCAATCAGTGAACTGACCCCTGATGGTATTAACTAAGTGACAACTGAAGTGGTAGGGTGGGGCTGGAGGTAGGAATTGGGGGCGTGGCTTTGGGATATATATATAATGTTGTATCTGAGAGTGGAGTCTCTCTGCTCCTGATCACTGTGAGGTGTGCTACTTTCTTCCACCACCCTCTTCCGCCATGATATTCAGCCTCTCCTTGAGCCCCGAGGAATGGAGCCAGCCTTCTATGGACTAAGACCTCTGAAACTGTGAGCCCCCAAATAAACTTTTTCACCCCTACCATTGTTCTGGTCAGATTCTTTAGTCACAGCAGTGAAAAACTGGCTAAAAACAGAGCAACAGGGGCTGGTGGGGTGGCTCAGTAGTACAGCATGTGCCTAGCCTGCCCCCAAGCACTGGGTCCAATCCCTAGCACTGACAAAAGAAAAAAAAAACAATAAACCAGAAATTGGAAAAATGAAAATAGTAAATTTGCTAGGGGGTGGGGCATGGGATTGTGTATATTTTAAATGTCTGTTATTTCAATAAATAGCTTTTTTTTTTATTACATCTTATGTTTGAGTGTCCAATTCTGTCTGTATTCCTGAGCCTCCCATTCCTGGATTCTCAGTCTCTGCCCCATGGGCTGGTAGCACTTTAAACTGATCCTGAGAACAAAGAAGGGAGACTTGGCCACATTTTAATGGCCTCCAGCTGTGGACCAGCCCTTCCCTCCAACAGCCTTAGCCACACCCTCAGAGCGCTCTGCTTTGGGGCAGTCTGTGCTTCCCGAGGTTTGGCTGACTCTGAGTTAGATCAGCCCCCTGGAAAATGTTACTGCCAGTATCACCATTTGCAGAAACCATCCTGCCTTTAGCATGGGGAGGATTGCTGGCTTTGCTTACTGGTGTTCGGAGGGGAGAATACCCATACAACACTGGCTGGGGCATGGGGGTGGGGGCTTCTACAGCTGCAGGTCAGTAGAGAGACTTTACTGAGAGGCCTGGCCTGGCCTGTGCAGAAATTTGATGGCAGTTCTGTCCAATGGCTGGTCCAGCAGGGACAGAATGATGCAATGTGCAGTCTCCCTCCTCTTCAGCATCATGGTGTGTCGAAGGGAAGTTACAGAAAGGATAACCCTTGGATAAATCACTAGACTTGAAGGTCATTTCCCTGTCCTCCAAGCCAGGAGAACCTAGTGCTGAGATTGTTCGGTACTACTCACGTTATTGACTTTTAAAAAAACTTAAAATCAAGCAAAATTAAAGGCGGAATTACCATATGATCCAGTAATTCCAGTTCCAGGATTATAATTAAAAGGTTTGAAACCAGGGACCTGTGTAAATATTTGTACACCCATGTTCACAATAGTCGAATAGTCAAAAGGTAGAGGCAACCCAAGAATCCATCAATGGATAAATAAACAAAATGTGGTGCACACTTACAATGAAATAGTATTCAGCCTGAAAAGGGAATGAAATTCTGATACATGCTATAGCACAGAAGACATGCCAGGTGAAGTGTGCCAAACATAAAAGAACAAACATTGTATGAATTAACTTGTATGATGTTCCTGGAATAGTCAGATTTATAGAGACAGAAAATAGAATAATGATTACTGGGGGCTGGGGGTAGTGGAGAATAAGAAGCTATTGTTTAATAGGTACAGAGCATCAGTTTGGTAGGATGAAGTTCTGAGGGTGGGTGTGGTGTTGGTTATACAGTGTGAATATACTTAATGCCATTGAATTATCCACTAAAAATGTTTAAAATAACAAATTTATATTATGTATATTTTGCCACAATGAGAAATTAAATGAAATGTAATAAGTAATTGATCAGCACAGTCAATACTCACTTATGGAGAATTTATGAGCCAGTGCTATACTTGTTAGAGAATAAAAAAGTGAGTAAACAGCTGGTGCAGTGACACATGCCTATAATCCCAGCAGCTTGGGAGGCTGAGGCAGGAGGATCACCAGTTCAAAGCTAGCCTCAGCAATAGCGAGGTGCTAAGCAACTCAGTGAGACCCTGTCTCTAAATAAAATACAAAATAGGGCTAGGAATGTGACTTTAGTGGTCACGTGCCCCTGAGTTCAATCCCTGGTACAAAAAAAAAAAGTGAGTAAACAATATTATTGCTCCAAGGGAGGTTGGGTCTCAAACACTCTCCCAAGTGCTGGCCCAAAATCTTGATCTCCAGAGTGGCAATACTGGGAGGTAGTGGAACTTTTAAGAGGCGAGGACTTAGTGTGAGGTCTTTAAGTCATTAGGGACATGCCCTTGAAGACTCCAGTCCTTCCTCACTGTCTCTTTTGCTTCCTGGCCATGAGATGAATAGTACAGGTCCACCATGTGCCCCCACCATGATATGCCATTTTCCATGGGTCCATAATTGATGGAGCTAATCAATTATAAACTGTAACCTCCAAGATTGGGAGCCATAAACCTTTCCTTTTATAACTTGATTACCTCAGGTATTTTTTTTATAGGGACAGCAAGCTGACTAACACATTATCCAAAGTGCTAAATACAGTCTTGTCCAACTTCCCTCATTTTCTTTCTAGATTCTGTCACGAGAATCCAAAGATGGAAAGCCCATGATTTTTACCAGACGTCTTTTTTTTTCTTTTCATTTTTATCCCTGGACTCTACTGGATCCTTTTCCCCCAAGATGAACACATATTTGTGTACCTTGATGAACCCTTAGAACATTATAATCATTGGCCTCTGTATTTATCTCCTTCTAGATTCTGATCTTCCTGATTCACCCTATCCCTAGACCTTAATACCATGACGGGCGTGTTCTTGTGTCAGACAGAAGATGCAGAAAAGAACCTCTTTACTGAAAGTGTATTCGGAGACCAGCAGCATCAGCATCACCTGGAAGCTTATTTGCAATGCAGCCGATCAGGCCCTAACCCAGCCCTATTTAACGAGAATCTGCCTTTTTAACCGGCCAGTCTAGGTACCTGTAATAATTTGAGAAGCCCTGGATTTGAGGCTTGTTCGGGTGGACGATGAGCATTTGTTTAGGTGTACGTAGTCATGCATGATTTTTATAAAGTCTGGTCACCCCTAGAGGAGGCCCTAAATGGCAGATTCTGGCAACCTCTTCTCTGATCACTTCCTTTGGCTTGTGTCCTGACCACAGCTTTCCTCCCAAACGGTGGCTGAACCAGACTTATGTAAGAAGTGAGGAAAATAAGCTGGAATAAAGAGAGGATTCCAGCCTGCCTGGGTGGGGCAATGGAAGAGTTGCTGCTTCCTCAGATCAAATCTTATTACCACAGCAACATTGTCATGGCAAAATCCCCCGCATAACAGGCTTCCAAGTTCCAGCTGACTGTCTACTTCAGTGATTTCATATAATTTTAAAGGTACTCAGTTAGCCAGCATTTGTTAAGCTTCCACTTTAATTCTTTCATTTCATAGAAGAACAAAGCGAAGGCTGAATGAGTTTGGAGGAGCCTGCTCTGATTTATCCCCTAGGGTCAGGACTGGATCGAAATTATGAGCACCCTGGGAGGCTAAAGAATTGGTACCTCTTCAAACTGATGTTTTTTTAAAAAAATGTTTGTTCAATATTTATTCAGTGATTCCAGGAATAAACTAATTTTCTATTAATCAAGTTTCTATCTAGAAAGAGATTCTTCTATTCATTTACCTCCACTGGCCCCAACAAAGTCTGGGTACTGTTAAAACTTGTCAAAGTCATTTCCTCTTTTCTGATGTTCTTCTTGATTCAGTTTTTTTTTACAATTTTCTAAACAAGACAACTTCATGAATATATAAAAGGGCTTAAAATGCCAACAAAAAGAATTATATTACTTGATCTCAGTCAGGAACAGCATGTGGCCCCTATTCAGTATCAAAATGTGTGATATTCAGCTTCAGGTTTGGTTGTATCAGGTCACTTGCAGAGAGAGGTACATGGCACATCCGTGTATAACCTGCAGAGATAGATCAAGCCTGGCAAAGAGTGTTCTAAAATTATCACTCAAGGGTAATATGCACTACTGGAAAAAGAAAAAACTAATATTCACATGACTTGGAGGAAACCTGAATTAAGTGGCAGTGATTCTGTTTATTTCAGTGGTGTTTTTATTACACTGGGCAGTTATATCACTGAGTCTCTTAAGCTCTGATTAAGCTCTGATTGAAATTCAGATGCCTCCAGGCATATCTGGAGGATTATGTGAAGGACCAAGGAAAATTGTGGAAGAAAGAAGTCATCCTAAAGAGAGATCAGGCACTTATCTCAGTTCCTCCCATTCTCTAGTAGCACCTCTACCTGCCCTACACAAACAGGAAGGGATTGGGGGACATTTTCCTGGCTTCCTCCCCTTCCCCTTCTCCCTATAACATAGTTGACTTCACTTAGAAGTGGCCCATCTCTAAAGGTACATCCGTTTTCCTGGCTGCAGGCACCAGCAGCAGGACCTCCGGAGACTGATGGGGACCTGAGAAGAAGAGGAGGAGAATGGAGAATGTGGTGTGGTGGCTGCAAGGTCTTGTTCGTGAGTATCCCTCGAACTTCCTAGAGGCTTGGAAATGAGTAGGAGATACTGGGGCTGAGGGTGAGCCAGTGAAGTACTGGTAGGGTCATTCTGTTCATATTCTGACACTCATTTGTTCTGGTAGAATAAACAGGACGCCAGGACTCAGGACTTCTGCTGGCTCCTAGCTGGGTGACCATCAGCAAATCAGCATTGGTTCCCTCACTGGTAAAACAGAGCAGCCATAACCACCTGCCCCACCCCCCACAAGATTATTGAGTTTCATATGGAGATAAAGAACTTGAAAGTCTTTTGTTCACTATAAGTGAAAGTAAGATATTGTTATTTTAACCAGAAGAAAAGTTGACGCCCAGGATCAGATTCTAGAAAGGGCAGTAGGCTAAATTGAGAAAGATCATTAGGATTCTGATGTTCAGGGTCTTGTGTTTGTGCCAAGAGAACCAGGAAACGATGTGAGCCAGCCACCTCCAGGTTACTTGCAGAACAGCCACGTGCGGGTGGTGCCCCTGGACTTGTGGATCACAGCAGCTTGGGTGCTTTGGAACCTCACATCTGTTTACATTTGTACTGAAGCTTGATTGTGTTTTGAATCCCCTGTGCTAGACTGCATTTGGTTAGACTCATTGGAGGTACTGACTGTTGGGAAAGGAAGGTTTAGAAATGACGAGCATTGCCTGCAAGTATACATTATGGCCTCCATAGTACACTTAGTAATGGCAGAAAAAAATATCTAACCTAAGCTCTCCCAGACCAGCCTTCCATATCCTGTCTAGAGCAGGGCTTTCCCAGGCAGGGAGAAAACCCACTCTTCATCCTAATGAAAGTTATTGCCATTATGTCATAGTCTTGGGATTTTCGATAATAGAACAAGTAAGCAGCACAGGTTATAGCATGCGGTGCTCCAACTGGTTCTGACCACACAAACCAAGGTGGAGTTTTGGGTGCCAGAAACCCTTCAGTGGGCAATAAAAGTCATCTTGGGTTATGTTAGAAATTGCTGTTAGCCTCACCCTAGTGGATCCTATCACAATGGAAATTTTGGGTGTTTTCCCGTGATGTGATTCCCTTGGAAAGGAATATTACAGAATGCTGTGCTAAACACATTTGGACAAAAAGCACTGCAGATATTTTGTTGTCCCATACAGAAAGCCTTAGTAGTTAAACCAGAAAATGTGGTCTTGGCAGGGACTGCTGGGTTCCTGGAAAGCCATCCAGTGTAGACACCTGGGGCCAGCTCCTTGGAGTAGCAGGAGGTATTCCCCCTTCTCCAGCCCAGTGATAGCTGTTTTATGGCCCATTCCCCAAGATACCAAGGATTCGGTTTTCTATCAATCCTCAGTCAGTCATCAAGGTTCCTTTCAGCCCTAAATTCATGAGACTGACATAAAATATTCATCAAGCTACTAAAGATTCAAGGCACCATCCTTGGCACGTGAAGGAAACATGGTTGCTTCTCCCCATCCCTGTCCTCCCAGGAGCCTATCTGAAAGGCCAGTGAAAAACCTAACGAACAACATTTTCATTCATTTAACATCTTCTGCTAAAGCATTGCAAGCAAATTATTTTTCCAGATAACTAACGTTTACTCCATTAAGTGCCAAGATCATATTTGAATCTATTAAGATGGAAATCTTTGCAAAATGTATTACACAGTTTTCTGTTTTCTTAAAGGGATAGTTCCGAACCATCGTACCTTTCTTGAATGTTACAGGGTAACTGTTGATTTGCAACCGTTTGTTCAACAAGTATTTATTTAGTGACTATTATTGGTAGTACGTTTCTAACTATGGTGAAAATTACATAAATCCTGCCCTCTGGGAGCTTCCAGATGGTGGGGGAGAGAGAGAGAGAGGGATTAGCAGAAAATTCTCCTTATGGTGAGCTACTGCCATGATAGAGTAAACTGAGAAACTCTAATCTTCAGGTATGGAAAGGCTTCCAGAGGGTGCCTCCCAGACTGAGGACTGAAGCCCAGGGAAAATTACTTGAAAGGAAAATCAAGAATTGAAAAGAACCACTGGGAAGAGGAAGCGATAAAAGCAAATGCAAAGAGGCAATATGGAGTTGGAGGTGAAACAATGAGAAGTAATGGGAAGTCTAGGATGAGAGGGAAGTCTAGGGTGAGAGGTGTTCTTTGGAGGGTCGTGCAGGGCAGCTGGTATACCCAGGCTTGAGACTGGAGATCTGAACTAAGCCTGGGTATGAAGAGCCTTCTCGCCATTGGGGACAGACTGGATCTTCATCTTCTTCTCAGCCTATGTACACACAATTTGCCCAAAGGACAAATATTAATTAGCCACCTACCAAATGCCAGGTGATGATACTAATGATAATTGCTAACATTGAGTGCTTACCTTATGCCAGGCATTATCATACACATTTGCATTGTTCGCTTTATTTAATCCTTGTGAAGTAGGGATAAATACTATCCTCAGGTTATGGATGAGGAAATTGAGGAGGGTCCAAGAACTTAGGCCACTTGCACATAGTCACATGGTTCAGTCAGTGCACATGGTGCTAGATGCTGCAGGTGATGAAGTATCTATGGGACATTGTAGAAATCATGTCATTTTTAAGACCTAGCCTCAAAAGTCACAAGCCATCATTTCTGCCAAATTCTGTTGATGGAAGAAGTCTCAAAGTTCCACTCAAGTTGAAAGAGAAGGGATATTTGACCTCATCACTCCATGGAAGGAGTGTCAGTGTCACATTGTCAGTAGAACTTAAGGCATGAGAAATATTGTGGATGCCATCTTTGGAAAATGTAATCTGCCTCTAGAGGCCTTAGGAAAAGGCCAATAGATGGAAGGCGTGATCTGCTGCCTGCCTGGGCACCTTTGTGTAGACACAAACTGCAGAAACACGCAGCACCCCTGCCCCCAGCGATCCTGCTTTGGGAGATGCCTGAATGAATTATAAATGAAGGACCTGTTTTCTGGATTCCCCTACTGTATTTGCTGGATTCTTCTTTACTTTGTGTTATCAAGCTCTTCACACCAATGCTAGTGTGGCTAGATGCACCATTATTATATATATATATATATATATCATTATATATATATTATAGTATTAATTTAATGACATGGATGGACTCCAGTCTACTGAGCAGTAGGGCAGCTGCTAATGGGGGAGGCAGTGGTTGTGATGTTTGTCCATTGCAGTTGATTACATGACAGTCACCATCTCTCCCTAGCAGACAGCAGTTGGCTGTGTTTCATATGAACATTTTGTTACCCATGGAAGGTCATCTGGAGCGGAGTGGTGGGCGGGGGGGGGGGCATCCTAGACAGGATTGGAATATCTGCAAGTGGTTTCAGATTCACTGTCTCCCAGTAGATGTGACCTCATTTGCTGGTGGAGCTCCAGCCAAGACACAGAGAAAGAAAGTGAGAGTGAGAGCGAGAGTGAAAGAGAGAGAGAGAGAAATTGCAGAATGACCAGATCCACTTTATTGCAATGGGTGATCCAACAGGTAAAATAGAGAGGAGATTAAATAGGTAAATTGCAGAGGACTTTGAACATCGGGGTTTCATATGTTTTATATTTTATTTTATTTTTCAATGTTTTATTATTTTTTTTACTTAGATACTTTCCAAGCACTTTTGATCTTGCAACCAACGATGGAGTTGTTTAATTACTTCCTATCAAAATGAATTCTTTTCACTGATGTACAATAGATATGATATACACTGTAAAATTTATTCAAGAATAAAAATTAAGGCAGAAGAAGACAAATAATTGATAAGATAATCCTAATTGTTTTTCTATATGCCACTAGGTTCTTGCACACACATCCCATGTTGAAGGTCACTGGCTGGGTCACAGGGAAGGCTTGGAAGGGCCTAGCCCCTGGAACACCCATGCTGATGGTAGCTTATGAGGAAATCTGAGCTGGTGGTAACTGGGGCAGGCTGTAGGCCTCTCTGTGGTTTTGTTACCAAGAGAATCTATTATTCAAGCATGAACTCACCTGGCTCCCTCCTCAGTTTTCGCGTCTCTCTCCTTTCCCAGTTGTGGAGGGTTGGGATGACTCCTTGCATTGTTCCATACTCTGAACAAATTGTAGATCTGGAGACCTACAACACTTCAAAATAAAGAAAATCATGTCTCATTCTGTCAAAGCCTTTCTTTAATCCAGCCTGCAAAGATATCCGGTCTGCCTTCCTCTGTTACCATGTGCTACGATTTCTCTCATCACCCAAATCTTGATAGCTCCCTTTCTCTGGCGGCTTGTGTTGGAACCTCATGAATCACCCGATGGGCCAATACTGCTGCTCTGCGTAGGAGAATGTCTGATAATATTGTGTAATACGCATTCAGCAAGTGTGAATACGCACAGCTGTTGAATGTTAATTCTCTCGGCAGGCTTAAGAACACAAGTGCCAGTCTGTACTGAAGTCATGGTTTGGGTCGTCTGGTCCTTCTGTCAATAAGCCCCGGCTGGCGCTTGAGCAGAGCACATAGGCTTCCCTTTTCCACCTGGTCCTGGGAGGAAGGTCAGCCTCTCCCCTTGCATTACTGCTACCTTTTAAAGGACATGGTCCATTTTATTTTTTACCTTCCCATGTCAGGGGCCCATGTTTAAGTTTTGTTATTCAGAATGTAACAAGACAGGGACTTCATGAGGGCAGCAGCCGTCAAGCCAGAACCTAACTGTGACTTTGGACAGACCCAGGACTAAGGTGAGGAAAGGACGTTGCTGGGGATATGATGCTTAAGGAGGCCTTCACAGGGTCACCTGAGCAAGGGTAGGATCAGCATTTCAGGATGAGGCCTCTTTAAATTTTAACCTTCAGGGATCTCACTTACTCCTGCCCTGGTCCTGGCTTGGCCTGACCTTCTTTGCCTCTCTAGATTGACTTAGTACCCTGGACTGAGCTGTCAGGATATAAGGAGATGGATTCTTTGTACCAGGATTGAAGCTAAAACTCATCTGATCTAAGCATATACCAAATTCTGAGGTTTTTCCATTAGGCCAGGGAGGCTGAGCCCAGATGGAGTTGAGATGCAGTCAGCAGTGATTCAGAGTTTTAAAAGCCTCTCTCTGAGGCTTGGGAAATGATACAGCAGAGGTTAGGGGAGGAGAAATAACTCAAAGTCCCTTGCAGATTCACACGTCATCACAGCCCTTGGCAAGTAGATAGTGGCAGTTCCTCTGGCTATTGAGAGGATTTGAATCATGCGCTGTGTCCTATTGGTTTAAGGAGCCCTGGCCTTTTGCGATCTGGCCGGTGGGCCATTTATTACCAAGTTGAATGTTGCCTCTGCATGTCTGCTGCCCAGCCTCCAGGGCCAGAGTCTGGTTTGTGCACCATTTCTAGCATATTGGCAGCCAAATGTTGAGCATAATTCCATTCCCCCTTTCCTTCCTTCCAAGTCCTTCAGCAATGAATAGCACCTAATGAAACCCTTCCAGCTCACACACTCCTAACCTTTGAGTAAACCTTGACTATAGGCCAAAGGTTATCAAAAGAGCCCCCGAATGCAGAGGTTAAGTGGCTCTTCTCTGTCTGGGAAGAGTCCATAAAAGAGAAAAAATGGGAGTAAAGATTTTGTTTTTCCTACTTTTTAAAGGGTGACAAGCTGTAAACAATCTAAATGTCCAAAATAGAGGACTGGCTAAGCCAATTACGGTGTATCAACTTGAAGGAATGCTCTGCAGAAATTAAAGCAAGTAAGAAAATAACCTTATGAAAAGTATGCTTATAATATAATGTTATAAAATCGGGGGGGAAAAAAGCCAGAATATAGAATTTTATTTCACTATGGGAAACATGAGTGCATGGAACCAAAAAACCATGCATATATAAAATCCATCGCTTTGGGGTGATGAGCTTAGCACTGACTTCTTTTTCTCATTTAAACACTCCTTTAATGATGTTATTTACATAATGATTATATAATGAATTTTTGGTGTTAAAAATTTCCTAGGCACTTTAAAAAAAAAAAAGTGGAGATCTAATGAAGACTGAAGATTTCTTGCTGGCCAGTGAATGCCCAAATCCCAGCATGGGGGCTCTGGGTTCCAACTGTGTGTGTTGAGATCCTGGTTTTGCCACTTTTTAGCTACATGACCTTGAGAATAGTCTGACCTCATCTGTTAAAGATAAGAATATCTATTTCCTAGGCTTTGTACATCTAAGTGAGTTAGTATGCATGTAGTGCTTAGAAAAACTCCTGGCCCAGAGTGAGCACTCAGTCAATATTAGTTCTGGTGATTACACTGTGGATAAGCCAGGTGCCTTATGCCACATCAGCCTGGGTGAAAACACTCCAGCCCTAGGAGTCTCTCTAGCTGGACAGTGACCCCATTCTTGTGAGTCTTCCGTAATTTTTCCAGGAGGCAGCAGGGCTACCTGGGAAGCAAGTGGCTCTCACTACCTCAGCTAACTGGCAAGGAGGGAGGCCTGCCCGCCTGCTGGAGACCCACCAGCCACAGCGGGGAGGCTAGTTATTCCGTCCAAGGACACAGAGGCGTCTGCTGCTGCTGCTGCAGCTGCAGGGCTGGCAGGCGAGAGGCTGCTACTGCAGATGCCACAGCTGGCTTGGCCTCCTGTGGATGTCCAGAGTCACATGCTGACTGCCCTGTGCCAATTCACTCTGGGCTCTGCCACCCTGTCCCTGGTGAGAGCACATTTTTGACTTTTCACTTGGGAGTAACCCACCCGACTCCGTTCACCAGGATGGAAGATGAGGCCGAGAGGCACGGACCTAGCTGCTCTTCATACTGCCCTCCTCTGCCACTGAAACTTGCCAGCTTGGAGACTGTGTATAACGAACTCTCCCCTCTTTCCCAGGAGACCCCACCAGCTTCCTGCCACCACCTTCTGCTTGTCAGATGCACAAGCCCAGACCTGACGGAAAGCTCATGTGAGGGCAATTCTGCTCCCGCTGGGACCCCATGCAGCACAAAACCAGACTGATGGCCAACCTGGAGAAAACATTTGGATGCAGGAATGAGGACCAGATGCCCCGATAGCTATGGGCAGGGATGGCCAGGCTGGAGGAAGAGGGAGGTGCCTGAGGCTGTTGCTGACTGGACATTGAAGGTTCGGGAAGCAGGGAGAAGTAGAGGCAGCTGCTGCAAAGGCAAAAGGAAGGTCCCCAGCAGATGCTAAAAAAAAACCCTGGAGCTCATTCTCCCAAACCAGCTTCCGCCTCCCCAGACACTCCCCAGAGTGTCTTTCTCATCATGACATTCCATGGCCCCCTATTCTTCTAAACTACGGGAAAAAGGGTGCTGGGTTTGGGCTGGGGTGGTTCACAAGTGTGACGGACTCACCTCAGAGACAGACCTATCACCTGCTATGATGCTTCTTCCCCGCCAACAGGAGCCGGATGAGAAATGGGGACAATGTTCACTGTTAAAGGGGAGGTGGGTCTGAGGAAAACTGGATGCTGTATAAAGGGAAGGAGATGCAAAAGTAAAAAGCCCTGGTGGAAATAAAGTGCTCAGCCAGTCCTGTATCCATTAAAGTAATAACATCAGTGCATGGCAGGTTTATCACTCCCTCGCAGCCCCTCAGCGAGGGAGCTGGGGCTCTCTTTAAAAATGAGAATGGAGTTGTGTGCTGCTGCTCCAACATGGAAGGGCAGGTCTCCCTGTCCCTTCCCCCAGCGCTCCTCTTTTCACCCCCTCCCCACAACCTTGGACTTCTCCCAGCCTCTAGAACCATCACTAAAATTCATTTCACTCTTTAATTAGATTTCATGGAGTAAGGGATTGGGAGGGGTGCTGGGAAAGGCGTTCATGTGCCCTCTTTCCATAGAGAGGGGTAACGCTGTTGATGGAGGAGGTGGGACAATGGTTGCTATGGAGACATATTCCCAGACATACAGACACACTCATTTTAATGCCTCTTTTTTTTTTTTCCAAGCAGGGGAAGGATCCAGTGCCCTATTTTTAGTGTCAGATTTCAGCAAAACAATTCACTTTCATTTCATCACACACACACACTGCTGGGTTTTAAAGTAGGTCACATCTTCTAACTGTATCAGGAGCTCAGATCTGCCTTGCTTGAGTAATGCAAGGTTCCACCGAAGATTTAACTGATCGAGATGAAGATCTCAGACTTGCCTTGGCACAGCCTTCTTTCATCTTGGTTTGACAGGCATTAGAATAGGCAGAATGAATAGCTGTAGGTAATTTACATTTTCAAGACTAATGCATAATGTCGAGGCCCTGATAATAGTAAGAGAGGTATAGAAATGAACAATGACAAACTCATCTGCTGTTCTGTTATCAGATTATCACTGATTATTACAAAAATATTCCTTGAGTACCAATACTACATAGCCCATTGGGGAAGAAATAAGTCCTGACTGGTAGCAGTCAAATTTAAATTTTTGATCTTTATTCCAGATTGACTGGGTATGGCAGAATAAGAGAATTGGAATTGTGGGTTTTATTTTTGCCCCATCCTAAGTGGCAATTTTTAAAGTATACTTGTCTGCGTTTCTTCCTTTGTAATCTTTGCCAAATATCCCAATTCCTCTGTGACTAGAATACCCTATTGACTGAAACGAGCACTAGATGTTCCCCTAGCAGAACTAGCCCAAGGCAAGGCTGCACATTGGCGAACCGTCTGGCTTTAGGAGACCCAGACTCATACACGCCCCGGATCTTCCCAGTGCCTCTTCTTCCCAGGAGGGAATATTTGTGTGTTTTCTAAACTTAAAAAGAAACAGGATCTAGTTCCTTATTCCAAAATGGCAGCAAAGCCAGACTAATTGAAGAAGGGCTATTCTCTCTTTACTTGAAACTCAGTATATATTAACTGGAGCCTTTTGGTTATTTTCTGTTTTGGCAGAGACTTCTGGCTTCTCATGTATAACAGAGTGAGGAACTCCCTGTGCCTAGAACTAAAGAGTACCCCATGGTCATCAGCTTTAAAAATAATAGCATAATAGAAAAAGAAAAACGAGAATGAAATCATCAAAATATAGTACCAACAGTGTCATCCAAGCAGTGCATGTTCAGTAGGTTTTATTTTCTCCTCCATAACTTTGCATGTTTTCTAAACGTCATTGAGTATATATTTTCTTCTTAATCAGAAGAGAGCATAATAAAAAATACAATCTAGAGCAAAAATCTCCTACTGAGTTACTATTATGTGCTCCTTGTTATGCGAGGAGTGTTTTATATATAATCTTCACAACCACACTCCGAGATAGGTAGCAGAATCCCCATTTAACACATGAGGAAACTGACAAGGACCGAGTTTGCCCACAGCCTCCCACCTACCAAGGATCCACACAGATCTGCACAAATTCAAATTCAAGTGCTATTATCCTAACGATGTGCTTCCTGAATGAGTGTAGCTACCATTCATTTAGTACTTACCAAATGCTAAGCATTATATTTCTGTTGGATACACATTATATCAATCTACACCGTGAGTAGATTTATTTTAAAATATACATTTCACCTTAGTTAAGCCCGAAGCTTCACAATCATTAAGTAACTTGCCCAAAGTCACGGTGAGTAGTGCATGGGGGACATTTGAATCCAGGTCTATGTAAAGTTCATAGAAGTGCCACAGAGCTGTGGGCTCCCAGTGGGGAACTGAGAAAAGCCTTAAATAGGCATTCTCTAAAAACGGTTGCCTTATTGTCAAAAACACAAAACTACTCATCAAAAACTGTGAGATTTAGGGGCTGGGGATGTGGCTCAAGCGGTAGCGCGCTCGCCTGGCATGCGTGCGGCCCAGATTTGATCCTCAGCACCACATACAAACAAAGATGTTGTATACGCCGATAACTAAAAAATAAATATTAAAAAATTCTCTCTCTCTCTCTCTCTCTCTCTCCCTCTCTCTAAAAAAAAAAAAAAACTGTGAGATTTGACTACCTAGCAAAATTTGGTTTCCTACCATATAGATCATGGCTGTACACCTCAACAGATAAAAGACTAAGAAAAGAAGTTGTCATCCCACTAGCTACTTGGGTGGGTGCTTGCTTATGAGAACATTGACTCAAGCAGTCTGGGTCCCTGGAGCTCTGGAGCACCCGTTCTTGAAAGATACATGAACAGAAAATGCTATTCTATTGTAGTAGAGCGGTTGAATTCTTAGTTCTGTTATTGGTAGCAAGTTAGCCCTCCCCAGTCAAACAGAAAGTGGTACCAAGAGTTGGGCGGACAGGCACCATTGCAAAATCCTAAATCCACAAGCAGCAGGAGAGTAGCAAACTAAAGCTAAATTTACCCCATTTTTAAGATATTAGGAGAGTCACACAGGCTATACTCTCTTTGTTTGGCCTTCCATTTAAATTGACTAACAGTTCAGTAATCTGGGAGCTTAAAAATGAAAACAAACAAATGTTCTGACCCCAAAAGAAACTTCATATGCAGTGGCTCCAAAGTTGAGCAAATTCCATTCAAGTGCCATTAAAAGCTTCCTGGTGACAAGGGATGACTACGATCCAATTAAGTCTGTTGTTTTCCTTCCCAAACCATTGTTTCAGATAGTCCCAACTAGCTGCCATTAAATCAGGGCAAAAAGGGCAAAGATCTATAAGATCCGAATCTGTAAGTTTAAAAACTCTTCTCTGCTGTCACTTATTTATGGAATGGATAAAAAGCCAATAGAAAAGACATCTACTGAGTTTTGAGGGACCTGCATTGCCCCAATTCTATGAGTCTAACCAGCCATAGCTTCTGACTATTCAATGCTTCAAGCCGCCTTGTGCCTGCAGATCTGCACTAGTAGGAATCGGGCTCTGAAAGCTGTGCAGTTCCTCAGAGGGTGGACTCACTACTCTTGCCTTGGACACGGCCACAGAAGATGCTGGATCCAGAAGCAGCTCCCAGAGGACTGTCGTCTGATTCTTTCTGTTGGAGAAGAGTCCCCCCTTTGATCATTACTAGAGGCTGTGACTTCTGGGGGTTTCACATTTCTACAGGGTAGTTTTAATCATGGTTTTCTTGTTCTTACTCCATCACAGCATATCTAATGGGCTGGGTGAAAGATAACCAGTCTTCTAGCCGTGCTGTGACTGTGTCTTCTCCAAAATTTACGATGGGATTCAATTCTCAATGCAATGGGGGGAGGGGTCATTTAGGAGGTGATGAGGTCACGAGAACACCACCCTCACAGATGGGATCAGGACCTTTGCAAAAGGTCTCCAGGGAGTCTGGTCATTTCCCACCTTCTGCCACGTGAGGACATAGCAAGAGGTGCCATTGTTGAAGCAGAGAGCCCTCACCGGACACCAGATCTGTTGGTACTTTGATGTAGAGATCTTGAATTTGAGCTAGAGACAGTTCCTTGATAAGATTTGGTGGTTTCTTCCCTTGGGGAGGAGTGTGTCCTATAGGAAGGAGGAGCGCACAAATATTTGGGGGGAAGACAAAAGGGGTAGACTGTGACAGAGACTGTTGAATTGTCCAACAACATTGGCTTTTCTCTGTTCTATAGTCTTAGAATCCTCAATGTTTAGCCAGGCACTTACTTACTAGAAAGGCTCTACTTCCAGATTCCTGTCCAGCCAGGTAAGATCATGTGATTAAGGTTTGGTCTGCTGGGTGTAAGTAGAAATAGTGTGAGCACCTTTTAGCAAGTGTTCCTAAAGGGAGGAGGTATTCCCTTCTCTTTGCCTTTTCCTTCTTTCTTTTGCATGGAATGGGGATATGAGGACTGGAGCTAAAGCAGTCATTTTGACCTTGAGATGATTTAGGAAATGGAGATTATGCAGATATTGGCAGAAAAATACAAAAAAAAAAAAAAAAAAGTCGGTGCTCCTGACACAGGGAATCCCTTTGCAATTTGTGAACTATCTATCTAGTCTTGTGTGAAAAAGAAATAAATTTCAATGTTGTTTAATCCACTGGGTTTTTTTTGAGGGGGTGGATGGGTTGAGGGTAGGGGGAGTTCAACTTCATGCTGTGAAATCTAATCCTAACAATATTTGAGAAGTTGAGTACCCCAATTTCCCTAAAATGCATATATTTGGGAAACTTAGGACAAAAAAGTGGTTTAGGAAGGCCACAAACTGAAGCAAACACAATGCCACCTTACCTATGATACATCATTCAAAGGAGAATCCCAAGCCGAGAGAGTTAATATCTGTTGCAACACAATTTATATCATCATCAGTGTCCCTAAGAAAAATCATGTCTCTATCCCTTTTCATATTGAGATTTTGCAACTTCAGAAAATCAAGTGCATTTACTTCTCTGGGTTTTAGCCAAGAAGCTGGCCTGCAAACCCTTTTTAGACAACCGTCTGCCAGGTTGGTTTAGGAAGAAGTGCCCAACTGGCACAGCATAGCTGAGGCTCTGGAAAATGACTAAACTATTCCAAACTGTTTTAAAAGTTAATCCATTTTTAATATCCCAGCAACTGTTTAAGTTTTATTCTACCTAGTTTGGGATAAGTCTATTTTTACTTTCTAGCTCCTTCCCTCCCTCCCTGGCTTCACTTTTTATGTGGAAATTTTTATATTTTATTTCTTCCAAATTACATTTTATTAATTTGATGCAGTCGCAGCCTGTCTCCAAATGCCACATAATTACTTCAAATCACGTCAGTACAATATTGATTCAAAGATTTTGTTATTGGTAACCTAAATGTTACTGGTTCTCTTCCGTTTCCTCTCTTGTACAATGATAACACTTGTTTATAAAACTGCTTTGACATTACCAAGCGGGAAATAGCAACATCAAGATAAAGTGCTGTGTTGTTCTTCCCTTGGAATTATGCCTTGGCTCAGATTTGAACTTGGGGTATAAATTGGGAAAGATTCTGCCAAGAGCACTCCGGTTCTGATATGTGCAGCATTAGATGAATTTCTCCTTCTAAGCCAGGCCCTTGTGCAACTCAAGGGGGAGGGGAAAGGAGAGTCAGGCAGGAAAAGGTGAGCTTTGTTGCAGTGCCATCACACTCCCATGGTGCCCGAAATCCACTTCTCCCTTCTTTCAGTCCCTCCTGCCCTTTCTCATTTCCTTCCATATCCCATATCTAAATTTTCCAAGTCTTTCTTTCCTTCCTTCCTTCTTCCCACAAATACTCAATGAGTACGGAGGTAGCTAGTTTTTAGAGATGATGTCCCCATGAACCGGGGGTTACATGCCGGCTCTGCAGACCCTGGCCCCAGTGCAATACTAGCCAGGAGTCCAGCATCCGGTGCCAGCCACACCCTCCAGGTGACTCAGTCCCAGCTGCTGTTGGCCTCCATCCACGTGGAGATTCTCAAAGAGCAACTGCCCAGGGATTCTTGTCTAACTGTGTAGTCATGAGACCATGAAAAGCTATGGTTTTAAGTCACTGTTTCAGGATGGGTTATGGTTGAAAGGAGCACTTACTAGGATGGCACTGTTCTAGAACATGGAGAGCAAGCAAAACAACACACACCAGTGCCCTCATGAACCCACATGCTAGTGGGAGAGAGGGTCAATATGTGTGTGTGTATGTGTGTGTTATATGTTGCGTGTGTCTATATAAAATGTTTGCATATAGATAGTATACATGTGCATGTGTGTGTGCTTACACACACACATGCATGCATGTGTACACGCACACACACACACACATACACACATACACCCATACACAGAGTTATGAAAGCCAAGGAGAGAAAATAAAGATAAATTAGGGAATATGAAGTATGGGTGAGAGACAATGGAGATGTCTGGGGTGGGGCAGCCAGAGAAGGACTCACTGGGATAATTTTTGAGTCAAGAACTAAGAGAAGTGGGAGTTAGTCACATGGCTGTTTGGGGAAGAGTGTCCCAGGGGAGCAAATTGTCACTCAAAGGCCCTGTGGGAGCACATTTGGTGTAGACAAGGTCAACAAAGAGGCCAGCACAGCAGGGGCTGAGTGGGTGAGGTCATTGGCAGTGAGGATACAAAGTTTGGGGGTGCAGATCAGCAGGGCTGAGGAAGGACTGTGGTCTTCGTTGTGGATGAGATCAGAGGCACTAGAAGACTTTGAGCTGAGGAGCCATGTTATTTGGCAAATGATGTAACAAGATCCCTGCTCTGCTGAAGCAAGAGGAGCCCAGGGCAGAAGCTTTGCCCTGGCCCATCAGGAGCTTTGCGACAGTGCAGGGGAGAAGTGATGGTGGGTGGGTCTGAGTGGTCACATGGGGAGGGGGTAAGCGGTAAGGAAGAGGGTACATTCTGGGTGCATTTTGAAAGTGTAGTTGATGGTGGACTAAATGTGGGTTAGGAGAGAGAGAAGCAGAGAATGATATCAAGTTCAAGAGCAACTAGAAGATGACATTAATGGAGATGGAGACCAAGTGGAAGGAGCCCTCTGAGGGAGAATATGGGGTGTTCATTCCTCATTTCCTAACTTGTCCCCCTCCCTCCCTTTCCATTCCTCCCTGCTTCCCCCTTTTCCTTCCACTGAAGTGGGATCTCCCTCTACTCAGTTCCCAGAGCACATTGTTCAGGACTCCACATGTTATTAATAGAAAGTCCAAAGAGGGAAGCCAGACTCTCCCACTCCCATTCTATAGCCACCATTTATGTCAGCGATTGCAGAGTGCAAACAAAGTGTCCATTCAGTCGGTTTCCATCTTAGTATACTCACTGGGCAGAGAGATGCTGGGTCCTGAATAGAAGTTGGCCAACATGGGTCAAGTTCAAAACATGAAAAGTGTGGAATTCCGCTCCTCTTGTCACAGCCTCGGATACTAGCGTGATGTGCCTTGCTTTGGTGGTAGCCTCTCCTGAGTGCTGGCCCACTCACCAGTCATGCTCGGTGACAGATACTCTAAACCACATTCCCAGGACTACTCAAGAGAAAAAGATCCCTGGATTCCTGCCTTCTGTTTTTCTCCTCAAGGGATGTCAGCTGTCTTATGGACACATGGCAGCCAGAATTTGGGCTGAGGAATACTATTTTTAACAAGATGATTTTGAAACTTGGGAGAAGAAACTTTGGATCACAAGTTTCCTATTCATTGAGGCTTTCTGCTGGAAGGTCAAAATTTCAGGAAGTTGAAACAATGTCAAAATCATTCAAGTCCGGAGAGAGGCAGCACATAAGTGGCCTGAGCCCACCATCTCACAATAAGGGAATCATACTCTGATGTGCACTTTTAATATGCTAAGTTTTGAGGCCCTTATAGCCTTGCTTGTCTCAGCCAGTAAATACTGAATGATTGACTAAATCTCAAGGGTAACAGAAAGGTACTGATAAATATATAACAACTGGCCCCTAGAAGGTGGGCTGGGAGCTCTGACTGATGGAGTTTTCCAATTTCCTTGGTGCAAATACTCCCACCATGTCTGATTTCAAGCTATCAATATGACATCACTGGACACAGAGTTAAGAATGCACCAGAGCTCACCACTGTGTATACAGTTTCCACCAGTCATAAAAGATGCAAATAACTTCAAGAGCATCAAAAGTGGTAAAATAATTTGTAAGTGATGTCTTTTGAGTAATTATCACCTTGGTTTAAAATATAATTATTTAACTGAAACTTTACATAATTGAATATTTATTAATAGCTGTGTTTAATAGCTGGCTTGCAAAATTCCTAAAAATTAGCCATGGGTTGGGGTTGTGGCTCAGTGGTAGAGTACTTGCCTAGCATGTGTGAGGTATTGGGTTTGAGCCTCAGCACCCATAAAAACAAATAAATAAAATGAAGGCATGGTGGGGAAAAAATCTTTAAAAAAATAAACCATTTTTAAAAATTTAACCATTAAGTCTTGCAAGCCAGTATTAGCCAATTCCAGAGCACTGCTGATTTATAGGTCTTAGTAGTCCTATCTTTGGTCTGTACACACAGTCACAACCCTGGTCTCAGGCTGGCAGAATAGTGGGTTCGGGAACTGTGCCAGCCTTTGCCACCTGGCTGGCCCATTTGGCTTAGTGAGGATCTGGTCCACTGGTTCAGCTGTTCTCTAGTCTCAGGATGAGTCAGGTCACCATGTTATCTACTTCTCACACTGAATTCAAGGGTCAGGGACTTAAACTTCAATCCCTTCCCTCCAGAGTCCCTGGGCTCTTGGGAAAATAGGTCCTCCACCTCCAGAATATCCAGATCTACATATGAAAGCATGGGAAAGGTTTTGACTGGGAATAGGTTGAGAGAGAGAAAAGAGAGGGTGGGGGGAGAGAGAGGGAGGGAGGGAGGGAGGGAGAGAGAGAGAGAGAGAGAGAGAGAGAGAGAGAGAGAGAGAGAAACACTTCTGGTCACAACTTTTCCCAGTACAAAGGTCCTACTTGACCTCCATTTATATAATAACTAAAAGAGACTGTGAATGATTTGTCACTGACAAAGAGTATCTGCTTCAGGATGGCATATCCTTCTATAGAAAAATGGATCCAGTTCAACTCCATTTATATAAGCAACAACAGGAAGCCTCTTATGAGGTTCTCCACAGAGCAAGGAGACACTTCAGCGTGGTCTTTTGTTCTTGGCTATTGAGAGAAGAAACTCCCACTACAGAAAAGCAAAACATAAGTATACTCCAGGGTGCATTCATCTGGAGAACCCTCTGACCCCCTCCTCCCTCCAATCCCCCCTTTCTTTCTTCCTTCCCTAAATATTTATAATGTGCCTCCTTTAAAACATGCGACTAAAGTGCTAGGAATGCCTACATAAGGAAGAAGTGAATTCACTGTTCCCCCTCAATTCCTCCCCTACCAATCTACCAGGATGCTCTTTAAAAGCATAAATTAAAATGTAAGCCAATCCTCTCCTCCTCCTTTCCTTTGTCTTCTCTCCTGTGTTCTTCCCTCCCATTCCCTTCTGTTCCCTCCCCTTCTTTTCCTGCCTTTAAAACGTATTTATTAGCTCGCTTTCTTTCTTCTTGGAACCAAGTAGGTATACAGTTCCGAGGATGCTGCTCACGGAGGGGTGAGCCAGAGGTGTGGCCCGGTGATATCAGGAGACATAAGTAGAGTGAGATGAGAGTTAGAGTTCCCATTGGGAGGCAAATATACAAAAGGAGGAGCCAAAATAAACCTTGTTGTGTTGCATTGAAACTGAGCTACCAGTGTAAACTAAGAGGTCGACAGGTAGCTAGATGATAGATGGAAAGAAATAGAGATGGATAGATACAGAAATGCAAAGAGATTTATTTGTGCCTGTGTACATAGACACATATGTGTTTTATGGTTCTTTCAGAAAAAAAAAAAAACTGAGGAGAACCCCAAAAGCAATGGGTACTGAATACATATGTAGTTACATATGCAATACTCAGATCTTGATTCCCAGTACTGCTCTGCACTATAAGGATTTCTTTTTTTTTTTTTTTTAATGAATGACTGATTTCAGGACTGGAGCCAGGAAGGAAGCAATATGAGCCCAGATTGTGTGTGTGTGTGTGTGTATGTGTGTGTGTGTGTGTGTGGTGTGCCAGTGATCACACCTAGAACCCCATGCATGCTGGGCAAGCACTGTACCACTGAGCACTGAGCTACACTCTTAGCCCAAGTCTGGAATATCTTCTCATACCAGAATGTAAAAAAATTTTCCGAGAATGACTAGGACTTCTCAGGCACCATGGCACATGCCTGTAATCCCAGGGACTTGGGAGACTGGGGTAGGAGGACTGCATATTTGAGGCCAGTTTAGGTAACTTTGCATGATCCCATCTCAAAATTTAAAAAAAATTAAAAATAAAAAAGGGCTGGGGATGTAGCTTAGTCTTAGAGCACTCCTGGGTTCAATCCCCAGTACTGAAATAAAGGATGTCAAAAGTACAGTGACACAGCTTGCAGGGATGTCTGCTGACCAAATCTGGGACAACTTGAGAATTGATATAAATAATACCAATCTGGTGAACAAAACAGAAGCCCTGGTATTCATGTAGATATAGTTCAACAACTACATTAATAAATGCAAAGAGTATTTCTTACAGCAGAAAGTCAACTAATAAATACAGAATAAATAGGGGTAGGAAAAAAATCCCCATCAGTACCCTCATTGCAGTAATCAATTCAGGTGAGAAATGCCAGTGGATGATGGTGGATGTGGGCCAGGGAGGCTTCTCCTGCCTGCCCCACATCCTGGGCATTTCCGCATCAGCATGGGAGATGTCCCTCAGAGTGTACCTGTGTTGCACATATGGTTGATCGTACCTGTGTTGCACATATGGTTGATCTGGGTGCCCAACCCTGACCATCTTCTAGGTTCTGTCTCATTATTGCTCCTGGGAAAATTCATGAGATTAAACAGAATTTTATAGAAAGGTTTTAAAGCAACCCCTTGAAATGAAGCATGGTGTTATAATATCTTCTAATAGAATAATGATATAGTAACAGTGAATATTCAATTGAGCTCTTGCCATATGCCAGGTGCTTCTATGTGTATTCTCTCATTTAAACCATACAACAATTCTTCCAGGAAAGAACTATTCCTACACTCACACTACTGATGAAGATGTTTAGGCCCAAAGATACTAAATAACTTAATGAGAAAAAGGAATTGGTTTATAAAGATAATGTGGCATAGGACATGTGTCTCCAGGACAGTGCACTGTCTCCAGAGTGTCAATCTGAACCTTACTAAGGGGGAGCTGTCTATATGGTTGGAGGAAGTCTCAGATTGTCCCCCTCCCCTGAAAAAAAAAAAAGATCTAAGCAACTAAAAGTGGGATTAGCTGCCAAGGAGCACACACCCACTTAACTATGGGTACTTGTTTGCTGCCAACATGTCTTCAAATGCAACTTATTTTTTCTCCCTCGCTTACCCAGAGTGTATGTAATGGCCTAAACTCAGGGGGAGTGATTGGAGGAAGTGGAGCATGGGAAGGGAGCTAGTGGGAGAAGTCAGCCCAGGTGCAGACAATAAGGGGTATATTTGTCTGCAGAGAGTATAAAAATAATAATAAAACCAATGAAAGTCCATCTGGTTTGCATAATCACCATGCGCCTTAGCAATTCTAAACAATGTCAGTGAGAAAATGCTCCTCCCAGCCAAGGGCTAACTCTTCTACCCTCTACCCTCTTTGGAATGTAACTGGTTGGAAGAGATCCATCTTCCTATATTGTGGGCTTTATCTAGTTTTGCATTCCCAGGACAAGCAGTGTCTTTCATATAATAGATGCTCAATAAACATGAAGTTGGAAAAACTGTAAAATTGAACACAGGTATACGTGCGGCCCTTTCAAATCTGCACTAAGGCTCCTGGAAAGACCTACCCAGATAGGTGTCACCTATCACAAAGGAAACTTGCAGCAACACAGAGCCCCTCTGTTCAAATACAGGAAAATTGAAGTAATTGCCCAAGAAATGTTGGCAAAGTCGGAACTTTGCCAGAATGATACAGATGGCTGCCTTCATGTCTTACTCTACATTGGTCGTGGTTATCAGGAATGCCACTGAGGGATTTTATTTATGTATTTTATTTCCTTTTCTTGAAAAACCAGCAAAACTCACCTCGTAATTCAGGATGTTAAAGGATCCATTAGTTCTAGGCTGGATCCTAAGGGAAATCAAGAGCTTAGGAAGTGCTCCTCCTACTACACAGGCACCCCCACACTCTCAAATTAGCCCAACTAGCTCCTAATTGGGACCAGCTGGCAGGAGAGAGGGAGGCCCCTGCACTGGGCTAGGAATCAGATTACAAATTTCATCCCTAGAAAGAGACTGGTCTCCATTAAGGGTTAAGATGTGGGGGGTCAAAGGAATAGTGCTTGGGAGCTGGAATGTCAATTGGATAAATAGAACCTGGAAACAAAGAGTATTCACATCAGCAACTATAGCCCCTTGCTTAGTCTGGGACCAAATGAGAGAAATAACTGAGGGGACTGTGCAGGGCTATAGCCTTAGCTGAATCTGACTTCATCGTTTACCTTTCCAGAACTGGCATCATTGATCTGTAAGCTGTCCAATATCTTTCCTTTCCCCAAAAGTTGTTCCCACTCCCCTGGGAAGTAGGGCCCTCCCCATCCATGCATAGAGGAAAGGACCTGTTTAAAATGGGTAGTGACTGTGACACCTGGTGCTGCCTAATCTGCAGTGTTCCTTGAGGTCCACTTTCTCCTGCATTCTCGCCAGTCCTGCTCACCACCTCCGCCGTGGGCCGTGGGCCTCCGCCCTGCTGTGGTGTGAGCTGGAACCACAGCTCTGCTTTTGGAGAGCAACTCCAGGGGCCTGCCCTGGCAGCCTTGGCATTGGGCTTCCAGCCTGCACTGGGAATCTGGAGGATGCGAAGCAAGTGCATGATTATTCAGTAGAGGCAAGCAGCAGCGGTGGCTGTCAGTGGCTGGTGCATGGGGCCGCTGGTGGCTGCCTCAGCCGAGTGGTTTTCAGCAGTGTGACCTTGGCTGTGCTCTTTGGTGCCAACTCCTTTGGTTCTTGCCTGCTCGCTGGGCCAGATTTTCCAGGCTTCCTGTCGATGCTGTGAACGATTTGAATGCTGTCCAATAATTTTTGTGTGCTGCTTAACAGAGTCAATTTCTGGTGTCAGAAACTAAGAGTCCTGCCTAGTACAGCATCTGTCCCTATAAGACTTAGGAAACCACAGGCAGTGCTTAAGAGGGAGAAGGGGAGATGAAAGGAAGTAAGTGGTATAAAGAAAAGGAATTAGAAAGCAGGAAAGACTGAGGCATGGTGGAACTGTGGGGAGAAGGAGGGAGGAATTTAGGGGGAGAAAGTAAAGGAATTGGCAGGTGAGGCAGAACAGCCTGGAAAGGGTCATGCACCTTGTTAATGCTTGTAATAGGAGCCCTGAAGGAAATTGCCAGAGTGGCCTCCCTAAGGTATTTCTGCATTTCTATTTCTGGCAGACAATGTGGTTTAAATGTTTTTTTGTGCGACTGTTTTAGGAACAACAGCTCCTTGATTTGGACTTGCTTTTGGAGATAAATGAAGGTGTTAGCTTTTCCTTTGTGCATTTATCAAGTGTGCTGCATGCTCGGAAGCACACAGATATATGGGCATGCATATGCATGGTGTGATATGATAAATATATGCATGAGAAAAATAGGTCCTGGGCTAGTTATGTAGGTGGGGAAGTTTTATGTAACAAGCTTATTTAATATCTCAAAGGGAAAACATGACTTACTATGCCATATTAGCATGCGATTTGTCTTATTGGGAAGACAGAATGAAGAATCTTTGACAATTAATAGAAATCATAGGGAAAAAATTATGATTAAGTGCCATCTGCTGGCTTTTGTGTGTTTTATTTTTATGCAGCTTCCAGTGTGTCCTCAAAATCATCCTGTGTCTCTCTCTTGCTGAGGGCTTATATCTGGCCTGGTAATGAGAGCTGCGATCTGTGGGTATGTATGTGTGGTGGGGTGGGGGGTGTGTGTGCACATGTGTGTGATTGGAACTAATTTGAGAGAACAAATTCAACTTCCATAAATCCGTCCTCTTCTAAATTCTGACTTGAGAGAGTAGACGAGGGCTTATTTTAAAATTCTGTTTTCGTAGCAGATTGAGGAGCAATGTGTGCTTAGCGTGTGTGTATAGAAGCAGGAGGGGAATCAAGGTGCGGGGAGGGGGAGTCTGCCTTGAAAGTGACTTTTCTCTTCGGTTTCCATCCTCTCCTCTCAACACGTATATGTTTTGCATCTGAAAAGCTCTGTCTAGTTTATGGCAGGTAAAGAATTTCCACATCTCATTCTGATGACATTGCAACCAGGCAGCCTTGACCATTTGGAAGTTGGCAGGAAGGAAAACTGGTTCCTTGTGAACGTATTTGACCTCTGCCCTCTAGGGCTAGCTCTAGAGACTGGACTGGAAGTGCTCAGCATGAAGCAGGTCTTGCTGTAAGTAAATTACCACGACTCGTGTTTACATGGGGAGCCACAGGCACAGGTCAGTTCCTTGTCTTCAAGCAGACCCTGGGCCAATAATCTATCTGGGCAACTCGCATTCCAAATCCACTTTGGGCTGTGATTAATGTGATTGATGTTCACTAGTTCTCAACTAATAGTGATGGTTACCATTTCCTGAGTGCCCACTATGTGCTAGGCATCCTGGTAGACCATTTTAAAATGTTTTCATAGCTTTGATTTATTGTATTTGAATCAGTCTTATAACATCAATAACATCTGATTTCAAATGAGCATCCCTTATTAATTATTTTAATGTTATATATATATTTCAAATTTTATTTATTTATTTTGGTACTGTGATTGAACTCAGGGGCACTCAGCCACTGAGCCACATCCGCAGCCCTATTTTGTATTTTATTTAGAGACAGGGTCTCACTGAGTTGCTAAGCGCCTCACCATTGCTGAGGCTGGCTTTGAACTCACAATCCTCCTGCCTCCTCAGCCTCCGGAGCTGTTGGGATTACAGGCATGCACCACCATGCCCCTACCTTTAATGTTATATTTTATATACAAAAATAATATAGATAATAAGCCTTGTCGTGGTAGTGCACACATGTCATTCCAGTTATTGAGGAGGTTGAGGCACTGGGATTACAAGTTCAAGGCAGACCTGGGCAACTTAGTGAGACTCTGTTTCAAAATTAAAAGAAAAAAGAAAGAAAGAAAAGGCTGAGGATATAGCTCAGTGGTAAAGTGCCCCTGAGTTCAATCTCTAGTACCACCAAAGAAAAAACATATATAGGTAATGCATTGGGTTAAAAAGTATAATAATAAAAGGAATCACAAAAGATCTTTTTCATTCATTTGACTCAAGGTGAGAATCAGAATGTCACCAGTTCTGTGTCATGATAGTAGATCCATTACTCTCGTTTCTCACAAGTGATATGTGCTCTTTTACCCAATTTACGAATTGGTAAATTGAGGCTAGTAAAGATAAGCTCCTCACCCCCACACAGCTGGCCGGTGGGAGAGGAGGTGTGGTTGACGTCATCAGGACTCAGCAACAGCCTTCCGCCTTCTCTCCCCGGAGGCAAGGCTCATCGTTTGTCCCAGCCCAGCACTGTGAGAAGGCCATGTGACAAGCTCTGTGCATGTCACATGTGAATATGTCACTTCTGGGTTGAGGTGCCACAATGTCATTAAAGCGTATGCGGCCTCTGTCCCTCTGGTGTGGCAGACACTGTTAGTGCTCAGCTCATGTCCCCTTGGTATTCCTAGCTCCTCTTCACTTCAGTGGCATCTTTCTCCAGTCACATGTGACTTTTTGTTCAACTGGTCAAGGCAGGTCAAAACTGCCAGAGAATAACTCCCTCTGGGAGTGGCCTTGAGTAATGTCCCACAGGATTTGGTGACAGATACCACCTCTTCTTGACCCCTTGAATGGGGACAACTCTGGGACATGTTCTGCTCTGCTCTCAGTCTCCAGTAGTTTCCTGTTCTTTAGAAAGCTCTGTGCTGATTGCCTTTCCTTCCCATCTCACTTGCACATAACCAAACAGATGACTTGTGCTTGTCACATGTCACATCCCAGTCTCAGAGTCAGCCTAGTATCAGTACCCTGGGAACACATGTTTGATACTACATGATAAGATAGCTCCACATGTGGACTCTTGTCCCTTTCCATGAAAGAATGTGTGGCCCTAGGGACTGGGAGTTCTATCCACAGACAGTCTTCAGTTGTCAATTTCTGCAGGGCAGCCTCAGTGGCAAAGAGCCTCCCCACCCAAGGTTTGCCCTGATTGACATGGAAGCATAAGGGCATGGCCACTTTGCCCAAGTCCAGACAGATTTACTGGGCTACCAGAGCTCCGAAGACCCAGGGGTTGGGCCAGGGCTGTTGCTGGTTCTGCATGGCAGGCCAGCTCTTCCCTCTGTACATTCTAGTTTCCTACTGCCCCTTTTCCCAGGTGCTGATCAAGGGTACTCCTAAATTAACATTCTGCATGTTAATTTCCTTTCAGAGTCTGCTTTTCAGAGACCTCGATCTGCCACACTCCATAGGTATGAGTTCCTGAGTACTTAGTAAGGCAGCGTATCCCCCCTGGTGGGCATGTCCTGTGATAGAAACTAGCCTCCTTTTTGATGTCAAGACAATGATATTTTAGGGTTAATTTGTGAAGACAGCCTAACATAGTGAATTTAAATTCGACTCTAAAACTGTCTTCTTTCCAGGTATCACTCCATTTCTTGAAGATGACTATTCCTCTTTTCACTCTGGCTATGTTGGAGTTGGGAGAATGATACCCTGAAATATGGTGCTTTGACCTGCTAAGTACTTTGAACTAAAGGAGACTGGAAGTCTTCAGAAGCTGTCTGAGAAAGTCTCTCTCTGTCCTTCTTTCTGTTCTTCTGTCTTCTGTCCCTTTTCCTCCTCCAAAATGAATCAAAAAACAGAACTCCTCCTTCCCAAGGTGTGTCATAGGAATTAGAATCCCTCTCCCCACAGTCAATCATGACACCTGGAAAGTTCACGCTTTCTCTTCTCCCTTGGAGGTCTCCTTCCAGAGGGTCCTGCCCTGTACCTGGGAAGGAGGAAGGCTACACAGAGAGGCCAAGAGGAATCTGAGCAGACGGAGAACCCCTCAGTCTGTTCCATTAGATCATAACATACTGTCCAATCACATTTCTGCATAGCCATCCACTCTTCATCAAATGTAAACATAGAAACAGCTTTCTCTGGGTCTTTGAGTTTTCATTTCTGAAGACTCTCATGTTGCATAGAGCTTTGATTAAATAAACCTGTTATGCTTTTCTCTTGTTAACCTGCCTTTTGTTATAGAGGTGTCAGCCAGGATCCTTATGATGAGTGAGGAATGATTTCACACTCTTCTGTCCCCACAGCTAACGGTTAACGATTTAATAACTACTTGCATCTTGGCTGCGTTTTGGCTGCTCACGTTATCCATGAAATAGCTGGGACCAACTTTGCAGGGTCTAAGTGACCGAGCCAACTTCCCAGTTCAGGCCAGGATGCAGAGATAGGGAACAGGCCCCGAGGCTGCACGCGCTGTCACTTTGCTAGAGGGGCTTCATTCCTTCTGTCCATGGCTATCGGTGTGGAAGAGGTGAGGACAAGACGAGTACTTGTTAGCACATGGAACATGTTAATTCCATATGCATTTGTAAAGTACCTCATGAGTGCCACAAATCGAGGGTATGATGATGGATGAAAAATAGTTCCTGTTCCCAGCCTTGTGGAGGTAGGCAGGTAAACAAAGAATTGCAATACGATGTTGTAAGAATAAATAAAGGAGGTCAGAGAAAGGGCCTGGGAACTTGATAGAGGAATTCAGGGTCAGCACCTTGGGGAAAGTGCCATTTGAGTTAGCTCTTCAAGGAGTTAAAGGTGCTCACTTGTGGGATAAGTAGGGGAAGGGAAGTCCAAGCAGAGCACACAGTCTGTGCAAACACAAGGAGGAATTTGGTTGAGAGCCAAGGGAGTGGGGCAAGAACCAGAGAGCAGGTGAGGGCCACTGGGCCTGTCGGTGTTACTGCAGGCTGCAGGGACTTAGGTTACAGACTGACTTTTTAGAAGGAAGATGAGAGCCCTAACATTTATTGAGGAATTAGTGTGAGCTGACTATTTTACATAGATTATTTTGCTTATTCCTTTAAGAGCCTTAAAGATAAAACCTTTGTAAGATAAAGTCTTTGGGATTATTATGCTTATTGGAGAAGCTACCTCCCCAGCAGAGTTGGGGATGAACTAGAGGGTATAGAGTCTGATGGTAGAGAGAACAGTACAGAGGTGTGTGTCATTCTGGGCAAGAAAGGACTAGCCAAAGGAGTAGCAGAGAGAAGAGAGGGTCCAGATGCCTGAACTGTTTCTATGGGACTTGGTGACTGACTGGTTGAGACTTGGAGACTTCTCTGGAGGGACATCCAGGCAGGCTTATGGGGAAACACGATACATGGAGATTCCTGCAGATGTCCAGGCAGCAATTTCTATGGAGGAATTGAATATATACACATGGGGGTCAGGGGAGGTGCCTAGGGTGGCATTACCGATTTGGAATTATCTCCCCTTAAATGGTGAATGAGGACATGGCAAGAGGAATAGTAGAGCTTAGACACTGGAGAGGCACAGCCCTGGTGTCCCAGTTCTGCTCTTTACCGATGGTGCAACCTTAGGCAGGCTACTCTGTGACCTCAGTTTCCTCATTTGGAAAACTGGGGATGATAACACTGACCCCACAGAATTATCATAATAAGCATGTAGAACACCCCGTGGAATTCTAGGACATTAGAAGTGGTCAGTAAGGTGTAACTGTTATCAGGCAAGTGGATGAGATCACTGCTGGAAAGGGCATATGGGGAAAAGAAGCAGGAAGAGGTGGAACCCTGGGGAAAAGAGGTATTCTAGAGGCAGATAGAAGAAGACAGCAGAGGTACAAGAAAGAGGTGCCAGGGAATCAGAAGACAAAGTGTCCCGGAGGCCAAGGGAAATGATCATTTCTAGAAAAAGAGGGGGTTTGTTAATATCAACACCTAGATAAAGAACTGGGAAAAGAAAAGATTTTTATTGAGAAAGAAATATGAATAAATAGGCTGGGGGTGTATCTCAGTGGTGGAACATTTGCTTAGCATTTACATGGCCCTGAATTCAAAGCTCATTTAATGTGTTCATAGATCTGTTCTGTTGATTTCCATCTATTCTGCAGAGGCTAACCAGGGCCATGCATCTCAAAAGGCCACAGGTTTATTTTTAACTTTCTCTCTCTCTCTCTCTCTCTCTCTCTCTCTCTCTCTCTCTCTCTCCACACACACACACACACACACACACACACATGCACACACAGATGGCAAATAAATAGATGAAAAAGTGCTGAATCTAACTCAAATTCAAATTTGAAATGCAAGCTAAAATAATAATGAGGTACTACTTTCACTATTACGTTGGTAAAGATGACCAAGTTTAGTAATTTCCAATATTGATCAAAATGTGGAGAAATATTATGTTTGCTCCCAGGCCTTATGGAAATGTACATTCATGCCCTTTCATACAGAGTAAACTGTCACAAAATACCCAAATTGTGAATGCATATGTCGTCAATCCAGATTTTACACCCCTAAGAATTTGCCTGACAAAAATCTCACAAATGTACAAAGATGTATGTATCCTCTAAAATGCTAATTAGGACATGGTTTTTAACACAGCAAAAGAAAACTGGAAGCAACTGAAATGTCCAGCAAAAAAAAGGACTGGTTAAATAAACTGTTAGCATCCTTAAACGTGGGGTGGTTGGCAGAGGGTAGGTGTTGCAGTGGAAACTTAGGGGCCTTAGAACAGAGGTGACAGTAATGACTAGGGCTGTGTGTATCAAAAGTGGCTGGACAGAGGCCAGAGAGGAGCATTCCAGTTTGTGGTGTGGTCTGGGAACACTAGGGACAGACATGTTCAACACAGTTGTGTTTTGTTTTGTTTTGTTTGAGAGAGATGTTGATGCTGTGAAATGTGTCCTTCTTTCCAGCTCCATCAATCTTTAATGATATTTTAAAAATCAGGATATATTTAGTGTGATTGGATTTCTTGTAAATGCTGGTCAAGGGGCTGAGTTTTGTGTCAAGCTTGGCATGGGGCCAAAAGAAAGTCATCCAAGCGGATGAGATGGACAGCCAACATCTGGGTCACATATGCTCGTGTGTGCATAAACATTCTCTTGAAGGGAATGTGGAAATCTATTACCAGGGTTACCTCTGGGGGTGAGAACTAGGGGTGTTGCATGGCGGTGGCCTCTGGCTTTTCAGTTTGTACTTTGCAAACCATTGGCAATTTTACTTTTGAAACGATTTTTAAGAAATTACATCCTTCAGGCAATACACTTGGAGAATAGTGATGACTCCTAACGTTAGCCCAGATTTGATATTTACATGGATGTGAAGACTGCAATAATTCTTTTATGGGGTGAGGGCGAATTGAATCCAGGGCCTTGTACAAGTTAGGCAAGCACTCCACCACCAAACCACACAATACCTCCAACTCTTTTCAAATTTTTAGTTAGATATAGGGTCTTACTAAGTTACTGAGGCTGGCCTCAAACTTGCAATCCTTCTTCCTCAGCTTCCCGAGTAGCTGGGATTATAGGTGTGCACCACCAGCCTGGTGACAGTGATTCTTGAAGAGAGATCTAGAAGGAGATTGTGCTTGCAAAAGTGTTGAGAGCCACAGCCGGGGTCCCAGCAAACTTTCAGACTGCCAGCTGATGAGCTGAAGGGGCCCCACCAAACTTTCAGACTGCCAGCTGATGATTGGCTCACAGCGGCCCCAGCAACATCTAGCTGATTGGCTCCTCTGCCGTGAAGCTCATTGGGCTGTTTCCCTGCCCTTTCAGGCCACGGAGCTGCTCATTGGGGGACTTTTTGGCTCTACCCATGCAACCCAGCCAATCAGCCTCAAGAGGAAGAGGATTGAGGGAGGTGTGGAGGCTGGTGGTTGGGGAGTGTGGCTTGTGGGAAGCCGGTGGTGGCAGTTGGGCTCTGAGGGTTTTTTCCTGAGGAGCTGTTTTGTTTGGCTTGTGTGGTTCTAAAAATAAAGTTAGTTTCTTTTGACAAGTGGCTCCTGAATTGTGCCCAGCCAGACTGCGGCACAAAAGGTTTGGATATGATACATTTCTGGAATTACATAGTTCACTAATTAAAGTATTAACTGCTATATGTATCTCATATGTATTCACACTGTAGATAGTTGGTGCTCAATAGATGTGTATTGGCTCCAATAATATTTAAAATATGTAAACCCCAGCTACTCAGGAAGCTGAGGCAAGATGATTGCATGTTTGAGGCCAGCCTGGACAACTTAGCAAGACCCTGTCTTAAAATAAAAAATAAAAGGTCTGGGATGTATCTCAGTAGTAGAGCATCCCTGGGTTCAATCCCCAGTAGTGCGGAGAAAAAAAAGTAAACCTTCATCCAGAGTTCAAATATCCACATATGCTCTCATTTGACTAAATTTAAGGGCGCCATCACTTGGTTACATAGCTCTTATACGTAGCAAGGGGCTGCTCTGTGTTTGAGGTAAATAATGCACCATTGCCTTTTATCCCATGCCCTGAGTGAACCGTTAAATCAAAATAGTCACATTCCAATGAGCCACCCACACAACTCTTAGTAGTCACAGACAGGCTAGTTTCAGGACATTTGAGACTTGCTTTTAAAGTAATTCTGAAATTGTATCATTTAATTCTACTTTCGAGGAGTGAGGGATCTTTCACAAGCTCTAGAAGTTCCTTGTGAAATCCTGGGGCTGAACATTTCCATTTTGAGAACAGAGTAAGAGGAAGGCTGCTCCCCCAGGCTGCTTGGAAGCAGAACTGGAACGGATCGCTGCCTGTCTGCACCATGTTCCAAGAGAAGCAAACTTTCCTGGCCATAGAGTGGTCTCTCCGAGCAGTTCCAGCCCCGTGTCTACCACGTGAGGAGACAGTGTCTGTCTCTGTCCCTGCCAGTATGCCCACTTCATTTCTGCCTCCCCAGTGCCCATTTAATGTGTTCATAGATCTGTTCTGTTGATTTCCATCTATTCTGTGGAAGCTAACCAGGGCAGTGCATCTCAAAAGGCCACAAGATTTATTTTTAACTTTATTGCAACTTTTTATTATAACAAACACCAAACATTAAGAAAAGTTGAAAAAATGTGCACTAAATACCCACATACATAATCAGCTCCAGCATTCTCAAGCTGATGTTGTGCTCTGTCTCATCCCAGACACGGGTACAGAGGCCTCTTCTAACTAGTGTCTTTGGTGCTCATAAAGTACATCATGGTTCTGCAGAATCCACAACCCGCTACCTGCTTCTCTCTCAGCCATACTGGTCCCTTTCTCCTCTGAGTGCCTATGGCAATTACAGATTTCGATGCACAATTTAATAAGTACAGTCCCATCTTGGCCTTCCATATCCTTGGGGTCTCAACCAACTGCAGATCAAAATTATTTGAATAATAACAACAAAAAATTGTTCCAGTACTGAACATGTATAGACTTTTTTCTTGTCATTATTCCCCAAGCAAAAGAATGTAACAACAATTTCCGCAGCATTACATTGTACTGGGTATTATAAGCAATCAAGAGATGACTTAAAGAATATGGGAGGATGTGTGTCGCTTATGTGTCCTGTAAATTCTATGCCATTTTATTTTATTGGTTTTCGTTTTTTGTGGTGCTGGGGATCATATCCAAGGCACTGCACCTGCTAGGCAAGCTTTCTACCTCCAACCCCAAATGGCATTTTATATGAAGGAGTTGAATGACTCCTGATTTTGGTATCTGCAGGGATCCTGGAATCAATCCTCTGCACATGACAAGGAGCTAACTGTACTTATGTTTAAAGCGATTAATATTTTCTATCTGCTTTGAGACAGGCTCTAAGCAAGGCACATTAATTTTATATACATGATATTATTTAATCTTTAATCTATGATATAGATTGAAGTTATATAGTTATTATTATTGTTCAGTTATCATTACTGTTCCCCATTTACGGCGAAGAAGATTGAGACACAGGTAAAGCGACTTCCAAAGTCATTTATGGCTAAAACTAGTACTATTAAGGAAATAATTACAAATGAGACATCTGAAACAAAATATATAGTTATATTTCAGTGCTTCTGTTAGTATTTAAATATAGACTGACAGAATTATGTTGCCCTCCTTGAACATGTGCTTCAGAGCAAGATGTTTGGAGGAGATGTTGGGATGCTGCCATTTTGATACGGCTTTTTAGATATCTTATACCCAGTCCCCAAAGAGGTTTCAGTCTGTGTTTTTGAAGTAACTGTTTAATATCAGTCATTTCAACTGTACCACTTCACTCCTCCCCGTCCCCCAGAGAATCCAAAGTGTCTCCTATGTTTTTCAGTGTTGCTTGATGAAAATTCATGAGTACCGATGACTTCGTATAAATAATCTAATAGAGAATTCTGGACAATAACAGAAAATACCATGCAGTTTCATACTCATTGTATCAGCCTGAAAACAAGCCATAAAACTTTCTGGTGTGAACAGCCGTCGTGATGCCACTGTTCCCACAAGCTACATAACAATGGAGTGCACCAGGGACTGTGGCAAGCATTCAGTTACCACAGGAAAAACCTCTTAGGCATTATCCGGTAATATTGATGTGAGGGATGGAGTTTGGAATGTGAGGAGGTCTACAGAAGGAAGATTCAAAGGTTGCTAAGAGCAAACTCTGTTTTGCCCCCAAACCAGCCTCCAGAGCTCTCCACCCTTTTCCATTTTCGTAGCATCCCTTCCAGGCAAACTAGTCTCTATATGCTGATCAAAATTTGGAAGGTGCTTTAAAATTTGCAAAGCACTTTTCTAGAAATGATCAGACCTGAGTTTCTCCACAACTACGAAGAAGGAATTATTGCTCTCATGTTTCCAAAGCTCAGAAGTTAAATGACTTAACCAGTATCATCCATTTTTTCTTCCACCTCACCAGGTGCAGCCTGGGATTTGGAAATCAAAGACTTGGATCTGATTCTCATTCTGGCCTCCCACTAATGCTTGGCCTCTGAGCCCCCGACTCAACCACTCTGAAATTGTTCCCTGTGAAATGAAGATAATCTACCTTGTAGGCCCGAGGTTAGAATTACATTAAATTATGTATGAAAAATGTTCTGTAAACTGCAATATAATATATGAATTTGATGGTTATTAATATGCAGGCCACATACGGTAGCATATATTTTATTTCATTCAACTTTTCATTGTGACATTTTTAAACATACACCAAAGTGTGCATGAATATGATGAACTTATTTACAATGAGCCTCTGCGTACCCATCACTCTGCTACACTGCCAACCTTATGCCAACTGCACTTATCTATAACCCGTACAGCCCAATGGTGTTGGTCAGCTTTTCCTCACTGTGACCAAAATACCTGACAAGAGCAGCTTCAAGGAGGAAAAGTTTATTTTGACTGATGGTTTCAGAGTTTCAGTCCATGATCGGCCGACTCCATTCCTCTGGGCCTGAGGGGAGGCAGAGCATCATGGACGAAGGGAATGAGAGAGGAAAACTCTTCAGATCGTGGCAGCTGGGAAACAGGGAGCCAGGTGCCAGGGACAAAAATATAAGCCCAAAAGCCATGACCGAATGACCCACTTCCTCTAGCCACATCCTGCCCGTCTGTAGTTATCACCCAGTACAGTAATCCTTTCAAATTATGAATCCATCAAATAGATTAATCCATTGATTAGCTCAAAGCTCTGTAATCTGATCATGAGATTTCAGGGGGACACCTCATATCCAAACCATAGTACCCACCCTTTGCCACATTATTTTTTAAAAATTCCAAACTTTATATTTTGTTTCATTCCAAAGTACCTAAATATATATCCCTAAGAAGTAAGGACCCTTTTAAAAAAATGTATCCACAATACTAATTATTATATCTAAAAGAAATTAACACTAATTCCCTAAACCATCTAGTATCTAGTCAGTGTTAAAATTCAAATTATCTCATAAATATTTATTTTACCTAAAACAAATGCAAATAAGTTACCCTTGTTGCTTATGGTGATATTTTTCACATCTCTTAAAATGTGCATGAGCACCCCCCACCCTACCCTTTATGCTGTTGTTTTACTTGGTCTTTATTTGTTGAAAATACTGGGTAATTTGTTCTACATGATCTTCTATATTTTGGACTCTTGTAGTGTCTTTAACATGTTCTATCCCCAGTGTCTCTATGAAGTGATTATATCTACAGGCTTCATGGGTTTGAGATGAAACTTTTAGCAAAAGTATTTCATGGCTGGGGCTAATTTTTATTACATCACATCAAGAGGCTTGTGGTTGTCTCCTTTATGATCTTCATATTTATCAGGGGGTTCAGGCAGCCTGCAGGTCCAGGTTTCATGGAGACTAAAGTTCCAGCAATTTGAGTTTAAGCAATTTTTTAAGAGAGAAATCAAAATTGCAAATACCAAATTAGATTCTAGGCCTTGGAAGGGGTCCACATGCATGAGTGGCACTGAAGATTACACTGGATCAGCCCATGGCCAATCTGCCTCTGAATGCAGGTGATTCAGGTCTGGTGCATCCATTATCACGTTCTCCACCTTTAATGGCTTTAGCATCCATGGATGATCTTTGCCTAGATTTCTTTATCTTCCGGTGTAAAATATTTTAATTTGTTCCTTGCACATTTATTAACTGGTGTTCTTGTATACTTTCTCCCATCAATTACATCCAATGTTGGCTTGGATATGGCTTAAGTATGTCCCCCAAAGGTTTATCTATTGGAAGCTTGGTCCCTGTTGTGACAATGCAGGAGGTGATAGTAACTTTAAGAGGTGGGCCTAGTGAGAAATAATTAGGTCATTAGGGGAGGTGCCCTTGGAAGGAATTCATGCAGTTCTCATGGGACCTTGAGAAGGTTGTTAGTAAAGAACAAGACAGCCCCTCCATGCCCTTTGGCTTCCTGTCTCACCTATGATCTTGCCATTGTGATGCCCCCTGCCATGAAGCCCTTACCAGAGGCCAAACAAATGGAGACACCATGTTTTAGATTTTCAGCCTCTAAAAACTGTGTGCTAAATAAACTAATTTTCTTCATACATTACCTGGTCTCAGGTGTTTTATTGTAGCAATGGAAAATAGACTAATTCAGTTATCATGTTCATCAATCAGTGTTGAAAACAGGAGACAGAAATACTGTCTCCTGTTGAGAAAAAGAAAATTTTAATAGAAAAGTTATTAACTAGAGATTAAGAAACTCTAAAAGATGTAGGAATAGTAGATATTGGCCTCTACGGAACAGCTCTATTGTAAAAGTAGCAGCTTCTACATCAACAGCTGAGTCAGAACACACAAGGAAGTGACAGCAGGAAGAGGGTCTCTCCAGTCTCAAACATGGAGAATATGATCGGACAGTGGAGAAGTTCACTGAAGCACTTTAGGCTCAGGCTGGCAGGCAGGAAACTGCCCACCGCAGGAGTCAGACACAGCTGTTCACAGGGGTTCTGTTACAACTCACTGGGACGGCCTCCACACTTTGGGCCACTGTGCCCTGCAGGAATGAGGAGGAAAAACACACTAAAGCCAGAAATAGCGCCTCCCTCCTGCGATGTCCACCCGCACCTTCTGCAAAGCAGAGCAGAGAAGGGTGGATTTGGAGCCAAGGGCGGCACATTGATAATTGGAATACCATGAAGTGTAGTTCGGGAAGGCAGGATACATGTTGATCCTTTCCTTTTATGTTTCAGTTTTCTGAATGAGTGAGTGTCCTGGAAATCTCCAAAGATTGCTATAATGATTTCTCTCATCATTGTTGTTTTGAAATCATTATGAGCTCATGAATTTTAACATATTTAAAGTGTTCAATTCATTGCAGTTATTATTCTGTTTGATTGGGAACATATATTTTGTTCTGATCCAATGCATGAAGAATGCATGTTTTCTCTGCTTTAATGGTTAGGGAAGATAAGATGAAAAACTATATCAAAGCTTTTGGACCCCAAAATCCTTACAGCAGAGATATCTAAGCACAGAGCAATCTGAGCTGGTGAGTTTCTTTTCTGTTGGCTCAAGAATTACCCTGGAATGTGAGAAATTGTGTTCTTAATTTTTTTTTCTTTTTAGATGTTCATGACAGCACAGTGTATTTTGACCTATTACATGTACATGGAATATAACTTCCCATTCTTGTGGTTATTCATGATGTGGAGTTACACTGATTGTACATTCACATATAAACATAGGAAAGTTATGTCTGATTCATTCTACTGTCTTTTCTATTCCGATCCTTCCTCCCCTTTGTCTATTCTAATAAACTTTTATTCTCTCCTCCCCCTCCCTATGTGTTAGCATCCTCATCAGAGAGATCATTTGGCCTTTGGTTTGGGGGATTGGCTTATTTCACTTAGCCTGGTAATCTCCAGTTCCATCCATTTACAACAAATGCTATAATTTCATTCTTCTTTATGGCTGAGTAATATTACATTATGTATACATACCACATTTTCTTTATCCATCCATATGTTGTAGGGCACCTAGGTTGATTCCATAACTTAGCTACTATGAATTGAGCTGCTATAAACATTGATGTGGCTGTGTCACTATAGTATGCTGATTTTAAGTCCTTTGGGTATATACCAAGGAGTGGGTAGGATCACTGGGTCAAATGGTGGTTCCATTCCAAGTTTTCTGAGGAATCACCATACTGCTTTCCAGAGGGGAAATTTGCAGCCCCACCAGCAATGTATAAGTGTACCCTTTTCCCCACTTCCTCACCAACACTTATTGTTACTTGTATTCTTCATAATTATCATTATGACTGTAGTGAGATGGAATCTCAGCAAAATTTTGATTTGCATTTCTCTAATAGCTAGAGATGTTGAACATTTTTTCATATATTTATTGACTGCTCATATTTCATATTGAACAGAGCCTGTTCAATTCCTTTGCCCATTTATTCATTGGGTTATTTGTTTGTTATTTGTTTGGGTTGAGTTTCTTGAGTTCTTTATGTTTCCTGGAGATTAATGCTCCATCGGGAATGCAAATGGCAAAGATTTTTCTCCCATTCGGAAGGCTCTCTCTTCACATTCTTGATTTTTTTCATTGCTGTGAAGCTTTTTAATTTGAAACCATCCCATTTATTGACTTTTGATTTTACTTCAAATTCATTTGGAAAAATAAGAGGCACAGAATAGCCAAAGGAATCCTTAGTGACAAAAATAAAGTAAGAGCCATCACAATACCAGACCTTAAATTATACTACAGAGCTATGGTAACAAAAATGGCACCAAAACAGACACGAAGACTAATGATGCAGAATAGAAGACACAAAGACAAACCTACATAAATATCTCATACAAGACAGAGGTGCCATGAACATACATAAGAAAAGATAAGCTCTTCAACAGATAATGTTGGGAAAACTGGAAATCCATGTATAGCAAAATGAAATTGAACCCCTATGTCTCACCCTGCACAAAACTCAACTGAAGGGGATTAAGGACCTAGACATTAAACCAGAGACCCTGTGCCTATAGAAGAAAAAGTAGGCCCCAAACTCCATCATGTTGGCTTAGGAACCGACTTCCTCAACAAGTTTCCTGAAGTACAAGAAGTGAAATAAAGAAATCTCACTCTTGAATGTGCCCTAGCTAACCTGTCAGAGTTTCCCAGGTGATGTGTCATGAGCTGTACACGTATTAATGCCTTCAGTGTGTGCTGTGAGATGACAAAGATTAGGAAGCATTGGAATGAATGATAGAGGTAGACTTTATCTTCCAGAATTGACTGAAACAATGTTAATCACCCCATGTGCTCTTTTACAGTGTGACTGTAGCACTCCTCTATCAGGAGATGGAGGCTAATCCCCTTTCTCTTGAATCTAGACTGTGAATATGCAATGGAAGAGAGACATGGGACAAACCAAGCAGGTCGGAACAGGTCTATAGCTACCATTGTTTCATTTGAGATTCTTGTCCTGGGGGAAGCTAGATCCTAGTTACGGATCCAAGTCCAATCACTTTGAGTTGGCTAGACTGGAGAGCCAGAGGTGGGTTCTCAGTTGACAGTGCATTTAGCCTACATCAGTTGTCAATCATGTGAATGAGACATTCTGGAACATTCAGCCCAGTTGAGCCTTCAGATAACTCTAGCTCCAGCTAACTTCTGACTGTTAACACAAGACTCAATGTGAGAACAGCCTAGCCATGTTCTTCTCCAATTGTGGACTCACAAAATCATGAGTAAAGTGATATGGTTGTTTTAAGGTGTTAAGTTTTGTGTTATTTTGTCCTTCAGTAATAATAACTAGAATAAAGCCCACAAAAGCTTTTCTTACACAGTGACAAATCAAGATTGAGTGTAGACCCATGGTTATAGGTATTCTGCAGAGGAGAATTAAAAATAGGGCCAACTTCTAAGTTCTGATCTATGGATTCCCCAAGTTCACGGACAAGCCCTGGCCGTTCCTCATGTCTCCTGAGTTGATTGTATGCATTTTCATTCTATTTTTAGAAACTTAAAAAATATAGAAAGTATAAAAAATAAAAGAACAATCGTTAATATTCATACAACTGGGAATTGCCACATTAATGTCTTGACTTATTTATCCCCAATCTCTCTCTTTTTTTAAACCACTCTGTTGATTGTTTTTGAAAAATATTATGAATTTGTTATAAATTATTCAATTATGCAAAACTGCTCCCAAATATGGAGTACTTCATGGAGTTGCAAGCCATCTGTTTCAGTGTCCATAATTATCTTATCTGTATTATTTCAATATTTTAATATCAACTCAGCAATTCTGGCACACTTTGAAACCCTAGAATTTGTATTGGTACATAGAAAGAAAAGCAATGATATCAACTATTCATCCCTGGTTTTTTGGATGTCCTTTACTCATGGGTCACTATTTGAATACAACTGTTTCTTGCCTTGGCTGTACATTCACATCTCCAGGAGGCAATATTCTCTCTTGTTCTAGTCAAAAGAAAAAATGCTTTTTTTAAATTTCTTAATGGTGTGTGTGTGGGGGGGGGGTTGTTTGTTTTGTTTTTTGTTGGATGGACCTTTACTCTATTTATTTATATGTGATGCTGAGAATTGAACCCAGTACCTCACATATCCTGGGCTAGTGCTCCACCACTAACCTACCATCCCAGCCCAGAAGAAATGTTTTTGCCTCCCTCCACCTCTTTTTGAGGAAATTTTGTTCAACTCTGCTTCACACTCGCTGCCTCCTCAGCTCAACAGGCCTCCTAACTCTTTTTACAGCTCATGTCATTGACTACATCAGAACCAAGATGTGCACACTGATCTGCATTTGATGGTGCCACTGTCTGGGGTATGTGGAACCACAGAGTCTTTGACCTAGGGGTAGAAATTTCTGTCCTCCTCGTTGGGAATCTGCTTCTGGGTAGATCATATAGCAATGGTGCCCACATGTTCTACTGTGTAAATTTTCTGACAGTCTTTGTGACTTCCTGCCTCTCCACAGAAGGGCTGGGGCTGTTTCCTGTGGCTCTGCTCTGCACTGATCCTGGGGCTGGCAAGGCAATGCTAGTGTTCAGGGCTGAGATTTCCCATCAGACACAGAGGAATCACCTGCAGCCTGGGGAGGAGATGCCAGCCAATCTGCTTCCTCAGACACAGCTGTATTGGGCTTACCTATATGTTCTCTGAGAGTCCTTAAGAGCCTCTCAGGCTCAGTGTTTCTACATGGGAGCCTTTGGGTTTGGGAGCAGGTGTCAAAGAGTGTTCAGATATCAGGATATCACACAAAACATGACCCGGCACCTCTGCTAGTCATGGGTCTGAGTCCCTGCGAGTAACTGACAGATACTGGTTGAGCAAAGGGGAATCAGGCTTCATCTCTCCTTCCTAGTGTTGAGGCTCAGAAAACAACACCCCAAAGTATGACACTTTAACATGCTGAGCAATGAGAATTAAAGGAAATTGGAAGGGCTCCACAGCTACCTAAGAGTCAAGGTCTCTCTGACCCTCCTTTGTTCTTCCCCCAATGACAGGTAGGACTTTCACTGAAGTTCCTCTAGATGACACAGGAAATTTCTTCAAAAGTAATAAAATTGTCTGGGCCCTCTCCCTAGAAACCTCACAAAACCAGGGAAGATTAACTGCCAGAGAATAGGCTAAAGTCCTCAAGCACTGAGGCATACTTTTCATCTATTTGTGAGAGTTTCCTGAGAGACTTCATTTGAATAATAAGAACCTCTGTTCACTGTGAAGTTCAGTCCCTGAAATTCTGTTCCTCATCTTCTTTTTAGCTTGCCATTTTCTCCCCAGTATGAGAGGAGTCTTAACCAAGATCATTGTCTGTTCTTGGGCCCATTCAATTCTCCAAAAAAAATCATTAACTACTCCTCATAATTGCCTACAATCTCTCATTTCTGAATCTTACAGGATGATTACTCACTGGTGATGATCCCATGAATGTTAATTAATTTGCATGTCTTTCTCTCCTGTTAGTCTGCCAATTGTCAGTTATGAAAGAACGAACAAGGCTCATCGTCGGAGAAAATGCCCGTTTATTGAGGCAGTGCTGCATATTTATAGAGCCGAGGGTGGTCTGACAGTTGGCATGGGGTGCTTTTTGATTGGTGGGTAAGGATCATGTGAGCCAGCAGGGCTAGTCTGATTGGTGGGTAAGGATCATGTGAGCCAGCAGGTCTAGTCTGATTGGTGGGTAAGGATCATGTGAGCCAGCAGGGCTAGTCTGATTGGTGGGTAAGGATCATGTGAGCCAGCAGGGCTCACCATTGGATGGTTCTTCTTGGGGGGTGGGGAAGTTAGTCTTTGGAGCCAGGGCGACTCCCAACAAGTTAATTTCAGTGACCCTTCAGAAGGCAGTGTGGAAACTTTTCCCCACCTTTACGCTGGCTGTTCCTACTGCCTGGGTTTCTTCTACCCGATAGCAGGATAAAACAGGAACCCAGAGACAGAGCCCTGGTAGAGAAGGTCTGCTTGGCAAAACCTGGAACTGGAGCTGGGACTGGAATAAAATACCTTTCCAGATAAAAGTGGCCTGGAAGCCATTTATCTCCCTTAACAGGACGTGTTCAGGGACTGCTTACTTCTCCCCTGGAGTTCTCCAAATACAACGCCCACCAGCTCCATGCACTGCCCCAAACTGGTACAGGCATCCCAAAATACCCACATTAAAGCTGTCCTTTGAAATCACTTTGTTCTCTCTTTCCAAAGTGCCTTAAGGTATAATTGTTGCCCAGGAACCACTTAACCCTTTTGCTCTCATCTTAGTACACAGCAGACTAATAATTTGAGACGTTAACTAAGGTGTTTTATTTTTGTCTTCCACCATCATTGGCTCCAGAACATTAAGAGGTGAGGCTGCCATTTTTCCTGGAGGAGGGGTGAGGTATTGGACAAAGACTAAACCTGTGAAGAATTTGCACTGAATTCTTGACTTCAGTACTCAAGAGGCAACACATCTAGTGAGACAGAAGAGACTGGAAAGGAAGTCCAAACAAACAGAACAGATGTCTCTCTAGAAAGGTTTTTCTCTCCAGCTCAGTCATGGACCTAGAGAAAGATCATTGGCAGAGGAGGCAGGGAGAGAGTTCTGTGAGTTCGAACAACAGTGCAGGAGCTATAGCAGCTACCCCATCTTTATCCCCCACCAAAAGGAATTCAGGGGGACGTGGAATGGACGTGGCACCAAGGAGCTTCCTGACTGGAGGTTGTAAGATGCAGGTATGTGCTTGGGCATGAGGGGGGGTAGAAAGTGTTACATGGGCTACTGAGCCATTGCCCTTCCCAGGCCCTGAATAGCGAGGGAAGGGACTGCCATAATTTGTTGGGACTGAGCAGAGGGCAGTACTTGTCAGGAAATCCCAGGTGAAGGGATGCTGGACTAAGTGGTGTCCGGTGGACTTCCTGCTAGGAGTTGGAGAAGAACATGTCTGCTCCTCTTTGGCTTGTCATGGCCAAGGAGGGACAGGGAGCTGAGATATGACCCAGAGAGGGACATACCCTGAGCTGAAAGAAATGGATGGAAAGAGGCAAAACTCTATAGATAAGCACAGCAGGGGGGAGGACCCAGGACTGAGCCGCAGACCTGCCTTTCCTCACTGCCAGCCATAAAAGCCCCCAACAGGGAGAGGAGGAGGTCATCCACATCATTTGGAATTTAGGATCGAGCCTCGGGAAGGAAGAAAACTGATGAAGAGCATTTTAACCCTGAATGCCAAAGGTTTAGAAGACAAAAATATCCTTTTAATGTCAAACTGGAGTGTTGTGAGCTAGGCTCACCCAAGGTCATCTGATGTTCTGGAGCCATGGTCTCAAAGTGTGACTCAGAGTTCCCTGGAAGTTTCTAGTCTCTTTCAGGGGCCCATGAGGCTGACACTATTTTCACAATAATATTAAGATGTCAGTTTTGCTTTCCATACAGGAGCTTTCACCTTGAGTTATTACAAGCCAAGGGATGCATTCTTTTTCTTGGACACATAGCATAGACCACATAGGAATGAAAAGATTTTCCTCTCCTTCTCTGAAGATTTGCTTCTGCTGTAATAATCTGTAAATGGATTAACAGGAAAAAAAGGTAAATAAATGTGTTAACTGGCACATGTGCACCAGGAGCCAAACTTGCATATGAAATGAGTTTCAAAATATAAAACTCAAAGGGGAAGATGGTTCAAGTTTAAATACCTCCTTCATGGGGGAGAGAGAAGCGGAGGCTGTAGGCAATTTTAGAAAGGTAGTAAATAATTTTTAGGATAAAGAACAGGGCTGAAGAACAGATGATAGCCCTGGACACAGTTCCTCAGGGCTCTGGGGAGGTGGTGACAAGTTTGTAGAAATAAGGGTTGTCTTATGCAGATAAAGTCCCTCAGGTGGCAGTCCTTAGAAGAATAGATAATGCATTTACTATCAAAGGTGGAGAACTTTTAGTCTTCTTTTCTAAGTTAATCTTTTGCAGTTAATGAGATTTTAGAAAGTTTAAGATAATTGCATTTTTTTAAATAGAAGAATTTCCTTTAGTCAGATAAGGGAACTTCAGAGAGAACCCTCCCTGTACTTGGGAGGTAGAAACAGAGAAAAGTCAGAGAACTTGATTCTAAGGCAGCTATGAAGGCCTTTAAATTCCTTTAATTCAAATCACTCAGTTTACCAAAATGTTATACTTTAAGGTATCATTTTCTAAGCCCAAACAGTACATTTCCTAGCTTCCCTGTGGTTAGGTGGCCCTGTTACTGAGTACTAGCCAATACATTGTAAGTAGGATGTCATTCAGAGCCACACTTGACCCTGAAATCCTCCCATAGGTGTTTGGCCATGTTTTTTTCTCCCTCTGGTTGACTTTGGGGAGTGGACCCCAAAGCCCCCGCCCCCAGCCCTCAACCCCGGGGGAAACCTTGGGAACTGCCTGTTGATAATGGCAAAGAAGGAGGTTGGATTCTCAGAACTCTGCTTAGGAGACAGCCACCCATGCAGGAGTCTCACATTGGATAGAAAGAGACAAGGAATAAACTTTCATTGTGTGAAATCACTGAGCCTTCAGAGTTTATCTGTTACTAACACAATGAGCCCACACACTATGAAGACCGAGACCACTTATCCCAAGTTAACTGCTGCTGTCAAATCAAACGCATGGCAAATGTAATCTGACAAATCCCTCATTTGTCTGGCAGCCCTTCAGGTTTTGACATCAATTGTTATTGTGCTGTGTGACAACCAGGCATCAATAATAAACATTTCACAAAAATGGTTGTAATAGCTTTTGCTTTTTTAAAGACAACTAATTTCCTCTCCTTTTTCTCCTTCTAGTACCTTCATTCGGCATCAGTCAATAATTGCTTCCGACATTGTGCACACTCTCATCCTTAAAAGCATGGTATTAGTAGGTGTGTAATATCTAGAATGGGGGGATTGAAAATCCTGCTGCCGTCTACACTGATCACATTATGGCTATGAAGGGTAGCAGAACATGTCCCTCCAGAATATGCCATTTTGCCTTAAGGATTGCTTTCAGCTAAAGGCAATCGAAAAGAAGCAGATACAAGAAAATCTCTCTACCCTGCCCTATTTGCCTAAAAACAAGACGAATATTTGTGAAGGTTTCTCCTCTCCCTTCTCTACAGGAAGGATTGGATACTGGAGACAATTCTAGACACTTACCCCAGGGTGATCTACATAACGACCTTTGCTAAAACTCATACTCCACCACTAGTTCCCTGTATGTTTGGCTTTCTATAACTTCCTTCTTGAAGCTCCAAGTCCCTTTCCTTTGTTTTGACACTTCCCTACAAAAATTACTGTTCCTGCTAAGATGCCCGCTAAGATAGAGTTTGAGTGTGTTCCAAGCCATGGATTGGAGGTCTGGTATCCAGTGTGGAACTCTTAAGAGGTGGATCCTTGTGCAAGGTAATTGGGTCTTAGAAGACATTGTCTTCAAAAGGGATTATTGTAGTTCTTATAAGTCCTTGGTTAGTTCTTATGAGAAAAGTTGTCATAAAATAGCAAGTTTGGCCCCATTCTTCACAGAAATTTAAAAAAAAAAAAAATCTTACAATCCGTCTGGAACCACAAAAGACCTTGACTAGCCAAGGCAACCTTGAGCAAAAGCAACAAAGCTGGAGGTATCCCAATACTCCATCTGGAGATGCACTGTAAGGGTACAGAGAAGCCAAACGAGTGTGAGCTGGCAAAACGTGAACACATAGACCAGCGGACAGAATAGAGAATCCAGAAAAGAATTCACACACCTACAGCCATCAGATTCTCCAGACAATTGCCCAAAGCATACATTTTTCCCAAGGGCAGCCTATTTAATAAACGGTGCTGGGAAAATTGCATAACCACATGCACTTGACTGCTCTCTCTCACCGTATACAAAAACTCAAAATGGATTACAAACCTAAAGGTAAAGACCCAAAACTACTAGAAGAAAATAGGGGGAACACTTCAACACATCAGTCTAGGCAATTTTTTTTCTTTTTTGGACAAGGCCCCCACACTATAGTCAAAAAAGGATAATAAGCAAATGTGATTCTATCAAACTAAGTCACTTCGGCAAAGCAAAGGAAACAATCAAGACAGCAAGAGACAACCAACCCGCAGAATGGGAGAGGATATTTGCAAACTATTCATTCAACAAGGGAGTCAGAACCAGAACGTATGGAGAACTCAGGAAACCAAATAATCTGATCGCAAAACAGGCGAGTGTTATGAATAGATATTTCTTCAAGAAGAAATACAAATAGCAAACAAGTAAATGAAAAACTGCTTAACATCACTGGCGATCGGGAAAATGCAAATCAAAACCACAATTAGACATCATTTCATGCTGATTAGAATGACTGTAATCAAAAAAGACAAAAAAAAAATAACAAATGATAGCAAGGATGTGGAGAAAGGGGAATCCTATATTGTTGGAGGGATGGAAATTAGTACTGCCAATGTGGAGAACAGCATGGAGGTTCCTCAAAAAGCTAAAAATAGATCTACCATGTGACCCAGCTATCCCATGTCTGGGGAATAAACCCAAAGGAAATGAAACAGGCATATCAAGGAGATACCTGCACTCCTGTATTTATGGCTGCACCGGTTACAAAAGCCAAGATATGGGATCTATGGAGGTGTCCCATGGTAGGTGAACGGATAAGGAAAAAGTAGTAAAATGCATAATAGAATCATATTTAGCTATTTAAAGAAAAGAATAAAATCCTGCCATTTGTGGCAAAATGAGTGGAACTGGAGGTCAGTAAGTAAAGCAAGCCAGACACAGAAACACAGAAAGACAGATGCAGCATGTTCTCACACCTGGGTGGGAGCTAAAAACGTTAATCACAAAGAGCACAGTAAGCTAGTGATGACTGAAGGCCAGGATATTCTTTCTTTTCAGGACTGAGGGTTGAACCCAGGGGTGCTCTACCACGGAGCTACATCCTCAGCCCTTTTTAGTTTTCAAGACAGGGTCTCACCAAGTGGCCCATGCTGACCTCAAACTTGGGATCCTCCTGCCTCAGCGTCCTGAGTTGCTGGTATTAACCACTTGTTTATTCTACATAAAACTAGAAGAGAGGGCCGGGAATGTAGCTTAGTGGCTGGGCACCATAAGACAGTACAAACAAACAAAATCTAGGAGCAAGGAATTCAAGCTTCCAAACATAAAAGAATGATAAAGAGATGGAAGTGCTAATTATCCAGATTGATCATTACACATTTATACATGCATTGAATTATTACATCGTACATAAACAAATATAACTTCTATGTGTCAATTACAAATTAAAATTACTTTAAAGCAATTAAAAGTAAATTAAGACTGACCACTCCCCTCTCTCTGGCTTCTCGTCTTACCCTGTGATCACTTGCACACGTGCTCCAACCAAGATGCCATTCACCATTAAGTCCCTCAACAGAGGCTGAATCAAGGGGACTAGAAGGTCAACCCAATCTTGGACTTTCAGCCTCCAAGACTGAGGGCTCAATAAACCTATTTTCTTTATACATCACCCAGCCTCCGGTATTTTGTTACAGTGATGGAAAATGGATGAAGACAGATGCTATAGAGACCCAAGTTCTAACCACTCCCTTGAGTTACTCATTGTCAGGTGCTCCATGTGTATGCATGTTACAGATATTAACCAACTTATGCTTGTTTTTCTTTTCTTCATCTGCCTCTTGTCAGCTTCATTTGCAAGGCCTCAGCCAAGTAACCTGAGACAAGAAGAAGAGAAACAGTTTTTCCTCCCCCACAGCTGGAACTTGACCTCAGGTCTGAGCTCCCTTCTTGGGAGAGACAAATGGAATCTGAAAACATGTCCAACAAGATGGAGAAGGGGTTCAAAACCACCATATGGGAAGTGGATGAGAAACAAAGAGAAAGAGCATATAGGGAAGACGTGTCACTGTTCATGAATTTGATAGGCTGTCACATGGAAGAGGGATTAGATTTATACTCACCCTGAGGGGCAGCAACAGAACCAACTAGCTGAAAACTCCCTAGGAGAACTATTTCAGTAAAGAAAGAAATTTCTAACAGGGCAAGCGCATCAAAACTGAAGAGGTTCTGTGGTGGAGAATGAAATCACTGCTGATGTGAAGGAAGAAGGAGGAGGCAGACAAGAAGGAAGCAATAAGCAGACTTTTATATGGAAGTAACAACATATTCAGTTTCATTTGAAGGTTGGAAACAGTTTTCTGTCTTGGATTAACTTTGAAGCAGACTCCTTTCATTGTTCTGGGGGAAAAAATATCCACAAAGAACCTTTGCTTATGCAAATATAGAACAATGACTCTTTTCTAGAATGACATGTGAAAAGCTTGGCTCACAGGAGCTAAATTATATTGCATAATGGTGAAAAATATGTTTCTTTCTTTCTTTTTTTTTTTTTTTTTTGTAGAAAAGTTGCATCTCCACTAATTACATTTCTGGTAAGAAAAGAAATGCTTCTTTCCTAAGTGCATGTGGATTTAGACCACAAGCACTATTTATATATTATGACTTGTCTTGGTGGAGGTGTGAAAGTGCCCCCACAGTTGTTCAGAAGAGACTCAGAGGATGGTGGGAGGACCCGTTCAGCCCACTGGTACCATGAGCTGGAGGAAAAGCTTAGATTATTTATGTCTCATTCACTTTCCAGAAATGAGTGACCCAGACTTGGAGAAAGTACTGGTATGGAATTTTTAGCTTTTGATAGATTCACTTGGAGGCTCTAGGGCAGTGTTCCCAGAGCTTGGTCCAAAGATAGATATATTCACTTCAAAGAATAACTATAGAACAAACATCTGTGCAATCAATCACTAACTAGACTAGGACATGGATGGTAATACCAAGTACCCAGTACGTCTTCCAGTCACATCTCCTTCCTGTCCCATAGAGTAACCCCCATGATAATCTTGTGATTATCAGTCTCCTGCTTGTCTTAATAATCCCTAAAGAACATTTTTCTGAGTCTTGCTTGCCTCCTGATTCATCCATTCCCTTGTAGTGTTGATTAGGATTCTGTATTCCATCATTTATTTGTCTAATTTACAGTGGATAGACTGTAAATTAGAGAGAGACCAGAATGGTTTCATATGAATTATTTCCATTTTTATTATTTTTGAGATAATGGTGCCATGAACCTTCTTCTGATGCATGTGTGCATATTTCTAGGACAAGGATTCTCATGTAGTCCTACATCAAGTCACCAGGGAAACGCACAATCTCAGCTCCCACTTCAGACTTGAATTAGACACAATGGGAGAAGGGCCCCATATGTGTGTTTTAACAAGACCTCTGAGTGTGCTAAGGGGAGGGTAAAGTTCAAGGACCCTGCCCTGGGATATGGATGGAGGACCCAGTTTGCTAGCTCAGTGTTCAATTTGCTAGGTAAAATCAATCTGCTTTCCAAAGTGGGTTATGCCCATTTATGTTACCAGCAGTGTACAAGAGTTCTCCTACTAACACGTGGCTTTTGTCAATATTTTTTTACTTTAGCCATCCTGGTGAGTATGAAATATTCTTTTATGGTTGTAATCTGCATTGTGTTTTTTTAGTAATGAGAATGAGTTAAGTATCCATCAAAGCCCCAACAGGAAAAACCCAATTTATGATAAAAAGTGTGTGTGTGTGTGTGTGTGTGTGTGTGTGTGTGACAGAGAGGGAGAGAGAGAGAGAGAGAGAGAGAGAGAGAGAGAGAGAGACCAGAATGGTTTCATATGGGTGTGGGCTGGTGAGGAGAAATAGAGATAGTGCAGAAATTCAAGGTTAACTCTTTCACCACCTTGAAGCCAAAGAGACAGAGTTCCTAAAAGCGGATGCCCTTGGAGGATGAACGCAGCTTGTCCAAGGCAACCAGTTGCAGGGAGGGCAGCAATGGACACACCCTGGCCTTACTCTCCTCCTTTCTCTGTGGGAGTCCCCACGGGCTGGAGAGGTTTGGTGAATCTGCAGGGGAGAACAAAAGACATCTCGTGTGGTACAAACATCTTTTCACATGGTTTTAGTCATTTGGGTTTTCTTTTTTTGGAAGTGCTTATTCAAACCTTTTGTTCTACACATTCTTTATATTGATTTGTGGGCATTTAAATGTCTTAAATTTGTACCCTTTGTCAATGATTTGTGTTCCAAAAATCTTATTGTGTGTATGTGTGTGTGTGCTGGGGATGGAACTCAGGACATTGTGCCTAGTAGGCAAGTGCTCTACCTCTGAGCTTCATCACCAGCCTGTTTCTTCTACTCTTTTAATGCTGTCTCTTAAACACACACACACACACACACACACCTTAATTTTAGTGTGGTTTAAATAATCCATCTTTTCTTGTGCGGCTTCTGATGCTCTATTTTAAAAATAATTTACTGCTCTGAGGTCATGAAGATGTTCCTGCTTATTAATTTTTAGAAAATATATTATTTACTTTTCACATTTAGAAGTAGAGTTGATTTAGCTGGAGATTTTACCTTTGTCGTATCAAATGTCCATTATGCATGAGTCTGTTCCTGCACTTCCTTTCTATTGCATTAGTCTATTCTTGTAGCAATACCGCAGTGCTTTGACTTCTGGAGCATTATAATAACATATGATTATATGATCATTTACTATATAATTTCAAGGAAGGCAAGTCCTCATACTTCATTCTTTTGGAGTGATTCTGTGTTAATCCTTGGTCTTTACAGTCTTAAAATCCACAATTGAATTTACAGATCAGCTTAGGGGAAGCATGTATCTACCTCTCCATGGACATTATCTATTCTTACCCCATATATTTAGGAATTTAATCTTCCCTCAAAAATATTTTATAGCTGGGGTGGTAGTATGTGACCATAATCCCAGCAATTTAGGGGGCTGAAGCAGGAGGATCACAAATTTGAGGCCAACCTGGGCACTTAGTGAGATTCTGTCTCAAAAAAACTAAAAAAAAAAGGGCTGACATTTTAAAGTATCCTTCTGTTCAATCTGTAGTGCTGGGGGTGGGTTGGGGGTGGGGAGCGAGGGGAAGGAAAAGAAAGACAAAGGAAAAGGTCCTATATAGTTTTCTGTATGCAAGTCTTATATGTCAGGGGTTTTGGTTGGTTGGTTGGTTTTGTTTTCTTTTTGCAATGTTGGGGCTCAAACTCAGGTCCTTGCACACACTACTGTACCCCCAGCCCAATTTAAACCTTATTTAGTTAGTTTATGAATTTTTATATTATTTAAGAGTGTCCTTTTACATTTTCATTTCCTAATTCTATAGAAAAAAATTTAAAAAGCGAATAATTTTTTTTGTATGTTGACTTTTGCTTATGGTTTGAAGGCTTGTGTCCCTCCAAAACTCATGTTGAAACTTAATACCAGTGTATTAAGAGGTGGAGCTTCAAGAGGTGATTAAGTCATGGGGGCTCTGTCCTCAATAATGAAATTAGGGCCCTGATAAAAGGAATCAACCTGTTGCACTCTGCCGCGTCAGGTCCCAGCAACAGGCATCCTCTGTGAAGCACAGCGTGAGTCCTCACCAGCCTCGATACCTGGGGGCACCTTGATCTTGCATTTCCCAGCCTCCAGAACTATGAGAAAAAAATTCCTATTATTTATAAACAGGAACAGGCTTAGATAAGCTTTTACTAGCAGCCTTGCTAATATCTTTTACAAATGCAAATGATTTATCTTAAATTATTTTGGATGCTCTCCATATAAAAGCCATGTCACCTGTGGATAATGGAAGATTTATTTCCTTTTCCATTCCTACAACTTTTATTCTAGATATTCTGCATTTCATTTTTAAAATACTTTTTGTAGATTAACAAAGCTACAGTTTACTCCTAATTTGCTTAAAGATTTTTTTTAAAAAAGTTTTAAGAAATATGTTAAATATCAAATGAGATGATCATATGACTTATCCTATTTTCTCTGATAAGGTAAAAAATTAGACGTATTGACTTTTGAGTGCCGAACAAATTTGCCATGGTATCCTTTTGGTATATTGCCGGACTTGACTTTTTAATATTTTGTTTGGAATTTTTACCTCTTTTTTTTCACAAGTGAGATTGGCCCTGTATTTTCCTTTCTTCTAATGAACTAGTTGGACAACCATGGCGTTAAGATTGCCTTGGCCTTTTCAAATGAGTTGGAGAGTATGCTTAGATTTTTCTATTCCCTAAAAGACTTTGTATTACCTGGGCATTTTTTTTTTCCTTAACTGGTTAGTAGAATTTACTGGTAAAGCTTTCTGGGCTTGCAGATTTCTTTCAGGGAGATTTTATTTCTATATTTGATTTCCATACTCGTTTGTGAGTGTTCAGATATTTTTTCTCGTTCTAGGTTTTGCATGTTTCCTCAAAATTTTCAAATTTATTGGCACAAAATTGTTTATTTTTAAAATCTTTTTAATGTTTGCAGGATCTGTAGTAATTCCCCTTTTTTCATTCCTGAGATTGTCTATCTCCTTTCTTTTTAAAATTTGTCTTACCAATGTTTATTAATCTTTTCAAAGATTAATAATAATAATAACTCAACCTTTGAGTATATTGAAAGTTTCCTCATTTGCTTATTTCTAGTTCATGCATTTCTACTCCTGTCTGTATCATGTTATTTGCTTTACTTTTTTCGGGGGGGTAGAGGGACAGATACTGGGGATTGAACTCGGGCACTGGACCACTGAGCCACATCCTCAGCCCTATTTTGTATTTTATTTAGAGACAGGGTCTCACTGAGTTGCTTATCACCCCACCATTTCTAGGCTGTCTTTGAACTTGCGATCCTCCTGTCTCAGCCTCCTGAGCTGCTGGGATTACAGGCATGCAGCACGGTGCCAGCTTTACTTTTTAAGGTTCAATTTATTTTATATTTATTTTTTAGTTTGACACAATATCTTTATTTATTTATTTTTATGTGGTGCTGAGGATCGAACCCAGGGCCTCGCATGTGCTAGGTGAGTGCTCTATCTCTGAGCCACAACCCCAGCCGCAAAGGTTCAATTTCTTGACTTTTTTTAGCTTCCCTGGGTTGAATGATAGTCTTTCTTCTCTCCTAATATATGCATTAAGAATTATAAATGCTCTCTATGACAAGTGTTAGCTGCACGCCACAAGTTATTATGTATAACATCTTTATTATTATTACTTCTAAATATTTTATATTTTTCCATTTTGATTTCTTTTTTTATCCATGGATTATTTAGAAGCAATTTAGAAAATTGCTTAATTTTCAAATATTTGAGGGATTTTTCCAGCTATATTTTTTAAAATTTTATTTATATTTTTCTTCATTTTTGAATTGGTTACCTTATAGTTGTACATATTGATGGATTTGTTGTTATATACTCATCCATGCATACAGTATAACAATATATTTTGACCAATACCACTCCCCAGCATTTTCCCCCTCCCTCACCACCTCTCACTCTTTGATTCCTTTCCTCTTCTGATTTCCCTTTGATTTTTAGGCTATCCACCCCCACCTTTCTTTTCCATTTTCCTCTCCAGCTTCTGCATATGAGAGAAAACATATGACCCTCCACCTCTGAATTTTACTTATTTTGCTTAACATGATGGTCTTTAGTGCTATCCATTTTCCTGCAAATGGCATAATGGCATTTTCCTTTAGGGCTGAGTAAAATTCTATTGTATATATACCACGTTTTCTTTATCCATTCAGCTGTTGATAGACACCTAGGCTGGTTCCAGAGTCTGGCTGTTGGAAATCGTGCTGCTATAGTCATGAGTACCTGTGTCCCTGTAGTAATATGACTTTACTTCTTCAGGATAAATATTGAGGAGAGGTACAGCTGGGTCCTCTGGCATAGCCTTTGGGGGACCTCCATACTGATTCCATAGTGATTGTACTAATTTACACTCCCACAACAGCAGTGTCAAAGTGTTCCTTTCTCTCCACACCCCCTCCCTCTAACTGTATTTTTGCTATTGACATTCTGCAATAGTCTCAGTCACTGAAACCCATTGAGACTCATCCTAGACTCAAACATATGGTCAGTTTTTCTAATTATTTCACATACAATGAAAAAGAATGTGTTCTCTTCATATGTTAAGTGCAATGCTCTATGTAAGTCGATTAGATCCATTTTGCTGATGCTGGTTTTTCTTATATTCTAAACATTTTTCTATTTCTTTTAATCTGCTCATTTTATCAATTACTGAGGAGGCTTCTATTAAAATCCTCAACTACTATGTGATTTTGTCCATTTCTTCTTTTATACTTTTAAGTTTTTACTTTATATATTTTGAGGCTATTTCTGCAAGAAAACTTGAACATTGGTATCTTTCTGGTGGACTGAATCTTTTGTCTTATAAAGGAAGTGCTTTGTAGCCAGTGCTATTTTCCCCCTTAACACCTGCTTTGTGTGTTTTTAATATAGTAATGCCAGCTTTCTTTTGGTTTGTTTTTATACAGCATTTTTTTCTTTAAAATTTCCTGTAACCTTTTATTTTAGGTTGTCCACTCAAAATGCTTTAATAAACTAACCTATAACCGTTGTATTATTATTAGAGCATTCATTCTATTTACTTATAGGTAGTATGATACATTTGTTTCTGCTACCTTTCCAATTTATTATTAGGTAGTTTATATACTTGGATAGTAGTTAAAGGTATCACTTATTATGTCATTTATGTCCCAGCATTCCTGTTTCTGAGCAGTTTTATAGAAAGGCTCACGCGCAGATCTATGAGGGGTGTGCTAAGGAATGTACATCTCAGTCCTGTGACCAAAACGTGGAGCAACTGTCGGATCCACGCTGACCCTTTGTCCTGATGCCATTATGAATGCATATGTCACATCCCACAGTCTCAGGACATTTTGCACACTGAGATAAACAGCAGGAACAACAAATATGACAAATGAAAGGGTTATCTAATTCCGTTCTCCCAAATAAATGAAAGCTTTAAGCATACCTCACATATTGCTGACTGACAACAAGAAACAGTTCTATTCCTGCCTTGTGCGATGCTAATGTCTGAACGCCGGTACTGACCTTCACGGGTAGGATAATCATATGAAAAGAACAAATGCTCTTTTTCTCCTATAAGAAGAAGAACAAAAGCTTGGTCACATTGGTGACTTGGTATATTTTCCTTAAAATGCGTGTTGTGATTTTTATTTGAAATATTAATTTTTCTAAAAACTGATTTCTTTGTGCCTCTTTGCGTGTTGACTTCCCCCCCCCCAAGTTTCAGAGAATCAGTGATTCAATTAAAATGATTTCATGCATTTAAAGGAAAAGTATTTTCTGGGTAAGTGGAAAATCATGCGGATGGTGTTTTAGTCAGCTTTTTCACAGCTATCACCAAAAGACATGAAAAGAACAATTTTAGAGGAGGAAAAGTTCATTTGGGGCTCATGGTTTCAGAGGTCTCTTCTGAGATGAGGCAGAACATGATGGCAGAAAAATATGGAAGAGGAAGGCAGCTTGGGACACGGAACCAGGAAGCAGAGAGAGACTCTGCTTTCCAGAGACAAAATACATCCCACCAAGGCATGCCTCCGGAGATCCACCTCCTCCACACACACCCTACCTGCCTGTAGTTACCACCCGCTAATCCCTATGAGCAGATGAGCACTGATCCAATCATTTCCTCTCCTAATTTTTTTGCACTGATTCACATATGAGCTTTGGGGAGACACCTCATAACATATGGCTTCTGAAAGATCTTCATTCTAAACAGTTTTCTAGTGAGGCGGTTCATGCAGAAGTCAGGACCGTCTTTGTTCCATTTTGCTGTAATCCACATTCACTGAGTGGAACTCACACTGATTATTGGGACCCAGCTTATCCCAGGGTTCTGTTCTGGGGTGTTCTTCCTGATTGAACAATGCCAGACAAACCACATACAGTGCTGTTCCTGACCTGTCTGAAGATTTGGTGGGACATGTTTTCAGCCCCCAAAGACAGAAGAACAAATCAGCCCAGGCCTGAGATTGAGTAGCCTCTGTGTGTGTAAACTTCTGCCCTTCTTTTATTCTAAATACTCTTATCTCTGAGTCTTCTTCTCTCACAACCCAGGTCTCCCTCATTAGAGAATAAGCAAGTAAAACATCGTGGACACAAACTACGGAGTATTATCAGCCATGATAGAAGAGGCAGTAAAGATGAGATGTGAGTGAAAAACAAACATAGCACCGAGAAGATTTTCTTATATTCTAATTTATTTTATCTTTATAGCAATTCTAGATGAAAGTAGGGGTTTTTGTCCTTATCCTGGGAGCCTGAAACAGTGCCTGGCACATGGAAAAATCCTGATAAATTCTTGTGAATGTTTGTTGAACGAGTCCTCATTTTACAAATGTGGAATGGAAACACTGCACGTTGAGTAACTGATTTGAAGTCACCCAATGAGCAAGGGGTCAAGCTGGAAGTGCAGCCTACACTCTGGCCACTGTGCACACTGTCTCTGAAGCTGGGCTAGTGCTGTACCATTTTTGCACATGAGAAACACGAAAACATGATACAACACCATTGCTTTCTAAAAATAATGTGCATTCAAGTGCTTAGGCATTGGGTGTTTATGTGGTGGTTAGGAAAGGAGAATTGGGATCAGGAAGGCAGAGGAGAAAATAAAGCATAAGGAGCCTGGATCGTAAGGGGCCATGATAGTCATGAGTTGAAGAATGTGTATGACCCAACTCCTTGCCTCTGTGGCCTCCATACAAATAAAAATAAATAAATAATATTATAATGATAGTAATAAATGATGATGATAAGTGATGAATGGAGGTAAGAAAGTAGAGACAAGTAAAAGCAACCATTCCAAACAGTTTTGCTATGAAAAATTAAGAATGGATGAAAGGTGGAGCAGAATGAAGGTTCAAAGCTTTTCTCTTTTGAATAGCAGCTTTATTGAGATACAATTTCATGCCATACAATTTGCTCACTCAGAATGTGCTGTTAAATAGTTTCTAGTAGGTTCATGTCATTGCACAACCATCCCCACCATCAATTTTAGCAGACCTCATCAACTCAGAAGGGAACCCTAGACCCGTAGCCCTCACTCCTCACCCTCCCCAGCTCTCCGTTGCCAGGCAGCCACCAATCTACTTTCTGTGTCTACAGATTTCCTATTCTGTACATGTTAATCTAGGTAGAATCATGTAATATATGGTTTTTTGAGTTTGGTTTCTTTCATTTAGTATAATTGTCAAGGTTCATCTATATTGTAGCATGCACCAGTTTATTACTTTTATTACAAAATGGTATCATTTGTATGGATATATGGCATTTTATTTTTCCATTCATCCGTTTGAGAACATTTGGGTTGTTTCTACGTTTTTTAAAGTCTTATAAATAATGCTTGTGTGGACATCCATGGGAACATTTGTTCTCATTTGTCTTGATAGGTACCTTGGAGTGGAATTATTGGCTTATATGGTAACCATTTGTTTAATTTTTTTTGAGGAGCTTCTAGACTGTTTTCCAAAACAGCTATACCACTTAACATTAACATCAGCTGTGAATTTGTGTTTCAATTTCTTCCCATCCTAGCCAACTCTGGTTATCAGCTGTCTTTTCTTTATTATTATTATAGCCATATTCGTAGGTGTGATGTGACATTTCACTGTGGTTTTGATTAACATTTCTCTGATGGTTAATGACGGTGTCTGTAATCATGTGTCTCTTTCATTTTGAGTATGTTTGTCAAGTGATGTGAATGGCCTTTGAAAAGAGCAAGAGCTTGGTGGTGCAGGAGGAATTGGTGATCTCTGCAGGAGCAAAGTCCATGAAGAGGAGAGAGCCGGCCTGAGTCTAGACTTCAAACCAAGGGTTTGGTGTGGATTAAGGGAAGGACACTTTCGACCTCTTCAAACTCCAAAGACCACATATTACATGATTCACCTTATGTTAACGTGTCTAGAATAGGTAAATCTGTAGGGACAGAAAGTAGCTTGGTGGTTGCCTTGGAGACCAGAGAGCTGGGGAAGGTGAGAGGTGAATGCTAACGGGTCTGGGTTTCTTTTTGAGTTGGAGAGAATGTACTAAGTGATCTGAGGTATCCTTCCTGAAGAAGAGGAGGTGGGGGGATGCAGAAAGGATGCTAGGTTTGGTGACAGGAAGAAGAGAGCGTATCTGAAAGCTTCTGTGTCTTCCAACACCCTGTTGAGGCTGTGGTCTTGAATTCAAAGTTCATGGGTTGATTTGCTGTAAATTTTTTCTCTAGAAACATCTTCTGTGGAAATACCAGGCACAGGGATGGGGAAGCAGCTACAGAGATGGTCAGAGTGAGGGTCTTGCAGGGACAGAAAGGAGCAGAGGGTGGCGGGTAGCTGTGGGGGGGTCTTGATCAGCCCGAGCCTCGGAATCTAAGTGGGACCAGGGATGCCGCCAAGACAGGCTGGGTCTCGATGTAACAAAGAATTGCTGCCCAAAGGGTACTACAGCAGTGCACTAGAAGGACAGGAAGCTAATTGGAATCTTTTATAAGTAGATTTTAATTTTTTTCAAGCAGTTTTAGATCTACAGCAAAAATCCAAGGAAGTTTTGTATGCAACCCGTGCTCTGAGCATGCTCAGTCTCCCGTGTTCTGCGCATGCTCAGTTTCCCCATGCTCTGCGCATGCTCAGTCCATGCTATGGTCAACCCTGGTCAGAATGGCACGTTGTGGTCCTCAGTGAACTAATGATGTGACCATCACTCCAAGGCAATTAGGGTTCACTCCTGCGGCTGCACATTCTGTGGGTCGTGACTAATGTACAATGACATGTACCCACCATCAGGGTATCCATGCAAAATAGTTGCACAATCCTCTTCATCCTGCCTTTCCCCAGACCCCTGGAAGCCACAGATCCTTTTACTGTCTCCATAGTTTTGTCTTTTCCAGAGTTGGAATTGTACAGCAGTAGCTTTTCCAGATTGGCCTCTTTCATTTAAGGTCCTTCCGTGTCTTTTCATGGCCCCGTTGGGAGTTCTAAAAGGGTAATTTCAGAGCTGGTGCTGTTTGTGATGATAAGGTCCCAGCTGCCTACAGGAACCACGTGAAGGAAAAGGTGGTTGGAGGTGAGTAGATGGAGGAACCCAGAGACCAGGGTGTTGGATGAGTCATTTCAGGGTCCTGAAACGAATGAACCGTGCCACTGCCAATCATCAGGAAGGAGAATGCAGAGACAGGAAATGAGGCCTGGAACAAGATGAGGACAGTCGCAGTTTTCTCTCCTCGAATCTTGAAAAGTAGTGCCCAGGCTTTGTGCAGAGGTGCTGGGGAGAGGGGGCTCTGCGGAAGCTGTGGGTGGGTTCAGACTCAGATGGAGGCCGGCGTGATGGCATCGATGGCAGTGCCTGTGGGTCCTGTGTTCCCTTCTATTTGAGACTGAGTATAATGCTGTTTCTTTGTGGCTGTACTGTAAAACCCTTAACCCCAGCTCTAGGTAAAACTCTCATTGAATATTCACAGTCCGGTTTTTGCTGTCAAGGTGGGAATTGAGGGAAGGGCTTGTGCTCAGTCTGAGGAATGGAGTCAGGAAAAAGTAGACCCCTAGAGTGGGTGAGGGATGCCAACCAGGGAAGACCTCCCATGGGTGAGAGGAGTCTCAGGAATCCATGGGAGTGAATATGGGGTGGGGGGAGTTTCCTGTAGTTCAAGGGGTGAGGATAGGTACTACAACCTGTTTTTAAATAGGGGAGAGGGAGTTTTGTTTAGATAAATGCTGGGGAACATTCCACTTGGAGTATACACCCTCAATATGCAAATTCCTGCCCCTCTTCCCCCCCCCCCCATAACCTCCTTTATTTTGTTGGGGAGAGAGTACCAGGGATTGAACTCAGGGGCACTTGACCACTGAGGCACACCCCCAGCCCTATTTTATATTTTATTTAGAGACAGGGTCTCACTGGGTTGTTTAGCACCTCACTTTTGCTGAGGCTGGCTTTGAACTCGCCATCCTCCTGCCTCAGCCCCTGGGATTACAGGCCTGTGCCACCGCACCCGGTTCCCATACCTCTTTTATGGGACTTTTGTGGTCTTTTCCCACAAGGCTGCTCATTTGCAGACCCTTTTTCCCCAGCAGAGGATGTGGAAGTGAAGGCCCCCCCGCTTCCTGAGGCCCATCTCATAGGGATTTAAGTGCTTGCTCTGTGACCCTTGACCTTTGTGTGTGTGTCTAATGGGTCCACAGTAAGAACCAGGCCATGTGAACACCCAGGTGGGTGAGGACCTGGGTGTGTGAGCACCTGAGTGTGCAAATACTTGTGTGTGAGTCCTGGGGTCCTGAGGTGCATGAGGATGTCGGTGCCTAAGGACCCCGGGACACAGGATCCAGGTCTGCTTATGTCTGTGGCCCCGCATCTCAGGGCCACCCACGGGTGTGGGCTCTGAGAAGAGTGGCTGGCGGGTCTGCTCCGTGATGTAGGGGCAGGCCCCGGGCCAAGGAGCGGAGCGTCGTCTGCCCTTCACCATAAACCATCAAACAGCACTTTGAACCAAGTTTATGGCCTTGGCTGGGTTCCAGCCTTCTGAGGTCTCAGGCAGTAAATGATTTCAAAGCTGTAGAGCCAGCTGGTTGGGGCCTGGCCACCCTAAGAGGTAAGTGAAGAGGACAGGACAGATCACTCTGTGGGCTCCTCCTCCTCTTCCTTGTGTGAGTGTGAAAGTTGAATGAAGATGAATATCCTGGGTGGCCTTGATGGGAGAGAAGCTCCACAGTGGCTGGGTGACTTGCAGGTGGGTGCTTGGAGAGACAGAGTAGGAAGGGAGAGGACAGGAAGAGGACCCTAATCCATGGAACACTCGGAGGAGGCCGGCTCTGTTTTTAGCCTGGGCTGGTGAGGCCACTCATTCTTCCCCTCCTACTCTTGGCTCTGTCCCTCAGCAGCTGGGCCCTGGGCCCGGGGGGGGGGGGGGGGGGGGGGGGGGGCGCTTTCCTGTCCTCTCCACCAGCTCCATCTGTCCACAGGAGTGCCCTGTGGTTCCCACGCCCAGCTGTCCCACCACGCTGCTAGTGGGTCTGAGGCAGTTTGGAGTAAGACCTGCTAACCGCAGAGTGGAGAGAAAGGAAAACGTTGAATACTAACAGAGCAGGGACGATGGTAAAGGACGGGGAGAAGCCCCGCATAAATCTGCATGGCTAATGACATCAGGAAAGGCATGGGACATCAGGTCGAGGACAATGGGAGCTGTGAACTTGAGGGCAGAAAGGGCTGCGCCACTTTGGAGTCAGAGGAACTGGGAAGGAGGGAAGGGGGTGCCAGGGCAGATGGATTGCCGCAGCCAGCCAGGAGACAATGAGGTCATTGTTGGCCAATCAGAGTGGAGCATGGAATTCCGACCGTGGAGAGGGAATATAAAAGACCCCTGGGGAATGGAGAGTGCCACATTCTTGTCCCCTGATGGGGAGGACTGCAGAGAGCAGGAAGGCTGGTTGGAGGCCTGTGCTTGCCCGTGTTGACATCTGTATTCCTCATTTCTCTTTGTTCTGTTTGCAGTGTGGGGGCTGAGCTTGGAAGGTCGTCCCCAAGGGCAGCCAGACAGCCCTCCCTGGGCAGTGGCCTCTCTCCCTACAGGCCCTGGGCTGCCCTGCATCCCCCCACAAAGGCAAGGTTCTTGGCGAAGCCCCTCTGGTCAGCAGGTGTCTTCTACCCTCACCCACCCCGGCTTGCATTTCACAAAATGCTGACTCACCGGCAGATGGGACTTCCAAGATCCATCATGATCCCATCCAGCTTCAACTCAAGCACTTCCGAAAACCAGGAACCCGCCACCTCACAAGGCAGCATTCTGATTTGGGGAAGCTCAAATTTGGGGCAAGTTTCTCTTTGATATTAAGGAAAAAAAGAAAAAAAAAACAACACTTCTCCATATCGTCCACTGATTTTACCATCAGAGAGTCGCACAGGATGATTTCGCTATCTTCCAGGTAAGATAGACTTGTAAACGTTTATAGGATTGTTCTAATTTCCCAGTGAGTCTTCTGTTTTCCAAATGGTTCCAGTTCCTTCAGCCATATCTCTCATCACTTCTCTTTCCAGTTGCTGTCCTCGGACTATGCATCCGTTTTTCACTTCATTATTTTGGTTCTCGTTCATTCATTCATTCATTCATTCCGAAAGAAAATTGAAGGAGCTCGAAAAAGCATAATTGATAACAGCAGGGTAATCAAAGTAATTAGTGAAGGGCAAGAAATATTGACCCAAGGTAATTGGAGCGCATAAACACGTACCTAGAGAGTCCTAAACTTGGCCAGGTGTAGACACCAAATTTGCCTTTTGAATTTCCTGGCAGCCAAGGCAAAAAGGGAAATAAGAACTGTTATGCAATTCAGCCTCTCTAAGAGCAAACAGGAAACACATCTGTTCCTGGACCTGGGAATGAAAGAAAAAATTCCCCTGGGTTCTCCCAAAGAAGAATACATCCAACAATTTTCTTACAATAAATTCAATAACACAGTTACTTAGGCTGTTTTTTATAAAGTCATCTCTCATTATAGATTCAGGCTTTAACTCCAAAGTATAATTTCAATAAAAGCATATGCTCTAGTTTGTTAATGTGCCTCTTAAAATGTGGCAATAGAATATTTCAAATTCCAACTGACCAGAGACAATAATACAATGAGATATTTCAGCCTCTCTTGGAACACTCTATTTCTATGAGCACAGACTACAATTGCATTCGCTTCTTGGGCAGTGATATTGCTATTGACTCTTATTAGCAGTCTACCAAGACCATTCTTGCCACTGTGACAGGAACTGAATTTAAGCCAACTTGTCTTCATCTTTTACTTGTGCAATTGATTTTTTTGAACTTAAGTGCAGGAGTGAATTGTTTATCACTACAAAGTTCCATCCTGTTGGTCACTCCCATTTATTCTATCCTGTTGATTGTCTTTGTGGATTACATCAACCTGCATACCATATTTCATCAAAGAGAAGACGCCTTCAAATGCAAGTTGCACCATTTTTTGAAAATTACCATAAAGAAGAAAATAATAGAGCCAATTAAATGATTTTAACCTATGACATGCAACTGGTTTTATAATGCATCTTTTTATAGGCACTACAACGTGTGTCTTAGAATTAATGAAATATGATGTTAGTAAATGCTCATGTTCTGTTATTTCCAATTTAATACTCATATCCTTCCTAACACCATTTTTGAGGTTTTCACTTAAGAATGGCGATTGATAAAGACACTGATATAGAACTGGACAGGGCTGCAGAAAGACCGGTGGACTTCCATGGAAAGACGCCCCTCTGTTTTTTTATTCATTTGTCTGTACAATCACTCACCAAAATAAACATTAATTTATTCAGTAAATGCACGGAAACCAGAGGCCTCAGTTTACAGAAATGAATAAGACTCAATCCCTTCAATCCCAAACTCAAGTTCACACGTGCATCCATTCATCCATACTCCCTGGGCCTAAGCATTGGGGTCTCCAGGGATCCGCTGGTTGGATTATCATCTGCAGCAGAACTTGAGGCTCAGTGAGAAAGGGTGAGAGGGGGAGGCTGGAACAGAGCCTAGAAGAGGTCAGGACCTGGCACAGGGTGGGGAAATGGTTTGGCCGCAGAGGAGGCAGAGACAGGTGAGTAAGTAGGGAGGTCACCATGCGTGAAGGGTGGGGCGAGGTCAGGGGTCACCAGGAAGAGACTCAGAGTTTCCATCAGATAGAACTGACAGCTAGACCAGGGATGCCACAGGTGTTGATTGAGCCTCAGAGACAGGCAGGAAAGGCAGGGGCATCCAGAGATCTGAACGTGCCCAGGCAACAGAGGAAATCCAATCCCAGAAGGTGACGGCAAAAGAGGACACTGAGGACCCCAGCCCACGGTTTGCTTCTGAGGAGGTGGGGGAGCCCGGAGGCATGAGCAGCCTAGTCTAAGGACTGGGTTCGCCACTGCAGACTGGTCTTCTCTTCGTCCGTCTTCTGGTGTTGTGACTCTATACCTGAGACTGGGACATCTGTAATAAACAGAAACTTATTTGGCTCATGGTTCTGAAGGTTGGGAAGTCCAAGGTGGAGGGCTGTATCTGACGAGGGCCTCCTTGCTGCATCGTAACATGGCAGAAGGCATCCCGGGCGAGAGAGGGGTTGAACTGAGGGAGGAAGGGAGGCGTGCTGGGGAGTGATAGTGGCCAAATTATATTGCTATCTTTAGGGATGTGTAATGAATGCCATCATTATGTACAACTGTAATGCACTAATAAAAAATGTGGGAAAAAAAGAAGGGTTGAATTCACTTTCATAACAACCCACTCGTGATGCTGGCTTTGACGACAGTCATCCACCTATGCCACACGGTTGCACGGGGGATTGAGTTTCTAACACCTGAATTTTGGGGACTGCACTCAAACCCCAGCAGGTCCTATTTCCTGAGCTTCCACTCACTCAATGGAGAGGACAGGTGCTGGAGGAATTCCTCTCCAAAGACGGCGAGAGCTCAGGCCTGACCTCAGGGTAGAGCCGGTTGGACCGCGGGGCTGCTGATGTGTGGCCAGGAAGACCCGCAGAGAAGATGGGAGCCAGTGCCAGCCAGTGACGGAGACCCCTCCCACATACCAACCAGAGCACCGAGGTCTCCGGCACATGGAACTCTCAGGACAGAATGGACAGATGGGTGACAACTGCGACACACAGCTGTGAGGGCCCGGGGAGGAGTGGCGAGGGAATGAGGCCCTGGGTTCTCCTTCTTTATTTAAGGCATCCCTTATTTCATCCGTCCTTTAAGATCACCCACGAACACTGATTTTTCAAAGGATCTACTGTGCACGAGGAGTGGGATGCCGTAGCTGATGGAAGCTTAGCAACATTCTCTGATTTTTTCAGCTGTTAAGATTGCCGTGGTCTGAAAGTTTGGGTCACTCTAAGACCTGTGGGCTGAAGTCTGATCCCCACGTGGTGGTATTAGGAGGTGAGGCCTTCGGAGATGATAAGGTCCTGAGAGCTCCGCCCTCATGGATGGGATTAGAAAAGAAGCCCGGGGAGCTTATTTGCCCCTTCCTTCATGTGGTGACACAGCTAGAAGACACCATCTCTCAGGAAGGGGAACTTCACCAGAGACCAGATCTGCCAGCACCTTGTTTGGCCTTCTCAGGCTCTAGAACTATAAGCAATCATTCCTGTTTTATAAGCTACATGGTCATAGTTTTATTATAGCAGCCTGTTTTAGCTCATTCGAGCTGCTATCACAAAATACCTCAGACTGGTTCATTCACAAACAGCAGAATTCATTGCTCACCGTTCTGAAAGCTGGAAAATCCAAGACCAAGGTGCCAGAAGGTCTGGCGAGGGCTTGCTGTCTGCTTCAAAGATGGTTCCTTCTAGCTCTGTCCTCAGATGGAAGAAGAGAAAATGGAGTGAATAAGCTTCCTTGGGCCTCCTTCATAAGGGCACTAATCCCATTTGTGACCCACCCCCAGGACCATCACCTCCTAAAGACCCCACTTAAAAACACCACCTTGGTGATTAGGTCTCCACGTATGAATTTGGAGGTGAGGGACACAGCCTGAGTGGACTAGGGCAAGGATTAGTATTTACATGGCTGCAAGGTAGTGGGCAGTTCAGCCTGGCCTGCTGCTCTCCTCTGCTCCTTCGTGGTCTTCTCCAGGTCTATGCTTAGAGGACTTCATCATGGTTACTTGTGAACCAGGCAAAAAGAGAGAGGAAGTCAAGGATCACATGTATGAGTGCTTATCATGAGTCATGGCTTATCGTATACCAGATGCAGGCCAGAAACAGTGGGGTTAAAAAGATAGGCAAGACAGGGTCACTGTCTACAGTGTCTTTCAATTAGATAGACCCCTTCCCTTGTTTAAAAACATTTAGCCACCCTTAATGAGACTAAAAAGTTAGCCTTCTTTAGTAAGGGTTAAGAAAGGAATCCATCACAGTAACATAGAATGATCTTTGCAAACCCAGTGCAAAACGGTGATTTACTTCTGCTCATCTCAGGGTGAAACAGAAACCATCACTAAATCCGCACCAATTGCAACTCAGTTCTGAATGGTGAAAGAGCTCAGTGTGTGCACTGAGATGCCTGCATTCTCCCCACTCACTCAGATATTCTGCAGTTGCACCTGAGATCTGGTAGTGCCCTCTCAGGAGGAAGTCTCTTCTGAACATTCCTCAGGTTTTGGGGTTTTCACTTCCAAGAGGAAAAAAAAAAAAAAAGATATAAGACTTAATGAAGTTGTGAATGTAAATGCACATCTTGAGAGGGTAGGGATTCCCATAATCACATTAGGCCCTTCTATTATCAGAGAAGCCTGAAACTTATGAAGCTTTTTTCTCTGCTGTGCCAAAACTCAGACTGAAACGTGGAAACAGGTCTTGATCACATATGGAGGATTTTGTATTTTTCTGTGAGGGCAAACATAGGCCTCAGCCCTGGGAATGCTTCACAAGGGCCTCACAAATCATGACTCCATCAGTGGAGAAGAGCAACATCAGCCGCAAGAACGTATGGCACCTCCTGGGGCCAGGCTCTGTGCCAGCTGCTGGACATTCAGCAGTAAGGGACAGCATTGTCCTGAGGCTCCACATGCTGCCTTCCACCCCCACTGCCACCCTGCAGGACAGGTATGATTAACATCCCTGTGTGGCAGGAAGCTGAATAACTTGCCCAGATCCAGGTTTGAGCTGGTACAGACAGCCAGGCTGCAAACAGGCTCCAGACCTTTACCTACAAGCATTGATTTTAAAGGTGTTTTTTTTTTTTTTTTTAAATATCTTTTTTAGTTGTAGATGGACACCATACCTTTATTTTATTTATTTATCTTTATGTGGTACTGAAGATCGAACCCAGTGCCTCACACATGCCAGGCGAGTGCACTGCCACTGAGCCTCAACTCCAGCCTAACTTTAGAGGGTTTTAAATGACGTCTCTCTTTGTCAAATTTTCCCAGTCCAACGTAAAGTTTCCGTTGTGAGGTCAATGAGGTGGGAAGACAGCCTGATACATGTTGAAAGCCTAAGCTCACAGTTTGATTTTGTAGCCCATCTAAAAATCAGCAAGGAGACGGTTTTCCTAATTGACTCTGCTAACGAGTATTAATGAGGGAGTTGGGAAAAAGAAGGGTACTCAGAGTTCCAGGAGTTAGGAAGGTGGAATGTCAACGGAGACCCCTGGAGAACAGGGAAAAGTATACCAGTCCTGTGAAAAATGTTCTTGGCTTCTCTTGTTTTTCCTTTCTGATTTATACACTCTCTTCATGCCAGGCCTGCTACATGGAAGATGCTAGAACAAAACTAAGACAGAGACGAAGCCTGCCAAGCTCATTCGTTTCTTGTTCCTTGCCCCAAAGTAACAACATTTGGAAATCATACTCCCTTGACAAACAGCAAGATAATTCCAAAAAGCAAGACATGATGCACAAACTATTAGTTGCTTTATGTAATAGGACAGATTGCTTCACAAGGACTGGGCTTAGACACTGTCAGGAGCAGTACTCTTATTCAATTTCATCACGTTCTCCAACACATTCATGGGCACTTGGGCCTCCCCATGTCTGTCTTTGCATTTGGTAATTTATTCAGGTGTGGGGTTCATTAAGGGAGATGGAAGAGACAAACATCAGGACCTCGACTCCTCCCTCCACCCTACTTCATCCAAGTTCAAGAATATAAACGTGTCTTGATGGACTTGGGTGACTCGGATGGAGGCCAAAGTGATGGCTCCTGAGAGTTAACTTCCGGCAGGAGAGTCTGGGCGAAGATGCAGCCCACTGTGGTCAACAAGGTCTTGGAAAAATGAGTACAGCATGTTTAAACTGAAAAGAAAAAAAAAAAAAAGGAGTTCGCAATGACAGAATATTGGATCTGAGGATTTGTTGTCTTTGGGCAAATTGCCTACCCCTGTCTGAAGCTCTTCTAGAAAGTGGGAATCATACTAATAATGTGCAGAACACCTTAGTTTTGTGAAGAATAAATATGAAATCATTCACATAAGTCCTGAGTGCTCTATCCAGCACATGGAACATGCACAGTGCGTGTTATATACAAAACCACCAAGCACAGCTGTGTCACTGAAGAGCTGAGTCATTGGGACTTTGGTGGTTTCATTGTGTGATAATCCTAATTGCCTGGAACACTGATGTCTTCATTATATCTCGAGGATTCATCTCCACCTGGGAGGGCTGGCCAATTCTTACACCAGAGGCAGTGGGATCAAGAGAGCCCTAGAAGTGTCAGGGAGAGGTGCTCAGCTGAGGTCCAACTCATCTTCCACATCAGTGACCACCAGCAAGGGCACACTGTCAGCATGACATGCACAGGCCATCAGCAGGTGGGGCTATAAGAAAGGTGTAGAGAGAGGTAGCCACAGTGTGCACCCCTCTGGTTTGGGTGATGCAAGTTCCTGCTCTCCCAGCAGGGAGCAGCAAGTGACAACTGTGACAACAGGGGACTATAGTTCCTTGGGGAGAGCAACCCTGGGAAATAGTTCATTTCTTATTAATTTGGTATATAGTGATTCAGAGCAATGATTTCACTATTAAAGTACACGTGACTTTATTTTCCAGTCCCATACGTAAGACCAGAGCACTTGAGTTATAATAAACAGGACATCAATAAATGTTAGCAAGAAACTTAGTTAAATCACAGCAGAGTAAAGGCAAATTGCAAAATAAAGGTATTAAAAAGTTTCAACCTCACCAGTACAAAGAAATGTACATTTAAATAAGGTAGCTTTTTTTTCTTTTTTCTTTTTTTTTTTTTGTAAATCTGCCAACCTATCAAAAAGTTTTTTTTTTTTTTTTTAATTATAACTTCTGACTAATATTGAAGAACTTTTATGCTTTGGACTCTACTCATATACCGTCTCACTTAGTCCTGATAATTTAATAGCTCTACATACCAATTCCATTTTATAAATGAAAGAAAATTTTCAAGAGATTGAGTGATGTAATGATGCCAATTTGAATATACATGTTGATCTCCTCTCTTTCCCGGGAAACTACTAAAGTGATAAATAATTCTTTGTTGTGTGTGGGACCGGCCTGCGCTAAACAGCATCTCTGATTGCTACCTACCAGATACCAGTTGCAACCTCCTCTCTCAGTTGTGGCCATCAAAGACTATCTGCAGATTTGGCCAAATGTTTCCTGGGGGACAAATTCACCCTAACTGAGAACTAGTGGAATATGGGCTATCCAAGGGTGAGGAACCTCAGCATAGTTATTGCATGGCATGTTGGAGGGAGCAGGTCACTAAAAGCCACTGCAAACTGTGCCCATAGAGCAATCAGGGAGGGGATGCAGATTGAACAAGAGCTGATGGTCCTTTGCAGCACTTGTGGGCTCAGAAACTCCAGGCACCAAGGAGCGGAGCAGAGGAGAGTCAGGGAACTGAAATTTAGAGGATGAATTAGAATTTTGCTTAGAGAAGAGTTTGATTCCTGGTCCATCTTGAAGCAGAAATATAAAGAATTTTGGCAGGGAGGTCATCAGGAAAATGGGAGACTTGATACGATACCTGATAGAAGGCTGCATTTTAAAAAACTTTTGAAATGATGGAATAAATATATTATTGTATAAAAATCCATAAAACAATAGCTAAAATAGTTAAAAGAGAAAAGAGTTTCTCCTGAGCTGTGGACAGGAGGACAGAGATCAGTAGGCAGGGGACTGGTATTTTTTTATTGTGTATTTTGATAATATTTATTCAGAAAATTATATGCATGGTTTTTTGTGTTTTAAAAAAAGACTTATACAAAGAATTTGAAACTATAGTGTAAAAAGCATGCTGATTCCTTGCTGGAGAAAAATTATGGGGGTATATTTCAGAGGTAGAGCATGTGCTTAGCATGTCCAAGGTCCTGGGTTTAACCTCCAGCATGTGAGCATGCACACACACACACACACACACACACACACACACAATGTATTAAGACACCTTCTGAGTCAGGTGCAGTGGTGCATGTAATCCCAGCAACTTGGTAGGCTAAGACAGGAAGATCCCAAGTTCAAGGTCAGCCTCAGAAACTTAGTGAGACTCTCTCTGTAAAAAGGTATAGAGTGGGGATATAATGTAGGTCAGTTTTAGAGCACCACTGGGTCCAGTCTCCAGTGCCACCCCCAACCCCCCAAAAGAATACTTTCTAAATGGTGTGACAATATCTACCACAAGTCTTAAAACATTTATGGCTTTTAGGACTGCATCCATAGGAAAAGAACTACACATGCAGTCCAAAATTTACATATATATTTTTTAAAAACTGCATATGATGTTATTTGTAACAGCAAAAAGCTTGAAACAAATACCCGACCATCAGGGAATGGCCACATGAATGTAAAACCGGTAAATGTGTCAAAGTGTTCATGCTAACAAGGTGTGAAATGGAAAAGAAAAAAAATAAAAAAAACAGACACACAACTAGCTAAAGACTGTATCCCAACCATATATCCTACAAAAGTGCAGAAAAAAAGACAAGAAAGAAATACAGTCACATATTTACCGTCTCTCTGACATGAAGGTGAATGTTATGTTAGTATTCTTTCCTAAGCAGAAAGAACATTAATGTTATTACTATAAAAGATAAGAAAATTCTTGAATACAAAATGCCTCCCTCCAGGACAAAACCAACCGTTGGCTCCTGTAGCCTGGGGGAGGAGGGTGGAGCTGCTGCTACCTGCCCTGGCCTTCCTGGAACTGAAGAGGTGGATTTCCCACTTTACAGTCAACCAGAGATTAGGGATGGAACAAAAGATAATGGAGGGTTTCACTTTGCATAAGTGGTTTAGCTCTGGGAAGCCTTGGAGTAGCTTTCAGTTTTATCCCCAGTCTAGTAGAGCAGTGACATTTGTTGTCACTTTCACATGTCTGAGCCCCTGGAGCTGGTCCAGAGGAATCCATGGATTCTTAGACCCTTTTTTTTCAACTTCAGGTAGTGAACAACAAATGAAGAATTCAGAGATGTCTAGACCAACCAGCAAGGCCTAACCAGGTATAGGTTAAAAAAAACAAACAAATAAGACATTACAGATTTGAGGATCATATTTTAAAAATATATATTTTTTCCCTAATAAAATGTAGATTTTTCACCAAAATATCAAATGAAAGTATCCCCTCGCACACATTATAATACAAAATAGAACAGAGAACTCTCAAACTTCAAAGTTGTTAATCATCTGAGAAATGTAAAAGCAGACTGCTTAGCCAACCTGCAGTGAGTCTGGTACATTAACATCTGGGTGGGCTCAAGATTTGCATTTTCAACAAATACCAAAAGTTGATTTTTGTGTTTCTGGGACCAAGCTTTGGCAAACAGTTTGTGTTAGTCACCTTTTTTGCTATTGTGACAAAATGCAGTAATAATCCATTTAAAAAGAATAAAGATTTATTTGGGCTCACAGTTCAGAGGTTCCAGTCCACAGTCACTTGGCTGTATGGCTGTGAGCCTGTGGTGGCACAGTATACCATGGCAGGAATGTGTAGAAGAAGAAGCCAACTCACCTCGTGGTGAGTGGTGAGCAAAAAGAGAGAGGAAAAGACTAAGGTCCCCATATCTCCTTCAAGGGCACCCCCCAATGACCTAACTTATTCCCACTAGGCCCCACTTTCCAAAGGGTCAACCACCTACCAACAGTGCAATGACTGAGGACCAAGCCTTTACTACTTATCCAAACCACAGCACCATTCAAGTGTAAGGTTTGAAGAAGTGCACACTCATGGAGGTAAATTAAAAACCTCCAAAGCAAAAACCAGTTATTAATCACGGCTCAATCTGACAAGTTTCCTTTAATTTATATTTGAATTTTCAGTAAATAATTGGTGAGTGAAAAATGGGGAATTAAAGTAATAACTAACTTTTTTTTATCTGAAACTATAACAAAATGATAGTCAATGAAAATTTTTTTAAAGTTATAAATTCAAAAGAACAAGAAATGTCAAGAAATGTCAAGAAAACAGAGAAATGTCAACAAAGCCTTGGAGGTTAGTTATAAAGAGGACTAAGTGGGTAATGACGGCAACTTAGAGGAACTTTCAGTGCAATGAAGGAGGCCATGAGGAGCAGTCAGTTTGCTCAACTGAGCCCCAGAGGCTCAGAGATCAGAGCTTCCAGAAATTTAAGGATGATGAGGGGTGGGAATGAAAAGAGGAACATTGATTCACAGTCTTTATAAATAGCAATCAGACCTCAGACTCCTTCCTCTACTTCACCAAGAGACTGGGAGTTCAGGCTCAAGAAACTGAATAAAATAAAATAAAATAAACAGTTCCAAGCTCAGAGCTCCCAGATCAGGGAAATGTAGTTCTGTCATCAATTTATTACCTCTCAGATCCAAACCCACCCTTCTTTGCTGTGGTTTGTGATGCTGGTACTGAGCCTTGTGAACATTCCCCCCTTTGCCAGATGGTTCAATGTCAGGCCTCACAAAGCCTTGATCTTTTGATAAAAGTGTAAGGATTTGAAAATGGCTGTTTAAAGGTGAGGTCCACAGTTTCTTTCCTTTCCCAACTCCCAGAACACGAACATCCAGGATTAATCTCCCAGAGAGTACAATTTCTCCACAGAGAAAGTGACCCAAGAGAAAAGACCTACTGACTGACACCATGAGTTTCCCCAACAAAATGGTCCCTACCCCCCATTACGCTGCAGTGGACCCAAGAACTGCAAGTTCCACCCACAGACACAACTAGCTCTTTTGTTCCTTGCTTTTAAATATGAGTAGATAACTACGTTGCTGGGCACAGTGGCATACGCCTGTGGTCCCAGTACTTGGGAGGGTGAGTCTGGAGCATCATTTGAGCCCAGGAGTTTAAGGACAGCCTGGGAAAGAAAGAAAGAAGGAAGGAAGGAAGGAAGGAAGGAAGGAAGGAGGAAGAGAGGGAGGGAGGAAGAAAGAAAGGGCGGACAAAGAATCCGCCCTTGACACTTGAGAAAAATTTTCACCATGAAAGACACTTTAAGTAAAAAAACACAAAAATTAGTAACAAAACAGTAGAGAGAGAGAGAAAAAAAAAGAAATTTCCTAGACTTAACATCATCTGAGGTAAGAGAAGATGTTGCATTTATAAGACAGAAACAGAAAACTACAAAATGAGCATTCAGAAACTGAAAAAGCTAATGGAAACTTTAAAAAATTAAATTATAATAAAAATAAAACTCAACAGAAGATTAGAAGACAAAGTTGAAATAATCGATTAACCAAAAAGATAACAATATGGAAGAAAACAGAAAAAAAAATACGAAAGTTAGAGGATCCATCCAAGAAGTATAACATTATATGAATGGGCATCTCCGAAAGAAACAAGAGAAAGTGGAATAATAATTTTTTTTTAAAAGAAAATAATACAAGAAAACCTGGGCTTAAAGGATATGAGTCTTCCCAATTGAAAGGGATTTCTAGGTTCTCAAAACAATGACACCAAGATACATTGTGAAATTTTTAGACAGTTGGATCAAAGAGAAGTTTCTATTAGGAAGTTCATAAACTTTTAATGAACTAGAATACAACGGAGGAAGGCCTTCACAATTCTGAGGAATTTCAAGTTTGCCAACTTGAAATTCTATACCCAGCCACACTATCAATCAAATAGTGTAAACACGCATCCAGACATGCAGGACTCAAACATGCCATGTCCTTACGCCATTTCTAGGAGGCCACTAGAGGATGTGCTTCATCAAATGAAGAAATGGGAAAAGGAGAGATGTGAAACTGGGAATCCAATACAGGAGAGGAGCAAAGAGAATTCCCAGGATGACATTCATAACAGAGGAGAAGGCAGAGACACCTAAAGGGGTGTCTAAGAAGAAAAAGACAAAGACAGAAAAGAAATGAAAATGACATATTACCTCTTCCATTTGCCTTGCTGAGAGGGGTTTTAAGACTGATGGATTGGGGGAAGAGCTAATGATATAGAAAATCAAAATATAAAACCATTATCTCCAGGGCATTTTTTTAAAAAGTGATTAAAGAAAGGAAATTAACTAGAGTACATAGTGCAGAAAAGAGCTGTGAATAACAGGTAGTCATAAGACTGTAAACACTAAATTTTTCAACCAAAAGTAACACCAAACACCATATTATGAGGAGCTAGGGTTGTGGCTCAGCAGTAGAGCACTCACCTAGCATGTGCAAGGCGCTGGGTTTGATCCTCAGCACCACATAAAAATAAATTAATAAAATAAAGGTATTATGTCCAACAACTAAAAAAAAAACATATTAGGAGGGTTGAGGCAGCAAAGGTTGTATGGGTATGTTGGAGGGGACAGTTATAAAATGGTTCTATCTTCATTTTTTATAGTAGAAACACAATAAATAATACTTAAGATTGAAAAATCAGAAAACATTAAGTATAAGCACATATATCTATATATCTATATCTCATATGGGCTTAAATATCAGAAGAATATCTAAAAGATGAAAATGGGCTGGGCGTAGTGGCGCATGCCCGTAATCCAGTCGCGCAGGAGGATTGTGAGTTTAAAGCTGCCTCAGCAAAAGCGAAGTGCTAAGCAACTCACTGAGACCCTGTCTCTAAATAAAATATAAAATAGGGCTGGGGATGTGGCTCAATGGTCGAGTGCCGCTGAATTCAATCTCCAGCACCTACCCCCTGCAAAAAAGTTGAAAATGGATCCTTCTGTGTTTTGCTTGAATTCAGGACCCCCAAAAGACCACCAGAGACCAAGATAGATGTAAGCAGCAAAGAGGTGTTTATTGCGAGCTAGCTCAGTCCTCCACACACACACAGCAACTGGTGACGCTGAGAGGCCCCGAGCCCAGGGTTTGCAGCAGTTTTATACACTCTTTGGGGAAGGCAGGGACTTCACATACATCATAACATCTCTTAGCAAACCATCACACACCGCGGGAAAATCAAAACAACTCTAAAACATGATTAGCACATTCACTGGCAGGAACAAGTTGGGTAGGGGTGATCGGTTAGTACAAGAGGGTGATTCCTTTGAACTGATTGGTTTAAGCCAAGAGGGGTGTACGTGCTGAACTACATGGTTTCCCAACATGTTATCAACCACCATAAACTACTGGGAGGGTCATCTGGCATCCCAGGTATTTCCCTGTCTCATGCTGATTGGTGGCTGCTAGGGGGTTGCTATGGATCCCCACCTAGCCTGACTGAGTCAGGGACACCTGGCACAGCAGATCTCTCCTGTTATTTGTAGATAAACAACTTAGCAGGGTGGGAATGTGCCTAGAGTACTCTGTGGGTCTTTCCAAGGACAAAGGTCATGTCCCTTCCTTGGACAGGCTTTGCTCTGAGGTAGAGGCTGGTTTTTCAACTGGAGAGTAAAACTAAAGGTTCAGGGAAGAGGTGAGAGACTATCCTTTTTTAACATAAGCCTTTTAGTACTTTGAATACTTGAATTTTCGTACTCCGTGCAAGTATTAGGAGAATCAGCAATTAAATATCTAAAGAATGAAATGTCAATGACTTGATATTCATCACCATTCCATTTGCTTTGTTTGTTTGAGGGCGTGGAATGTTGCTTTATCACTGGGCAACACCCCTAGCCCTTCTTACTTTGAGAGAGGATCTCACTAACTTTTGCTCAGGTTGACCTTGAACTTGTTATCCTCCTGCCTTAGCCTCCAGAGCCACTGGGATTATAGCTTCTCTGCTACAATTGCTATTCCTTTGTGCCCAGCTACATTCTTGAGGCCTGGTGTTCAGGGGACCCCAAGACCATCCCAGGTTTGGTGATTCCCTGTGAAGATTCACAGAACTCAGCATCTACTTATAGTCAGGGCTACAGTTCATTACAGCAAATGGCTGAGAAGAAAAAGGAACATGGAGCAAAGTTCAGAGGAAATCAACCTTCCAGGAGTCACAGCAGATGCAACTAATTCCTCTAGCAAGGACTCTTAAATGACACATGTGAAATATTGTCTGCCAGGGAAGCCCACTAGAGACTCAGTGTTCAAGCTACATGACCAGGGGCCTGGTCATGTGCACACCCTGTGTTGAACACATAGCCACATTCCAGGTTCACAGAGGAAAGCAGGTGACCACATTGTTTCCACAAGCAGATTAGGCATCAGGAGCCTCTCTTATCATTTAGGGAAAATTTTATATCAGTTAAGGGAGCTGTTTATTTTTAAGTTCCCAGATGCCAGCCAATAGCAAACCTTATAAATTAGGTCATTCCTAGAATAGCAGTCTCAAACCTGTAAGGTAATTCTTTTGTGTGACAGCCTTAAAAGTCTTTACATACATTCTCACCCAATATCATAAAATTATAGTGAGCTGGAAAGACACCCGCCTGGACTCTCAGTCAATCATGAGATCCAAGTTCCAGTTTCTCAGGGGGAATTTAAATAATCATGTGATTTGGGGCAAGACATAACTGAGCCACAAAAATGGTTGATGGAAGCCAGGTGAGTGGCACTTGTCTATAATCTCAGTGACTCAGGAGGCTGAGGCAGAAGGATTGCAGGTTGGAGGCCAGCCTTAGCAGTTCAGCAGGATCCTGTCTCAACATACAAATTAAGAAAGGACTGGGGATATAACTCAGGGGTAGAGCACCCTTGGGTTCAATCCTCAGTACCAAATAGACAAAAATTAAAAGTCTATTGAATATGATACATGGCACAGGTGCTCAAGAAAGGTTGACTTTCATGTTTTTGTGATTTTTTTTTTTGCCTCCTGAGTGTTCTTGCTTTCAGATTTGAGTCTTCTCACTTCATTTCTTCTGTACTATTCGTGCAATAAAATAAACGATGTCCTACTGCAAGCAGTTTTCAACGCTTCCTTCATATGCTTCATGTACGTAGAACGTACGTAGACATCTGTGCTGGTCTTCCTGTGTGCTTACTAATAGGAGGCCATGCAGCTTCCTCCTGGCTCTGGGTAAACCCTCTGACTCGTCCCTCTCCACGGGGAACTCCACCAGTGTAACCAGCTGTGGGTGGGTTCCCCTGAATGTGACTTCCAGCAGCTTGTCTCCAGAGTTTCTGGTTTGCTTTCCTTTGGTTGACTCCCTCCAGGGCTGAAGGATGAAGAATGATTCCCCAGGGTCCCCTGTCCTCACTATGACTCTGTCGCAGTCTTCAGAGAATGATTCTGTACACCCCCCCCCAAAAAAAAAATCCATGTTAGCTTTGCCCACCAAGAGGGGATATTTGTCCTGAATCCCAAGATACCCTGGCTCTGACCATCTGCTCTGAAGTAACTGCATACACATCCTTGGCCCTGTGGCCTATAGCTCTCGTCCAGCTAACCTTAGAAGGCTGTTTTCCACATTATAAGACTGTTCTGCAGATACCATGAGATAACAAATATGAAAGTGTCCTAGAAAGTGTAAATGTCATATGGGGGTGCAGCTCAGTGGCAGGGCACTTGCCTAGTATCCACAAGCACCTCAAAAAAGAAAAATAAAGGGGCTGGAGTTGTAACTCAGTAGTAGCGCAGTTGCCTGGCATGTGTAAGGCACTGGGTTTGATCCTCAGCACCACCTACAAATAAATAAAGATATTGTGTGTCCATCTCCAACTAAAAAAAAAAATATTAGAAAAAAAGAAAAAGAAAATGTAGATGTTATTTTACCATGTAGCTTTACAACTCTGCAGCTCTAGTAAGGGACAACTATTCATACACAGGGAAAGTGAGTACCTGAAGATGGTATAGTTATAGTGTTGGAACCTCAGGCTTCATAGTAACCTTTATTCCATGGGTTTTAAGACATTTTTGTTAGCAATAAGTAACATTTTATCAAGTTTAAAAATCTCCATCGGGTTCCTTGATATTACTGGTTTATGTTTTTCATTTCAAATGTATGCCATTTATTTACTTTGAAATTTATCAGTCAAAGCGGGGTTGTTGAGATGAGCATAATAACTTTAAATCAGAGATTATGGATAGCAGTTTGAATTTCTTAATTGCCAGTTGATTTCTGTGTTTGACTTTGAAGGTATAACATTGAGAAAATATTAACTACAAGGAACAGAACTTTCGAAACACAAGTGTTTAAAAAGTAGCCTCCTACCCTTGTTCTAATAATTCTCTTTTATTAATTGTTTTACGAGCTCAAAAAGGGAATAATATCTTCTGGCTGCTTCAAAGTTGAATAATTAAGAAAGCTTAATAATTGCTGTCATTCTTTAATTGGTTAATATTCTATGTAAAGAGCAAGAATAAGTGATTGCTCAAATAATATGCTTTTGCTATTTGGAAGATAATATACTTCAATTGTATGGTAATTTTTGACAGTAGGATATTTTAATACATAACATTTTTTTATTGAAAAAAAAAAGGAAAAAAAAAGAAGTTTTATTGCTTTGCTAGCAACGGAGAAACACAAGTGACTCCTGTTGCAGAGACTGTGATTCTCTCCATCAGGAGTTAATCCATAACCTTTTACACAGTTTCATAAACTTTGTTCAGAGGTGCACTTTCAAAACAGTAAATCTAACTTTTGTTTTTTATGTCGATTCCATGCTTGTTTCGATTTCGTCTGTCACACCATCTGCAAAGTTGTTAGTTCAGTACATCGAATCGTACTGTACATTGCCACAATTATATTTAAGTTATTAAAAATACCAATACGTTATGCAGAATGGCACAACCACAGAATAATGATATCTAGTGAATGGGATCCCTTTACCAAGCTTTCTTCAAAGTGATGTCTTGCCTCGTTTGTGCAAACATCCAGTCTCAAACTCCACTATTAAAAAACAAAGTTTGGAATGCACAGTCAGCCCACAGCCTTACAAACCGCTCTGCAAAGTGCTCCTTGGAAAGAATATGTCTTCATCAGGTCAAGCCATTTATGTGACATGGCCGGACACTGACTGCTTGGAGAGATTCTGGCCTTTTCTTAGGAGCTCCTTCCCGTCCCCACGGCACACGGTGACTCACTGAGCAAGTTGCAGCAGCAGCATCTGCCTGTGCTGGGACTTGTGCCGTCTCTCCTGTCACCTTTGTGCCCTCAGTGCAGATGGTGCTGCTGTTTGGCCAGCTAATGTGATGGGGTATTCAAATTGGTCTCAGCCACTAGACGTGACTTCTGTTATGTAATAACTCTTTCTTGTTCCTACCTGCGGGAACACATCACACCGGGATAGGCCAAAAGGCGAGGCCCGTGGCGTGACTCCATCTTGTCACCCTCTGTACTTAGAACCAGAAAGAAACTCTGACAATATTTAAATAGCACACCCCCAATGTCTTCGAGGGTTTCAGGATTATAATAATGGAGACATTGTCACTCTTGCAAACATCTAACAGGAAAGTGCTGAGTGGAGGAATTGCTTAGTATTCTCGGAAATCTTGGGGTCTACTTCCTCCAAGAGGTCAGAAACAGGATGCAGTGGACTTTCAATGAGTCATTAATTTGACATTCATTGGCCCTTTTGTGGATGGAATTTAGAAAAAAAAAATGGGTTTAGCTTCATGGCTGCCACCAGGGCTAATTCTGGGGGAGGGGATGGGGGTATCAAATGCAGGGCAGCTGCTTGGAAATCCTGGGTGGCCTAATCCTGTGCCCTCTATTTACCAGTGTGGAAAGGGGAAGGTGGTACGCAACAGTAAATCCAACAGGCCCTCAAGAGGTTTGAATTGACCCTCAGTCCTGGTGTCTGGAAATCCATCATTCTACATAGACGCGGCGACTGGAGCGGAATGAATAATTAGTATGGTTTAGAGAATTCGATTCAACAAGTATTTATTGAGGGCTCTGTGAACACACAGTGTTCAGGACCAGGTGCTGGAGGAGGGAGGAAATTAGGGTGGAAAAAAATATGCCACATCTATGAAACGGCTCTCATCCCCGCACGATTTCAGGCTCCGGAGAGACAAAACACGCTTAGGAAGTCATGGGAAAATACTAGAGACAGTGTCTGATATTTAAAAGCATTGGCTGAATATGAATCAGTGGTCTCAGCAAGGAAGATGGATCGGATGGGGGCCTGGGGAGGCAAGGAGACTGTCAAGAGATAAGAGACTGGTCCAGGGAGGGCTGGTGAGGGTCTGCATTAGGAATAAGCCAGGGAGTGGGGAGAGGACAGAACTGTCATCCTGGTGTCAGGGCCAAAGGGGGAGTGCCACACACATTCAATAAAACCCTTACCTTGGGCTGGGGTTGGGGCTCAGTGGCAGAGTGCTTGCCTCACACATGTGAGGCACTGGGTTCGATCCTCAGCACCACATAAAAATAAACAAACAATATAAAGATTTTTTTAAAAAAGAAACCCTTACCTGGACAGTGAAGATTTCTGCAGGTCCTCTTAAGAGTGTGTGTGTGTGTGTGTGTGTGTGTGTGTGAAATTTTAAGGTCCTCTTCAGCTCTAAAACAATCTATTTGTTCTATTTGTTCCAAGCCCATTTCAACTTCAATGACGGCACCAAAACTTTCTCTAAAAGGAAGATCAAGCATGGGACTTCTGATTAGGATATTGGCAGAAATGATGGGATTATTGTGGGGAATAAATTTAAGTATTTTGGAAATGGATTCTGAAGCTGAGTACAGATCCGTGTACAGAATAGGAATATGAGGGACAATGAGAAGAATGAGGGAGATTATATTTTAGTGATTAAATTGATCTTCTCAGCATAAATCTTATTTTTTAAAAAGTTTATGGAAACCACTACTTTTTTTTTTTTTTTCGCCAGGGGGTCTCCTGCCTTTCAGACACAGGGAAGATTATACTTCTACCTCCTTTGAAGTTAGGCAGAGCTGTGTGACTATCAATGCCATGAGAAAAAGTGCCGTGCACTTCTGGGAGGAAGCTTCCGGAAACAGGTACAGAATTCTCTAAGCTCTTCTCCTGCCTTGGTCACCAAGGAGGTTACACGCTCAGGTGGAGCCTCCACCAGGCTGGCTTCTGGAGCAGCTCACAGAGGATGGTCGCCCTAGAGAGTCCCTTGGGACCTCAGTGGATGTAGCATGAGTGAGAACAAACCTCCACTGTGCGAAGCCATGAGATTTGGGGGCTGCTGTTCCAATGGGCCTGTTGTTCTCTTTCTGATTGGGAACTGGCTACAGCGAGTGTGCATACCTCTCTTTTCCTCTGTGTTTAATTTTTTTTCAGGCAGATGCTGTGATGGATGGGAGATAAGAGCCCGGGGCTTCAATTGTCCAGCACTGTCTATGATGAGAGGTGAATTTGCTTAATTGGCAGCATTGGAAAGGCTGTTTTGAAGGCATGTTTATCCAACAGTTCTATCAGTAACAAATCCGGCATTTTTAGCTCCATCTACCTGAAGCCAATGTGTATTTTCAGTGTCATTTATTAACCTTCCGCTTAGACCCCAATTCTCTGAGTCCTTCGATTATCTTATCCTGAAATTCTAATTAATGGTGTGTTAGACCTCATTCTGTTTTCCATGTCTCTCAACTTCCATTTTACATTTGCCATAGTTCTGTCTCCCTCCGTTCTTCATTCTGGGTGATTTCTTTCAGCTCATTAATTCTCTCTCTAGTTGTGTGTAACTCCTCCTTTTGGATGATATCCTTTTTCTTGCTCCTGCTTTTTATTTCCTTTTCCCCTTTCTTTTTACACTTGGAACTATACCGTAATTCTAGTATTTGAGGCGCTAAATGAAGTCATTTGACAGTTGTCTTTACTGATCTTTGCTTGGGGTGGCTGTTTCCTTGTGTCCTTTACAATTCCATGATGTGACCTTGTGTTTGGCTGAATTTTATCTGGGGGACTCCTGAGGGACCTGGGCGGAGGATATGCCTGGTGGGTACAACCAGTGTTTGCTTCTACCTGTCACCATGTACACTACAAATCTGGAAGCACATCAGTAAATTTCTTAAGTCATACTTTCTTAGACTCTCCAGGTATGCAAAATCTAGCCCTAAATCCAAAATTTTAGGAGAGAGTTTTAACCTAGACAGTTTTAGACAAGGCTGAAAACAATGCCCTCAATGACTCCCTTTGCTTTGAGCAGTTCTTCTGTGGTAACCCTTTTACTGACTCTTTGGCTATGTCAACATTACACAGGGGTCTCTGTTGTGACTCTCACCTTGGTAAGGGCCTAAGGTTTTAACGACAGTTCTTATACCACCATTAACCTCCAAGTCTGGCTTCAGACACCGGCAAGTCTCTAAAGAGTATCTAGTTCAGAGTCAGCTCATTGCTACATTTTTCCAGTGTTAGTTTCTTTGTGGGAGGTATTTTCAGTACCTATTTGTGTCAAGATCAATTCTGTCTTTCAGAGAAGATCTGGTGTATTTTGTCCAACATTTCTAGATCTCAGGTTTCTTTGTTCATGACATTTCCAGAAACAGAAATCTCCTGTGTGAGCACACAGAATAATATTGATTAATATGGCACCATGTTCCATGGGACCATAATCATAGGTAGTGGATTTCTGCCATGCTGATGGTCATCTGCTGTATGGTTTGGATCTTTAATGTGCCCTGGAAAGCTCATGTGTTGGTGCAGAAATGTTCAGAGATAAGATTATGAGAGCTGTAACCTCATCAGTGGATTAATGCACTGGATTGATTCACCATTTGAATGGACTACTGGATTGTAACTGTAGGTGGTGGGGCATAGCTGAAGGAAGAAGGTCACTGGGGGTATGCCCTGAGAACTATATTTGGCTCCTCACTCATACTCTCTGCTTCCCAGCTACTACAAGTGGAGAAGCCTCTTTCTGCCATGCCCACCATAATGTCTTGTTTCACTTCAGACTCAGAGCAATAGAGTCCATTGATCATGAGCTAAACCTCTGAAATCATGAACCCCCCCAATAAACTTTTCTTGCTCTAAGACGTACTCATCAGGTATTTCGGTCACAGAGATGAAAAGCTAACACACCCATTTATTGGAACAGCTTTCCGTTTTGGGGAAGCTTTGCACATTGTGGACATGCACTTTGCAAGGTAGAAGCCAGAAGCAATTTCTCCAGATTCCTGTACAGATGTAGGGGCAGGGCATGTCTCATAGACTCTGCCACTGATGCTTCAATGTCAAGCTTAGATTTTGCAAGGAACAATGTGAAGAGCAGGAATACACAGGCCCATTCTTTGGTACAAAGAGCTGCTGAATTGTCTGCTGTACTGAGGAACGGTTGCAAAGATTCTGGAATGCAGTGCTCAGCACCATCCGTGGGCACCGCTGCGCTGCCCTGTACCCTCTTTCAGATACAGTCTTGTGACGAGTGATACTCGACTGTGTAGCTTCTGATCTTGACCTTCTGGCCTCCCCGGAGAGGGTGTGTGAGACCTAACATTCTATAATAAATTTTCTTTCTGCTTAAACTAGCTAAGCGGGTGATTGTGTTTTCAATTATGGACCCTGACGGATGCCCTGTGGATATAGCCATGTGCAGAGGTTTAATTATGAAGACTAATTCCACAAGCTCCACACAGAAATCAATATCATCACGTAGAGTCCCGCCTCATTGAATTCTGTGAGCTAATGAAGAGATTTACAAACTCTGATTATCCGAATAAATTCGATATTTAGAAAGGCAGAATAATTAAGAATTTTAAAAGATCCTGTTCTTATCAGCAATTTTGCTTCAATAGCATTTTAATACATGCAGAGTTCTATTGTCTCATTCAAACTTAAAGCTTTATATGGTGTGTGTGTGTGTGTGTATGTGTGTGTGTGTGAGTGTGTTTTAAGTTTGGTTTGATCTGTGGCTTAGTTAAAAATAAGAAAATGAATCTTTGGTTCCAGTTGGGATTTTATATAATTTCTTGCCAAGGTTATTATTACAAAGATACAAAGAGGTCAGCATTGTGGAGATAAATAATCACACTGATTTTCCACATGATATCCCACGGCACCACGGATAAATAAAGACTACACATCTCATCTCCATTCCATTTCACCTCTACTCCCTCTGCTTGGGATTTCCTCCCCATCTGTTGTCTCCAAAGTCCTAGATTAGAGCTGTCCTTTAGAGCTCTCTTTTAATGTCACTTCCTCCATCAAACCTTCCCTTCATCAAAGCAGAAGGAGTTAGCCTGTCCCTTCTCAGGACTCCCCAGCCCCTATTTAATATTCCTGTACATGTCTGTAACCAGGGCACCTGTCTCTCCTTGAGGAAGGTGGAAGAGTCGCTCAAGGGCGGTCTTTCGGGTGTGGGTCAGTCCGTTCCAGGCCTGGTTCACTTTGCCTCCCCGTCTCTGCCACGCAGAATGTGCTGGTGAAGGGAGGCAGAGGGTGGGGTGGGAGTGGGACAGTCACTGATGCACACCTCATCATCTTGTTGGCTCCAACACACAAGTGGAACGACAAAGGTGGGAAGGCTAGCTCTTTACGTCTCACCAACCGTCCAGACTTATAATCCAAACATGCCTGGTCACGAAGGCTAGTTTGCTTCTTCTCCCCATGTATTAGCCCTTCCATTCCTGGCCCAGGACTCACTGCTAGGCCCTGGAGTCCAGCCCCACAAAGCACCACCTTTGAGTGGCAGGGTCCATTCCTTACCCTTCTCCCTGTTCCCACCCATGCAGCTATTTTAACCCTTCTCCTCCATACCACCCACACTGGATTGGTGGCAGTGGGGAGTTTGGAAGACAAAGCAGAAGGAGAGGAGGAACATCTCACAGGTGGCTGACCGTCAAGTGGAATGTTTAAAGGTAACGTAAAATCTCTCAGGAGACAAACTCGAACCTCCCACTCAAATATCTGCTGTACCTTATCGTGCGCAAAGACAGTCCCTTTCTGAGATCAGTATGTCACAACAGCGATAACGAAAATTCTTCTAATACTCTAGCCTCGGTAGGCTTACTGTCTGGGAAGAGGAAGAGATGGCGAGGAAGAAGGAAAAAAAAAATCATTCTTCCATATATCACCCATCTGACTGGAAATTAAGCATTTTGAAGGGATGAATTGTTTCTTATTGTAGGCATTTCTCAGGCCTGTGTCAGCGTAGATCAACGGAGGTTTGTTTAGTACGGAGATGAATAATGAAGCTGGTCTAGCAAGAAGATTCATGTTCTGAGGGTGGATGGCACATCTGTGTCTTAGAATGACTGGGACACTCAAAACAAAATCAGGTCTGGTACCATGTAGCCGGTCACAAACATCATGCCCCTCGGCAGCACCCCTATTGGAATGCCCACAGCCTTTCTTTATATAGAAGGGCTGTCCCTGGGTGAGGAGTGAAATGAGCAAGTCTGGCCAAGACCCTTGTACTGCTCTTACTGGTTCCCCAACTCCCAGGAACCCCCTTCCCTCCTTCCCCACTAAGCACTTCCCTACTCTCTAATTCTATCACAAAAAAAAAAAAAAAAAAAAAAAAAGGAATAGGTCTGATAGCACAGATATTTTGACTGAAATTGCTTTCCATGAAACAACTTGGTGGTTAAAAAAATTGTAGTTGCTTTTCCTCCAGACACCATGAGTGACAGCCCAGATAAAAAGGAGATTGTAGAGCAACAGCAACGGGGCTTGATCTGAGAGAATGGGAATCGCAGTGGATACAAGAGGTTCACCAGAAACCGCTTGGTGGGTCCACGGACAGGTCCCAAGGCAGAGAGGCATCGTCCCTGGTCCTTGCCCAGGCGACAGCAACAGGACTTTGTTAGGGGTATGGCTGTAAGGATGAGGGAAATTGGGGGCACACAACCATAGCCCCCCGGCAATATGTGTCACTGAACTCAGAGCTTAGCCATTGCTTGTGGATGCTCAGAGTCAAATATCATTACCTTTATCATTCATGCTCTTGTTTATCCCCAAGGCTGACAAGACGTGGAAAATAAACATGTGCTGTGTGTTTACCTCAACCAGACAGTGAATTTGGGGGCCAGCTATAATATTATCATCTATCTAATCACAGTGCCAGTAGAGTACCTGGCATGATAGATGGTCACCATAAAAATTTGCTGAAAGAACAGATGGGTACATGAATGAATGAGTAAATTTTGCATAGCATATCTTATATTTTCCTGGCCCTCTGGTTGAAGATGGAGGAGGCAAGGTAGCTTCTGAAGGAGCCTGACAATTTTCTGAACTTTCTACGTGATGATATACATCCATTCATGTCAACAAAAAAATTGGAATTGTCTCGAGCTGCCTCATTCCCCATATTTGTAGCTCTGTGAGCATTTGTGTGGTCATAGTTTATGTCTTCTTTACCCTAAGTGTTCCACAAGAGGGCTCCATCCAGTGGAAGAGGGCTGGGAGCAAGTCTTACAGGGAGATGCTCTTCATGTCCTTCCTTCACTGTACATTTACTGAGCAACTTCTATGGGACAGAAAAGAAACGAGGCTTTCAAAGAGCCAATAGTCTGTCTCATATGTATGTGGCAGGCTCAGGGTCGTCCTCCGGATTCATGAGAACAAGAGGGGTTCCCAAGAAGTCTGGCAAAGTCAGGGAGAAGGGGGTACAAGGAATGAAAATGCAGGGACCTCTCTCTGTAATATAGTTTATAATAATACCGTATCTAAAGAATATAGACTACCAACACACCAATGCACGCACGGATCCCTCTCCAACTGGCAGCCTACTCTGGAATCCATTCTGCGGTCTTCTGTGCCTTTCTGTCTATCAGGAAGTTGACCAGAAGGGGCCGCATCACAAGAACTTCCTTACCACCTGGCCTCTGGTGGGGTGGGCAACGAGGAGGGGACAGGGGATGAAGATTTCCCCCCAATGATCCCCCACTTTGATGCTCTATCTCTGCTGTATCTGTGTCTTTCCATGACTACTATCCCTCCAGGTACCCCTTCTCTGCAGCTCTAAGCTCCCACTGGACCTCTTGTCCCGCTGGTCAAGGGCAATAACAGCTTCCGGTGGTTCCTGGCCTTGACCTGTCTACACCTCTTAAGTGCTGTCTTCAATGAAGTCTCTTAGCTCATCTGAGCAGAATTCTGCTTCCTGCCAGCAACCAGACTGGTAAAAAGGAAAACACATAAAAGTCACGTGAAGAGTCATTTTCCACTTAAAACGAGTTCTTCTATTCAATAAGAAAGTTCTGACTCTTCAACACCTTCCTGCCCAAGTTGTTTCCACCAGCCAGTTTCAGAGCAGCACCATGCCCGGGCACACAGCACCCGCCTGGCTCACAGTGGATCTTGAGGGCTCCCACCACTCAAGGGGCCCAGGTCCCTGGGCGGACATCATAACAATTTCCTAGGACAGTCCTGTCACAGGCTCCCCCACATCCCAGGCAGCACAGAGAAGAGAGGGCCAGCTATCTGCCCTCAGAAGAAGGTCATGCTCTGGTACCATCACGGTTTGGGGTGCAAGGAGGAATGTTCTCAGATAGCCTTTGCCACGTTCCTTACATACTTGCTGAAATTCCTACAGGACCTAAGGCTTTCCCACAAATTGCACATGACCTAGAAAGGAAAAGCACCCGTGTCCACGGGGTTCAAGACGAAAATATTTTGAACTGAAGTAATTTGAGAAAACAACATGTGCAAGAAGATGATTCTGATCTCCCCCTGCCCTTCTCCCCGGAAGCAGGCTACAAGATGTTCATGTGAGAGGTGTCACAGAGAGGCGGCAAGGGGATGTCCTCATCTCTGATGAAGCGGGGATACAGGAAGGAATTTGAACAAAGAGGCCTTGCTAAATTTCCCTCGGCTTATTCTATCAGACCCTTTGGTCCACTCGATTCTTCTATGACAGCGTGCTCTCCATCAAATCTATATTTAGAGCTTCATTTCCTGATGAACACACCAGGTTCAGGTTACTTAAAACTTAAAAATACATTCATCTGCTTTTATCTTATTAATCTTTTTTTTTTTTTTTTTTCAACCATGAACCTGAGATAAGTAGAGAACTTACCTCTACCGTGAGGTTGTGTGTGACCACGTTTTCTGCTGGGGTGTGAATCAGAGTACCTGGTCTTGTCCTGTTCGGAAGCAGGAGAGTGTCCTGCTCTGAGGGCCTGCCAGGAGCCACACGGAGGGGAAAGGGGGACATGGGGAAATCAAGCTCCCCCCGAGGGGAGGTCCCTGCAGAATGGTTCCCCTTGAGGAAGGCTCCCCCTGAGAAGACACTCCCTCGGAGTTCCCCCTAAGTGTTCCCCCTGAGGAGAGTTCACCCTGAAGAGGGCTCCCTTCACCCCAGGAGGGCTCCTCTTGAAGAGGAATCCCCCTGAAGAGGGATCCCCTGAGGAAAGCTCACCCCAAGGCTGGCTCCCACTGAGCAAGTCTCCCTTGACCTCATCCCCACAGACTTTCCCTGGAGCTCTGGGCTGGGGAAAGATTCCCTCCTCCCGAAGGAAGGACTTCCCAGCTTCCCTTCCAACTTCCGGGTAGCTCCCGGAGGCTGCCAGTGGAGGGTTTCATGGGCCTCTAGCTTTTCAGAAAGGCCAACTTCTCTACTAGCCTTTACCAGCCTCCGCCCCAATTCCTCTGGTCTGAGCAGGGTTGGCCTCCGAGCTGTGAAGGGGAGTTCCCCACCCCTCTCCCTACGTTAGTCTCCTGCCCTGAAATTCACCCACTCCTTGGCCCCATATTACTACCAGCAGACCTTTAGCACCCTTGCCAAAAGAGTCTTCCTCCCCAAGAAAGGCTGCCCCTGGCTTGATTCATAATCGCCAAATCTTAGAAGCCATGACGATTTCTTCCAGTAGGTGAATGGGTAAATAAATTGTGGTGCATCCAGACAATGGAATGAATACAAGTCAGTGCTAGAAAGCAATGAACTGTCAAGCCACAGAAAGACATGGAGGAACCTTCAACGCACATTACTAAGTGAAAGAAGCCCATCTGAAAAGGCTACCTAATTTATGACCTTCTGGAAAAGACGAAACTAGCCAGAGATTAGGGGGGAAAGAGAGGTGAACAGACAGAGTACAGGGAATCTTTAGAGCACTGAAAAAATATTCTCTATGATACTGTAACGGTGGATACATCTCATCACACATTTGTCTAAACCCACAGGATATACAAGACCAAGAGTGAACCCGACATGCTTTGGATGACAATGTAGGTTCATCCTCAGAACAAATGTGCCACAAGGGCGAGAGATGTTGATAACAGAGGAAATAAGGGCAAGAAAATACGGGAAAATCTTTGTACTTTCCTCTCAATTTTGCTAGGCACCCAAAATGGCCCCCCAAAAATGACTTCAAAAAAGGTACATCCTTCGCTCTCCTGGAAGGTTTGTTTCATAGCAGCAGTGCTGCTAAAACAATGGTGAGCAGCCTTACTTATGTACCATTTACTTGCCACTGATGAGAAAATGCAAGAAAAACAATATGCCATGTATTCCCAAGGCGTAGAATGCCTGCCTTGCTCAGGGAAAGAACGTCAGGGAGCAAAGGGGCCTGGATTTGTAGTCACTAAAAAGTTAGCATCTGGACATTCATCCTGAAATTCATCACCCATCTGGTGTTTCCTGCATGGAGTCCTCAGTTCTCAGGTGGCTCATCACCAGTTCACACTGAAGCACACGAAGCTTTCCTAGCGGAATTTCAGTTATCACCCGCAGCCATGGGATCCATTTAGGGGGCAGCAGGGTTACCTAGAGTCACAGAAATCACACTGATGTGCTCTCCATGGTCCTGCTGGGACACAGATCTCTATGAAATATAAGAGACGCTCCTTTCACCTTCCTGACTGAAGCTTCCTAGAAGATTCTGCACTTGAGAGGTAAGTGACATGACATGCAGATGACAGGCCCACTCCCTAAGGAACATGGATTTCTGCCCTTTTCTTTCTCCTGCTTTCCTAGGGAACCATGTTTCTATGGTGTAGCCAACAGTCATCCTTGAATCCCTTCATAAACTCTTCGGGAAGCCCACCTCTCAAGACCACCACCTTCTCTCCTGTGTTAGATGCATATGCGTTTGCTTTACTAGTCTTTCGACCAGTATATGACTTTCTTCTTTGTTCCTTAAATTTTCTACTGTCAGATTTTAAGATTGTTGCTTCAGCTTTCTTTTGGATCATATTTGCTTGATATCTTTTTATTTTAAATCTTTCTGTATTCTTTTGTGGCAAAGGCATCTTCTGTAAAGATATTGTTAGCTCCTTTAAAACATCTGGGATGCTCTGTCATTTTATTGATCGTTTAACTCATTTACATTTATTATAATCACTTTGTATTAGTACAATTTCTTCCATCTTGTTTCATATTTAATTGCTGATACCTTTTTTTATTTTTTAACCTTATTATTCTTCACTGAGTAGTTATAATTTTCTTCAATTGACTTAAAAATAAGATATTTTTGTTTGGTGGTTGCTCTTTAGACACATATTTACTTATTTATTCATCCTATCCTATTAAATTTATCAACATCTATTGCTTTCCCTCAAGAATTCAAATAGTTTAGCATATTCTCTCCTTCCTCTCTTCCATCCTCAATATACATAATAACAACAACAACACATTTTACTGATATAGTCTAGATAGAATTTCAGCTCTGGGGTTTGTTTGTTTGTTTATTATCGTGTTAGGAATTTAACCCAGGGGCTTGTGCATGCTGGCAAGTGCTCTACCACTGAGCTATATGCCCAACCTTTTTTAAATTTTATTTTGAGACAGGGTCTTGCTAAGATGCCCAATTTGGCCTTAGTAGCTGGGATTACAGATGTGCACCACCATGCCTGGTTCAGAATGCTGATATTTTTATCCTTCATATCTCTATCATTTCCTCTTTTAAAATATCTTTATACTTTCTCCTGCCTTCTTACATAAATTTTCACCATGATCTTACAGCTTCTTAATTTATTTTTTTAAGGTCTATCTATCCTGCTGATTGTCCCAGCATATTATGCCTTTTGTTTCAACTATTATGTTTTTCATACCTGATATTTGCAGTTGGTCTTTCTTGCATCGTCTTACTCATATCCTTCCTGATAGTTTTGGCAAGGAATGAACCAAATCGTGCTGCTGGCTTCTTCCTCCAAAAGTGGCAAATTATAGAACTACTGAAGAGAAAAGAGCACGAACGTGATAAACTAATAAAACTGAGAACCTCTGAGAGCACTGTGAAGTCTCCTCCAAGCCAGAAGGGGAGCAAGTGCACATGAGGGGCTGGTGTCCGGCAATTGGAGCAGAGAAAGGTAGGTCAGGGAAGACCTTGTAAATTCAACTTTGTTTCCCCCTCTATGTGTCTGAGCTACCCTCATTGACTCCATCAACACAGCAGTCTTCTGCCACGGACTGGTGGTGGCAGTGGTGGTGTGAGGAAAGGTGACCTGAAAGCAGTGCAGAGTGAAAGAAATATATGCACAGCTGATTCTCGTTATTTACAGTTGTTAGCTGCTATGAGCTCACTGCAAACGTTGCAAATACCAAAACATTGCTCCCACGGGAAACACAGGGTTAGGTTCCTGTGAGCCTCTGATCACAACATTTTCATCCGATCAATAGACAGCTTTGTTTTACACGTGTTTCTATTTGGAGACCTATTTGAGATACATTGTGGATGCATTAGCATTCAACTCATGGCCAACAGCACTGTCAACCATACCTCATGCTTCCGGGAAGCTTGTAGAACACGCATTTTCTCCATGAGGCATAGCATAGTCTTCCGCCCCTAAGACATTGGATAGCAATTGAGTACTGTCGTGGAATAGCCTCATTTTGGCAGAACACATGTCCCCTCAAAATCATGTAGAAGTTGCAATCCCCAGTGTGACCCTATTTGGAGATAGTGAAGGTCAAAGGGGCCCTTAGGGTGGAGCCCTAATCCCATAGCACTTCCTTACGGGAAGGAAAAGGGGCATCTGAAGAGGCATGCAGAAGAAAGACCGCCTGAGGACACGGCAAGAAGGAGGTCATCTGCACCACAGAAAGAGAGGTCTGTCTGGCGACTTCATCTTGGACGTGCCGCCTCCAGAAATGTGAGACAATACACCTCTGCCCTCCAAGCCACCCAGGCTTGCTGTGGCCCATGAATACGAACTCTGGGTTTCAAGTACAAAATCACCTCACCAACAAAACAGAACAAAAGAGGAAATGGAAACAAGTTTACCCACCCTCTTTATCTTATCTGGAAAACCACGCCCCCGTGCCAACCGAGGAGGACTCTCACTCTGTGCCTTTGTGACATCTGCTCTTGAAAATCCTCTGATTCAGGATGTGGTATTCTGGGCTTGACTCCTGGGACTCTATCTCATTTTTTGAGTCATTGCTAAAAACCCCACTCAGTCATGCTGGGTTTTTCTATGGGGTCTGACTTCTCTAGCCTGAGGTCCCCTGGAGGGCTGGTGTGGATAGTCTATAATTTTTTCTGTGCTTTAAAAAAAAAAAAAATCTGCCTTGATTTTTTTTTCATCTTTGATAGATTTAATTTTTGTTTTTGTCAAAGCTTAAGAGGTATCTGATTTAAAGAATCGAGTAGTTCCACAAAGTGTGCATCTGAGTCCGTTTTGTGGAGTTAAAACGGATATTGACAGGGCGATTTGTAAAGAACACAGATTAATTTCTCTAGTTCTAGAGACTGGGGAATCCAAGGAGTTTGGCAAGGGCTTTCTTGCTGTGTCACCCCATGGCAAAAGGCAAAGGGAAAGAAACAGAGAACACGTACTGGAGAAGGTCAGACTCACATTTATAACAAACCCATTCTCAAGATACCAAACCCATAGCAGCAGCATCAATCCATTCACATGACCTAATCACTTCCTAAAGGGTCCCACCTTTGAACATTGTTGCCTTTAGGATTATTTCCAACATAAACTTTAGGGGACTTGTTCAAACTATAGCAGCTTGTTATCAAACAGAATCCTATACCGACAGGAGCTTCCTGCTGTCCCCATTCCACATGCATCAAAGAGAAACACTTTCAACGTTTTAAACTGATTGTTTTGGTATATTTATATGCTTTCTCTAAATTACATGATTATGTAGTTGCTTCTTGTGTTTTTCTATTACACATTATATGTAGCCTTTTAATCCCTAATCCTCTTGATAAAGCAGTCTTGTAATTTTGGATATTTTAATATTCAGTGTTTATTATATTATTGCCAGTCACGTAATTGGTATGTACTGCTAAGTGGTATGATATGCAAAAATTCCTTGTCCTGGACAAGTTATTACTTTTCCTATGGTTAGTCATTGTCTTTTGTTTGTCTGTTGAATAACTTTGTCTATACTTATCACTAATCTATTCCCAAACTCTCTCTCTCAGAGATGTAAATCTTTTCTCAATATGCTTAATACATCAGGTGTTCTATGCACTTTCTCTTCTCCAGTAACTCTCTTGTCCCCTCCCTGTAGCAGTCACAACTTGGTGGCCTTTTTTGATTTGTAGCCTCATTTTGGCAGAGCACATTTCCCTGGTGGCTTCCTTGTGAAGGGAGTGCATTAGTAGTAAATCTCTTTACACAGGTCTAAAAACACCTCTATTCTGCCTTCACCCCTATTTGACAGTGTGTCCAGAATATAAGGCTGGAAATTCCTTGAAGTTCGAAGGCATCACTTTTGTCTTTTTAGCTAAGGTACGGCTGTTGAGAAGTTCAGTGCCACTCTTATTTCTGTACTTATTTATTTATTTATGCTGCTGGGTTGGACTCAGAGCCTCATACATGCTAGACAAGTGCTCCATCGCTGAGCTACAACCCCAACCTTCAAATTCTTGATCTTTGATGTTCTGCCTTTTCCCCCTCTCTCTTCCTTGCTTTCTCCCTCTCCTTTTCTATCTCCTTCCCAACCACCACCCGCCCTATTCCACTTTTCTTTGTCCCAATGTTTTGAAGCCTTAAAATCATGTGTTTTGATGTGAATTCATTTTCTGTCATGGTGCTAGGTCCTTAGTGAACATTTATTATAATTTTTTAAACAGACTCTTTTTTTTTTCAGAACAATTTCAGATTCACAGCAAAATTCAGAAAAAGTTACAAATATTTCTCATGTAGCCCCTGCCTCCACACACACATGACATTGCACTTGACGAACTTGCATGGGCACATCATTATCACCCAGAACACCCAGCTTACATTGGGGTTCACTCTTGGTATTGCACATTCTGTGGGTTTGAACAAATGTAGAATGGTGTGCGCCCACCACTGTACTATCATACAAAGTATTTTCAGTGCCCTAAAAATCCTCTGTGCTCCCTCTCACATGAACCCTAGCACATGAACTCTACAGTTGTTAGCTGCTATAAACTCACTGCATTGTGTCCCCCACCATTTGGCCTTTTCCAGAGTGTCAAAAAGCTGGAATCATACAATATACGCCTTTTCAGGTGGGTGCCTTTTACTTAGTAATATTTTTCTCCTCCACATTTCTTTTCATGCTTTGATAGCTAATTTCTTCATCACTGAATGACATTCCCCTGTCAGGATGTACCACAGCTAATCCATTCACCATGCAGGACATCTTCATTGCGTCCAAGTTTGGGCGACTCTGAATAAAGCTGTTGTAAACATTGTTTCAAGATTTTGGGTGGACATCCGTTTTTCAGTCCTTTGGGTAAATACCAAGGAGTGCAATTTCTGGATCATGTGGGGAAAGTATATATAATTTTATAAGAAACTGTCTTCAAAAGTGGCTGTATAATTTTGCATTCCTATCATCAGTATTGGAGAGTTTCTGTTGCTCTACACCCTCACCATCATTATTGTAGTCTGAATTTCAGCCATGCTAATAGATGTGGAGGGGTATCTCATTTTTTTTTAAGTTGCATGTCTCTGATAACATATGATATGGGACACCTTGTCTGATGCTTACTTGCCAACTATAAATCTTTGGTAGGGTGTCTCATAAGGGCTTTGATTCATTATTCATTTGGTTATTCGTGTTTCTTGTTGTTGAGCTTTAAGAGTTCTCTGCTTTGATTTAAATAACAGTCTTCTATCTGCTACGTGGTTTTCTTCTGGTCGGTGGCTTGTCTTCTTATTCTCTTGACTACCTTTTTGCAGAACAGAAAATTTTCACTTTCAAGGAAAAAAAATTCTTTCTTTCATGGATCTTGCCTTTGAGGTTATATCTAAAAAGTGATTCAAACCCAAGTTCATCTAGATTTCCTCCAATTTTGAAAACAGATCTCTTCTAGGAGTTTTATAGTTTTGAATTTTAAATTTAGGTTTGTGATCCATTTGAATTAAGTTCGTGAAGGCTATAAGATCTGTATCTAGGTTCATTTTATTGTATGTGGATGTCCAGTTGTTTCAGTGCCATCTATTGAAAATGTGATACTCTGGGGCTGGGCTTGTGGCTCAGTGGTAGAGTGCTCGCCTAGCATGCATGGGGCACTGGGTTCGATCCTCAGCACCACATAAAAATAAAATAAAAATATTGTGTCCATCTAAAATTAAAAAAAGAATTTAAAAAAAAGAAAATGGGACACTCTGTCCATGGAATTTCCTTTGTTCTGTCTCAAAGATTAGATGATTAAGTTTATAGGGGTCTATTTCTGGGCTCTCCATTTTTTTCTGTTGATCAATTTGTCTATTTTTTTTTTTTTAAATCAGTAGCACACTGGCTTCATGACTTGTCACTTTATAGTATGTCTTGAAATTGGATCATGCCAGACCCTAAACTTTGTTCTTCAGTGTTGGGTTGTTATTCTGGCTCTTTTGTTGCATCATATAAACCTTAGAGTAGGCTGCCACCTCCTTCTTCTGCTGCACCTGGAGCAGCTTGTGTGTTTGTTCAGGGTGAACCTGGTACCTCTTTTGTGAAGCGGCAGAGGAGACTCTGGTGCTCACCTTGGCTGACAAAAAGCCTAAGGAAGGAGTCAAGACTGAGAACAAGGATCATATTGACTTGAAGGTGGCAGGGCAGGGTGGTTCTGCGGTGCAGTTTAAGGCACACACCACTTGGTAAACTAATGAAAGCCTACTGTGAGTGACAGGGTTTGTCAAGGAGGCAGATCAGATTCCCATATGATGGGCAGCCAATTAGCAAAACAGACACCGCTGAACAGTTGGAAATGGAGGACGAGGATACAATTGATGTGTTCCAGCAGCAGACAGGAAGCGTCTATGAAAACGGAAACCGGCTACTTTACTCCAGAACTCTGTTCTTACAGACCAAGAATACTTTCTCAATTAGAAAACTGAAATTTGGTTCTACCACATCCTGATTACCACAGTATAGTTTTCTCTGTTCTTTCATTTTCCCCTTCCCCATTCCTTTATTGTACAAAAAGTAACTGGTGAAGGTGTACAAGGATATTGTATTTTTTTAAAACTAAATGGCTAATGATATGTTTTGATTGACATCCAATGGAAATGGAATGGGAAAAAATGCTGGTTCTGTGAAAATATTCCCCTTCTCCATTAGTGGCAGGCTCATTCAGCCTTATCTTTATATTCCAGTAAGTTATTTTGCTCTCACAGTTTTTACAAAAACAAAACAACAACAACCAAACAAACAAAAACCCTAGCAAACAAACAAACAACAACAACAACAAAACCCAAACAACATAAAAATCCTTGCATACCTTGTTTGCTTGGAGAATTTTAATGTTTTTCATTTATCATTGTAAACCCAAGAAAAATTTTATGACTTTTTTGTATGTAGCTGTAACATAGGACAATCTGTCTTTAAATAAGGGGAAATTACTCTTAAAAAGAAAAAGAATTAATTCTACATAGGGAAGAATTAATTACTTTATATACAGAGATATGAAAAATTGTGGTATATATGTGCATTAAGAATTGTAATACAGGGGCTGGGGATGTGGCTCAAGCGGTAGCGTGCTCGCCTGGCATGCGTGCAGCCCGGGTTCGATCCTCAGCACCACATACAAACAAAGATGTTGTGTCCGCTGAAAACTAAAAAAAAATATTTAAAAAAATTCTCTCTCTCTCTCTCTCTCTCTCTCTCTCTCTCTCCCACTCTCTCTCTAAAAAAAAAAAAGAATTGTAATACATATCTCTGTTTGTATATAAGGTATGTTGACATCCAATTCAAATCTTCATACATGTATTTTGAATAATGGTGACCATCACTTTCCACCATGCTTGCTAATCCCCTTCCCCTTCCCTTTCCCTCCCATCCCTCTTCCTTATATAGAAATAATCTTCCTCCCATGCTCTCCCTCCCTACCCCACCTTGAGTCATCTCCCTTATATCAGAGAAAACATTTGGCATTTGTAATGCAAAAAAAAAAAAGAGTACATGTATAATGGCATAATTTGGCGTGAACATACTTTATATACAGAGATACGAAAAATTGTGCTGTATATGTGTAATAAGAATTATTGCATTCCACTGTTGTGTATTTTTAAAAAAATAATAAAATCAATAAAAAAGAAAAAAGTTTTCCCTTCAAGTCAAGCGTCTTGTTATTTAAATAAACTTCTTGTTTAAAATGAAAAAAATAGAATAATACACCTTATAATATCCATAAAATAACCTGCTGGGATCTTGACTGGAATCAAATTAAATTTATAAGTCAAATCGGTGACATCTTGACAATACTGAGTCTTCTTATCCACAACATGAAGTATCTCCCCATTTATTTAATTTTTCTTTGATTTCTTTCATTAGTTTTATGTTTTTCTTTTTATTGATCTCATAATATTTTGTTAGAGTCATACCTAAGTATTTCATTTTTTTTTGAATTCTAGTATAAATGGTATTTCATTATTCATTTCAAAATACATTTGTTCATTATTAGATATAAGAAAGTGATGGACTTTTCTATTAATCTTGCATCTTGCAACCTTGGTATAATCTCTTATTAGTTTCAGGAATTAATTTTGTTGATTTTTCAGATTTCTACAGAGAGTCATCTATGAAAAAAGACCGTTTTATTTTTCCTTCGCAAGCTGTGTACCTTTTATTTCCTTTTCTTGTCTTATTGCATTAGTTATGATTTCTAATATGATGTTGGAAAACAGTGGGGAAAAGGGATATGTTTACCTTGTTCCTAAGATTAATGGGAAAACTTTGAGTTTCTCACTATTAAATATGATGTTAGCTATTTGTTATTTTTCTGTAGATATTCTTCACCATGTTAAGGAAGTTCTCCCCTAGACCAGGTTTTTGAGAGTTTTTACATAAATGAGGATAAGATTTCGTCAAGTTCTTTTTCACATGTTTATATGATAATATGATTTTTCTTGTTTAGTTGGCTTATGTGATGATTTACATTATCAATTGTAAATGTCGACTCAATCTTGTATAACTGGGATAAGTCTCTTGTGGTTTTGGTGTATAACTCTTTTCACACATTGTTGGTTTCAATTTGGTAATATTTTGTTGAGAGTTTTTGCATCGGTGTTCATGAGAGATATTGGTTTGTATTTTTCTTTTGTTATAATGTCTTTGGTTTGGCCTCATAGATTCATTTAGGAAGTTGACTTGATTCTGTCTTCTGAAAGAGACTTTCGAGGACTGGTATAATTTCTACCTCAAATGTTTGGTAGAATTCATTGGCAATCCTTTTAGACTTGGTACTTCCTGTTTTGGAAAGTCATTAATCATTGATGCATTTTTTAATGGAGATAGGCCTATTCAGATTGTCTGTTAATTCCTGTGGGGTTTTTTGTTTTATTTTGTTTTGTTTTGGTGTGTGTGTGTGTGTGTGTGTATTTATGGTGCTGGAGATGGAGCCCAGGACCTTATGTATGCAAGGCAAGTACTCTACCAACTGAGCTATATCCCCAGCCTCTCATGTGAATTTTGGCAGTCTGTTTTTTAGAGTTTATCCATTTCATCTAGGTTAACACTATTTATTGGTACAGAATTATTTTTAGTATTCCTTTTAATAACCATGGAATCTGCAGTGATGTCATCTCATTTCTGATGTTAGTACTATCTCTCTCCTTCTCCTCTCTCTCTCTTACTCTTTCTTTCAGCCTCCTAAAGGCTTAACAACTTTATTGATCTTTTCAAAGAAACAGTTTTAGTTTAGTCGATTTTTTAAAACATCTTTTGTCTTTCCACATTTCTTATTGGTTCGTTATAGGTGTACATAATGGTTTGATTTGTTGTTACATATTCATGCATACACACAACAGAACAATATAATTGGGCCAATATCACTCCTCAGCACTTCCCACTTCCTCCCTGCCTCTGGGTTTTTTTACTTTTATCTATTTATTTCTTGTTTTCAATTTTCTTGATTTCTGTTCTAATTCCTAGCATTTATTTTCTTCATACCACTAATTTTTCTAATTTTCTAAGATTGAAACTTAAGGGATTGATCTGAGATCTTTCTTCTTTTCTAATAAATGCACTCAATGCTATTAATTTCCCTCTAAACACTGTTTGCATTGCATCTCACAAATTTTGGTAAGTTGTGCTTTGTTTTCAACTAGTTAGAAGTATTTTTTAATTTCTTTTGAGATTTCTTCTTTGAAAAATGTGTTATTTAATCTCCAAGTCTTTTGTGATTTTTTTCCTAGATTTTTTTTTTTGTTTTTGTTTCTGTTAATGATTTGATTTCTAGGTCAATTTTATTGTGGTCTGAAAGCAGACATTTTATGATTTCTGTTCTTTTAAATTTGTTAGGATGTGTATTATGGGTTAAAATGTGAATGTTTGAAAGAACATTTCATGAGTTTGAGAAGAATATGTATTATGCTGTTTGGGGATGAAGTGATCTATAGATGTCCATTACATTCAGTTCATGGATAATTTTGTTAAGTTCAACTATTTTGTTATTGATTTTCTTCCTGTAAGATCTGCCCATTACTCATAGAGTCAGGTTGAATCAACTACTTTGAAATCATCTCTTCCTCCTTGCAATTCTACCAGTTTTTACTTCACGTATTTTGATGCTCCATTGTTAGGTATATGCTCACTAAAGATGGTTGTGTCTTTTTAAGAATTGATCCCTGTATTATCATGTAGTGCCCTCTTTGTCTCTAATGGCTTTTCTTGGTCGGAAGTCTGCCTGCCAGACTATAGCTGCTACTTCAGCTGTCTTTTGATTAGTGCCAGCAAGGTAAATCCTTCTCCATACTTTTTTCCTACATGTGCCTTTGTATTTAAAGCGGGTTTCCTGTAGACATCATGGGTTTGGGTCTTGTTTTTTAGTCATCTCTGACAATCTTTGTCTTGTCCCCCCCACCCCCCCGCCGCTTTGCACCAGGAATTGAATCCAAGGGTGCTTAACCACTGAGCCACATCCCTAGCCCTTTTAAAAATATATATATATTGTATTTAGAGACAGGGTTTCCTTGGGTAACTTAGGGCCTCACTAAATTGCTGAGGCTGGCTTTGAACTTGGGATCCTCCTGCCTCCACCTTCCGAGCTGTGTAATCACAGGTGTGCGCACCTGGCAGTCTTTGTCTTTTAATTGGTCCATTAAAACCATGGATATTCAGGGTAATTATTGATACAGTTGGATTAACAACTACTGTATTTGTTACTATTTTCTATTTGTTTTTCTTATTTTTTATTCTTTTTGTCTCTTTTTCACCTTTTATTGTAGTTTTAACTGAACATTTTATGTGACCTTTGACACATAACAAGTAGTTATACTACTTCTTCGAGTGTGTGTGTGTGTGTGTGTGTGTGTGTGTGTGTGTGATTGCCTCAGTATTTGCGATATGTATTTACAACAAATCAATCCAAATCCATTTTCAAATAACATCATACTACTTGGTGAGAATGTGAGTTCCTTGTAATAACGAATTCTAATTCCTCCCTCCCATCACCTGTACTGCTTTCTCTCAGTTCACATATACATAAGCATATGTGTGTGCATACACATATATATGAACATAAAATCGTTAATCTTTTTGCCATTATTTTGAACTGCTATCTATTAGAACAATTCAGAATAAAAAAGAAAAGCTTTAGCTTCACTTATTTATTCTCCAACTTTCTTCTTTTCGTTTTTGTTTTATTATTTGGTGGGGGGGGGGCGGTGGACAAAGTATCTCTATGTTGTCCAGGCTGGACTTGAACTTGTGATCCTCCCGTCTCAGCCCACCAAGGGGCTGTATTACAGGTGTTCATCACTGCACCCAGCTTCTATTCATTTATTTATATAGATCCAAGTTTCTGATCTTATCATTTTTCTTTTCTCTAAAAGATTTCTTTTAACCTTTTTTGTATGGCAGGTCTATTGGCAATAAAGTCTGCCAAGTTTTGTCTGTCTAAGAAAGACTTTATTTCTACTTTGCTTTTAAAAATACTTCTTCAGGGTATAGAATTTTAGGTTGGTGCTTATTTCTTCTCTCTCTCTCAACACTGAATATTTCACTCCACATTCTCTTTGCAGATTTTCTCTTTGTTTCTCTATAGGTAATTTTTTTTTCTTTCAGCCTTTTTTCAGGCTATTTTTACCTTTATCTTTGATTTTTCTTACTTTGAAATAATAAACCTAGCTGTGTTTTGGGGGGTTTTGTTTTTGTTTTACTTTTATAGTGGTTGATGGTCTCTGAGCTTCCCCTGGATCTATGATTCAGTATCTAACATTAATTTGGGGAAATTCACAGATCATTATCATTCCAAATATTTCCTCTATTTCTTTCTCTCTTCCTTCTCTTTCTAAAATTCCCATTCTGGGTAAGTCTAATGTTTTATATTTGTTGTGCAATTCATTTATATCCTGTGCTGGGCTTTTTTGTTTAGTTTTTTTTTTTCTCTTTGTTTTTCACTTTTGTTAGCTTCCATCAAGATATTCCCAAGCTCAGAGACTCTTTCTTAGCTATTTCCAATAAACCCATCAAAGACATTCTTCATTTCTGTTACTTTTTTTTTTAAATCTAGCATTTCTTTTGATTTTTGTCTTAGAATTTCTACTTCTCTGCTTTCCACGGCCTACCTGTTCTTGCCTTCTGTCTACTTTATCCATTGGAGCCCTTGGCCTCTTCATCGTAGTTGTTTTAAATTCCTGAGTAGATGATCCCTTCATCCCTACCAGATCCGAGTCTGGCTCCCATGTCTGCTCTGTGTCTTTCAGCTGGGTTTTGTTTGGTTCTTGCTTTTTAGTAAGTCTTGTCATTTTTTCTCATTCGCTACATGTGATGTCCTGGGTAAAAGGGACTGCTGGAAATAGGCCTTTAGGGATGTGGTACATTGTAGGAGAAGGGGAAGCATCCCACAGGACTATCAAAGTTATCCGTCTTATAGCGAGCCATAACTCTGCACTGGGAACTCCATGTGTGTGTCTCACTTTTTCTGTGCCCCCTTTCAGTGGGGGAAGATGACTAGGGTGGACCAAAAGTGGGTATTGCCTTTCCCCGAGTCCAGTTAGGCTCTGATGAAACCAGCAATGGATCTGGTTTAATAGCTTCTCCTGTGGGGAGATCTTGTTAGGAAAAACAGAGTAATAACTACTCTTCCCTTCCTCCTTCCAGAAGCATGAGAACATTTCTCTCCAAAATCACTGCGAGAACCTGTTTGAACTCATGGAGGTAAAATTCACAGGAGTCTGGGGTCCTCCAGTGTCTCTCAAGCTTGACCATGTTGAGCCTCGCAAGCTCTTCAAGTCTTCCACCTCGACTGGTTCCCGCAGCGTCCCCTGCCTGGGCAAGCCTGGTGTTTTGGCAATTTCTTGTCATTCTCTTCAGTTGGGGCCCAGTGGTTGGCCTTGTGATTCCACCTCTCTGATGGATCTTAGATTTGCTGATTTTTCAATTCGCTCAGCTTTTTAGTTGCTGTTGGTGACTTCTTACATGTTGAACTAGAAATCAGAAGTCCTTAGTGGACTCTCTTAATCTGGAAGCTGTCCTTTGTGATTCTGAAATCATCTCATGGACAATAAATTCCTTTCTTTTCCCAACCTTCTCATTCTAAAACGCCGCTCAGATTTTGAACCTAATGGACTTGTGCTGCTATTATATTTGTTATTTCCAAAAGCCCTCTGTATTCTTTGAATATGCTTTTTATAACGCTCTGTTCTTTTTTTTTTTTTTTTTTTTTTTGTGGATGCAATGTTTTCACATGCTTTGGAGCATATGAAGGGTAATTTGCTGTTTGAACTTTTCTCTCTTGCTTCCAATGTTTCTGCTTGTTTGTTGAATCCCTATCTTTCATGTTGGAGGCATTCCCCATTTCCATGGAGATCTTTGACTATCTGCTCCTATTTAAGAAGGGATCCAAAAAGACTGAAATCTCCCCATGAGTCAGAGGAGCTCAGCAATTGCAGGATTCACTCCAGGGCCACATAGCTGGGTGGTTTTACTGGGAAACCCTTGATGTCAGTGTTATTAGGTCTCCTCTACTGAGCTGATAAGATTTTTTAGAGCAAGTATTTTCTAATATCCTGCCTGAAACATAGCATGAACATTCTGCCTGATATTTGCCAGCTCAGTCCCAATATTTAACGGAAAATTTTACTGAATCCCTCTGTGTTGAATGTCCTCCCCTGCTGTCAACCATGCATGGCACCCACCATTCGGAGACTGTCCATCTACCATCCCCAGAGCATAAACCCCAGGTTCCTGCTGGACAGTGATGATGTTCATGGCACAGGGAAGAGAACCTGGGGTCTAATTACCTCTGAGACAGAACTTTCACCTGTCCTTCCAGTGCCGCTCCACCTTACTCCTGCATCTAGACGTACCCAGTGCCACCAAGACCTATGCCTTTGTGGATTTAAGGGATGAATTAGTTTGCACCTTGACTTTCCTCATTGCTGCCTTGGGATTGATTCGACTTCTGAGATCCTGCTATTGTTTCTTCCCCTGACCTCGGTCCTTGTGGTTTATGTCTTGTTTTTATTAAGTTTAAAGTAATGTTTAAGGGTTTCCGTGAAGAGTAAAGCCTGAGGCATTAGTGAAGTTGCTATCTGTAACTGAAATTTCCCTGTCTACTATTACCCCTTCCCCTGTCCTGTTGGCAACGCTGTGTAATGTAGGTACCCCGTCACTGTGATGGGACCCTGCTGCGCCCGTTGATTTTGGCCCTCTGGGCCTGGTCGACTATTTGCTTGGCTCTCTGAAGGTTGAATGGTCCACCCCTAAACACTAGCTGTGAGTACTTCTCTTAGGCCATCTCTGATCAGCGGATGGATCTAGTTCTGCTATTGAGAATCTGCCCTTGCCCCTAGCTCTGGGTTGCCAGGAATAAACTGTAGGGCGAAGTCCAGATACGATATCAGGACCATCCCGTTTAAGGCACAGGGAAGTAACAGCAGGCTGGTGGCTCAGTCTCAGCTCTGTGAGGTGGTCTCCAGATCCGGTCTCTAGCTTTTAATTCAGGTGTAGGACTTTCCCCCAGGTCCCAGGTGATCAATGTTAGGAAACGGATTCAGATGAATCAAACTCAAGAGAAGACTAAGCCACTTTAGGGAGTATTTACTTATTAATTTATAACAGGCTATCTGTTTTCCCAATAACTGAAGCATTTATGTCTGTAGGACATTCCTTCTTGAAATAACAATCAAGTTTTCAGATCTAGTCAGTACACAGGGACACACTAGTTACGTTTACAGACGTTGGTTCCCATTCAGAATAACTCTGTGAGGTGTTCTCCTGGTTCCATCCACCAGGAAACCATGTATTCACGGAGGCTGAATTAACTTTTCAGAGCTGACAATGTCAGCGAGAGACTCGGAACTCTTTGGCTCCAGGGTCTGTGGGTCAGAACTTGAGGACCACAGAACCAGACACGGAATGAGAAGGTCTCACAAGAATCCCGCTACGGTGGAATTTAGGAGTCAACAAAGGTCTTTCCAAAGATGACCTGTGACTGTCTGGAGAGAAGAGAGAGGACTGGTGAAGGGACAGGTGAAAAGAACAGGCAGTGGGAACAGCATGCGTAATGGCCCTGAGGTGGCAACCCTGGTGCACTTAGAGTGACAGAAGTCCAGTGAGCAGGTGAGTCCTGAGCCCGACACTGGAGATTGAGTGACAGAAGATGGACAGGACTGACATGAAGCCACCAGCTTGCAGCTGGGACCCCCCTTGAAGCTAAGCTGGTCCAACAGCTAGGAGGAGACTGTGATTTGGGGGGATAGTAGGGAGGCTGTCCCCCAAACCATGTATTCTATCTTCACGTGACCCCATAGGATGTTCCATTCCTATAAATTATGTGAATACTTTTTCCCAACATGGCCGGCTTCCTTGTATCAGAGATTTTCTAAGAATCAGTTAAGTGTGCTATTAACTGTTTGTTTTTCTCATAATAATGCATTCTCTATAAAATCATTGTTTTGAACAATCATTGATAATTAATAATTTGAGGGCCAGTCGACCTGCGGTTCTCCAACCTGAATGCCTGTTGAGATTATTTTTAAAAGAAATACAGATGTTGGACCGGGGTGTGGCTCTGTGGTGGGGCAGGTTCAGGTTGGGTTCTCAGAGCCACATAATACAAACAAACAAACAATCAAAAAACCCCAGGTGCTTGGTCTCCTACCTAACCTACTTGAATCATCTGGGTGTTTTTTCCCTCAAGCTTCACAAGCTGATCTTAGGCAGCTGGGCTAACCAGTTGTCAGAAGGCTCAGGCTCTGGGTCAGGGACAGTGGCAGTTGTACAATGTCAAACAGGTGAATGGAGGCAGCACAAAGCTCAGGCCAGGCCTGTTTCCTGCCCCTCAGTGGAGACTCCAGCAGGGCAGGAGTGTGTCTACTGTAGACGCCGCCGTACATTCCCTTCCCTTCCTCTCCTCAGGACTGGTGGCTCGGGATACTTTCAATATGGCGCTGCGGCCAAGTTGGGCGACAGTCACTGTTCTCAAAAAGCTTATGAACTGTGTATTTCATTCATTCTAAAATGTGCTCTTTTCATGTTTTCACATCTCAGTAACAGAGTTGTGCCTATAACTCTGATTGTACCTTAGCACTTGCTATAGTGGAACCGAGAGTGTTTTTCCTTTGCGTGATGTATATGCCACTTAAAAGCAATGATGCCTTCAAATGGATGAAGCACAGTAGCTGAAGGAGGAGCAACATACTTGTGCGAACAGGTAGGCAACATAAGCCTTGCCTGTGCGTGGACAGTCTTGCCCTCGGCTTCACCAGCTCCACTAATCTAGCACAACTCGACTCAAATGTCACCCTCTCTAGGAAGCCCTGTGTGTGTCACCCAGTCCTACTAAAAGTCTAGACTAAAAGGCTTTCTCTGGGCTCCTGAGCTTGTCTCTGACCTTTATTTATCACACTGTTACATTTGCCCCCAACTTCATGTGACATTCCTGAAAGCAGAGATGTAAGTGTATACCTCTGTGTCCCTCAAGCAGCCTAGCACGGGGCCTGATGCATAGTAGAAGCTCAGCAACTGTTGAATGAATGAATGGTGAAGGACTGAAGAGTTACAGGCTGTATATGTTCTGTTACTGCATGTCACCCCAGGTAGCTATAGAAGAAAGGCAGGGTATAGGGCTGGAGGCCAGGGAAGGCTTTGTAAAGGGAAGGATAGGAGCTATTCTACCAGGACGGCCAGTGGAATAAATCACTCAGGACTGCAATGAGGATTGAGACAGGCCAGGTACAGAAGTGTACCCCTGTAATCCCAGCTACTAGGGAGGCTGAAGCAGGAGGATCGCAAGTTCGAGGCCAGCCTCAGCCACTCAGTGAGACCCTTAGCCTCCGTGAGACCCTGTCTCAAAATTTAAAAAGTCAATAAATAAAAAAAAGGGCGAGGGATATAGCTTAGTGGCAAAGTGCTCCTGGGTCATGGGTTCAATCCCTGGCGCCAAAAACAGAAGAAGACTGAGACAGAGGCAGCGCCAGGACCCGCATACTCCTCCCACAGACGCTGTAAAGAGTGTTACCCAACTGGATTGTGTGTTTGGGTCTCGGGAGCCTCTGGCGTTCAATTCATCACTGCCCTTTATAATTAACTCTGGGTTCTGAAACAGTAGATGCCCAGATTCAGAGGAAAATAGCATTTCAACTCTCAGTGAGCTCTCACAGGAAGTCCTGAATATACTTCGTCTTTGTGGTCTGCCCCCAGAGCTTCCTGCCAGAGTTAACAAGGCTTAACAGGTTCGAGGAGCGCAGGAGAAGGTGGGCAGACGGCACCACAAGGCTGGCACTGACACTTCAAAGCAGGAGTCCTCGCAGCCTATTGCTTTAGAACTGCAACCGAAAACTCTTCTTTATCTCCCCACTTCTTCCAAAGTACAGCTAGCAGTCAGCCGGCTGGGGATGGCCTCTGTCTTCTTACTGGTCATTTGTGAGACTCAGGATTGGTTGTCTCAGCCGGCCCTCGTGTGTGTTGTCTGATGAGCTCACAGTGCCTCGGATATTCCTGGATTCCTCTTTTCAAGGATGACCCCGCAGATCATCCAGACCACTAGTGACCGCTCAGGAAAGTGAGACCCAAACACTTCAGCTTTCTGGTGACTCACGTTGAAGTTCGTGCTTAGAGGTGTTGATTCACAGGTCGCCACGTAGATTGTCAGGACCCAGCTTTGCTTCTGAGACCTGGGGAGGGGCAGGGGAGAATGTTCTGGCCACTCTCGTGGGGATTCAGGTGGCTCGGGTGATGCCACTCCAACGAGGCTCTTTTCTCATCCTGCAGCTTCCTCCGAGTAACACCCAGCTGTGTCCTTCAGTGGGCAGACCCCAGGGTCAAAGCTAAGCTGTGATTTCACTCCTTCCCAAGGATGGGGAGCAAGTGTCCACCAGGACACATGAGAAAGCTGAAAGTCCTTCGAGCAGATGGGAGGCCTGTAGGGGACACAAGCCCAAGCAACCCCCGGGCATGTGGGATCTGCACGGGATCTGAGAGGGAGACGAGATTGCCAAGAGTCTTGTGCGCTGTCATGAATCATCCTCGCCATCACACTCCCATTGTTTCTCTCTTCTTGGTGACAGAGATCTGTGAAGAGGCCACGGATCTTCAACCACATGACTGAGTCACAAAGTGCCAGCAGGACCGTGGCCTGCAAGCCCGGGGAGGCGACAAAGTCTTACATGTAGCCAACGTTTGATGGAAAAGTGGACCTGCACACCTGGAGCTGAGAACTCCAAAGAGCCTTTTTATTGGAAAGGACAGTTTTAATTAGAGGAAGGGGACGGTGAATTCTCTGCCGCTCCACGGGGGGGTTTTGGCTGCACTCGAGGTCTGGGGAGGGGAGGGCCTCTCTGCTGGCGGACCTGTGTGCCCGATGGGGGGGCCCTCTTCTGTGGCTGGTGCTGGACACGATGGCCGGGAGGCAAGGGACGAGGACCAGGTGTCTGGATACGATGACCAGGTGGTGGCGGAGGTTGGGCAACTGCTGGATTTGGAGGAGGTGAGGTGGAGATCTGGCTGGGCTTTGGGCTCCTGTCCTCAGAGGTGGTTCTGTGAGCTTTTACCTCCAGCTCCTCATCTGCAATGACAAAAATCGCTCAAGGGCTTATTCTGGCCAGAGGTGATCCGGGGAACTATGGAGCGCCTTGGAGGGGCAAGGCTTTGGAGAAAGCCAAGAGGAGGCAGGGACAGAGCTGTCCCTAGGCTCCAAGAACTCTCAGTCTTGTTGGGGAAGGAGAAATGCTAACCAAGCTGGAGGGAGACCCCAGGGCTTTGCAAGAATCCAGGGACCCAGAGCGGGGAAGACACCTAGCAGGGAGAGCTTGGTGCTCGCGCCAGACAACAGACAGCACTCAAACCCAGGTCGGCCTCGGTGCCAGACCATCCTAGACACTGGGTCCTGAGAGCAAACCTCGTGATCAGAGTCTGTTGTCAGGGAATCTGAGTCGGCTCAGAGGAGCTACATTCCTCCTGACGGGTCTCTGTGTGGATGTGCTTCTGCTGAGTCTGTTGTCAGGCAACCTACACTCTGGCGACAGGTTGGAGCACACACAAGGGGCTTTTTAGTCCTCAGAAATTGACTGGTTCCTTGGAAATTTGTGCACAAGACCCATCCTCTTGGGCCAAGGAGGGAAAGATTCTTCTTCCCTCACCCTTTTGGGATCTTTCTGCTTTGTGAGACTTTAGCCCGTGAAGACAGCCCAGGACTAATCAGAATATAGTAGTTTTCCCTGTACTGCTTTCAAGTCACAAAGGAAATCTGTGAGGCTGCCTCGCTGTCATACACAGAGGGGGCTCTGCTGGCCCCCTCTGGCCTCCAGGCTAGGAGTTAGGTATTCCAGTCCCACATACAAGACCAGCCTCGCAGGCTGCAGAGGCAGGCCGGAGTAGATCCCCCCTGGGGTAAATTAGCGATCTCTTGCACCTTTATGGTGCTGTGGCTTGGGAAGCACAGTCCCTCTGAGCATCACCTGTAAGTTCAGGCAAGATGATGCCAATCCAGTCAGCCTCCTCCGACTGCTGGAAACACAAACATCAGGCGGCTTTGAACATGAAGGCTCAAAGTCAGATAATGTGGTTTTGACGTCTGTATGGCCTGGGTGCTCTAAGCGCCTAGACAGAAGGGCCCAGAAAGGCCCAGAATGCATCCTGTCTGCCATCTTTGGTGCCCAGAGGTAGCTGAAGTTGTGCTCGGGAGGATGCAGAGAGGTGGATATGGAGCAGTGAGCTGCCCTGCTTCACCCCAGGTGGCAAGCTTAGGCTGCCATTTGTTATTGGTGTTTGTCCTGCTTCTCATTCATAGGCTCCTCCTACACGGATTGCTGACCTCCTGGGTGTTAGGCACCATTACTAAGTGGCAATCATGACTCAGACACACTGTCCTCAGGAAGTCTAAAATCACGTAAGACAAAGTGAGGACAGCAAATCACAATACCAGTCTCAGGACTGCACAGGGCCACCAGAGAGGTCCCAAGAGCCACAGTCGCAGGGTGAGGAGTAGGGCATGGCCTATTGGCTTAGCTCTTGGGCAGGCTCAGATGGACAAATCAGCTGTGGCTCTGCACAACCTGCCTGGTCAGAGCACGCCGGTCCCCAGCATGTCCACTCCAGTAACGTCCACACCTGCTCCCAGGAGTTCTTCCCGGCTCATCGGCCCTTTCCTTCACCTGCATCTCCTTGTTACTCACCCAGGCTTGGGGCTGAGGTGAGACAAAGGGTGTGGGATTTAAGGAGGTGCCCACTTCCAGGGCATTGCAAGAGGAAGGCGAGGGCCTCCTTAAAGGTTGTGCCCTTGGGCTCCTTGCCTCCCCCTGATCCTGACTCGGCTTCCTGGTCACAGAGCTTGAGGCAAAGAATGCAGCCTCCCTGATGGGGGTGAGACTGTCACCTGTGCTGGTGTTTCTCTCCCGAGGCCACTGGAGGCTGGGTGGGAGGGGGAGTGCAAAGCCTGGAGGTCAGTTTCTTTGTCAACATGAGCTAATTATCAGGTGGGCCACTTCAGCCTGGTGAGATCAAGGGCTGCCCCGTCTTGGGGAGACCTGGGAGGTATGCCTTGGAAGAGAGCGTCGTTGACCATTGGTGATAAGAAAGGACCTTTGTAGGGAAGACAGGCTGAGCAAGGCACAGAGCTGGGGAAGCCACGGCACCTGGGGGACTCACCAAGGGACTGTTTTAAATTTAGAAAGGCATGCCCAGCTCCTTAGGGAAGTATAGTGAGACATGGGGCCAGGGGTGGCCACCTGAAGGGGTGGCTGAGGGAGAACTGTGGAAAGAAGTCTGAAGTAAGGCGTCAACGCCAAAGGGTGCAGGGCCTGAGGATCCCGGGTGGCTGCACACCAGGTCCCCCGCCGGGCTGTGCGGGAAGTTGCTAGTGGGCGTGGCCTGGCAAGCTCTAGGAAGAGACGCCTGGTGAGGGGCCGCAGTCCTGTTATGAACCAGAGATGACACAGGACACCATGGCTTGCCTGCACAGCTGCATGCCCAACTGGTGGCTGATACCCCAACCCTGCACCTACGGCGACACCTGGTCTGTCCCTCCCTGATGTGATCTGCCTTAGGTGGTCTGGCTCTCCACTCATGAGCATGACTTTTTCATGATTGGTGGGTTGCGAGACAGGACTGACCCAAGGAAACGGCACCCCCATCCCTAATGCATCCCTCCTGAACAGTCAGTTAGAAAAGGGGGTACAGAGACCTGTTTGGGGGGGGTTGTTTGTTTGTAGTGCTGGGGAGGGAACCCAGGGCCTAGCCCAAAGGCAAGAGCGCTGCATGAGCCACACCCCCAGTTACCTAGTTCCCAGGAGCTTGGTATTGACCAGGCTCTGGGCCACTCAAGGTCTGCAGATGGACAAGGTATTTTCGAACGAATCTTTCTACCCACCTGGAGCTGTGAGGCCCTTTGGCATCTCTCTGCGCCAGCCTCAGACACACTCAGCCTCAAGCGGGGGTTCCGAGGAGACCAGCCAGGATGTAGCTCCTCAAACTCCCTCACGGTGGGCCCCAAGAATGCTTTTTTTTTTTTCAGAATTCAAGCTAACCACAAAATGGAACAAGTTCTAGCTTCTGGTTCCCGTCCTGACGTTCTGAAACCATCTCCTTCTTTTCTTTGAGGACCCAAGGTGCCATCCCCTTGAGATGACTCCGTGGGGATTTTGCAGCGGCCTGGGGTGACACAAAAGAGGGGGAGCTCACCGTCGCGCCTGCTGTTCTGCTTTTTCCTCTTGCTGACATAGAAAATGAGCAGCGCCACAAAGAACAGGAGGAGGCCTCCCGCACAGGCACCAGCGACGAGATAGCTGTTCAGACCTTCCCCTGAAAGAGAAGAGACAGGGGATTCGGTGGGGAGGGGTCCTGGGCAGCCCATTTCATTGCTTTAGGCTAAGGACCCCAGCTTCCCACTTGAAAGAAGAGCTTGATGGTACCATTCAAGGTCACAAAGGGCCAAGCTTAAGGAGGGTGGCGAATTGGGTCCATGCCTGAAAGAGGCCAAGGGGTAAGTGGCCTCTGGAGTCCCTTGGGAAACTTGAGACTAGAACTCCCTGGTTGTTCATGCCCCGAGGCCTGTCCATCCCTGCCCACTCGCCGAGGAGAGCATCATGACATTTTACTCATTTTTTTAAAATTTTTATTTGTCTTGGTGAGGCTGGGGTTTCACAACAAGCTAGGCAAGCAATCTGCCCACGGAGCCACTTCCCCAGCCGAGCATCACAGAATTTTAGACCAGAGTAGTTTAGAGATAATCTAAGTGTCATCTCTATGGAAGGAAGGAGGATGAGTTTCAAAGATAAGGTCCAGAGAGGGAGGATGAGTTGCCTGAGGCCACACAGTATCTATTTCTGAGTGGTTCCTCTAAGCAGCCTCTGGTCTCTGGCTGTCTCTGCCCGTCTTCCTGCTCTTTCATCTCTGGCTTCCCTCTGGGGCCTATTCTTTCTTACCCTCTTGATCTGGCAGTTTCCAAACACTCAGGGTAAATTAATTCACTGATGCAACCCAGCCCTCTCTCCTCCCAGACTTTCCCCAGACCCGTGAGAGAAGTTCACTGAGACCGCAACAGCAGTGGCAGGGACTTTCAGTTCCTAGAACCTCAGTCACTGTAACACAATAAGGAAAACCAAGACTTCAGTGTTCAGGGAAACGGGGTTTGGTCCGGGTCTTTTAGACAAGAGCTGTGTGACCTTTAGCAAGTTACTCCACCTCTCGGAGCCTCCTTCCTTCTTTGTAAAATGGAAACAATGAGACCTACATCTCAGGGTGGCTGTTGGAAGTCAATCAGATAATGGATGGAAAAGTGCTTTATAAACTGTAAAACAACACACAAATGTGAGGTCTTGCTTTTACTGGTGCTCTTTGCACTAGTGTTTTTGGTAGCAGTTTCCCAAGGAGGGCTGCTGGGCCATCTGCCCTTGGTGAGTCAATAGCAGTTAAAGAGGAGCAGCTGGGGTTGGGGGGTCAGGGGACGGGGACGCTGGGAGAACAAACTGGAGCTAAGCCCAGCATCACAAAAACACTTCTGCAGCCAAAAGATCCTAGGAAGAGACTATTACACACAGACCCAGGACGGGCCCCAGGGATCCCGCCAGAGGCTCAGACACCAAACTGAGCAGGGCTTCAAACTGTGCTGGTTTATTCATCCTTGGCTGTCCTTCCTGCAGTCTCTCTCTCATCCATTCTTTGCCTGCCAATTACACAACCTCTCTGAGCTCTGCCTATGAAGGAGCGTCCACTAGATAAGCAGCCGGAATCCTCTAACATTGAAACTGGGCCAAGGAAAGAATTTGGGGTCTCCGTCTCCTGCTAAGCTGAAGCTTAGCTCAAGATTGACCCAGGTGGGGAAGGGCAGGCCTGGGGTGAGCTGGGGACACATGTGTAGGCCACAAAGACACCGGCCATTTTCTCTTTGAGTCTGTGGGCAGGAGGCTCGTCCCCTTAACTGAGGCACACTTGGGAATGTAGATGGTGCCTCCCACAGTTCTATGCTCAGGTCTGTCCAGAATGGTCCCCCCGCACCTGGTAGTGCTCGCTGTAGGGACATTCCACCTTGCCCTAGAGGCAGCTTTGGTTTATCATTTAAAAACAGGTCCTCGCAGAAGAATGAATCGGACGTGACCTTCCTATGTTCATATGTGACTACACGAGCAGGGTAGCTCCACATCATGTCCAACCACAAGAATGGGAAGTTATGCTCCATGTATGTATGCCATGGCATCATGCACTCCACTGTCGTGAGTAACTCAAAAGAACACGTTTTAAAAAATTAAACAACACCAACAACAAAAACCCCAGGTTCTCGGGTTCTCTACATGCAACCACACCTCCCTCCTACACCTCCTCTGTGCGTGAGTTTGTGGATGGAGTATTTCTTGTGTGTCGAATGTGCTAATTCCTCCCGGGGTCTTCAGTAGACCTTATTCAAGCTACATGGTTAGCATCTGCCGCTGATCCTCTCAGCCTTGGCCTTTTAGAGTAAAATGTCCAAATCCCTTTTAGGGTCTTTAAGGGCAGCCCATTCCTCCTCTTCCACCCAAGGTGGCCATTCCTGGACCAGCTCCTGCTCTGCACCTTCTACAAGGGACATGCGTGTGGCTGCCTTGTGCCCTCCTTAATGCACACTGGTGGGATCTAGTTAAAACAAGTGTGAAGGGTGGGACTGCCAGACAAAACACAGGTCAGTCAGATTTGAATTTCAAATGAACAATGAATAATTTTTAGCATAAGTAGGCCACGTTTGGAAGTACGCCATATTTTTACTTATTAAATCTAGCATCTCCAACCAAGGCTCTCCTGAAGTGGAGGATGGGAGAGAATGGCTGATGGTGGCCCACACGACGGGGCAGAGTGACACTGGTCTAAACTTGTGGTTGACCGACCATTGGTAGTCGGCCTCCAGTGACCCCTGCCTCCTGGCATTTCTGCCTCTGCGCAGTCCCCTCTGAGTGTGGGCTGGACTTACTGCTCAGGCATAAAGTCCAGCAGAAGGGAGGGGCTATCAAAAATGAGATGAAGTCATAAAAAGACTGTGGCTTTTGTTTCCGTCACTCACTCTTGCTGTCTCTCAGAAGGCTCCAAAGGAAGCACAGAACGCCCTGTTTTCCGGCAGCCCGACAGCCCATGCAAGCAAGCCTGGAACTAGGCCCAAGAACCCACCCATCTGACAGTCTTGACCGTCACAGTCACTAACGAGCAGAGAGGTCTTGGGCAAGTCAGTTTGCCCCTCAGGGAAATGGGGGTTTGCAATGCCGTGGTCTCTGCCTCTCCTTCTCCCTCTTCAATGCAGCAAGTCTTTTTCCTGGAAGAGGATGATTTCGACACTCTGAGGTCAAATCACACCCTCCCTGGAAGTCTCCTGAGGTGGGTCACATGGAACACCCCTTCCTGAGGGCTCCCTTGAAGGCTTCTAAGAGGGAAAGGTACACCTGTCACTTCCCATCCTGAGCCAAAGCTGTCTCCCACCCCAGACACCTGTGCCCTGGGCAGAAGTGGCACCTGCCACTGTGCCCACAGGCCTGGCAGACTGTGTTTGTGAATCTGGGACACCCTGCCCGATGCCCCCACGTACCTGAGCAGCGTATGGCTGTCACGGTGGACTCCTCACTGACTCTGTTGCTTGCCGTGCACTTGAACGCTGCATTCAGGTTGGTCAACTGATATCGAATGACCTTCAGATGACCTTGAGTGAGCCGTTTCCCATTTTGATACAGAATTAATTCAGGGTTAGTTCCTTTTATTACCTCACAGGTCAGATTTGTGCTGTGACAATCCCAGGAGATCTTGGGTGTTGAGACCATCTCTAAAAAATAAATAAAAATCCCAATATATTAGTCAATTTTCTGATTTTAATATTTAGACAGTGGGGAATGGAGCCAGTTTGAGACAGGGGCACAATTTTTGAATTCCCTAGCAATTTTTGAAAATAATTTGTTATTTATGTAGAGCATTCAGAACAAACTTAACTTCTGGTGAGTTTGTAGGTACATTATACTGTCTAAAAGCATATAATAGTCATTGTTTTTGTACTGTTTTGTACCTTAAAACAGCTTTACATACATCATTTCGTTATGACAGAGAGGCTGATGTTTTTCTTCCCATGACAGATGGGAAGTCCTGGACTCTGAGACTTTCAATGAGTGGTTTTAGGGTGCTCATTTAAAAATGGCAGATCAAAAAAGGAGCCTGCCCCACCCCAAGTTCAAGTTCAGGAGTACAGTTAAGAGGTTACCACATCCTGCCTTCCTTCCAGAGCAGCCAGGGACCCTGCCCTGGAGGAATAGGTAAACCTGTGGCCTGGGATCCTGGCCAGGCACCCCCTCCCCCTGCTGCGGTCCTGGGAGCAGAGGGCCAGGTGGGCCCATGGGTGCCTAAGGAGCTCAAGGCTGACAGAGGAAGGGCTCTAGTTGGGAAACCAGAGACCTGGCTCTGCCCTTTCCCAGCCCAGAGCTGCTTGGTCATTCTCTGTGCCTTGCTGGACCTCAACTTTGAGAGAATGATAAAAAAAAAATGTTCCCCACCTGTCACAAAACGATGACATGCGACAAATCCCGGTGCACATAATTGGTAGCTGTGCTTATGTTCATAACCAGAAAAATCCCTGCCTCTCCTTTTCTGACGTGATTATATTTAAGGTCTGATTCAGAAAACAGCCCAGCCGTGGCCTTAGGTAAGGCAGGTGCTCCTCCCAGGCCTCCTCTCCCGAGCTGGGTGACCTCTTTTCTTCTCCTCTGTTCTTTTCCTTGCCCTTGACTCTCTTGACCCAGTCTTCCCTTTCATTTTCTCTCCCTTCATTATGCAGAGAGACAGCTTACTTCTTCACAGTTCCCTCCCTCTCTGTCTTTCAGGTGAAAATACTTTCCAACTCAGTCAGATTTCATTGCTGACCAAATATGTATGGGCGTGCAGAAATGATTTCTTCCTATCCCGAGATTCTGTGTAGCCCAGAATGAAGAAAGTGGAGACGCGTCACCACGCTCTAGAGTAGCAGTCTAGGGCTGGGGTCAAGGTGTCTATCTAGAGTCTCCTAATTGGTAAGATCCCATCATTGTAAAAACTGATAAAATATAAAATAGTTTAAAACACACAAAAAAAATTACATGCAATTTAACTACCCATGGTCAATAATAATTATTATTATTTTTCTTTTTTTGGTACAAGATTATCAAGTCCTTTTTATTTTGAGACAGTGTCTCACTAAATTGCCTAAAGCCTCACTAAGTTACTGAAGCTGGCTTTGAACTCTTGATCCTCTTGCCTCAGCCTCCCGAGTTGCTGGGATTACAGGTGTGCACCTCAGCGCCTGGCATTGAATATTTTGATGTATATCTTTACTAGCTATTTTCTATACATGAACATGTATATCAATAATATTTTAAAAATTAAAACTGTATTATTATCCCACTCCTGGGTTTATACCCAAAGGATTTAAAATCAGCATACTATAGTAATGCTGTCATGTCAACGTTTATAGTAGCTCAATTCACAATACATAAACTATGGAACCAATCTAGATATCCTTCAATAGATGGATGGATAAAGAAAATATGGTAGTATATATAGTCAATGGAATATTATCCAGCTTTAAAGAAGAATGAAATTATGGCATTTGCCGGTAAATGGATGGAGTTGGAGAATATCATGCTAAGTGAAATAAGCCCATCCCAAAAAACCAAAGGCCAAATGTTTTCTCTTATATGTGGAGGCTAATTCCACAATGGGGTGGGGGCAATAGAGAACAATAGAGTTACCTTAGATTAGGTAGAGGAAAGTGAGGGGAGGGGAAAGGAGTAAAGGGAGGGGAGGGGTATAGGCATAGGAAAGATAATAGAAAAAAACAGACATTATTACTTTATGTATATATAGAACTGCATGACCAATGTGATTCTATAACATGTACATTCAGAAAAATAAGAGGGGCTGGGGATGTGGCTCAAGCGGTAGCGCGCTCGCTTGGCATGCGCAGGGTGCTGGGTTTGATCCTCAGCACCACATACAAATAAAATAAAGATGTTGTGTCCACCGAAAACTAAAAAAAAAAAAAAAAAATTAAAAAATTCTCTCTCTCTCTCTCTCTCTCTCTCTCTCTCTCTCTCTCTCTCTCTCATTAAAACAAAAAAGAAAAAGAAGAAATTATAGGGATGGGGATATAGCTCAGTTGGTAGAGTGCTTGCCTAGCATGCACAAGGCCTCTGGGTTCAATCCCCAGTACCACACACACACACACACACACACACAGACACACACACACACGCTGGCAAATCTTACTGTATGTTAATTGTACCTCAATAAAACTGACAACAAAAAAAATGTTTAAAAAAAAAGAAAAAGAAGGAAATCATACCCATTTATGTATAATATATCAAAGCTCATAATTGCATTCTACTGTCATATATAATTAATTAAAACAAATTACAAGTTTTTAAAAAACTGGATTATGTGGTTTTATAGTCTGCCTTTTTCCCTCTCAGTAGAAGTTATATTATGAAATTCTTTCTTTCCTGAACATCAATAAATGTGCATCTCCACCATTTGATGCATTCTTGACATAGTTACTAAGTTCCTAACTGCCAGAGACTTCTCAGTCCACACAGTATCGTACTAGTGTAAACAATGTAGTCACAATTAGCCTCGAATGTGGGCTGGGATATAGCTCAGTTGGTAAGGTGCTTGCCTCACAGGCACAAGGCCCTGGGTTCAATCCCCAGCCCCATCAAAATAATAATAACAACAACAACAATAATACAACAACAACACAAAGTCTGAAAAAACAAATAGCCTCGAGTGGTGAATTTTTGTACATGTCCTCACTGTAAGAGAGGGTTCTAGGAAATGGCCTGACCTGGTTAATAGCAGCAAATTGTTAGGTACTGCTCATAGATGAGAACTCCTTAATTCTGAGCTGCTAGGATTAAGTTCTGCTCTGCTGATATCTGCTTGAATGGGGCCCTCCACTGCCTCTTCAGCTAACAGGAGCAGCCTCCTCAGTAAGTAGATGCGGGTACCATGACTGAGGCTGCGAGAGGCATTGAGGAACTAAGAGAGGGGCCTGGCGTTAGCACAGAGCATACAGGGGTAGCGTCCCAGGCCGTCTAGGGCACCTTTTCACACACGGTCTCATTGAATATCCCTTGAAGTTATTACAGGTGGAGCATCCCTAATCCTCAAATCCAAAATGCCCTAAAATCCAAAACATTTTGAGCAATGACAAGGTGACATAAGAGGGAAAATTCCATATCACGAAAATTTGTTTCATTCACAAAATTATTTAAAATGTTGTATAAAATTACCGTTGGGCTCTGAGCACAAAATGTATATGAAACAAATGAATTTCATATTTAGACTTGGGTCATAGCCCCCAAATATCTCGTTATGTCTATGCAAATATTCCAAAATATTAAAAAAGCCCAAATCCAAAACACTTTCAATCCCATACATTAAACCGTATTGGGAAAAATCAGACTCAGACCAGACAGACAGTTGCCAAAACTGTGGGACATATAATGATGTTGGACCACAAATCAAATAATGACGCTGTGTAAAGTTGACGTGCAAACATCACAGTAAAGCAACTGTCTTTAAAGGGTGCAAGGCTTTTTATGGGGAGGGTAACAAAAATGTTGACCGTCATGATGGTTGTAGAGCTCTACGAATGTATGTAAGGCTATTGAATTTTACATGTTAAATGGGCAACTTGCATGTACGAAGACACACATGGTGTGACTACTTGTGTACAACCCCCCAACATGAAAATTTGTGCTCTCTCTGTGTAATATGAACCGAATCACATTCTGCTGACATGTATAACAAATTAGAATAAATAAAATAAACAAATAAATGGGCAACTTGTATGGCATATTGATCTCTCGACCAAATTGGGAGTTGGAGGGAGGGACCAGTCCTTGCCAACAGGACCCCTGGGTTTGAATCCTGACTTTGTTCCTGTCAAGAAACGAGAACTTGAACAAAATTCCTCCTGACCGAGGCTGTTTTCTTATAGACAATAAGGGGATAATGACTACTAGCTGTCAGGATTCTTGGGAGCTTTAAATAAGATTGTGTCAGCAAGCCCATGACACCTGGAAGCCATTATGATCACCATGATTCTAAATACGGCCCAAATGTGATTGTACCAGCATGGACACCTGAGCCATGCTGGTGGCACGCAAGACACCACAGTCCCCAGAGCTCATGATCAGAGGCTATTCTTGGTCTCGGCCCGTTCCTCCAAGTTTCTTTCCTGTTAAGCTGGCAGAACTAGGGTGTGGAAAGGGGTCATTTTCAGGAGAGTTAACAGCATCTGAACTCTGGGAGGGGGCTGCTGCTGCCAGGTTTGGGGGCCAACGGAGACCCTAGGCAGGAGGAAGGGACCCTGTGTCTGTTGATGACATTTCCTGTGTGAAGCACAGAATTGTTTGTTTGCTCACGGAAGCAGCTTCCTCCCAGCTTCAATGGTGTTTCAATCCCCCTTCTTCTTCCTTCTGCTTCTCACCCAATCCCCCTTGCCCCTATATCCCCACACATGACCCTCAGCATAACCATCCCTTCTCATTCCATCCTTTAGTCTAGGCCAGGGATTACCAACTTTGGCTACTAACCAGAACCACCTGGGGAACATTACCACTTACTGATGCCTGGGCCCCAGGCCAAAAATTCTGATATACATGGTCTAAGATGGGGCGCCAGCCCTGGTCATTTCTAACAGCGTCCCTGTTGATTTGCATGGGTAACCAAGGTTAAGAACCACCCAGCAGCCCTCTGCACCTTGCTAGGATTATAGCCGCAGTTTTCCAGCCAGTCTCCCCACCTCCCACATCACCCACCACTCCTACCCTCTCAGCACATGCAGAGACAGGCAATATGTATTTTCTTCACATATCAGCAAAAAATCACCTTCCACCTCAATTGCCGTGCTATTGAGCAGATTGGAAACAAAGGCTGTTCGTCCTTAAATCCATCATTTCCAGCCCTTTCCTGCTATCTAAACTCTTCAGGGTACCCTCGCCTGAAATTGGCTCTCCAAGCAGCCTGTCCTTCCCAGCCCACACCTCACTCACTCACAGCCAGTTTTCCTGTGCCCACCTGTCCCCTTTCTAATTAATGCCACCTTCATCCAGATTCTTTACCTAGCTCCACATCCTCAAAGCCACCCAAAGAGAGGGCTGTAGGCGGATGAGGTTGTATTTCTCCATGTGTAGACCCTACTCCCCCCCCGCCCCAACTCACAGGACTGGAATCTCCACTGGGGCAGGAGGGATGCACTGGATTTCCCGTAGCGCTACCCCAGAGGCTGAGGCCAGGGTTGGGGACGTTTCACGATCACTAGTTCCCAACTTGCTAAACAGCACCCCTGTTAAAGTGAAAAAAAAAAAAAAAATGTAGAGAATGGAGACTTACCTAGAATCCTTAAATCAAATGATTGTTCCAGCACCCTTTTTCCATCTGTATCATATACAACTACGTTGTAGGTACTATTATAATATCCCTTCAGATGTTTAATTTTCAGAGTTCCATTTGCTAATATCTCGTAGGTTTCATTATGCCGGGAAGGTTTCCTGCCTTTTCTGAATTGCGCAACCATGATCCCTTCTTTGTCCCATCGGATGTCATCAATAGCATCTCTCATTTGAAAATTGGGGATGTCCAGGTTGATCTCTCGATCCAAGTCACTGCGGACAATCTCGATGGCTTTAGAGACTGAACCTGTAAAAAAGCGAGACACTCATTGAGGTCTTCAGGCTCCCTACCAGAAAGTGAGGCTGTGAAAACTTCCATACTATTTCAGGGTCTCCAAAGAAGCTTCTCACAGTGACTGTGAAGACCCACACACCCACTTACTTACCTGGGCTGGGAAAGTTGAAAATCAGAAGAAAGCCGACCAAGATTTCACACCGGTGGCTCATCTTTGGGATTAGTTTCCCTGTGGCAGTTCTGAGCTCTTCTTGCAAAAGGAACTGAGGTTGAAACTGGAAGAGTCCACCCCACTGAATGCTAAACCACGTGCCTCTCCTTTGTGCTTTTTTTTTTTTTTGACAACATAGAACACGCACATACACATTTAGCACATACGGCCCTTCTGATGCACTCCTTTGCTGAAACAGGTGTGGTTATGAGACTGTGCTTTCTTATCACACTTTGTTTATTTATTTAGGAATTTATTTATTTATTTATGAGGTTGTATTTCTCCATGTGTAGACCCTACTTTACCAGTGAACTACATCCCCAGGTCTTTTTTATTTTATTTATTTATTTATTTACTTAGAGACAGGGCCTCACTAAGTTGCTGAGGCTTGTCTTAAACTTCTGATCCTCCTTGCCTCAGCCTCTGGAGACGCTGGGATTATAGGCATGAGCCACCACATCTTGCAAGAACTATACACGCACCACCACACCAGCTCTTACCGCATTTTAATCCTCACCAAATTAAAAAAAAAAAAAATAGGGGAGGGTACTTTATCAATCCAATGAAGAGAAAACGAACGGAAAGGTTAAGTTGCCCAGGACTGTTCTTTTGTAAGCAAAGAGCCAAATTCAATGATCCAGCTCCTCTTCTACCCACTCAGCTATCTTGCCTCTAACAGAACCACCTAGAAACATGGGTAACTGCTCTTAAGTGAATAGCAAAATACAAATATTTATCCTATGATGATAAATACTGGAAAATGTATACACATGAAATGATTAGGAATGGATTTTTTCCTCTTTCCTGAAAAGATATTTTTAATGTTCTAAAATTGTTTATGTTATAAAAAGGAAGAAACACAAATTGAGTCTCAGCTGTAAATGCTTAAAAATCTCCAAATCTTCTGTTTAGCACATATTTTACAACTCTGGAAATTCACCGTTAGGTAAATAAAACCTTGTTGCAAAACATGTAAGAGGCATGGAGCCTATGAAAACCAACCAGATCGAAAAATATCTAAGGTGGTCAACACTGCAGATGGTGAAAGAAAGGGAGCGAGAGGGAAAAACAGAGAATGAGAGAACAGGGAGGGGAAAAAGAGAGGAAATTTGTGACACTGGGAGAGAGTGATGCAGAGATGGGTGTCTTCTGAAAAGGATGCCCTGTGAGATCCGGCACAGGAAACACGGAGAGCCCAGGAACAGATTTCCAAGGGAAGTTTTCAGTTTGAAGATTCATCAGGACACGGTGAGCAAAAGTTTTAAAAGTAGTGCTTTTTTTGGTTTTGTTTTTCAACGTTAGGTACAGAAACAGATATTATCTGTCAGAAAGTTGCCCAGGAAATGCAATGAAGTCAAAGCAGTGGATTGCTACTGCTGTGTGAAAGGAAGCCTAAATAACGTATTCACCTCCTGTTGTGTGATAAACCCCTCACTCACAACACTCATGATGACAGATGACAATTGGATTAAAATTTTAAATGCTATAAAACTGTAATACTGCTTAAAAGACAATATAGAAAGATGTTTTTATATCTTTGGGTACAGAAGGCCTAACTACATGTATCACACAATCCCAAAATAATAAAAAAAAAGATGAACCTCATTGACTACATAAAAAATGTAAAATTATAATTTTCACATATTTTGCAAATATTTTGTCACATCTTTTCATTTTGTACATTATTTCTTGCCTATACATAAATTTTCAATCATCAACAAGAAAAAAAAAACTTTTAAAATGGGCAAAGGATATAAATTATCAGCTTATAGAAGAAACATTAAACATGAGTCTAATGTCACCCAAAAATATAGATATCCTAGCCATAAAGCACCATCTTTACCATAGGGTTTGCAAAATTATAAAAGACAATAATTCACATTATTATCAATCTGTATTTATGTGTGTGGTGCTGGGAATTGAAACCAGGGCCTCATGCATGCTAGGCAAGCATTCACCTTTATGACATGAATGTCGGGGGCTATTAGTGTATCAACTTCTGTGAAGTTCGAAATTCTGTTAAAGGACACCAACTTTTTCTGTAATAATTTTAAAAAATAATAAAGTAAGCTTAAGGCACACATTTTCCCCCTAAAGTATATGTAGACTCTGAGAAATAATTAGCATGTAGCTTCTTTGCTTGTAAGTGACCAACCCACCAGCCACCCGTCTAAAGCTAGCCCTGGTGACAATCATTGTTTAGTTTACTTCTGATCAATCGATCCATCTATTCTGTCTCTTTAATTTTGGAGTCGGGTACTAGGGATTGAACCCTGGAATGCTCTACCACTGAGCTATATCCTCAGTCCTTGTTATTTTTTATTTTGAGACAGGGTGTCTCTAGTTTGCCCCGGCTGGTCTTGAACTCGCCACCCTCCTGCCTCAGGCTCTGAGGCATTAAAGGCACGCACCACCCTACCCAGCATGCCTCTGCTTTTAAGACAGGTTGCTTCCTCTGCCTCTCATTTGCCTGATAGTCTTTCCAGTGCTCTCACAGAGCAAATGGAAAGCTGCTTTCTGTTCTTAGACTTTAACTCTCCTCCTCTCACATCTAAATTAATTGGGAGTCATGAGCATGTCTTCAAGGGCAGAAACCATGAAAAAGAGAGGGATTCATAGGTATGACTGTAAAATTTTAAACTTTTGTATGTAAAAACCTATTTAAAAATTTAAAGGCCAAGTACTAAAAGAGACAAATTATTTGCAAGATACTTGACAAAGGCTTAATATCCTTTATATTAACTTTTTTCTTGGGCTGGGGCTGTAGCTCAGTGGCAAAGCACTTGCCTAGCATGTGTAAGGTACTGAGTTTGGTCCTTAGCATCACATTAATATAAATAATATAATATAATATAAATAATTTATAACATAAATAAATATAATAACAATATAAAGTAAATAAATTATTTTTTCTTGTAAATATAGTAAGAAAAGATAGACACCTTCTTAATAATATGGGTCAAGGTCCTAAAAGGAGAAATTCACAAAATAAAATACACAATTAAGGGGCTAGAGATGTGGCTCAAGTGGTAGCTCGCCCGCCTAGCATGTGTGAGGCACTGGGTTCGATTCTCAGCACCACATAAAAATAAAATAAAGATATTGTGTCCACTCAAAAACTAAAAAAAAAAAAAAAAAAAAAAAGATACAATTAAATAAGAACTCTTGAAAATACAGTTTATTTATACAGAGATGCCCATCTTAAAACAGATGCATTTTCAATTTTCATTTAAAAAAACACCCAGTGTTGATGTGGGTAAAAATGCATCAGTAGAAATGCAAATAAGTGTGATTTCTGGTGGACAATGTGTCATGTGAATCAGAAGCATTGGAAATATTTTTATTCTGACCCAAGTCCACAAGGAAATTTTTTCATAAGAAAAAAATGAAGGATCAGTACTAAGGTTTGACTCTAAGCTTATATACTACAATATTAAACTGAAATTGGAAATAATGTAAATGTCTAAGAAAAAAAATGAATAGGTAAATCATGGTATGGACAAGCCATGGAAATATGAAAAAATCAGGACCCAATTGTAGGAGAGAAAAATAAAATCTTTTTCTTCTACCCATCTTAGGTACTCCAGCCTTGTGATTACACTGGAAAAAGACTAATTAACAAGAGAAAAACACCAAAGTTCATAAACATGTGCATAGGGGAGCACCTGGTGAGGAGGGGTGGTTAGAACCTGGCTTATATACCACATTAGGCTAAGTAAATAAAAAGAGGCTGAGGGATCCTCGGGATTGGGAGAAAGCAAGTCATGGGATGACCAGGAAAAGTATGTTAAACAAGGGCTGCTTAATGAAAGATCTGTTTCTGTACCGGAAAGGGAGTAGCCTTTCACAATGAATGCTTCCTTTATCAATGTAAATTTCCCGCCCAAAAGGAATCTTGGTGTCCTATGTTTAGAGCTTTTCCTGCCTCTGCTCATTCTCTGTGGCTTTTAGTTCAGAATAATCCATGTTCCAAAGAGGTGCGTTTCAGAGCCTCATGTCCTGGTACCTTTCTCAATAAATGATGCAATCTCATTTTATTTATCAAAATAGTGCGTGTTGAGTGTATGTCTTTTGGAATGAGGTCCCTGTGTGGCGGGATAAGGGCTGTCATTCTGCTGTCTTTGGTTGGTGTTGCTGTTCTATTATTTCTCCTTGAAACCCACTGGGTTTCAGTTGATTTGTTTTTAACTCTAAGTGGGCTTTGTAACAGTTCCAAGAATGGAGGGTGGGTGCAGTCCTGCCTGTGGGTGCAAGGTGTTTCAGGAGAACATCTGGTCGATGACTCGGTCCAGCTTCTCAGTAGTCTAAGGGCTACCTCCTGCTCTATCTCCACCCATCATTTTTTTAATTCAAACTAATCCTCCTGGGAGATGGACTAACAGGAAGAGACCAAGAAACGGAGGAGGAAGACAAAAACGTTCTCAGAGGTCTTGCTTTCGGATGAGATCCCTGACTAGCAATATGCTGAGAGTCCAGCTCCACTTCCTCCTATGCCAAGGGAACTCTCTAGCAAGATTTAGGTCTAGAGGACACGGTGGTCAAACTCCATTTTCTAATTCACATCCAACTGAATTTCTTGAATTGTGAGATTTCAGAGGAGAACAAAATTCAAAAGGGGATCTCTCTACAATTCAGTTGAAGAAGGTTCTAGGGATGCATCTGCCCACCTCTGCCAACCCAGGGCCCAATCCTCAGCCCCTTGGACCTGTGCTACAAACCCTGGGACCCTCTGGCTTCATCCTGAGACCTCCCGGCCGTCATTTCTGCCTCTTACACCTGGCTTGCTCCTACACAGGAATCACTAAGTCCTACCCACCGAGCTATAGAATGTCCCTCCCCTCTCCAGTCCAGCCACTTGTGCCCTCACAATGCCTTCCCACAGATTCAGGGGAGAAACTCAAAAAAAGCAGCCCCATGTGTAGCACTTTTTACTAAAAACTGGCTTCAGGGATTATCAGAAAGGCTCACCATGGGTCTCTTTGCAGCCAGGTCCCGTGGATGTCGGCGGGGATTGGTTGTATCTAGGATAAGACCAAGAGCTGCATCCGCATCAGATTCCAGAGGTGTCGTCACTGCCTGGGGATGTGCTGGGTGTCTTCGCAAAAGCAGCCTCCTGTCATCGTCCGCCAATGAATTCCCTGGCAGGAGACAAGCGCTTTTCCAGTTGAAAACCCTCTCCTCTATGAGCGCTCTTCCTCTGCCAAGTGTGAAGTCCTCCCAGGCAAAAGACGAGTTTGCTTTCACCTCTTGTGTTTCCCACCCACACAGCAGGGGACAGAGTTGACCAGACAGTGACAGTTCCTGGGTGAACCTGAGCTCCTGAGAGTTCCCACCCTGGAAGTCCCCCCAAGGGCTATATGTCTCCCAGAGAGGGAGAACTTGTTGTTGGTCACCTGCTGTATGATCACGTGACTGCAGAGAAACCAGCTCTGAGCCAGCGGCCCCAGCCCATCACATAGGAGCTGTGCACATCTGGGCACATCCATTCCTATCTATGAACCTCAGTTTCTGGGTTTGTCAAGGAAGATAAATGCTTCATTCTCAAGGTTATTGTGAGTCAAAGGCAAGCATAGTGCCTGGCTCCTAGGACATCCTTGAACAATGTCAGCCTGCTTCCCTGTCAGCCTCTGTTCCAGATGGAGAGGCCTACGGCAGCTGCCCTTACCCAGGGCCAATGTCCCAAGACCTCCACCCGGTGCCTGGAACCCCAAAGAATCCTGAACACTGTATATACTATGTTTTTTTCCTGTATATACTTAGTTTAATCTATAAGTTTAAGCACAGTAAGAGATTAACAATCATAAAATAGAACAAGTATGACAATACATTACAATAAAAATTATGTCACACTTGCAAATTGTTTGTTTCTGGAATTTTCCATTTAACATTTTCCAACTGCAGTTGGACCTCTGGTAACTGATAGTTCAAGGGTAAAGGGGTACTACTAAGAGGACTAGGGAAGGGATGAGAGGGAGGAGATTCACCTTCAGAGCCAGGAAAGCTCAAGGTACTTGGGGCTCCTGAAGGCCATCTATCAAAGACCAAGAAATCGGGAACTTGGGCTGAGGGTGTAGCTCAATGGTAGAGCACTTTCCTAGCATGTGTGGGCCCCAGGTTTGATTCCCCAGCTCTGTGGGGGGAAAGAAATCCAACTAGACATCTTTAAAGTACCCTTAAACAAACATTGCTTTTCTCTGCTTTTTATTTTATTCTTTGAAATCCTCTTCCTGGTTGTTTATCAGGATTGCTTAGCTATAAAACCAGTTTTGAATATACATGGAGATCTAGGGGACATGGGGAGACAGAGCACTTGTCAGCTGCTAGTTTGGGAACAGGAGGCTAAGGAGAGGGTGACTGCAGCCTGGGTAGAGGAAAGTAGACTGAGGCCCAGACTGAGGGAAAGGGGACAGGGGACATCAGCAGGCCAAGGCCAGGGGAGGGGCCTATGGTGGCTTCACAGCAAGAGCCCCCAAATTGCTGGCTGTGTGGACAACCGAACAGAGAAAGTGATGGAAGGACAGTGTGATGGTATTCAAACTAGAAACCCCGCGGTTAAAATGTGAATTCTAACTTTTCCTATGTGTTCCGGGTGATCTTAAAAGTAACCTTCCTAGGCCTCGGTTTCCTCAGGGCTAAAATGGTGAGGAGGGAGATGGGGGATAATTCCGCTTGCCTAATTGAGCCCCCAAATTTGTGGCTGACTGGGTGTAGTGACACACACCTGTAATCTCAGAGACTTGGAAGGCCGAGCGAGGCAGGAGGATTGCAAGTTTGAGGCCAGCATGGGCAACTTGGCAATACCCTGTCTCAAAATAAAAAAAATAAAAAGGGCTGGAGATGTAACTCAGTGGGAAAATACCCCTTGGTTCCAGCATCACAAATAATATGATAATAATGATGATGATGATGATGATGATGATGATGATGGTAATAATAATAATAATAAGCTATGGTGAAAGAGTATAATAAGGTGAGTGAGAAACCTAAAACCCATGCTGCAAACTAAAAATTGCAGGTTAACATGATCTGTAAAAAAAAATCTGGGGACACTCACAGGGAGGTGTCTGGGGTTTGGTTCAGCCATGGCCAGATCCCACACCAGGGCAGAAGACAATTCCTTCATGGTCAGGGGACCTGGGCAGAAAAGAGAGCACTTATCTCTGGAAACCCAGTTCACTTATCCCTTTCTCTCTGCTTCTAAGGCTGCCTTATTTCAAAGGACCTTGGGGCAAAGTCCCTGCCTGCTGCTGCCATCCACTGGCCACAACCTGAATTGCACCCTTGTTAATTTTCACTGTTGGGGTTCAATCACTTACAGATTTGTTTGCATAGTGTTTTCAGGTTTACACTCCGCCCCCCGGCCCTCAAAATTTTTTTTCTTTCCGTACTGGGGATTGAACCCATCCTATCATATGCTAGGCAAATTCTCGAGGACTGGGCTACATGTCTGGTCCTTTTTAAATTTTATTTTAAGACAGAATCTGGATAAATCACCCAAGCTGCCTTTAAATTTATGTTCCTTATACCTTCAGCTTCCCAAGTAGCTGGGACCACTCCCTAAAAAAACGTAATATTCTTCCATGCACACAATATCCTTCTGCCATAAATATTTTTGCAGATAAAGAATCCAAGGCTGGGAGAAATTAAACAAATTGTTCACAGAGACAGTTAGATGAGCAATTATTGTTATTATCATTATTATTATTAGTAGTAGTAGCAGTACTAGTAGTAGTGGGAATTGAACCCAGGAAAGCTTAACCACTGATTCATATTTATAAAATATTATAAAAATATAATATTTTTATATTAAAATGTAAAAAATTTTATATTTTACTTGGAGACAGGGTCTCGCTGAGTTTCTTAGAGCCTCACTAAGTTGCTGAGGCTGGTTTTGAACTCACAATCCTCCTGCCTCAGCCTCCCAAGCCACTGAGATCACAGGTGTGTGCACCACACCCGGATGAGCTCAAGACCTTTAATTCCAAGTTCTATATCCTTTCCAGTATCACTAGCATGTGTTGGTTTTCTCGGCTGCTATTGTAGTACTTCTCAGACTCAGACCCAATCCTACCGCCTGGCCATGGAGTTAGATCTCCTGACCTCCTCTCCTACCCCTACCCCCTCCACCCAACCCACAGTCTCCCATCCCCCTTTAGACCCACAGCTGTCTATGGGCTGAGGATGCCAAGATCAGGAAATAGGCACATGCGGCCCCTGCTCTCCACGGGGGTCTCAGGCGGATGAGGGAGTTGGGGCAGGCACCCAGGGACCTCGGCACCTGTGAGAAGTGACATAGATGGATGCAGGTGGAATAAACGGGAGATGAAAGGCACTGCAGCAAAGAAGAGGGGGTGCCCCAGCTGGTCCTTCAAGACAAACACAGTGTTCAGTCCATGAAGAGGTGGATGAAGGACATCTCCGGTGGAGGAATTCGCCAGAGGGAAGTTTCCAGGTGCTGGAATATACCCCCATATACCCTCCAGGCTGGCAGAGGAGGGAGACCAGCAGTGAGGTGGAGAGGAGGCCGGGTGGGTGGAGGGAGACCACAGCGGCATGATGCTCATACTCTTTCCTGAAGGCAGTGAGAAGCCACCATTCTTCATGTCTTCTGTCTATTGACCTAACAAATATTTTTTTGGGATAGGCACATATTCTGTTTGTTTGTTTCTCAGGATAGTAGCAAAAGCAAACCTTTGTTGCATAATATGTAATTATTTTTTTGCAATAAATACTGACTTCCTGCTTTCCTGGGGTCAGCTGCTCTTCTGAGCCCTGGGGAATTATCCCATATTGAACATCTAGTTGTGGGGGAGACAGATGATAAATAACAGGAATAAGCCAAATATAAGTACTTAGAAGTACTCAGAAGAGAAATAAAGTAGGAAGAGGGGTGTGCGAGTTGTAGGGGGGGATTTGTGCTTTTAGAGAGGATGGCCCCCGAGGCCCCACTGAGGAAGTAGTTCTGAATAAAGATCTGAATAAACTAAGGGAGACATATGGGAGGGAGGGGTGTCCAGGCAGGGGGAACAGAATGGGCAAAGGCCCTGAGGTGGGAACATACCAGAGGAGGCCAGTTCTGCTGAAGAGCAGGTGAGGGGAGGTTGGAAGAAGAAGAGGTCGGAGGTACAGTGGGGGACAGGCAAGTGGAGAGGAAGTCCCAGGAGGCTTTGTTCAGAGTGGGAGCAACGGAGTGCTGACTGCCGCAGAGTCTAGAAAGCACTCACTGGTGAGCCCCTGGCCCAACAGGAGGATGGAAAAGAAGCTTGTCTCCTGTCTGACCCAACAGATTTGACTGAGGCCTGGGGAGGTGCCCAGGGGGCTGGGCGTGTCTCACTCTGGGACTGCACACAGGTCTTTTTTAATGTTCAACCCTCACCTTGACGTATGCTCTGGTTACTATTTTGCACAACAATCTACCACACAGTGGCATGAAAACCAGCCACCATGCTGCTGTGTTTGTGGAGTTCACAGCGTGACTGCCCCTGCCCTGCCATGTCCTTAGAGAGATCCAGGTGCCTGGGGTGCTGCAAATGGCTGGGTGCTAGGTGAACTGGGGTTGGTGGCTCCACTCACAGGCCTAGTGGCTGAACCTGCAGGTGGGGGAAGGTGACCACAGTATGGCACTTGGCTCCCCACCTCCCCACCCCCTAGGGGGACTGGGGCTCCATGCAGTACAGGCTGCATTCTGAGAAGCATCCAGAAAAGAAGCTTCCAGAGAGCAAGCGATCTTGGAGAAGCAGGTGGAGCTGTCTGGTCTTTTCACGACCTCACCTCAGGAAACCTAGAGTATCCTTTCCACTGCATCCATTGGTCGGGGGAGGTACAGAGCTTAGGTTTCAAGGGAGGGGACCTAGACCCACTTCTTGATGGGAACTGTGTCAAGCAGTTGGCAGTCTCTTCCAAGACCATCATGAGTGTCAAGGGTGCTGCCTCTACCTACCCCACCCCCACCCCTCTGCAATTCCTCCGTCCATAGGTCAGAGCTCTGGGTGGCTTGGAAAGGTCTGTCTGTTCACTGCAGCCTCTAAGATGTGGTGATACGTCAGAGCAGTACACACAGGAAGGGCTTTTGGTCCCAGATCACGTACTTACATGCCTATTGACTTCGGGTCTGGAGCAGAGGTGTGGTAACCAACTCTGGCTACTCAGATGATGATGCTCCTAGGACTTTGGTTTCTGAAGAGCTGGACAAGATCTGTGACCTTCATCTAGTGACTAGTTGGAGCATTCCATCTGAAATACTTCAAGATCACCTCAGCGGACATTGGATGCTCTCTCCTTGCAGAAGGGCTCAGGGTCCGACTTCACCCTCCTCAGGTGTGCGGTGTTGCTGACCTCACTGGTGAGCCATTGGTCCAGTTGGGTGACAGACCGGAAGCAGTGGCTGCCAGGCTAAGATGGAACCAGGATGTGGCAGAGCCACATTTACTGGGACAGAGCCTCACAAAAGCCTGCATTGTGTTTGCACACTTTTCTCAAGTAAGATCACACCTATCGGCCCACAGAAGCACAGTGATGCTTCCACACCGGTGGAGGACCGCAGGGCCATGTGGTCGCTCATTCACTTGGTCTGTGCAGTTTTGGGGCCGTGGCCAAATTAGAAGCCAGCTGAGATCATTTGCAACACCTTTTTCTGCAAACCAGTTTACACCGTGAACCTACAGAAAAGCTGATGCGTAGAAAGAGTTCCTGTAAAGGAAAAAGAAAGTTCCCATAGACACCTTCCTCTGCTTTTCAAAAGAAGGTGTCTGCCCACGTGTCAACAAGCCCTTCACCAAAAAGCAGGTCCAGGATGCATCTCGAAGGGCTCCAGCTGGGTCTCGATAGCTGCTGTGGCTTGAGTAGCTTTTTACCCCCAGATGGTGGTCACTGGTTCTCTCCACCCTCCCAAAGTCTGTTGGACACATTTGCAGTAATCTTGAGAATGTGAGGGCTCTGGCCTAGGTTCTCTGGGGTGGCCCAGGTGACAGTGCAGTCGAAGCTGACCTCTCCCAGTGGTTGCATCTTTGAGTCTTGAGTGACTGTCCACAAGCCATTTTCTCCAGTAGGTGTGATGCCTCTTCCCCATATCTATAAAATCCCTCCTTTTCACCCATTCTGGGATGAATGGATTTAGCATCCTTTATTAATATTTATTTATTTATTTTGAGATTGTCTTGTTGATATCAGTTTTCTGTGTTTCTAAGCTATGCAATAATATAAGTAGTTGTATCACTTTTATCCCTCGCAAATTCCTCTGAGAACTGAGGGCTGCGGGACTGGATTGAATCTCTTCATGTACCAGGTACGGAGCCTGCAGAGTCTTACTCAGATGCTGGTCTGACTCATGGGCTCAGAACATTCTTTTTTTTATTGTGATAAAAAAGTAAACCCCACAAAGTCTTTTGGTAATTCTAAAACAATAACAACAAAACACATGGGAAATATTCTCCTACGTAAATGTTGAAAGATCATATCTTTTGCAAAAAAGAAAAGTAATAAGACCATGTGGCATTACAGGACTCATAGAATAGTTGAGCTGCTGAATACAAGATAACAAAATGTGTTTTGAAAATGCTCCCAGTTACTGACGCGGAGAGTGTTTTTCTCCTGTGAGGGATCAGGTGGATTAGAAATGGTTGGTAAAGGGAATGAAGTCTGTGGGGTTGAAGAAAACGTTCACTGGCTGTGCCTCGCTCGAGTATGATAATTTTGCATTTACAGGAAAATGGAAATCTTATTTTTCTTCTATCCCAAAGATGCATTCTATGGAGCAGTCAGAAAGACCAGAATCACAGCTACTAAAACTTGTCATTCGTAATATCAGCAAACCATCAGTTAAAAGATTTTTCTGTTTTTCCAAAACAAAAAGCCCAAAACCAATGTGCCTTAGGTCAAGTGTGAGCAGAGTTACGGTAGACCTGACAGTTAGAATTAGAAAGAGAACCCCAACAACTTTAAACCTGTGGCCTCATGCAGGAGTCTGTAAATCTCTACCTGTAAGTCTCTGGACTTCAACCAGTGGGAAGTTGCTGGCCACTTGCATCTCTGGCCACATGCATCTGTTAGCATGTAACTAACCCCCTGCTCCCCGATGGGAGATGGGGCAGTGTCATGTGCCAAACTTGTGCCAAGTGTCTGTTAATCAACCCCGAACCCAGTTGGCAGCTTTGCGGTTTTCTGTGGCCCTTTTGCAGCTTGCAGAACATTTTCCGATTAGAAGCCCCTGCTGTTTTATCTATTACACGTGAAACCAAATAAGTCTGCGCGGGTCCACTGGGGGTTGCCGAGTAACATCAGAGTGTGCAGCGAGGGGGAAAGAATTAAAAAGGGAGCTAATGTCATCCGTGGGGAACAGATGGGGAAGGAGAAGACCTCTCCAGAGGAGGGGGGCAGCCATAGATTTTTTTTTTTTTTTGCAAGGCAGGAGCGCATATGTGCCTGTGTGTCATCTGTGGCCCCCAAATGTAAAAGGCAGCTGCGAGGACAGCTATGCCACAGCCTGATTTATAGAGGGGACTTTTTTATCTCATAAAGCAGATTCGATTTCCTGAGGGCCATATGCTTGCGTTTCTTCTTCCCAAAGAACCCACAATCTCATGTGGGAAAAATTCAGAATTTTATTGGCTTTTAGAGAAGAGGGAATTGGAAATGTTAGATAAATAAAGACCACATGGAACCGAGTTTCATAGCTTTTCCCCCAAGGCCGTGGGTGAAGCTGCAGATCTGTGGACAAAAAATGCAAAACTGAGATGTGCTAAGAGCTGTGGGCTAGGGACAAGGACGTGTGGCTCCGATCCCTGCTCTGTTGTTTAGCTCTGCCAAACCACATTCAAACTCCCTGTCATATGTGGGGAGGGCGATATTTGTCCCGTTTATCTTGAAAACCAATGTGAGGACCCAAGGGGGAGTGGGGGCGTATGTGCCAGTGTCTTCAGATGCAACGGGGCAGACACATGGCAGATACTGGTTTTCCATCGAAATAGGACATGCAACTCAATCAAAGCTAAGGTATTCATTTGTCCAGTATTTAAGCAGATATTAGTCGAATGCCGCACTAGAACACTTTATCTACATGTGGCAGAAACTCGATGAAAAATACATCGCTCAAATTAAGATAGCAATTAGCTCATTCATTCATTCATTCGTTCAATCAATAAGTTTGACAATGCTCTGTTGAGTACTTGCTATGTGCCTGTGGCTGTTCTAGGAGCTTAGATTCCTAGCAGCAAATAAAACAGCTCAAGTTTCTCATAGGACAACTGTTCTAAGAGAGATACATAAATAATAACAGCCACATAATTTTGCAGCCTGTCAGGCACTGGTGAAGTGCTATAAAGAAACATAAAACTAAGAAAGGGTACACAAAGTGACAAGGAATGGAGTGGGCTGGGATGGCCCAGCTGAAAAGGTAACGGTTGAGCAGGAAAGAGGGAGCAAACCATGCAGCTCTCTGGCAGAAGAGTTGCAGAGAGACAGAACAGTAATTGCAAAGGTCCTCAGGTGGGAGTTAAAAGGCCTGTGAGAGGAGAGTGGGCTGAGCCAGGGTTGAGGGGAAAGAGATGAAGTCAGAGAGGAGCAGACAGGTCATGCAGGCTCAGAGGGTCAGGATAAGGATCTTGGGCTTGATGCAAAGTCTTTAGAGGGTTCTGAGCCGAGCAGTGGCATGGTCTGCCTCAAGGTTTTAAAAGGACTCCCCAGAGTTCTGTGGAACAGGAGTAGAAGCAGGAAGCTGGTAGGAAGTTTGCTGCAGAGGCCTGAGCAAGAGGACAAGCATATCCACAGCAGGCATCAGGAAGGGGTGGGCTCTGGATGTCCCCAAAGGCCATGATGGTGGCACCTGCTGATGGATGGGAGGTAGGACGGGAGTACATGAAAAAGGTCTAAGGGTGGTTCAGACGCTGTTGATCCGTGTGCACAATCAAGACCCCTGATCTTTCTTGGCCTGGTTCTGTGTTGACTTCATTTTCAGGCAGGTTCTCCTCTTGTGGTGGTAAAAATGGCCACCAGCATCTCATGACTCACTCCAGAAATTTCTCTCCGCAGACCAAAGACGCTTGGTGTTCCATAAGGCTTTGATAAATATGCTCTCTAGTCTCATTGGCTCAAATCGTGTCACGAGCTCAGCCCCAAGGCAAGGAGAGCAGCCAGGGGATGGGTTACACTTACTGGCCTAGGCTCAGGACCAACCTCCCCTCCTGGAGTTATGGGCAGAGTCGGCCTCCCTTAAGTACTTGGGGAAAGGTGAATAAGAGAAAGAAAACCAAGGCTGATTATTGAGAGGAGGGGGGCCAGATGTGTGTTGGCCACCATCATGTCCACTGCAGCCAGAGAAAATTTCAATCAGGAACTAGTGTGAGTGAAAAGATCTGTTTTGTGTGGAGGCTGAGGGTGAAGGAAGGCTGGAGTTGTTTCTAGAATAACTTAGAAGATGCTGCTGATTGCAATCCAAAGCATGTTCAGGTTGCAAAGGAGTGAGACAATGAGTTAAATTCCGGACATGTAAAAGACACAAGGACGACTAGCCAAAGTCTAGGCTGAACACAATAGATGTTAAATGTTAAATAAGAAGGACTAAAAAAAAAAAAAAAAAAAAAAAAAAAGCAGAATTCATAGAGGAAGCTGCAATTGTGGTGCCTAACAGATCACAGAAAGCGAAATGGACCATGGTCAAGTGGATGTTTGGATTTGGCTCCCAACAAACTCAAGGTGATGTTTCATTCACTGACTCTGACAATGAGCACTTAATTATCATGGCCACAGAGTGTGCTATTTATCTAGCATTTTTGTTTTTTTTTTTTTTTTTTTGGTTAACTTCGCCATCATCCGTGCACCAGAGCTGCTAATAGGAAGCCCATCTGACTGCACAGCTTCCCTTCTTCCTTCTTGCCCCAGGCACAGCCTTCTGTTCAAGCAGTAAAATGGCCAGGAGAAGAGTCACCTGCGGCTGAGGGGCTCAGAGCACTTTGGTTGGCTGCAGAGAGTAAAGACCGGAGATCCTGGGTGTTTTTCAGGGAAGGAGTGTGTGGGGAGACGGAGGGACGCACACATAATTAAAGCCCAGGCCAGGACTTCTTCTGAAAGAAAAGCAAAACACAATCAATGCAACTTCCCCCAAAGACTGGTTGAGAGATCCATAGAGAAAGAAATTCACTCTTGTCTGCAGAAAGGAAAGAAAAAAAAAAGGGGGGGAGAGAATTAAACAAGAATACGCTGCATCAGTTAAAGCTTCCTGGGAAAAGATAAGGGTGGTGAAAAATCAGAATTAGATCACACCAGCCAAAGCAATTAAGGAGAATAAGATGTGCTTTTACAAATATCATGGGGAAAGGAGATTATGGAGAGGAAATAAGACTTAATAAATGCAGAGGACCATGAAATTAATGATGACCACAGACAGCTCAAATACCCAATTCATTCTTTGTTAGCCTTTAACTAGGAAAACAAAGAAAAGAAATCAAGCAATTAAAAAGTAAGGACAACTTGAGAAAAAAGTTAAGCAGACCCCGGCAGGGAGGATGTGTCTACCCGCAGTGGTTGCCACACTTTGCAGACGCTTTCTTGGAACACAGACGCACCATGGGATCTTGTAACAGCTCCAACCCCAAACTGGCCCTGGGCTGGTGTGCATGTTGTACTGTTTCCTGAGTTTAAGGAAGTGACAGTGCTGGAGAAAGAGAATTGAGTGGAGAGAAGGATGAGAAGGAGAGAGACCCAAGCCAGGTCCTCCCTAGTGTTGGCAAGGTTGGAACCATCACCATGGGCCCAAGTTCAAGAGCAAGAGAGGTTCAGCCGGGCTTCAGCACTGCCCCTCAATTCCCATTCTTCCTCCTTCTCCCTTTCCTCCTAACTACCCAGTGCTTACTATCCTGTGCTGGGTACATCTCTATTGGGGTTTTCCCTAAGAAAATCATACCCAAAAGATTGTCATGTCTTTGAAAATGGAAAAAAATACAGAGTAATGGGAGCAAGCTGAGTGCACCAGAGTCGCTTACCCTTTTCTGCTGGAGAGAAAAGACCAAATGATTCCTTTAACTTGCAACCCAAAGTCCTACTGCAGCCAGGTTCTATGACAGGCACTGGGGATATCCCACAACCACCAGCAATCAACAAAGGATCTTGAGTAGGGACGACTGGAGATGCAAAAAAACAGAGACAAAGAAAACACAGAGACATATTCAAGTAAGGCTGGGATCAGGTGGGACACTGCACTCTAATGGAGGAACAGTGACCCAGAACTAGCTCCACAAGTTTATTATATAAGGTCTCATAATTAGGAAGTTCAACTCTAGGAGCATTGTAAATTGTTCAAGGCTTGTGAGTTGCCAGAGGCTTCTTTGTGCACTAAACAGATACAGAGCTAGAAACATTTTTTGCAGCTATGCTACTGTTGCAGTGCTGGGAGCATTCTGCTGCCCCCAGGAAACCCATCGTCCTGGGATGTCTGATAACTGTTAGCATCAGACCCATCCGAGCCAAGAGTCAAGGCTGTTAATATCCTCACCTTTGACAAGGAAAGTTTCCCAGGCTTGGCTCACCTGCTTTCCATGAGGATACAAAGATGTCAGGCATGGACACTGCTTTCCAGGAGCTCATGCCCAGGAAGGAGACAACCACACACAACTTTGCCAGATGGTGTGTATATGGACAGCATACCTTGATGGCTGGCTGGGGTGGGGGGTGGGCGGGGGAGTGACTCCACCCTGTAGGCCAGTAATGGCTTCTAAAAGTCTCTAGTGCCTGGTTGTGATGAATGACTAGAATTTTTCACAGGTGGCAAAGGAGCACTTTTCGGACAGCAGGAAGCCCGTAGGCAAAGGCCAAGAGGCAACAACAGCGCGGGGCATCCAGTACGTGAGCCATTTCCTTTCCTTTCTAAGTCATAACTGCTAAACCCTCCAGCTGCCTAATATTCTCTTGTAATTTAGATATTTCTTGCTGGAGAGAGAGCTTCAGGAGTAGACTCAACTCAAGCTTCAGGGACACTCTTACCTCCCTTCGTTGCATTACAAAAAGAAGAATAAGAGGACAATATTTAACCACAGCCATAGGTAGCCACTTGCAGGTGGTAGGAGGGGCGTTGGGGTGGTCAGGGAGGGAATTTAAGGCTGGAGAACACCATACCAATGCCCACCACCTATGTGTTATGGGGCACCTGTTCCCATGCACCCTCCAGAGGGTGTGGTGCTGGGCAGAACCAGACTGCTGCTCACCCAGGTCCTACAGTGCAACAGAAGTATCAGCTCATCACAGAAACAAAGGTACACCCGAGTGCTGGGCACAGGGACGCACACCTGCGATCCCAGTGACTCTATAGACTGAGGTAGAAGGATCTCAAGTTTGAGGCCAGCCTCAGCAATTTAGCAAAACACTGTCTCGAAATAAAAATAAAAAGGGCTGGGGGAGGTAGATCAGTGGTGGAGCACTCTCATGTTCAACCTTCAGAGCTACAAAAGAAAGTACAACTGAATAAAAGCAGTGCTGAGAAGGAGAGGTAGAGAAGTGTGGGGGTCATGCTGTGAACCCTGGGCAGACGTGACCTGGTCAGGAGCATCAGCAGAGGCCTCCCTTAGGAAGTACCACTGGCCTGGGATGACCCTCATCAGGCCAAGAGGGGTAGGAAGAGCACTCCCCAGGGCAGAGGGCCAAGCAGAGGTAAGGGCCCCAGGGCGGGGGTGGGGGTGGAGGAAAAGTGGTGAAGGGAAGATACATCTGACGGAACCGAGACAGCAAAGAGTAGGGCGGGGCGGCAAAGGAAAAGAGCACAGAGAGACTACACGGGTTCCCAAGGTCAATAGCAACGGGAAGCCACTGAGATTTCTAAGTAGTCCATGATAGGACGGCCCCGAGTTTTAAAAAGTAGTCACTCTGGTTTCAGGTGTCAGTCCAAGTGCCAGGTGAGACTGGGGCTTCAGTTAGGGCAGAGGCAGCGAAGATGGGTAAAAGGTAGGCAGGACACAGGGATGGTCTGTCTCTGGTGATGTGGGCTCAGGGCCTGGAGAGGAAGGTATCCAAAGGGACACTCAGATTTCCATCACATATCCAGATGGAGGTGCTATTGACTAGGATGGACAGTCCAGCAGAGGACCTAGTATGGGCCTCATCCAGCTGCAGCCCACCTTATTCCTACACATGGGCCAGCCCCAAGACCTCTGGGGGATACCAGTGCTGCCACCAACACCCCCATGTCCCACTGACCTAGGGACCCCCACTTTTGTTTTCAGTCCTGGGAATTGAATTCAGGGGAATTCTACTACTGAGCCATATCCCTAACCTTTATCTTTTTTTTTTTTTTTCTTTTTTTCATTTGGGATGGGGTCTTGCTAGCTAAGTCATCCAGGCTGCCTTGAATGTGAGAACCTCCTGCCTCAGCCCCCTGAGTGGCTGGGATGACAGGTGTGCACCACCATGCCCAGCTCAGCCCCTCACTTTGATGACCAACCAGCCACGCGACACCCAGGAGGGATCACAGCAAATCAGACCACATGACCTGGGCGTTTCAACTGTCATTGTTGTCCTGCGGGGTTTCTGTCAACTTTTAGCGGGGGAGGCGGTGGGAAGAAAGAGAGGTTAATAATCAAGATAAAAGAACTAAAAGGAGCTCTCGACTTGGCAAAACATACTGAAGAGTTATATGATCAATCAATCATCGGGTGTCAGAATTGGAAGGAAACTAAAAAAAAAAAAAAAAAAAATTCTCTTCCAGAGCAACTTTGACAGCTGTTCAAACCCGCTCTGCTTCAACGTTTCCCAATCCCTCGGAGCAAAGTGTCTCAAAAAGCAGCCTCTTTCCATTGTCAGAGGGGCTCTGATAGCAGCAGAAAGGGTTCTCTTGTATTGAGTCAAAATTTATCTGTGAGCAACTTCCACCCATTTGTCTTGGATCTGTTCTCTGGAGGCAGAGCAGGTCAATGTCCCTTTTAAAATGTGGTGCCCGGAAAGCTACACAAAACTCCAAATGCGGTCTGATTTAGTTAAAGCCCTGTGGGGAACTGAGAGGGGGGGGATATAATAAAGCCACTGAGTTAACTGGCTTTAAAAAATGACAGTCATAGAAAACTCCCATAAGGGGAACCTTAGAATCATAAAGGAAAGGGAGCCTTTGAAAACACCCAGCTGGTCTCTTCCCCCGCAGAGGGAAATCACACCTAAACCTGCCCAGCCCAGAGACGCTGACCTATTTTTTAAGATCTCTTAAAGAAAGTGTTCCGTGGAAGTTGATTGCAGAGAGATTTCTTAGGAATCAATCATTGTGAAATATTTTCAAATCAGTGTTTTCTAGAAGCCCAATTTGTCTTTACATTTCCCCCTCTCTTTTGCCATTATCTCTCCCATCACATAAATTGTCTTCCTAATGAAGCCGTTTATTGTATCATATTCCGGAGTGCGTGTTCGTCTGCTCCTGTAGTGTTTTGGTTCCTACTGCATTAATTAACCACACTTCCTCTATTATTTTCCTCTTTTTTTTTTTTTTGCAAGGGATCCATGTTATTTATCCTTATTTTGTTGCATAATGCTTTGTGCAATGTGCAATGGATGTGTTCTCGAAATTATGTGCAAATCTCATCTTTGTAAATTGAGTCTCTTCAACTAGAAGTGCCTTCCAAATGCATTTCAAGTGTTCATTATTTAAAGTCGCCCTGTGAAAGGCAGCTTGGTAAAATAGGAAACACACTGCCTTCGGAGCCAGGGAGAATGGCACCTAAATCCTGCAAGCTGTGTGACCTCAACTGGTGACTTGATCTGTAGGAACCTTTGTTTCTAACCTGTGAAATGGGAATAATACCTCCCCAGCATGCTGTTGTGTAAAAAAAAAAAAAAAGAGAGAGAGAGAGAGAAAAGTAAGCTAGCTACCATTTCTTCAACCCAGAAGTTAGATATATCCTGTCTTTAAAGTGAGGAAATGTTTTTAAAGTGCAGACTCTCCTCAATCATCTATTTTGCAAGTTCAGATGCCTCCACATGTGTTCTTAAAGCAGGACACAAACATCCATTGATGTCACTCTCTGACTCTGGCAGCTTTCCATCAAACCTCTTCTTGGGTTCCCCTCTGTGCTAGTCAGCTTTTCATCACTGTGACCAAAATATCTGATAAGAACGACTTAGAGGAGGAAAGGTCTATCTGGGCTCTCAGTTTCGGAGGTCTCAGTCCACGGTCAGCTGACTTTATTGCTCTGGGCCTCAGGTGAGGTGGAACCTCATGGCAGAAGGGTGTGGCTGAGGAAAACCACTCACTTATGGAAGCTGCGAAGCAGAGAAAGAGGAAGGGGCCAGGGACAGACAGAGTCCCCAAGGCATGGCCCCCCAGCAACCTATTCCTCCAGCCCTGCCCCACCTGCCTACATTTACCACCCAGTAGGCCATTCAAATGATGAATCCACAGTCTCATGATCAAATTTTTGCCTGAAAGCCCCACCTCTGAACCTTGCTGCATTGGGGAACCATGCTTTCAGCACATGAGCTGTTGGTGAGGACATGCCAACCCATAACATGATTCTCATCTGGTCCACCATGGAGGACAATATCTGCCGTGCTAAGGTCGGTCTTGCCAACTCCCCGCCCTTACCACATGCCCCAGTTCTTGATTCATGAAAGTCACATTCCTTCTATTCTCATTGTCATTTAAGTGCCTCTGTCTGATTATCCTCATCAGCTCTTCCCACATTATTTGGCACTTTGGGCTTCCCCAAAAGTACTCCTCCTGAAGAGTTAGGATTTTGCATCCATTGGAATCGCCATCTCTCTGACTTTGAGGCAACACATCCACATACTAAGAGCAGTGCAAGAATGAAAGCCTAGTGACCCTCCCTGGGAAGCTCCTTTGATGGCCTGACACATGCAGCAAGATATCTCAGTTCTTTGGGATTCCATTTCCTCATCTGCAAGGTGAGGAAGTACCATGGTATCAGTGGTTTGCAGGCTGGCATTTCCCATCCTCAGGGATCCATGGCAATAGAACTGGAGCAAAGGGGGAATCTGTTACTGACTTTTTTAAGTTCAAAAGAAAGTGTATTTGCCAATTAAGGACACATGGACTACAGCAAACGTGATCTTGTTGGAATGATGTCAACTCCATGCGGCATTGAGGGTAATATCACGTTGCTCAGACTGAAAAGAACCAATAAAAAAAAGTCACATTGCTCAGCATGTGCATCTGTCAGGATTCTCAGTTGCAAACAATAGGAATCAAGTCTGATTGACTTAAGCAGAAAATATGCGCTTGGAAAAGATATCATCTAGTTCCTGAACACATGAAAAGGCAGGAGGACCTGTCTGTGGAAGTGGGCAGTGACCAGGGAAAGCCGAGGGGTAAGGGCTCTGCCACAGTCACAGCACAAGAACAGCCAGGTTGGAGTGCCACTGGACCAAAGCTGACCACCTGGAACCACCACTCCCGCTGCAGGATGCTTCTGCCCAGCGGGATGCATTCCAAACCATGGCTGCTTCTTTGTTTGACTCCAAAAGCAAAACCATCCAGTTGGCAAAGCTCAAGTTTTGTGTGCTGATGTCCAGCTGCTGGAGGACATGGACAGTATTAATCTTCAGAGACTTCAGATCATTAGGAAAGTTCCCCAAAGACATGAAGAGACTCACCTACTGGACAGCACCCCAGGTGAAAAATGTCTACCATGGTTGTTACATGTTTTTCATGAGAAGAAAACTGGTAAAATTTAATTGGTGATGGAAAAACTTGTTTTTAAACATGGGATCCATGGAAGAAAAAAATAAATAAAGCATTGGCTCCATTAAAAAAAAAAAAAAAAAAAAAAGACCAGAATAGATGATCAAATGATCTCTATTGTCTTCCTGGCTTCAGCGCCCCCTGCAGGCAGGGTGGACAAACGAGGACTGATTTTCTTAAAAGTCTTTCATTCAATTTATGCCTTAATAACCTGGAGTTGTAGAATTAATCACTGCTCAGGAATAATTAGCTCACAACTGCTACATGAAGAGGAAAACAACACGATTAACATCTTAACCATGCTATGGAGGTTGCTTTTACATAAAATAAATGAGGAGGGCAGTCCCAGGCTGGTCTGGAAGTTTCCTGGTGTTCACAGCCCAGAGCTCTTTTTTTTTTCCTGCTTTGTCATCCTTAGTAGTAGCACAAGGCTCCCACCCTCAAGGACACCTTCTCAAAGCTGCCAGATCTCCAGCCCTCACGTTTTCATCCCAGATAGGAAGTCAGGAGAAAAGTGAACGGACAAAAGGCAAAAGGGCATATACCAACAGTCTGGCCTTTCCCACAAAGTTCAGAAACCTACATCCAGATTTCCCAATGTTGGCAAACATCTTACTGATCATCCCTACCTATAAGACAGCCTGGAAAATGGTCATTTTGCAAGGCCCAATGCTCTCTCATGCCGTTCTCTCAACTGCTCCATGACGCAGGCGCAGTGGGGTCCAACTGTAATGCCAGATTCGTGGGACCCCAATAGACCTCCAGGAGCTGAATCCGATGCAATCACACAAGAGTCTTTTTTTTTTTAATTTTTTTTTAAATTTTTATTGTTAGTTGTTCAAAACATTACATAGTTCTTGACATGTCATATTTCACACTTTGATTCAAGTGGGATATGAACTCCCATTTTTACCCCGTATACAGATTGCAGAATCACATCAGTTGCACATCCATTGATTTACATATTGCCATACTAGTGTCTGTTGTATTCTGCTGCCTTTCCTATCCTCTACTATCCCCCCTCCTCCCTCCCCTCCCCTCTTCTCTCTCTACCCCCTCTACTGTAATTCATTTCTCCCCCTTATATTTTTTCCCTTTCCCCTCACTCCCTCTTGTATATAATTTTGTATACCCCTGAGGATCTCCTTCCATTTCCATGCAATTTCCCTTCTCTCTCCCTTTCCCTCCCACCTCTCATCCCTGTTTAATGTTAATCTTCTTCTCATGCTCTTCATCCCTACTCTGTTCTTAGTTACTCTCCTTATATCAAAGAAGACATTTGACATTTGTTTTTAAGGGATTGGCTAGCTTCACTTAGCATAATCTGCTCTAATGCCATCCATTTCCCTGCAAATTCTATGATTTTGTCATTTTTTAATGCAGAGTAATACTCCATTGTGTATAAATGCCACATTTTTTTTATCCATTAGTCTATTGAAGGGCATCTAGGTTGGTTCCACAGTCTTGCTATTGTGAATTGTGCTGCTATGAACATGGATGTAGCAGTGTCCCTGTAGTATGCTCTTTTTAGGTCTTTAGGGAATAGACCGAGAAGGGCAATAGCTGGGTTAAATGGTGGTTCCATTCCAAGCTTTCCCAAGAATATCCATACTGCTTTCCAAATTGGCCGCACCAATTTGCAGTCCCACCAGCAATGTACAAGTGTACCCTTTTCCCCACATCCTCGCCAGCACTTGTTGTTGTTTGACTTCCTAATGGCTGCCAATCTTACTGGAGTGAGATGGTATCTTAGGGTGGTTTTGATTTGCATTTCTCTGACTGCTAGAGATGGTGAGCATTTTTTCATGTACTTGTTGATTGATTGTATGTCCTCCTCTGAGAAGTGTCTGTTCAGGTCCTTGGCCCATTTGTTGATTGGGTTATTTGTTATCTTATTGTCTAATTTTTTGAGTTCTTTGTATACTCTGGATATTAGGGCTCTGTCTGAAGTGTGAGGAGTAAAGATTTGTTCCCAGGACGTAGGCTCCCTATTTACCTCTCTTATTATTTCTTTTGCTGAGAAAAAACTTTTTAGTTTGAGTAAGTCCCATTTCACACAAGAGTCTTTATTGCAAGCTCGAGCCTGGACTCACCACCGTCCCAAATGCAGCGGTCCCAGGGAGTGAGTCCTGGTCCTTTGTTCAGTAAGATTTTATAGATTTTGGGGGGATACTCTATGTGTCACAACATCACACAGCAAATCATTCCACACCACGGGAAAGTCAAACAACAACTCTTAACATTGATTAGCACATTCACTGGCAGGAACAAGTTGGGTAGGGATGATCGGTTAGTACAAGAGGAGGATTCCTTTGAACTGATTGGTTTAGGCCACGAGGGGTGTACGTGCTGAACTACATGGTTTCCCAACATGTTATCAACCACCATAAACTACTGGGGGGTCATCTGGCATCCCAGGTATTTCCCTGTCTCATGCTGATTGGTGGTTGCTAGGGGGTTGCTATGGGTCCTCACCTAGCCTAACTGAGTCAGGGACACCTGGCTCCGCAGATCTCTCCAGTTATTTGCAGACAACTCAGCAGGGTGGGTATGTACCTAGGAGTGCTCTGTGGGTTTTTCCAAGGACAAGGGTCACGCCCCCTTCCTTGGACAGGCTCTGCTCTGAGGTAGATGCTGTTTTTTCAAAAATGGAGTCACATCAGTTTCTCACATCCTGAAACTGAGGGGCTGAGGATTCCCAGCCACAAGTAACTCACCTGGTCACAGTTTGTAGGTAGGAATTCAGGGTGGGGACCCAGGACGGTCTGACTCCTGAGCTGAGACTCCAACCTCCTGCAGCTGCACAGTCCTACACAGAGTCACTGGCCACAGGTAGCTATGAACATTTAGACCCAAATTAATTGAGGTGAAATTAATGAAAAATTCAGCTCCTCGGCCTTCAGTAGCCACAGAGCAGTTACCATATTGAACAGCAAAGATGGAGAAGGTCGCCAACGCTGCCGAACGTTCTGTCGGCCAACACTGTGACAAGGTAGGGAGAGGGTCTCTTCATTCTCTGGCCTCATTTTCTGTTTTCCAGGTGCCATGTCTTGTTCTACCACCAGCCCCAGCTTGCAAAGAGAGGGAAGGAATTCTGGAAAGGAAAGTACTGCTGAAATTTGAAAGCAGCAGCTTGTGATAGTTCTGCCGCTGTGATACTGTTATGGTTTAGATGTGAGATGTCCCCCAAAAGCTCATGTGTGAGAGAATTCAAGAAGGCTAAGAGGAGACACGATTGGGTCAGGACAGCCTTAACCCAATCAGTGCATTAATCCCTCCATAGGGATTAAGGAGTGGTGGCTGAAGGGGGGTAGACTAGAGGAAGTGGGGCATTGGGGGGTGTGGCTTCGGTGTATCTATTTTGTATCTGGCAAGTGGAGATCCCTCCCTCTCTGCTTCCTGATCATCACTGGAGCCACTTCTCTCCACCACACTCATCCACCAGGATGTTCTGCCTCACCTGGAGCCCAAGGAATGGAGCCAGCTGTCCATGGACTGAGACCTCTGCAACTGTGAGCCCTCAAATAAACTTTTCCCCCTATAAAGTTGTTCTTGTCAGGTCTTTTGGTCATAGCAGCAAAAGAGCTGACTGAAACAAGATACTCTTAACTTCAGGGCAGGGGCCACCAGGGAGGGCAGCATACCCAGTTGTAGGGCCAAGATGCCTCCTGGTGTTTGCAGTCAGCTCAGCTCAGGGTGAACCCTAAACCAGCTGAAATCCTCAACATGAAGCCACAGCCCTCTTATCTTTCAATTCCTTTCTTTAGGTCTTATTCTCTCCTTGTCCCATTTCGGTACATGCCAAATGTGTTTCAGTCTAAACCTGCTCTTTAAAAGGTCGCAAGGCCCCAGCTGCTGCGAAGTCGATTTTTAAAAACACATTTGCATCTTTTCTCAGTTGCTGCCTTAATTACACATAATAAAGGTATTTAGTTATAGAAGAATAGCTGATGAGCCTGGAGTATAATAAAAAGGTCTTGCCAAGAGCCATTTCCTTTGTCAAGAGAGAACTTGCTCCCAGACAGGAGGAAGCTGTGATTCATTATTATGCCACAAGTGTTTTCTATAAGAAAATTGGTTCGTTGGGAGTGGATATCATGTAAACTTGAAGCAGTGACAACATTCAGAGTTCTGGGTCATCTTCTTCAACCACCTCCAAGCCTTGGCTAGAAGGGTGTCCTGAGAGAAGCCCTTGGGGCTGTTTTGACAGAGACCAGCAACCTTTGCGGACAGTGAACTTCCTGTTTTTATAAATAAAGTTTTATTGGAATGCGTCCATGCTCAACCATTTACATTTTTTCTATGACTACTTATGTATTTCAATAGCACAGTCGTGGGCTGGGGTTGTGGCTCAGCGGTAGAGCGCTTGCCTAGCAAGTGCAAGGCCCTGAGTTTGATCCTCAGCACCACATAAAAATAAATAAATAAAATAAAGGTATTGTGTCCAACTACAACTAAAAAAAAAAAAATATATATATATATGTGTGTGTGTGTGTGTGTGTGTGTGTGTATGTGTATATATATATATATAAAAGAGCACAGTTATGTTTTTGGCAGACACCATATGGGCTGCAAAATCCAAAATGCTCATCATCTGACCCTTTGTAGACAAAGCATGCCAGCCCCTGGCTTAGCAGTCAGGATTGGGAATGATAGGGGGTCTCAGCCCTATCCATTAAGCATCTGTGTGACAGGGCTTGAGTTGGCCACCAGCAGCCACCAGCAGCTCCATGCATGACAGTCCTCTCCCCTTCCTGCTCACCTCAGTCCCCTTTTGGCCTCCTGCAGTCTACTCTCACCACAGCTGGAGGGCCCCATTGAAACATAGGCCATTTCACGTCCCTCCGTTGCTCAAAGTCCTGCAAGGGTTTCCCATTTCCCAGAAAGTAAAATCCAAAATCCTTAAAGTGGCCCATCAGGCCTCTCCTCATCAGCCCACAGCACACTGTTTTACCTCTCTGACCCATTGGTCCTCCTGGGTCCATCTGCCCCAGTCATGGTGACCTTCATGCTGAGCCTTGAATGGCCAGGCACTTGTCCACTCAGAGGGAGTGGGCCACCAAAAGTGCTCATCGCAGTGTTTTCTTGTTGCTGGAGGCAGCTGCCCTCGGTCTCCTGGGCATTCAAGTGTGGCCATGTCCCTGGGTCTCTCCAATGAACCATAACAAGACGTCATGCTCAAGGGGGTGAGGAGAGTCTTAAAGTGTTTTAGTCTTAGAGTGTTTTCTTTACTCCCCACTTTCCCACTTAATGGGAAAGACTTCAGGTTCCTTGGAAATGGGGAAGCTACCCAATAGAAGGCATTTGGGTCTTTGGACAATGTAACACTGGGCCGGAGCATGAGCAAGAAGTAAACATTCACTCAACAAGCTTTATTGGGAAGCTTTGGGCTTTGTCACAATTATTTTTACTCTGACCCACGCGATACCTTTGCACACGCTGTTTTCTTTGCCTAGAATGTTCTTCCCCAAATATCAGTGTGGCTTTTCCCTTTAGATCTATGTTCTAATGTCATATTGGAGTCTGGAGGGGTGGCTCCGTGGTAGAGCACTTGCCCAGCACACGTGAAGTCCTGGGTTCCATCCCCAGCACCGCAAAACAAAAACATAAAGAAACTCCAATACATCTTACCCGAGAGGCTCTCCCACGCTGCCCCCAAATAAAATAAGCACCGACCCAGCATCCCCATCTGCCTTGCACCCTTGATTTCTTGATAGCACCCATCTTATGACATGGGCTGAACTTAACAGCTGATGGTCCAGGTGCCCAAGTAGTTCGCTGCCTTTCTCACTCCGCTAGCACGCAGGTTCCATGAAGACCAAGCTCGTCCAGCCTGCTTCCCTTGGGTCCCTGCCATGAGGCGTGGTGGCGGGCGGGATGGATGAATGAGTGAATGAGCAGCCTGGAGATTCTTTCTAGGCATAAACACAAGGACCCGTGCGAAAAACAACAATGGTGGGGAGGAGAGAAGAAAATCGGACGACACAAGAGGAATGATTTCTTTCTTTGCAATTTTTAATATTAATTGTTATTTGATGCCGGAGACAATATGTACCACGGGCACACGGCAGCGGGCCCTCCAGGTGCTCCTTGATGGATGGGCACATAAGTGGGAACAGGTGGCATCTCATGAGAGAACTGCTGCGTTACAGGGAGCCCCAGGTGCTCGGAAGCTCAGGGGTGGATCTCAAAATGAACCTGAGAGGGAGCCTGGCTGTGTTTATCTCGTTGGGGACTTAGGCGTCGGTTGGCAGGCAACTGGTTCTAGGCTGCTGGCTGCGAGAGGACCCGCGGCCCCGCCCCGGCCTGGCAGGTAGCAGAGGCAGCAGGCCGTGCGGGGGGGGGGGGGGGGGGGGGGTGCATGTGGCTGGAACAGTGACCCAGGGGATGTTACGGTGGACAGTGCATCTGGAGGGCGGGCCCCGCAGGGTGAACCACGCTGCAGTGGCTGTTGGGCATTGGGTATACTCCTTCGGGGGTTACTGCTCTGGTGAAGACTGCGAGACACTGCGTCAGATAGATGTGCACATTTTCAATGCAGTGTCCTTGCGTTGGACAAAGCTGCCTCCAGTGAGGCCTGCCATCCGTGGGCAAGCTCCTGTGGTACCTTACCTGCGGTATGGACACTCAACCGTTCTCATCGATGACACAGTCTTCCTTTGGGGCGGGCGGAATGACACCGAAGGGGCCTGCAACGTACTCTATGCCTTTGATGTCAATACTCACAAATGGTCCACACCTCCAGTGTCAGGAACGGTTCCTGGTGCCTGGGATGGACATTCAGCTTGTGTCCTGGGCAAGATCATGTATATTTTGGGGGGCTACGAGCGGTTGGCGGACTGCTTTTCCAATGACATTCATAAGCTGGATACCAATCCTGCACGCTGGAGGGACTTCCACCCAGCCACAATGCTGGGCAATCACATGTATGTCTTTGGAGGCCGTGCTGACCGCTTTGGGCCATCCCATTCTAACAATGAGATTTACTGCAACCGTCTTCGCGTCTTTGACACCAGAACTGAGGCCTGGCTGGACTGCCCACCCACTCCAGTGCTGCCTGAGGGACGCCGGAGCCACTCAGCCTTTGGCTACAATGGAGAGCTGTACATCTTTGGTGGCTATAATGCAAGGCTGAACCGGCACTTCCATGATCTCTGGAAGTTTAACCCTGTATCTTTTACCTGGAAAAAAATTGAACCGAAGGGGAAGGGGCCATGTCCCCGCCGGCGCCAGTGCTGCTGCATTGTTGGTGACAAGGTTGTCCCCTTTGGGGGCACCAGCCCGTCTCCTGAGGAAGGCCTGGGAGATGAATTTGACCTCCTAGATCACTCTGATTTACACATTTTGGGCTTTAGCCCTAGTCTGAAGACTCTGTGCAAACTCGCGGTGATTCAGTATAATCTGGACCAGTCCTGTTTGCCCCATGACATCAGGTGGGAGCTGAATGCCATGACCACCAACAGCAATATCAGTCGCCCTATGGTCTCCTCCCATGGGTAGGAGGAAGTTTCTGCCTTCTGCCGCCTTCCCTCCTGAGCCTGCGGTTGTCTTCACTGCCCCTTCCCATCTCACCTGCCTGCCCCTTTGGACCCTGGACTCAGTATGCCTCCACGTGGAGTTGTTGGACTAGAGGTGTTTTGTGCTGTGAATTCAGTGGGGGAGCTCTAATGGGGAGGGCCAGTTCCCTGCCCCCCGCCTTGGGCCAAGGGCCCCTTCCCCTTGGTGCTCTGTTCCTGTCCATCTCCCTCGGACTGCTCCTGGGCCTCTGCCCTGCCCCAGGCCAGCCAGGTAGCTAGGCTCTGCTGGGAAAAGAAGGGAATGGGGAGAAGGAGAAGCAAGCAGTGTGTGAGCCTCGGGAGCTTCCCTCTCCCTCCATGCCCAAGCCCTCCCCCGGGCTTGAGCCTTGAGCATTAACTGGGAACTGAGAGGAATTGCAGCTGTTGGCTTGAAACCTCCTTCTCCCCGACGTGGGGAGACAGGGACCAGCAGATAATCCCACTCTTCCCTGAGCTGCTGCTGCACCCTGAATGTCAGCCAGCTCGGATTTTATAAAAATGAATTAAAACCTAAAAAAAAAAAAAAAAAATGAACCTGAGAAGTCAGGGGTGCCAAAGGTGACCCCCAGGAGGGGTTGGCTGGAGAAGAATCTACAGGGGAGTTCCTGGCCTAAGCAAGAGCTGGTGACACACTACGGTGGGTCAGTAGTGTGGGTGCACCGTGAACTGAGGGGCGGGAGGGAGTGGCCGGGCAGAAAGACCTGTGCGGCCCTGATCATGAACAGACTTGCCGGTTATGCTAAGGAACTTGAACTGTATCCTGCCAGCAATGGGCACCATGCAAGGGAGGCCTAAGCAGGCCCGAGGCCTAATCACATGTGCGTTTTATGAGTCTCTTTCTGGCGGCGGCTTGTAAACCAGGTTGCACGGAGGTGAGATTAGAGGCCAGGGGAGGGGAGGCAAAACCAGAAAGTGGTGAGCCCAGCGGTGGTCCCAGACAGGCCCCAGCCCCTAACTGCTGGAGGACAACGGGAACTACGTGGACAAGTGCTAGCCAGCAGAAGCCTGGGGAGCTGTTTCCACTTTCTTCCCCGGGTACCAGGTGAGGGCGTGGAGCCATCAAGGTCTAGCTCCAGAGGGGAGTGGTGTCCAGCTGTGAACCTTGAGATCCGTGCTCTGTGTTCTGTCTGCTCTCACATCCAGAAGGGACGGTGGCACACCCCCGTGAAGTGCTGCTACAAGCCGGTGCTTTTGACCATGCCTAAAAACTTGGGTTCAGTTGAAATGGAGGTTGCTTGGGAAGCCCCAACATCAGGTGTGTCCGTTGTCAGTTAAGTGTTGAGGGGATTAGCATCTAAGAGGGGACCAGAGAGGGACATTTAAGGTGTGTCAAGAGTGCAACAGCATTTCAGATGATTGGGATTGGCATTCTCCAGTTAGGAAAGGCCAAGGTAGATGGGGAGATGTTGGCAGTGGACGTTCGTAGCTACCCAGATGTTAGCAGTAGATCTTTCAAGATTCTTGGTTTGCTCTAGATACTTGGTAGCTTCCATGTGGCAGGGTCCACACAGCCGCAGAACTCTTGATACTTTCCTTTCCATCATCCCCCACGGGCTCACCCGCCTCTGGCGCACTTGCTGAGGATTCTGGGTATGTACGGGAGGGAGGGTAGACTGATGACGCTCAGGGTGTGCAGTCACAGGTGAACGGTAGGGGTCTGGCTCTCAGCAATGCCTGGGGAAAACTGGAAGAAGATCAAGACAGCCCTTGTTTTTCACATGGTTTGTGCAAAGCCACCGTGCTATGAAAGAACATTTTGCAATCGTAGAACCTACAGGAGTCTAGAGGGATTGAGTGAGAAGTCCAAGGGGGTGGATGTGTGAGAGAGGCTGGAAACAGATGAGACACAGAGAGACACAGCCTGATAAGCCAGATCAAGGAGCCCGAGACAGAGGGTGTTATTGCCCATGGCTGGCTTTTTTACAGGCTTTCTGTGGCTCTTGTTATATGAGTGGCATGGAGGTTTGATGTAGAAGCTTAGAAGGACCAGGCAAGCCAGGTTGTTGAGTGGGATGGACAGAAGGAGACTGGCCTTCATCTAGAGGGGAGCTGTCCTTCACTTCCAGCCACATGAGTGGCATGGACCACAGGGCCCATGTCACTGGCTCTTCTAATTTGTGGAGAGAAGTGGAAGAGCCAGACTTATGTGATAGCTCCTCCTATCAGTCTGTTTTTTTTTGTTGTTTTGTTTTGTTTTGTTTTGTTTTGAGGCTGTGACAAGAAACAGCCCCCAAAAGCAGTTTATAGACACAAAGGTTCATTTCTGATCCCACTACGCATTGGCAACTGTGGTTTTGCTCTGCTGGTCTTCTTGCTCCAGGATTCAGGCTGAAGAGGGGGGAAAGTGGAGCACCCCTGACTCTTACCCAGCTGGGAGGCATTGACGCTCATATGCCCCCTGGTGGGAAAGCAGGGGATACCTGGGGACAAGAGTACAACCTCTGATTCAAGTGTGAGCAGTCTCACACTCTCCTTGAAACACACGTACTGTCTCAGAATCCCCTGAGTATAATAGTTTTTTTCAAAAAAGGGGAAAATGGTGATTTTACCTTAATATTATGAGTTATCTATACTTCCTTTTGTAGGTACCCACAAATCCCCTTTCAAATAATGCATTTATAAATATGCCGCAAAATGTATGCAGTCTGCCTTCCTGCATTTTGAGAACTCACCTGCTTTCATTTTTGCACTCTGTTTGCCTGGATCTAGTCTTACTTGGAAGCACTGTTGATCACAGTCCCTCCAAGATTACTGGCAGAACTCAGCAACCACATGCGTGAGATCTCTTTGTACCCAAGAAACTTGACCTCACTTCCAAAAGCAGGAAGATCTTTTATATCTCTCAAGCTATTCTTTAAATTGGATGTGTCCTGGGCCTTATCATTTTCTTGCGGGAACAGTATGGGTTGCATCTAAAGAAACTGCCATTCAAAACGGCATCAATCTTTGTTCAGAAGGAAGGCAGTGTCTTAAATCCATCCAGACAGTACCCCGGGGTCACACTTCATGGGTCTTTTTGTTATGCACATACATAAAACATGAAGTAAGAGCCCAGTGTGCTCTTTGGAAGACTTATAAAGTCATCTTTAATCTGGATGGCAATTTCACATTTGGAAGATAAACGTTTTGTTTTGGTAGTGTGTGTTTTTGTAAATGTTTGAGCCTTGGCTACATTCTGTGATTCTCTTGCATTCCAAGAAGGGGAGAGATATTTTAACTCTGTGGGAATGTAGTGAATTACAGTGTTTGCTTATTCTTGCAGAGTCAAGATTGCTTTTACCTGAGCAATTGTTTGCAAGACCCAAGAGCCCAGAGGACTGTGGAAGGACAGCGTTCAGGCAGAATGTTTGCCTCTTTCCGGAAGAAGGACTATAAAAGAGAAATAAGGACATTGGGAGCTGCGTAACTGGGAGGGGCAGTTTCTGTCCTTTGTGCGGCGTTATTGAAGACTAATGAATCCAAAGCCCTCGGGACGATTGTGTTCTGATGAGACTGTTGTGTTGGGTGCCACAGAATGAGGTCACAGGCTTAGCTGAGAGTTGGGTTTTCCTGGGGGAATGGTCCCATCACCAATCACCAGAGAGCAGCGGGTGCTTCAGCAGGAGAACCATAGAACCACATCTAGTGGAAAGAGGCCTGAGATCTCCTTGCATGAGATGAGGCTGAGGCTCTACGCAGAGGGGCCTTTGCCTCAAGGGAACTTGCCATTGGCTACTTGTGTCGGTTCATGTCATACGGTGGCAGGATGAGAGCCCTGGATAGAGTCACTGTCACTTGTACATGGAACAAAGGCACTTGGCCAAGGGTGTACCAGCAGACCATGTGTCCAAGTACAGGATCACATCCACACTGGGGAGAACTGCCCTGCTGAGAGATAGGCACACCTTTTTCTTTATACAAGGATACCACCTACTAACCAAATCTTCCACCATAGGGACATGCCCACCAAGTAGGATCTCCTTCTAATGCACCTGCCGATGTGAGGGTTGGGGAACAGGATGCATACTTCTATTTTGACAGCCCAGTGAAACTTTTATGGCCATGAAGGAAGAAGTCATCTTCTGCATGCAAAACCATGGGTCCACTCAAGGGAGGTGCTTTTGTGTAACTGATTCAAAGACGTCCTAAATCTGAGTCTGAAGATCCTCTAATTTGCAACCTTTTGGCTGTTGCTAGTTATTCTCTGTTTTCTTCTTCTTTTACTTTTGAATGTTTAATAAAGAGAGCTCCTGGACCTGCCAGGAACTGCTTCTGGTCATAGGTAAGTGGGGAGGGGGTGGGCAGACAAAAATCCCTGCCCCCCGAGCAGCTAGTGTTCAAGGGGAAGGATCAGCTAACCTCAGTTGCACCCTGGGCTAGAATGGGAAGACTCTGGACCCAGCATCTCTCATCCCAAGTTTCAGCTGACCTGGCAGCACTAAAGCCGCCAGCTGTGGCGTGAGGAGGGCCAGTCTCCTAGTTTTATTAGTAGTGAGGGAAGATTTGGGGTGGCGGAGACACATTCAGAGCCTGGCACCCTGGAAGAATCCCTGGAATATCTGAGGAGTGCTTTGAGGGGGTTAAATCTTACTGGGTCATTTAAGTACGTAATGGGTGTTTCACATCTGCTCATAGCAATTATATACGGCTTCAGTTCCCGCAAGAGACATTAAATCTGCCTTTTCCAGTGTGAAAATCAGTCTTCTGGATGGAGAATTTGCAAGTAAAGCGCAGTAGAAGGAAACTTCTTTCTTGCTATCACCTGCTAAGGAAAGGCGATGAATCCAGTCAGCCAGCCTCCTCATCCTCTTAAGCCGAACCCTTGTGGAGACTGTCTGCTAGGGGAGTCCTCCTCACTCTTCCTTAAACCCTTCCTAAAACTGGCTTTCCAAATGGTGCAGGGCCCTCCTCTGGTCAAGCCCTGGATGTCACCAACTTCACAAAGGCCAGCTCTTCTTGGGTCCCTGTCACTTCCACTTTTGCAGAGCAGAATGCGCAGAGTTACCTCAGCCCTTCTCATTTCTTTCTTTCAGCTGTGAAGGATGAAGTTGTCAGCAGGAGGAGAACTTACCAGACACCCCGTGTCTAGGAGAATGAGATTCCCAGCTATCACCACTCCGTCTTGCTGCCGTGCCAGCATGGACAGATGTGTCATCAGAAGGGATGCTCATGCCTCAGAGCCCCGAGGGCAGAGCCACCGGTTTGAGGACAAGCAGGAAGATAAATGACAGCTCCGTGGCCAACGACCATCTGGTGAAGTTCCAGGAGGGCTTGCAACCATGAACCCCAGCTGACCTGGCTTCAGGTCGCTGGCACCGGCTCCTGGGTGCCTCCCTCTACCTGTGTCTGTCTGCTCTCTCCAGATTTGACTCACTCGTGTCATCTGACTTCTGCTCTTTGGTTGACCTTAAACCAGTATTTCTCTGCTCTTGAATCATCAGTTTTGCTTCTACACAGTCGCTGTCCCCAGACATGTCTTGCTTGGCTGCCCGCCACTCGGATCAGCCAGTTGCTGCTGCCTGGACCTTGGTTTTCTAAGCTCCCTGACCTCACTCCCAGTAACCTAGATGTCACTCCAGCCCACCTGGCATGCGGTCTGTGACACTTCTCGGGAACGTGTTTCTGTGTCTTACGGCTAACAGCACGACCTAATATTCCTGCCACAGTCTCATCTCCTTTCTCCCCTGATCTTCTCCTCTGGGTTACTCTCTCTCCCCCCTCACAGTGTGGATTTCAATGCAAGGGTTCTCATCTGAACACATGTCCCCTTTCTACCATTGCTGTCTTTTGAAAAAAGAATACTTCTTATTGCTGCCACTGAACCCACCACCACCCAGTGAAACCAGCATGGCCACCTGGGTCTTCCACAGCTAAAACCTCGAGGTCACTTTCTTTGAGTAGCTGAACTCTGTGCCCTTGGGTACAATATCCAAGAGGCGTGTTTTTATTCTTCCTGGTTATTTTGTTCGGTGAATGATCAGACATTTCCTCCATCTATTTGTGGTTTGCAGGTTTTGGTATTTTCTATAATTACATAGGTAATTTCTATGTACCTTTGGTTGGTACATAGTTTAGGACAGTTTGGGCTTTTTAAAAAAATGACAGAGAAGCAGGATGTGGGGGCACATGCCTGTAATCCCAGAGACTCAGGAGGCTGAGGCAGGACAATTACAAGGGGCCAGCCTCAGTGACTTCGCGAGGCCCCTAAACAATATACTGAGACCTTGTCTCTAAAAAAAATAAATAAATAAAATTGTAAAAGGGTTGGGGTTGTAGCTTAGAGGTGAAGCTCCCCTGGGTTCAATCTCTGGTACCAAAATAAAAATAAATAAATAAAAATTGCAACAAAAAACAAAGTCAGAAATACAATTCTAACAAGCTCCTGCAACAGAGAGATTTGGGGACTCATGAAACCAACCCCAGAAGTGCTGGAACAGGGTTGGGCGTCAGTGAGGACTAGCACCATAACCTGGAGGCTCCCTCCCAGGCGCGTCCTCACCCCTCTCCCCTGCTCTCTACAGGGCAGCTCTGTGCTCTCCCACTGGCTCTGCTCTCAAGGTTGGAAACAAGGGCACCAGTAACTCCACCTGCCCAAGCTCCAGTTTTGCCACCCAACAGGCCAAGACTTGCTTCTCAGTTCCTGGCACCATTGGAGACACTTGGTTGGTGTCTTGCGGGACTGGGTCCTCTCTGAGATTCAGGGGAAAATTGAAGAAGCACTAATAGAACCTCAATACCAGACAGGGTGAGAAAATGTCCCTTAAGGAGAGGATGCCTGCCTGGTGTCAAAACAGGAGGGGCTATTGGTGCATAGTAAATGTCACCTATAGATAGGACTGAGTATGTTCTGGCTCAAACCATCCCTCCTCGGTTCCTAAGTCCTCTTCCCCAAACTGAGAGATGTCTTCTAGCCCAGAATTCTACCTTGGCAACTTGGCTATGAAGAGGTAAACCTCAAGGGACAGATTTTTTCTGGGTAAAATATGGCGGAGCGGACATTGACCACAGTGGTGATGGGAAGGGAAGTGGGAGGAGGATCAGATGATGTTGCCATTTTCATGCCAGCTCCACAGACCTAGACCAAGTTTCCAGCACACGTTTTCACCGGCATCAATTTCACTTGAGCTAACTCAAGCTGGACCTTCCCTATAATGTTGAGTGGACCCTGGCCATAGACAGAAGTGGTTAGTGCTGGAGCAATGGTACTAGAGCCAGAGGTTTGAATGCAGCAGAACCCCCTGGATATATCACAAAGAATCCAATGTGGGGGACAGACCAGAGCAGAGCTGCTGTAGTTGAAGTCCCTCATGGCCCCCTCCACGGATACCCTGGGCTCAGTAGATTCAATGTAAAAGCAATAACAGAAGAGACAACTATGTTACATTCTCCATAATTTACTTTGAAATGTTTCAGCTTTGGTGGTAGGATTTTTTTTTTCTTTTGTTATGAGTTATTTAGATTTCCCTGCAGCAGAGGACAGTCACTTGCTATAATTAGAAATGCACACCCCAGGGGTGCTTAGGTCACGTTTACCCCAAAAGCAGAACTGTAGAGGCCAGTCTGAGTCCTTTAGCTACCATCATCTCCAATCACCAGTAGAATCTTCTTAACTATTGTAATGGATGTTAGAAATTTTTTTCATTGGTGATGTGAGTGTTGGTCAAGGTAAGCAGATAAAATATTGTAGACAGAGCTCCCCACCCTCACAGGAACAAAACATGAGAATCCAGCCTATGTTCCACACACACACACACACCCACACCCCGCTTGCTTGGACTCCTAAACAATACTGAGTGCAGGGGATGGAGAGGACTTATTTGCCTAACTTTGACCAGGTAGGCAGCAGAATTTTCCCCTTAGAATATGCCACAGAATGCCCTGTCAGACCACACAGAGCTGCGTCCACATTGATATTTCACAGCAGATTTTGTAATTGTTCTTCTGCCTGCTTGATGATGTATGTTTGTTATATGAGTCAGAATTTCAACAGAATTTAATCTGACACTTGTCTTTGCTGTGACCTGATAGTTGGGTTCGGAAGGGTAAAAACTGACAATCCAACTTTGTGGGGCCTTACTTATATATCTTGAGAAAAAAATTATTTAAAGTTGCAAACATAAAATAGGCATAAAAGTGAATATTCTTGCAAAATGAGAAAATCATGACAGATTTCAAATTTCAAAAAGTTAATCTATACCTACATATACCCAATGCTGGGTGGCATGGAAGAGGGCCATGTTGCACAGATATTATCAAAGTTTTATTAGTTAATGGCTGACATGGCTCTAAATAAATATTCTTACAATTTTTGGCTGTGTACCCTTTGATGCCTTCTTCATGTGACAACTGTCTTATAATAATTCCTGTAAAGAGAATAAACTAATTTAGGCTTACTCAAACTTGGTTGATCAAAAATTTTTTTTGCTATCAATTTCTAAAATTCATAGAATATGCAACTTTAGTAGTCAAGTTTACTATATCTAGTTCTTCCACAGGTTTTTGCCCTCTGCACAGAAAAATCCTGATAAGTTTACTTCTGCATAATCTCTTCAAAAAGAAACACAAGCATGGAATATTTATAATTGTACAAGCTGCATATCTAGTTCTGACAGAATATCATTTTCTAGGAATTGAAGAGAGCTGAGTCCTCCACTTACAATTTGATATGTCTTGATTAAAAGACGGTTCCACAGATTAGTTTCTGTCTTTGCACAATTAAAATCTTGTTTCTCTTCCTCTACCTACATATACCCAATGCTGGGTGGCATGGAAGAGGGCCATGTTGCACAGACCCTAAGGGTCTTGAATCTCTCCATCATGTCCCTAGGTAAGCTTGCCCATTGAATTGTAGGAATAGTCCTGCACGGACAGCTAGGTAATTATACAAGGAAATGCCTGCAAATCACATAAATACCTCCCACTAAGAGGCTGGGGCTGTAGCTCAGTGGTAGAGCATTGTCTAGCGTGTGTGAGGAGTTGGGTTTAATCTCCAGCGCTGCAAAAACAAAACAAACAAACAAAAAGAGACCATTGTTATTCAGCTGCGTTTGTTTCATGGTACATTTCCTCAGCGCTAAACTTCTATTGAGGGTCACCAATATTTATCTAATTGAGAACAGCCTAATTGGCTTAGGTAGATTTGCAACAAAGGGAATAAATGGAAGACTGGCTTTTTCCATTTCTAAACTCTTGCTTATGATCATCTGCAAAAGTCAGATATTCAAAAAAGAAGCCAAACATTTTTACAAAACTGCATGGCCCAAAGCAAAATTTAATGTAGTAAAACTAAGTACTCAACACAACAATGTGTGGATGAATGAAGAGGATTAATGACAGGAGAGTTTCAGGAAAATGGGAGTTTTAAGAGAGCATTTGTAACAGGTGAGGTATGGAAAGAAAGGGAAAGGTAGATTCTAGAAAGGCATGAGAGGTCTAAATATTCTGACGAACATAAAATTGTGTATAGCGAACAAACTAAAATTGACTAGGTGAGAATGTTCATGAAAGAGAGCAAGAAAATTAAATTTTAATAGGACTATTTCATAATGGGGTAACCAACCGGTACACGACCAGTTCACCAACTGTCAACAACTAGAAAAGTGCACACAAGGAGTGAATGTTATTTGCAGGTGGTGAGTACCAGGCGTTTCAGAACTGAGGTGAGTCCTGCCATAGCCCTGGCCTTTACTTCCGTGCTTTTTCTGCACCAAGATGCATGAAAGGGGAATCCAAGCAGAGTAAGGCATTTCGTGAGCTCAACAGTCAGAGAGTAGAGTTTTGGAGGCTGAGGCCCCTGGAACTTGTCAGGCAGAGCACCAGCGTGGAAGAGCAGCACTAAAAGAACCCCAAAATCCGCAGAGGACTCCCTTGAATCCTTAGCCCAGTAATAAGATGCACATGTTTGAGGTGAAGCTCCCTAAGCCCAGGGAAATTATAACAAAGAAAGAAAGAAGGGCCATAGGAAGTTATAAGCTGAACAACTACCAGAGCTTGTTCAGAGTCAGAAGATAAATTCTGAGTCCACACCAGGCAGGATTGAAAACCTCAAAAGAGACCAAGCTGATCTGAAATTAAATGGACTTTGTACCAGAACAAAATGCAATAATCTTTCAAGGGATAAAAGAAAATTTAGACTAAGGATGTAGCACTCACAATATCTAGCACCCAATCAAAATAATTAAATATGCCCCAAACAAGAAGTCTAACCCATAATGAAAAGGGAAATCAGTCAATAGAAGCAGATCTAGAAATGACAAAGATGAAAATTAGCAGATGAGGACTCTAAAACAATCATTATAAATGTGCTCAGTAAATTAAGGGGAAAACATGACCATAATGAACAAGGACATGAAAATTATTAAAAGAAGCAAATAAACCATCTGGAGCTAAAAACAACAAGCAAGCAAAAAACCTGCAATCTGAAATGAGAAGCCACTAGTCAGGCTCTACAGATTACACATTACTGAAGATCAGTCCATTTGAAGTAAAATACAAAATATTTTAATTAAAGCACATGATGGGAAGAGAGTTAAGCAGATTTTAAAAAAATAAACAAAAGGAAATGAACAGAGTCTTCATGGCCTATGAGGCAGAATTACCATAAGGAAAGGAGAGACATGAGGTTCAGTAGCCCCCCCCCCCAAAAATAGCATATAAAACAAAGAATACGATCTTACAAATTTAGTAAAAAGATAAACTTAACAGTTGTAAGAAGCTCAATGAAACTTAAGCACAATAAACTCCATAGAAACTATACAAGAAAGGGGAAAGGAAAGTAAGTTTTCACATTATATGTAAAGTGGTATAATGCTTAAAGATAAGCCATGATAAGTTAAAGACACATTCTGTAAATCCTTGAAAACATTCTTTTGACAATCGGACCTAATATGAAAATAAAATAAAATACTAAGAAGTTTTCAATCCAAAAATATAAAGAGAAAGAGGAAAGTAAGCAAAAAATAGGACAAACAAACAAATGATTAATTGGCTTAACATAGCCATATTAATAATCACATTAAATATAAATGGACTAATTTGTCTATTAAAAGGCAGACACTGTTATACTTGGTAGAAAGGAAAGACACAACTATATACTTTCTATAAGATTTATTCTTTTAATGTAAGGATGCCTCTGTTGTTTAGGCATGGCTTGTCCCCACCAAAAGTTTTGTTGAAATTTGATTTCTGGTTTCACAGTGCTAGGAGTTGGTAGGGTCTTTAAGAGGTAATTAGTTCATGGAGGCTCCACTATCATGAAGTAATTAATGTCGTTCTCATGAGAGTGGGTTTAGACATCATGAGAGTGAGTTATTATGAGGAGAGTTCATAGTCCTCGGCTCACTCTCTTGCTTCTTCTCTCTATCTATGTCATCTTTCTCACATGAACTGCCATGTGAGAATCTTTCTGCCATGAGGTCTTCATCAGAAGCCAAGCAGATAACACTAAAATGCTTTTGGACTGTCAGACCTGTGAGTTAAATAAGCCTTTTTTTCTCAGGTATTTTGTTATAATGCTAGAAAATGAACTAAGAAGATAACATACAGATAAAAAAGTAAAAATTTAAAAAGAAGCTGGGCAGGGCACGGTGGTGCATGTCTATAATCCCAGTGGCTCAGAAGGCTGAGGCAGGAAGATCATGAGTTCGAAGTCAGCCTCAGCAAAAGTGAGGTGCTAAGCAATTCAGTGAGACCCTGTCTCTAAAAATAAAATACAAAATAGAGCTAGGAATGTGGTTCAGTGGTCAAGTGACTCTGAGTTCAACCCTGGTTCAAAAAAAAACAACAAAAAAAACAAGAAGCTGGGCACAAGCTGCCCCAAATCCTAATTGGGAGCCTGAGGCAGGAAGATTGAGAGTTCAAGGCCAGCCTGGGCTACTCAAAAAGTAAAAAGAAGTTTTGGGTGTGGCTCAGTGGTAGAGCACTTGTCTAGCATGCACAAGGCCATGGCAACACACACACATACACAAATATTGTAAAAAAAGGGCGGGGGCATAGGTCAATGGTAGAGCACTTCCTTACATGTGTAAGTCTTGAGTTCAATCCCAAGTAGTAGGAAAAAGATACATCAGGCAAATACTAGTTATAAGAAAGCAAGAATGTGTACTCTGAGATCAGATGAAGTAGATTTCAGGACAAGAGTACTTGCATGCATAGAGAGGAATATTTCATCACAATAAAAAGATGAACTCATCAAGAATTCCTGCCATATTCAGTGAGTATACACCTAGCAACAAAGAGTCCAAGTACCTGAAGAAAAACAGATGGGCTGAAAAGAGGAACACACAAATACTAAAATATAGCTGGACATTGCAACATTTCTATGACAGAAACTGGCAGAATCAAAGAGACAGAAAATCACTAATGGTACCAAGTGTTTGAATGACATGACCAACCCAACAATTCTAATTGATATTTCTAGAGCATTCTACACAGCAACTGCAAAATACACACTCTTTTCAAATACACACACAGCTTCTCTTAGAGGACACAGAAGAGCACATACTGGGTCATAAATCAAGTTTCAGTAAGTTTTCAAATCACACAGAGCAGAGTCCTTGTCCAGACTACGTTGGAATTAAAATAGAAATCAGTAAAAAAAAAAAAAAAAAAAAAAAAATCTGTAATATTTGAAAATTAAGCAACACTTCTAAATAGCCTATGGGCCAAATTAAGATATATTTTGGGAAATTAGAAAACATGTTGTCTTAAATTATAAGGCAGATAGCTAGATATATAGATTAAAAACATATGTGGAGACACATAAAGTAGTGCCTAGAGGGAAATTTGTAACTTTAATGCTAACATTAGAAAAAGAAGAAAAATCAATGATCTAAGCTTCTCCCTGATGAAACTAGAATAAAACTAGTAAGTCAAACCTCAAGTAAATAGAAGAAAGGAAAAATGATATAAAAAGCAAATCTATGTGATAGAAAACAAGGAAGCAATAAAGAAAACTCATAAACCTGGAAGTTCATCTTTTGAAAAAAAAAAGGATAATGAAACAAATAAACTTCTAGCAAGATGGATGAAGATTAAAAAAGCAAAAACACAAGAATAAATGTCAATAATAAAATAAAGGCCATCACTATAATTCTTACTGGCATGAGAAACTCATAAGGAAAATTATGAACCATGTTATGCCAAGAAATCCTAGATGAAATAGAAACTTCCTTTCAATACAAAAATAATCAAAGCTGACATAAGAAGAAATAGAAAATCTGAATAAGCGTGATGTATCAAGGAAACTGGAGTCAGAGTGTGAAATCTTCTGGAAAAGCAAACTCAAGGCCCAGATGGGTTAAAAAATGAATTTTGTTGAACATTAAAGAAAGAAAAAGTACCAATATCAATCAAAACCTTTCAGGATTCCATTGTGTATATATGCCACTTTTTTTTTTTTTTTTTTTTTAAATGGAACAGCTCCCAACTAATTTTATGAAGTCATCATTACTGTGATATGCCACAGTCTGGCTGGGCACAAATCATGAGCCACTCAAGCAGGAACAAACTTTATTTCCAAACTCCACCAGCACACTCCCCGGGAACTCTCCCCAACGCCACCCACGCGGCTCCTCCAGGAACACACCACACACCAACTGGAACTCCCACCACCGGAACTTCACGGAATCCCGGGGAGAGCTCAACCGGAACTCAACGGGAACTCCGCAAGACTCAAAAGTCATCATCTTAATGGCTCCCTGGCGTCACCCCTCAACCACTATTTCTGGCAAAAATGCCATGTGTCATCCCGACTGGGCTGTGGCCCTCAACAGTGATACGAAGAGCAGACAAAGATGTCAATTACAGACTAACATTCCTCATGAACATAGATCAACAATCTTTGACAAAATCTTAGCAAATAGAATCCAGTGATTTCATTAAAGTGCCACTACATAGGGATGGAATGAAGTCTGCTCCAAGAATGGTTCATCTAACATTTGAAAATCAATCAACGCAATTCTACACATTAAAAGAAAACAATATGGTCATTAAAATCGACACAGAGGGCTGGGGATGTGGCTCAAGTGGTAGCGCGCTCGCCTGGCATGCGTGCGGCCCGGGTTCGATCCTCAGCACCACATACAAAGCAAAGATGTGACCGCCAATAACTAAAAAATAAATATTAAAAAAAAAATCGACGCAGAAAAATTGTTTGGTGAAATTCAATGCCCAGTCATATTTTTTTTAAAAATACACCAAACTAGGAATAAAAGAATACTGTCTAACCTCATAAAGAATCTATGAAAAATCTGAACAAAATCTTCTTCCCTCCTTTCCTTCCTTCCCTCTTTCTTCCTTTATTCATTTTAGTTTTATAGGAATTATGGGAAATAAAATGTATCATAATTTTTGTTTTGGAGCTTACATCTATAGCATTACCAAGGACAGTCTAGCTCTTGCCTAGACCATGAGTATGCTTGTGGGGAGAGAGCACATGACATGAATCCCAGTACCAATAAAACCAAGAAATTTTGGTCAAATACACTGAAGGAGCGAATGAAGTGTCTTTTTATTCTTGCTATAGAAAATATTTAAAAGTCATTGGTTTAGAAATTGGCTATCAATGAGCCAACTGTCAAAATATGAAGGAAAAAATATTATAGAGGAATATTAATAAAAATTTAATAAAAACTATTTTCTTAATAAAAACCTATTTTCTGTATTTCATGATGTTTGTGATATTTGTCATCTCTTTCAGATTTGAATTTCCTGTTACTCTAAAATAATACCCATATTATGTTAATTTTTGCTTTTGTAGCAAAATTTCCAAAACTATGTAGCCTCAGAGTCCACAAACCCTAGAACTACTTGGGGAATAAGAATAAAAACAGGACTGGGACTATATCTCAGGGGTAGAGCACTTGCCTAGCACGTGTGAGGCACTGGGTTTAATTCTCAGACCACATAAAAATAAATAAATAAAGGTATTGTGTCCATCTACAACTAAAAATATTTTTTTTAAAAAAAAAGAAGCAACTGGAGTAAAAATGAAGTCATAAGAACATGTTTAACGAAATGAATAGATGTGCTCCATTTGCGTACAATGGATCAAAATGCATTCTGCTGTCATGTATAACTAATTAGAACAAATAAAAAATATTTTCTAATAAGACTCTCGTAGCATAAGAATTAAAACCAAGAATCAATAAATGGGATGGAATCAAACTAAAAAGTTTTTTCTCAACAAAAGAAACTATCTCTGAGGTGAACAGAGAGCCTATAAATTTTTACCTTTCACATATCAGATAGATCACTAATCTCTAGGGTATATAAAGAACTCAAAAAGCTAAACACCAAAAAAGCAAATAACCCAATCAACAAATGGGCCAAGGACCTGAATAGACACTTCTCAGAAGAGGATATACAATCAATCAACAAATACATGAGAAAATGCTCATCATCTCTAGCAATCAGAAAAATGCAAATTAAAATTACTGTTGTAATGCAAAAATAAATGAATAAATAAATAAATAAAAATAAAAAATAAAACTACTGTAAGATATTATCTCACTCCAGTCAGAATGGCAGCTATTATGAACACAAACAACAACAAGTGCTGGCAAGGATGTGGGGAAAAGGGTATACTCATACATTGCTGGTGGGACTGCAAATTGGTACAGCCAATTTGGAAAGCAGTATGGAGATTCCTTGGAAATCTGGGAATAGAACTATCATTTGACCCAGCTATTCCTTTCCTTTGGACTATATCCAAAGGACTTAAAAACAGCATACTACAGGGACACAGCCACATCAATGTTTATAGTAGCACAGTCCACAATAGCTAAACTGTGGAGCCAACCTAGATGCCCTTCAGTAGATGAATGGATAAAGAAAATGTGGTGTATATACACAATGGAATTTTACTCAGCATTAAAAAAAGAACAAAATCATGGCATTTGCAGATAAATGGATGGCGTTGGAGAAGATAATGCTAAGTGAAGTTAGCCAATCCCCAAAAAAAAGAAATGTCGAATGTTTTCTTTGATATAAGGAGGTTGACTCATAGTGGGGTAGAGAGGGAGAGCATGGGAGGATTAGATGAATTCTATATAGGGAAGTGGGGTGGAAGGGAATGGGAGGGGGCAGGGGATTAGCAAGGATGGTGGAATGTGATGGACATCATTATACAAAGTACCTGTGTGAAGACTTGAATTGGATGTCAACATATTTTATATACAAAAGAGATATGAAAAATTGTGGTATATATGTGTATGAAGAATTGTAATGTATTCCACTGCTGTCATGTATTTTTAAAAAATCAATAAAAGATAAAAAATTTCATAAAAAGAACATGTTTAATGAAATAGCAACTGATATTTTAATATTTTAAATAATATTTTAATCCCAATATTAAAAAGTGTTAAACTTTTGATAATGCATAACAAAAAATCCTTTTGTTTGTCCATTTTCTTAAATTTTTAAGAAAAGCAAATTTCTGTGTCTGTATTGCTAATTATATCTGTATTGTTCATATGTAGATTTGAATACTCTGTTTAACACTGAAAAACTTTCCCATCAATATGGAGATGATGTTGAGAATGTTTACTATTTCCTTCCATTTACCATTGTAATGGTGTCCCAGCCACTGAACTGTGACATGAAAAAATAAATAAATAAGCAAATAAGACATTACAAAAATAAATAAAGACTTATAGATTGGGCAAAAAGAAGTTAAGCTTTTTTTTTTTTTTTTTTTTTTTTTTAATTCACACAGGACAACATTGTGTACTTACGAAATACTAACAAATTTACCCAAAAATGGATGTTTCATGAATAAGTGTCTTTAGCAAGATTGCAGATACAAGATCAATGTATAAAATCAATTGCATTTCTGTACACTGGCAACGAACAAGAAGAAAATAAATTTTAAAATGCCATTTACAACAGCATTTAAAAATAACATACAGTACATTGGAATGAATTTAACAAAGCATGCACAAGACCTCTATGCTAAAGATGACAAAAAAAAAAAAAAAAAAACTGCTGAAAGAAATTAAAGAGGATTCAAAAATGGGGAGATATTCCAGGCTTGTGAATTGGAAGACTCGTCATGGTGTGCTCCAAAACAAATCTATAGATTCAATGTGTTCCCAGTAGATGTGTCAGCAGGCTTTTTTTTTTTTTAAAGCTATTATTATGCAGAACTAAAATTTATAAGAAATGCAAAAAAACTATGATAGCCAAAACAATTTTGATTAAAACGTTCAAAATTAGTCTGATTCCAAGACTAACTTTAAGGCTATAGCAATCTAAGTGTGTTATTTGTAACTGCCTTCTCACCTTAATGGCAGAGCTGAGCAGTTAGCACAAGGACCACGTGGCCCACAAGGTCTAAAATATTCAGTATCTCACCTTTTTACAGAAGAGTTTGCTGACCCCTGTGATAAATGATGCTTGTACTTAAGAAACACTCCTACAATTCCTGGTCCGCTTTCTCTCCTACTCACTGTAGCATAATGGAAGGCAGGTTAAGTGAAAGTAATTTTAGAAATAATTTTAATCCCTCATAATTTATTCAAAAATTTAAATTGTTCATAAATTAGGGCACTTTATAATTAATAATATGTTACCAGCAATATCTCCTTTATAACTGCTCAGCAAGCCATGGTTGAAAACTGGTCCTACTAGGATGAAGATAATCATATGTTAAATTTGTATAGTGTGTAAATATGTAAATAATGCATTGTATCATTTGACCTATTTTGTGAATGAGGAGGCTCCTTGGTAAGGGCGTCTATTAGAGCCTGCTAGAAATGGGGAGGCATAGTTAGGAAATGTGGACCAATGGAGCAGTAGGATGAGTAGCTGCATCCTGGTAATGGATTGGCTAGACACAATGAAGACAAGAAAGTAGTGAAAAAATAATTCTAAAGGTTGTTGAGCCTGGGATTTTAGACACAGTTACCTTTAACTGGTGAGAAAAATTCAGAAAAAAAATATTGATTTAGTCATCAAAAGCAGAAAGTCTCTGAGCTCAATCTGCAATTGCTTAAAGCAGTACTTTTCAAACTAATGAACTCTAAAATTACCTAGTTATGTTAGTCCATTTTGTGCAGCTAAGACAAAATACCTGATGCCGGGTAATATATAAAGGAAAAAAGTTCACAATTCTGGTAGCTGGAAAGTCCATGGTGTTGGTGTTTGGCTGTCACAACACAGCAGAGAAATGGAGAGAGAATTCTCTGCATACAGAAAATGAAAGTGTCAGCAAGAAAGCCAGGGATTGGGAAGGCACAGCGTACTCCTTCATAATAACCCACTCTCTTGGAAACTAATCCACTCCTGTGAGAACTGCATTAATCCCTTCCAAGGGTGGTGCCTCCATGATCTAATCATCTCTTCAAGTTCCCATCACCTCAGTATCTTCAGGACCAAGCTTCCGGCACATGCATCTGCGGAGAGTGGGGTGTCCAAGCCACAGCACTAGTCATTTCATTAGAATGCAAGTTCTAGTTCAGTAGTTTTAAGGATGAGGCCTCAGATTCTGCATTTCCAAAAAGCTCCCAGGTGACTCTGATAGTATTAGTTCAAGAGCCACACTTTAAGTAGAAAGGTGTTAAACGTGACTATTGGAAATCCAAGTGTAGACTTCCTCTAGAAGTTAAGGGAAGGTGGTCTCTTGGAGAGACTATTAGGACCCTTCCTTGCAGAGAGAAGAGTCTGCTTCTTGGCCATCACGTGCTTCCTGCCATGATGTACTGCTTCCCCACAGGCCCCAAATCAACAGGCCAGCTGACCACAAGCCGAAACCACTGAAGTCAGGAACAAAGTAAACCTTCCCTCCTTATAAGTTGATTGTTCTCACGCATTTCACTAACAGCAATGGAAAGCCGACTAACACAAGGCAAGATGGCAAAGAGCCTGCAATCCAGGGTTTTCCAATGTGGAGAAGGATCCAGAACAATCAAAGAGACAGGGAAAAAAAGCTGTCAGAAAAAAAAAAAAAGGAGACCAGAATCCAGGGTCATTAAGAGATCCTCGGGAATCCTGAGTTTCAAGGATGAGCTCACTGAATTCAACATGCAACCCATTTGTCACGCCAGCTCCCCTGGCCCCTTCTCATTGCCGCACTTGACCTTTCCCCCCGCTCTCTGTAGGCAGCAGTAACTGGGTGGTATGCAGAGTTTCCAGAGCTCCTTTGCTAGGAAGGCCTCTGTTATGGTTCAAATCAGGAATCGCCCCCCAAAACTCATGTGTTTGGAGATGGGCTTTTAGGAAAAAAAATAGATCAATAGGGTTCCAATCTCATTGATGGATCCATCTATTTGATGGATCAATACTTAGAATAAATTATTGGAAGTTGACAGAAACTAACAGGTGGGAGGTGGGGGTGGCCTAGAAGAGTTATCTTCTCCTGCCCACCTCCTCCTCCTCCTCCTCCTCTCCTCTTCCTCCTCCTCTTCCTCCTCCTCCTCCTCCTCCTCCTCTTCCTCCTCCTCCTTTCTCCCTCTGCCTCCTGGTGGCCGAAGTGGGGTGGCCTTCCTCTTCCACACCCTTCCACCCATGATATTCTACCTCACCTCAGGCCACAGCGATGGAGTCAGCTGACCGTGGACTGAAACCTATGAACCAAAATAAATCTTTCACCTTTCATGTTGTTCTTGTCGGGTATTTTGGTCACAGTGATGAAAAGCTGACGAATACAGCCTCCCATCCCCTATGAGACAACCTGAAGAGCTACCATGTCTTAATAGGACCCTGGGCCTTCCCCCTGCTGTCCACTGACCCAGGCATAGGCAGCCGGTCCCAGCTGAGCCGAATAGATCTCTTCCCTGGGGTCCCTCCAAGCAGCACTACACAGTGGCACAAGTTGTCAGGTTTGAAGTCTGCCAGTTATGGGCAGTGATGTCAGAAACCGGCACAGAGATAAATTAAAAACAGGTGATGGAAGAGAGCCCTGGCAGCAGTCCAGGCTTTGTCCCAGCTGTTTCCCAGCTCAGCTACATCCCTTCCTTTCCCATGATTTGGTGATTCAACCCTCCCTTCCCTGACCCAGAAAATTCCCCCTATTGCCTAAGAGAGTTTAAGTCACTTGCCACAGAACCCTGACTAACACCTGGCAAACCTTTTCCCAGCACAGTTTCTCTTCTGGGCGACTTTCCCTGGAGCCTCTGCACCCTGGTGACTGTAGCCTTCCCCAGCCAGGTATGGCCTGGATGACACCAGGCCAAAACCAGTTGGTGGCAAGGCCCATAAACCCCAGTGTTGGTCTTGGAGGATGTTAATGTGTCACCCAACACCCATGTACCAAATCCATGTGCTCATGGCAACAGCCGAAAAGAGGCCACAGAGTCTAATCTTTGGCACACTGGGGCCTCCGCTGGCAGATTGTTAAGACCCTGGGGGCCAAACTTAATTTGCATAGCTATTTGCAATGCACGATTTCTTTTTATTCATTTAGACTAAATTAAATTCATTTTGGAATTCTCAAAGTCATTGTTTGTTGACTTCTTCCCCTTACTTCACATTCTAGGTATATATATATATCCCTCAAACGGAAAGCCACTTCCATCACTAGTTCCCTGGATGCCTCACATCCAAGGTGAGGTTTTTGCTCTCCACACTCTCCACAGTTCTCGAAGAGCAGCAAAATAAATTAACTCTTTAACTGCTAGGAAATTACCAAAACAAAAAAAAATTAAATCTGTTGTTATGCAAGAGTGTAAATATTGTTAGAATATCCCTTTCTCTCTCCTCCACCTCCAACACAGACACACACACACACATGCACGCACTCAGGCACACACACACATGCACACACATAACCACACACACACACACACACACACACACACACATGCCAGGCCTAGCTACACATGAGAAGCCCACCCCACCCCACTTTCTGCAGGCAGAAATGCTGGCATTCGTAAGCTGTCACTCTGAGGAAGACAGCAGCTGTGTTATTCTATGATTTATAGAACAGATTTGCATTTCCTTGCCTTTGAAGCTTGCCTATAATCTGCCACATAAATATTTGAAAGACAGGATGGTGGAAACAGACCTAAGCAGCTTAATCGAACACTTGGCAGGTAGAGGACTTGGGCTGGTGTTCATTTCAAACACCCTCATTGCCCCGGGCCTCTCAGGGTATGTGTACAAAATTGAAATTCAATGTTTAAACCCAATCCTCCAGTCAAAAAATCCCACTTGAAGGGCAAGCCGGCAGAATGCCTGCCGGAAAACAGGTTTGTGTTTCATGTCTGGTCTCTTGGGCCGAAAGCCTGGCTGGCTTCCTCACTCTCTGCTCCAAAAAAGTGGGGAGCAGAGAACACAAGGGTCTCAGGCACTCGGGATGCCCCCCGTGTACTCAGGTGAGACCTGAGCTCTGCCTGCCCCGCAGCAACCTGTCCCTGAGACTAACTGAGCTCCGGCTGCCCCCAGAGAACCAGAAGTCCTCACAGGAAAGCAGAGAAGCCTTGGATTTTTACATCCCCATTCAGCTTCTCAAAAATGTGGCACAGAAAATACTTTCCAAGTCCTTATAGGCTCCTGGGTAGCCACGATCACAATGCTCTTTAGCCAATGACGAGCTCCAAAGCCTGCTCTAAAACACCCGTCTAAGCTGGTTTAACCTGATTATTCGTCTGTAGTATATTAATTCTGTTAATATACTACAGAATAAGTAGAAAGTGGGAAATCATGCCCTTATTGGATTCGGTAAGTATGTATTGATATCCCCTTATATGCTTAAAGAGGGCGTGACTAAGGTGTCTTCATCCTGCAGATAAACCAAGAAAGCCACTTATGGCCTGGATCCCTTATCAGAGGTCATACAAGGTGGGGGATGTGGTTTCCTTAATCTCAACACCTTTCATAAGCTCAGAAGGACTCAGCCACTCTGTGGGCAACCAGACCTACCTCCCAGCCCTTGGATGCCAGCCAACCCTGGCGCCCTGAAATACTGCCCCGCTGGGGGCCAGTGGATGCTCTCCTCCTTAGACTGACTTGCAGGGTGCCAAGAGCAGAAGTCCAGGAAGACCAAGCAATGTGCAGGTGTGAGAAAGACATCTCGAGGGACTTCTGGAGACACGGTGTGGGGAGAGCTGTGGGATGCACTGAGCAGGCTGGAATCCGAAGGCAGGGAGCCAAGGAGAGGGTCCCGATGTTGATGTGGCCTCTCCATGAGCTAAATTCATTTCACAAACACTTCAGAGGAAAACGAGACTTCAAATAAATCTATCGATAGACATGGTGACACAGGCCTGAAGTCCAAGTTCCCTTGGCACCCAGCCCGCCAATCAAGCCTAGGCCCCTCCAGGAAATAAGTCGCCGAGATCTGGTAGAGTTGACGACAGTCCCCGCCTCCTCAGACCCTAGCTGTGACACGTGGCAGCAATGTTGTCCTACCTCCAGTTGAAGCAGAAGCCACTGGGACCACTCTGCCACAACAGAGAAGCTGGGAGGTGTCCATACCCATGGCAGGAGGTGTCGGTACCCACCTTACACCAGTATTTCTTATATTTCCAGGTAGATGTGGCCAAAGAAATTGTTACACAAAGTAGGCAGTGCCCAGGAAGCCTTGACCTGTTCCTGGGTTCATTGTCAGAACCACGATGGTTTTTTTCCTCCCCTCCCTTCCCAGGACTGAGCCCATTGTTCTGTGGGTTCACAGCTGTGCCCCTGCCCTGGGTGGAGCTGCAAGTCTGGGCAGGAGAGGCTCAGGAAGCTAGAGTTGTGATCTGTTTCCAGCCTGGGGCAGGAGCAGGGCTGAGTGCCAGAAGCAACTTTTGATCAATCGTTAGGCGCAGTCTTTGCTCCAACCACACCAACCACCACGATTCCTGCCTCAGGGCCTTTGAACTTATATTCTGCCTGCCTGGAATACTCTGCCTCTTGATCTTCAACTGACTTGATGCTCTCCCCTACTCCATTAAATATTACCTTCCCAGAAAGACCTTCCTCAACCACTTCTGGAATAGTCCCTGATCACTCTCTGCTATACTACCCCGTGGATTTCCTTTTTGATGCTTATAGCAATCTGTATTAATCAGCTTTCTGTCACTACAACAAAATACCTGAGGTAATCCACTTAAAAAGAAGAAAGGTTTATTTTGGTCATGGTTTCAGAGGTTTCAATCCTTGACCAATTGTCCTCATTGCTTTAGACCTGTGATGAGGCAGGGTATCAAAGCAGGGAGTGTAGGCAAAACTATTCACCTCATGGCCAGGACATGAAAGAGAAAGAGACCAGGATCTCACAATCCTCTTCAAAGACCCACTCCCTCCCCAAAACTGGGAACTAAGTCTTTTAACACTTTGGCCTTTGGGGGACATTCTGGGTCCAAATCACAGGGAAACCTGTAATTATCTTGTTTATTTGTTTACATGGTCACCGTCTCTGTTCCCAGGGAAGGTAAGCTCCTGCGGAGAGAAGTCTTGTCTCTCTTGTCCACAGTTGCCTGGGACATGGTGGGTCCTTAAGAAGTATCTGTGGAAGGAACAAAAAGTGGGTGAATGCACCCAGCCGGAGTCACGAGGTCGCTTCTCCAGAACTACTTTACTCCTGGGCTCTTCCCCGCCTAACAGAACTTCAGTGTGCTTCAGTGCCATGTCCTACCTCCTGGCACATGTGTCACCACGCTGCTCACCATCTTCCCTTTCCTGGTGCTCATAACTGATTCCAGAAAGGAACTGGGACTTACCTCATTCTGGCCAGAACAATGAGCAGAAGTCTACTGGGCAGGGTGGAGCTTCTGAAGGAGGTTCCCCGCTTCATGGAAGGAGAAGCCATCGTGGCTACTGATCTGCACACCCTGCTTACCCAGCTGTGCCCAGCGTCTCCCCTGAGAAGTTACCAGGAGGAAAAACCCAACCTGCTAAAGACAGTGAGGCTGCAAATATGAAGTAACTGGGTCCTCTGTGGTGTTCTGAAGAACTAAACTAACCATCCCTGGAGCAGGGGGACCTCTGCGGTGGAGCAAAATACATTTTCTTGTTTTTAAGCCATGGTGAGTTGCATCTTCTGTTATGGCCACAGGCATTTGAACCATAGAGAGTATGGCATATGCTGTCCCTTGTGGCTGTCACTGGCCTGATAGACTGGAGCACTGGTTTTTATCCCCTAGGTGTAATGTCAGATAGATATGAATTCATGAACCAGTTCCTTCTTTACTTCATTCATGTATCCAACAGACTTTACTGAAAACCTGTGTCTTGGGCACTGCACTATAAAGAGGAGTTGAAAACGGGAGGTCCCTCCTTGAAGGATCCCGGTCTTCTGGGGGGGAGGAAAATGTGGAAACAGACCCAGAATCCAGAGTGGCCACACTGCGATAGCGGGGTTCTACATGTGGCACGGCAGCAGCCGAGAGCAAGAGGAGCCGGTGCCCACCAGCAGGTGGGAGGTGACTGAGCTGGTTTCTCAAGGGAGGTTGTATCTGATCTGAGTCTTGAATGAAAAATAAGAACTTCCCAGGTGGACAAGCTGGCCAAGAGTCTCTCAGATAGAGGGGACAACAATGTTCTATGTCCCAGAGTTGACAGGACCACATTTGAAGCACCTATGATGCACGGGACATTGCGCCAAGTGATTTCACCTACACCCCCCACAATCCTTATGACACTGTTGACCCCACTTATAATACTGAAACTGAGGCTCCAAAGGCTCAAGTGACTTGTCTAAGGTCGCAGAGCCAGAAAGTGGCAGAACCAGACTAGGAGCCCAGGCAGTCTGCTCTGCAGCCCGGGCTTTTCCTATGGCCCGGCACTCCCAGACAAGCGGACCATGCTGAGAAGCACAGGCTTGCAGACTGAATCAGTGACCTATGTAAAAAAGGAGAGCACACCTCTGTGGGCAGGAGGCAGAAGGGTGAACAGACAGGTAGGAAAAGGTGTGTCCTGGGAGAGGTAGTGGCGAGATGAGTCAGTGACGAGGGCAGTGGGCAGAGAAGAGATGATGCAGGTGACCTGAAAAGACATCTCTCTTCCACCACATCAATTGCAGATTGAACAAGTCTACCCAGGGCTGCCATCTCCTAGCCTTTCCCTTTTAAATCACCTTGACGGTTAAATATCATCTTAAAAAAAAAATGTATCAGCTCACAAATTTTTTGTTCACCTACCTGCTACGAATATCATCCAGATGGCAAAATAAATAAAATCCACTGGTAGTTACAACTAGCCTCCCTGAAATGGTAACTGGCCTTGGGCTCACAGGGGCTCAGCTTTGCAAAGACAGCCTTAATAAATGAACTGGCAGATGAAACAAAAGGTTGGTGTCCGGGCACCGCGGGGCACGACAAGTTGGCCCCCCAGATCCTGCAGACACCCTTGGTCTGCAAGCTCTCCTTTTCAGGAAATGGTGGGGCGGCGGGGACGACAGACACCCATCATCATAATAAAATAACAGTACCAGCTAATTTCCTGAGGCTTCCATCTCAGCGGGAAAGGATATAATATTGCAAGCCAGCAGAAGCCAAGCAAGTGGTGATACAGTAGTTCTGTTTTACATTACATTAAATGTTACTATTTCTGAAGGGAATATCTGTGGAGCGCTGGTGTAACCCATGGCAACCAGCTAATAAATTGTAACTTACACTGGCTCAGCTTATTGTAGGGGTGGAGAACAGCAAAGGAAAAAATAAAAAAGGCAAATGCTGGCAAAAAAAATGCCACATTTTTTCCCCCTCTCACCACCCCACCTCCCCACGCACACTCTACAAACACAGGCTGCGTCAGCCTTCTCTAGCAGAATTACTTAAGGTGAAGTGGGACAATTAGCAGCCGAGGGTTTAGAATTCTTGACCTTTGTGTTGATTTATATATATGAGGCCTCTTTTAAAACCCAGAAGGTGTACTTTAAATGTTTCCAGCTCTATGCCCTGGCCTTTCCAAGGGTACCTCTTGGCATCATTTTGCAGCCTCTATTGAGGGTGACAGTGCTCAGCCTTCAGCCTACACATGGCACTGAGAGGCTTAGATCACCTTTCTTCCTTCTGTCTGCAGTAGCTCATGCCTAATTGCCCCCATACTTCAAATTCACAGCAGGCTGGTGAGCCTTGCTCTTTACCACACTGAGTCTACTCTTTGGCCGCAACCCCGATAGGTTCCTCCCATCCATTAACTTCTGTTCCCTGAGCCATTCGGTCTTTTCGCGTTCCGTCAGTCCCTGTGAAACTTGGAGACGGGATCGGTATTTACAGGGAATTATTCATGGGCACTTTGTGGCCTTCAGACAGAATGCGCATCTGTTGGGTTGATTAGCTGTGCACACCTACTGTCTGACCCTGGGAACAAGCACTGAACTTAATGAAACTGCTCCGTGTCTTAAAATGACTGTCACCAGCCATCTGGGGGAAGTGACCAGAACTCACACTATCAGAGTTTCACTGATAGCATCTCCCTTCTGTCTAGCCATCTCTGCTCTGCCTGTTAAAGAGGAGAGGCAGGGAGTCCACTGGTCTCCAGTTGTAGAGGTTCCCCTGTCTCTTTCTCTAGGGGACCCACCTGGGTTCAGAGAACAAGGAGGGCCTTGAGTCAAGCACTCGGTGTCAAGAGCCACCTAGGACACTTACTCAACTGAGTGTCATGTGGCCAAATCATTTTGTTTCTGGGGCCTTCCTTCTCTCACATGTATCCTGAGGACATTGAGGGTATCATCTGGGATGCACTTGGCTGCAGGTAACAGAACCCAGCTCACAGTTCTGTAAGAAGGAGGAAATGAATAGCCTTTCTCACGACAGTGAGTAGGGTGGCGGGAGGTTCAGCTTCTGCTTCAGTGTGATTCTCTTCTCAGTTAGTTCCTTTTATCCCCATTCCCCCACGCCAGGGCGGCTTTCTCCACTGCAGTGCCCACTGCACAGCTTTGGAAGAGTTTCACCTTGGTCTCCTCACCTGCACCTGGGCTCCTCACTCACCTACGAAGACTCCTGCTTCTAGCCCAGTGGCTGGTATGTGGTGGGTAAATGGGTGGGTGAGTGAGTGATTCTAAGCAGGCTCCCTTCTTAGACAATGACGAGGAAATTGGGGGAAAAACACAAGCTAAGGCAATATGTGTGAAGATGCTGTGTAAGCTGTAAGATATAATTACTTTTACTATTACAAATCTTCATGCCACAGAAGGAGCCTCTTGTTTGTTTGTTTGTTTTGGTACTAGGGATTGAACCCAGGTCTTTGTGCATGCTAGTTTGAGACAGGGTCTTTCTTTCTTCCTTTTTTTTTTTTTTTTTTTTAGTTGTCAATGGATCTTTATTTTATTTATGTATATGTGGTGCTGAGAATCAAACCCAGGGCCTCACACATACTAGGTAAGCGCTCTATCACTGAGCCACAACCCAGCCCATGAGTCACAACCCCAGCCCAAGACAGGGTCTTGTTAAGTTACCCAGGTTGGTCTCAAACTTGCAACCTCCTACCTCAACCTACTGAGTAACTGAGATTACAGGTGAGGGCCACTGTACCCAGCTAAAGAGCAGCTCTGCATCCCGGGTGAACTCTAAAGCACACCACCTTGGAAGTGGGATTTTTTTTTTTTTTTTTTTGAAGAAAAATGGAAGAGAATTTTCCAAGAAAAAGTAAATGACTTTTGTCCCTTAAAAAAAAATAATACCCACAATGTAGTTATTAAATTACAAAAATCAAAACATATCTTTACAAAGGAGAAATATCACACACACACACACACACACACACACACACACACACACACACTCCTTAACCAAATCATTGAGCCTAGCATCATAAGCATGAGGGAAAGAACTTACTAGGCCTTCTGATGTGGTTAGCCTCACTACACAGTATCACCTGTTTTGTTTTTTGATCCTCCTGCCTCAGCCTCCTGGGTAGCTGAGACTTTGGCTGTGTGCCACCAAACCCCTGTTTTGTGTTTTATGGTGTTTTATTTGTGTGTTTTGGTGCTGGGGATGGAAGGCAGGGCACCACACTGGTTAAGCACACTCTCTACCACTGAGCCCCACCCCCAGCCCACCTGTGTAGTATTCACCCCTCAAACATTTAGCTGTACTTAATCACCAGGAAACAATAGGCAAAATGAAGTTGTAGGACATTCAACAAGGCAGCTAGTAAATTCTTAAAAATGCCAATGTTATTAGCACAAGACAAATAAAGGGGCAGGACAACTCTTCTAGATTAAAAGAGACTAAGAAGATATAGCAAAAAAAATAAAAATCATAGTGAGCTGGGTGTGGTGGCGCAGGCCTGTAATCCCAGTGGCTCAGAAGGCTGAGACAGGAGGATGGCGAGTTTTCAAAGCCAGCCTCAACAAAAGCGAGGCACTAAGCAATGCAGTGAGACCCTGTCTCTAAATAAGTACAAAATAGGGCTGGGGATGTGGCTCAGAGGTTGAGTATCTAATCCCCAGTACCCTCCACTGCCCCCCTCCAAAAAGAAATCATAGTGAGTGAAGTTGATCAGATCCTGATTATAAAAATGCTATAAAATATATTTTTTAGATACTTGGACTACATATGAAAGAATATTATTACATTGTTAAATTTATTTCATTTTAGGAGTGTCCTTGTCTTTCTTAGTAGTTACATTGTGGCTGTAATTTACTTTGAAATACTTCAGCAAAAAAAAAAAAAAAAAAATCTCTGTACACGTATGATTATATATATATACACACACACATATACCCCTGTACGCACACACACACTATCCAGATGCACACAGAGAAGAAAATGTGGCCAAATATTGAGTAGTGAGCCTCAGGAAGGAATACTTAAATATTTTCTTAAATACTGTTCTTTCAAATTTTCTGTGACCTTGAACTTTCTCATTATTAAAAATCAGGGGACAGGGAGACCTTTGCAGACCACACAAAAGCCACGCTTGCCCATTGACACATGTTGTCCATTTTGATTCTATTTTTAGTACTATGCAGCTGTCTCTGGGCTTCTACCTGGGCTAACCGGGGGGACCCAGGGCACTGTCCCAGAGTTCACATATTTATGAGGACGCATCATTCTTTCAAAAGATTCTCTGGGGCTCCTGTTGTCCTGTTGAGTCTCCTTCCTTCCCCTTCCACTCCTCCATCCTCCTCCCTTTCTCCTTCTTTTCCTCCCTCGGCTCCTTCCTCCTCTCTTCCCTCTTTCCTGACCTCTCCTATCTTCCTGCCTGTGATCGCAAATGCCCTGAGCATTTAAATGACCTGGCTCTTGCCCTGATGCTCTGCATACCCCGGTTAACACCTCCTTTGAGCAGAAGCAGAGAGGTCGCTTCCTGGCCCTCCTCTCTAGGAACCTGCACTCCACAAACACACCTGAAGCATGAATGAGAAAGGACAGACTAGCATGCATCCTTAGTTGATCAAGTCCACATTCCAGGCAGCATTTGGGGTAAGGTCTTGATGCGGGTGGGGGGGCTCTGTCATGGAAGGCTTGGTCTGGCCCTGTCTCATAAACTGCAGATCAGGCCAAGTCCAGAATGCTGGACCATCTGGCAGAATTTCCAGGCGGCAAGTCCTTCCGGCTTTCAGTCCCTGAGGCCCCAAAAGCGGGCAGCCATTGGCAAGGGGCGCTTTGCCCTGTGGAGCGCCAGTCCTGGATATGCTCATCTCCGGATTCTCAGGCCTCTGTGGTATTTGGCCATCAGCTTTCTAACTCTCCCCTTGCACCCCACACAGGGCCAGACGGCTCTGTAGGCCAAATGGGTAACAAGGTCATGGTACACAGAAACTTTTTGGCACCGCACCCCACCCCACCGGCTGCTGTCTGAAATCTAGAACGGTTAGGCCTGACATCCGTTAGGCACAGCAGGCAAAGAGCCGCAGGCCCGCCACACTTTGCAGGCCCCACACAAATGTTTTCACTTCTAATGTCAGAAGGAAAATCATGGCCTTTTAATGTTGAAGATCATGTTCTCCCTTACTGCCAATCATAAAACATGATTTTTAATATTTTTAATGCACAAAGCCCAGGTCATCCCACTCCGTGCCCTCAAACACACACAAAGTGTCTAGCGTGGGAGGTCATCGTGCAGCCCTGGGGACAGTATGCTGGCTTTACTCCCCAGCCCTCCTTCCCAAACCGAGAGCACTGGAAAGGGAGTCCTAGAAACAAAGGCAGCCCTCAGGACCTTCGTGCATGTCCCCTTGGCTTGACTGTGACACCTTCCTCAGTTTCTCTCCCTGCCACAGCGCTATGGCTCACGTTTTCAAGAATCTGCGGCAAAATGAGAGAAATGAGGTCAGTGTGATGTGTTTCTCATCAAGCTACATGTAGACCAATTATTTTTCCTGAAATTATGTCCACCTTATTTTTTTAATTTTTTCCTCCCTTTTTTGGCATTGTTAAAATAAAAATCACAGGGGCTGGGGTTGTGGCTCAGTGGTAAAGCGCTCGCTTAGCACGTGAAAGGCCCTGGGTTCGATTCTCAGCACCACATAAAAAACAAATAAATAAAATAAAGGTATTGTGTTTATCTACGACTTAAAAACATTTTAAAAAACAAATGAATAAAAATCACAGGAGGACATTGTTTTTGCAGTAAGCTCTTGCACCAGGCCCCAACAGACCGGGCTAAAGATAAAAATGGAGTTACTTATACTACAGTTTTACTTCACCAAACCAAAACTAAGCCGTTTATCTGAACTTCTCAGAAATCAGGAGAGATGATAGCCAAATTTCCGACATGGGCCAGTTCACTCAGCATGATAATGAAGTTTTCTCTACTTTAATCCTTACCAGAAAAAAAAAAAACCTGAAGTTAACTAATCAGTAATTTTACTATTGTTCTGTCTCCCTGCCCCTGCCCTATAAGGAAAATAACTTTGAAACAACCAATCTGCTTTTTTCCTTTGTTTTTGCTTTCATGGGTCTTTCTCTACAAAACCAACCTCCTGCGCTCCTCCTGCTATTGGAGCACACTCTGTTTTATGGAATGAAGTTATCACCTGATTCTAGAATCGCCAGTAAAACCAGCTAAGGTTTTTAAATGTCTTGTAATTTTGTCTTTTGACAATTCTAAAATGTCGGGGTTTTTTTCTATAAAATCATGATAACAGCAGATGACCATCGTCTGAATAAATGTTATTTCACAAAAAAATGTAAAAGTTGATAACTCTTTATTGGTCCTCACAGCTACCCTACCCTCCACCCACCCCCAATTCCAAAGTCAGCTTCCTGGTCTATGAAGTCCCACACTCTGAGAAGTGCTGGCTTAGACAACCTGGGTTCATCTTCAAGATTTAACCTCTCACCAGACTGTAATCCCCGTGCCTTGGAGGATCAAGAGTTGAAGACCAGCCTCAGCAACTCAGCGAGACCCTGTCTCAAAATTAAAAATAAAAAGGTCTAGGAATATGACTCAGTGGTTAATTGCTCCTGGGTTTAGTTCCCAGTACAAAAAAAAAAAAAAAAGACTTCTCCTGACTCATCTGCACTGAGGCTCTCTGACCCCCGGCTCTAGGTTCTTCAGGCCCCTTTCTCTTTTCACCATTTTGCAGCACCCACTTCCTATGGTCCTGTGACCCTCCTCTCCCCTAGACATCTTCTGGAAGTCAGTACTGAGTCTTATTTCTTTGTGTCTCCTCTGTTTGGCATAGTGCCTGGCACCCAGTAACTGCTCAATCAATCTCTGTTGAATGAATAAATATATTAATTCCCAGAAAAAATTAAGTTAATGGATAGAATTTCTCAGCTTTTACTTTTTTTTTTCCTCTCTACATTTTTATTAAATCTTTGGCACCTGTTATTGCTTGTCCACTGCCCAGTGCAAGCAGATGACAGAAAGAATTAGCAAGTAGCAAATGAATATTAATGGAACCAGACATAGCCGACGGTGCTTAGTTTGACAGATTGTTTTTTTCTATGGACAGGTGTTTGGGCTTATGGTTGTGGTTTTATATTGTGTGTTAGTGTCTGTAAATTTAATTAAATTTAACATTTTTAAGCAACTTAAGCTTAAAGGCGCTAAATATGTGATTTTGTGCTAATTCATAGGCCGTATTTTAGACTTAAATCTATCAATATTTCATGGTGTTCTGCAAAGGCTACCATGACTGATTGGAGGAGGCCCAGGGTATGAAATGTTTGAGCTCAGAGAATAAAGAACCACTGCCCTAGTGCACATTTAGGCTCTGGGGGCAGATTTTAATTGGAATGCCTAAAAGGGGAAGCCCAAAAGAAGCCAGTAGAATGCAGAGAAAAGGCTTGGAGAAGTTTGTGCAATGCAACGCAATCCCCATCCCCCCTCCATCTTTTCCTGTTATTGCTGCTTTCCATTGTTTGGGTCCGAGAATCTCCTTCTCTCTCGTTCATTTTGTACCGAGGATTGAACTCAGGGGCACTTGACCACTGAGCCACACCCCCAGCCCTATTTTGTATTTTATTGAGAGACAGGGTCTCACTGGGTTGTTCAGCGCCTCGCTTTTGCTGAGGCTGCCTTTGAACTCACCATCCTCCTGCCTCAGCTTTCTGAGCCTCTGGGATTACAGACCTGTGCCACTGGCCTGGCTCTCTTGTTCATTCTTACTGGGGCTTTAAGTGGATCTTTATGAGACATCTGCGTACAGTGAGGGTGTGGTAAATGTCAAAAACAATTAGTTATTATTGGATAAAAGAGAAATGTTTTCCGTTTCCCTGCTAAACATGAGTCTTCCCACACTCAGCTTACTTTTATTACCTGCCTATTAAAACAATCTCCAGGGGTCACCACTTCCCATGAAGCAAACCCTGATTTCTTGAGCTAGTCTCCATCCTGACCCAATGTCCCTCTCCAGCAGTGTTTCTACTGCTCGCCTGCACACCGGCTGTGAGCCTGCCAAATTGAACTGACCACCTGATCTTCCAAACCAGTCCCCTTTCCCAGTCTCTAAACTTCTTCTTAACATTCCCTGTTTTCTGGATCTTGCTTCTTTGATAGAGATTGTCCAATTTCCCCCAAATGGATGTCATCACTATCTTCTTTGACCTCCTATATTGCTTTCAAGGCACTTAACAAATTCTGCTTTCTAGAATAGCTATTTCTGTATTTTATTATCCCCAGTCCACAATACAGGCACACATACATTTGTTGTAAGATGCTCGCTGTAAGGGAGTTTTATTCATCTGTGTCTAATACTGTGTCTGGCATGTTGTTCTCATTTTATCTATATTGCACTGAACAGAATTTGTGTCCTCAATAATGCTAAGCTGAATTCTGTATTTATTTTGCTGATGTTCTGTGTGTCGTAATTCTTCCAATTGCAAATCTCAGAAGAATCGACACAAAAGAGCATAGTGAGGAAAATATACGACAATATGTCATCTACTGAGAAGTCTGGGGGTAGAGAGGCTTCCAGGGTTCAATCTGCGGTAAGTAAGGTCATTTAGAAATCTGCCTTCTTCAGCTTGTAGGTCAGTCATGGTCCCGGCCATACTGTGGGTACTACGGCCCAGTTTCTACGTACTCATAAATATTGGGGATCAAAGAAAAGAAGCCAGTTCCTTTGTGATTCTCTTTTTATCATAAAGGAAAATCTTTACTAAGAGGCGACCAGTGGATCTCCTCTCATGCATCATTAGTTAGAATTGCAGCACATACCTGCGCCTAAAATGATCACAGGCAAAGGAAATAGAACTCTTTTGGCTGGTGCACACTATTCAAGATTTGCCCCCTGGATCAGGGAAAAGACTTAGATTCCCTAAGGGCTTGATCATCCCATATCTAAACCACATGGGGTTCTGTGTCCAAAAGGAAGTAAGAAGTGACTTTGTTTAGACAGGATAGTACCAGTCACAATCAATCTATATTATGGATGTCGTCACTCTCTTCTTTGACCTCCTATATGACTCTCAAGGTCTTGAGCTCTTGGACCCTAATGATTGGGATGGGAAACTTTGCCTCTTAAAGAGATGTAATATCAATGGATACTGTTCATTTCTCAGCCAGAATTTCTCTTCTCCTCAGCTTTCCAATATACCTTCACGCATCCTCAAGCTCAGCCAGTGACCTTGCTGAGAAAATACAAGCAAAGCAATTCCATATTTCTCTACCTACGTCTACCTGTTAACGTAGGTCGGCAGGCACATGGCACCTTTCCTTCCACGTCACATGTGATATACATACGGGAAGTCCCATCCCACCCATCTCCTCAAGGACCTCATCCAGTAGAACTCCTGTCTCCTGATTCTCCTTTCTCCTGTTGTACTGTTTGGTCCTTTTACCATGCTTGCAGATTCTTCCTTCTTTTCAACTGTTATGACACCCCCAAACTCCACCTTTATACCTCTCTACTTCTACTCACTCCCTTGGTGTTTTTTTTTTTTTTAATCAACCTCATGCTTTAATCATCATCTATATGCTGATGACTCCCAACATGCGTCTTCTGAGCCCAAACATCGTCCTTTGATTGGAAACTCAGACATCCAGCTGCCTGGCTTGACATGCTAATTTGAATGCCCTCAAAGGCATCTCAAACTGAGCAGGATCGTGCCAGTTACCTATTGCCACAAAATGAAGCTTAGTGGTAATTTAGGCTGGGTTCAGTCAGATGGTTCTTTTGCCTTGCCTGGGGCCACCAATGCATCTGAAGTCCTCTAAAGCTTTACGAGGACTCAATGGTTCAAGACGCTCTCACTTACATGTCTGGCCATGAGCTGAGGCTATTGACCAGGTCACTTTGGTTGTTCTCCATATGGCATTCCAGCAGGGTCACTTGGGTCTCTTTAATAACTAGGGGGGCATTCTAAGAAAGCAAGCCTCACTGTATAAGCCCCAGTCATGACTCATTGGGGGATTTAAGGTAATAATCTCTCAAAATGTCCAAAATAGAATTTACACTGTCTCATAACATCTACCAGCCTTCACCCTACCCCCAAATCTGCTCCACCCACAGTCTTTCTCACCTCAGTATATTTTCAGTTGCTCAGCCAAAAACCTCCAAGACATTCTCAAACTCCCCTCTTGTTTCCACTCTTCCTATTAAATCCATCATCAAATTCTATCAGCTCTTCCTTAAAAAAACATATCCTGAATCCAGTATGTCTCACCACCTCCTTTTCTACCACCTGGTCCAAGCCATCACCATCTTTCACCTAGATGATTGCATCAAACTTTAACTGGTTTCCCTTCTTCCACTTTTGACCCCCACACTCTACATCAACACAGCAGCCTGAGCCATCATTAAAACATTAGTCAGAGTCTATCACTCTTCTCCTTAAAACTCTCCCAAGTTTTTAATGGCCAACAGGTTCCCACATGACTGCACTCCTGCACTCCCCTCTAGCACGCAGATTAGCTTTTTTACCTCATTTCCTACTGTTCTCCCTCTCTCACTGAGCTCCAGTCATACCTGGGCTGAGCTTCTAGATATTTCTTAGTTATAACTGGCACACTCTTGGTTCAGGATGCATTTCTGAGCAATGTCTGCTTGCTTGGCTCCCTCACCTCCTTCAGGTCTACAGAAAAGGGTCACATTCACGGGGAGTCTCTGTGGCTCTTCTTTTAAGAAAATCTGACATTAAAGAAATTATAGCTTGCCAAAGGAAAAAAAAAAAAAAAAAGAAGTCCCTCTTTCCTGGACTCATCCTTATTCCCTTTTTGACTTTACTTATTTTTTCATAACATGTCTCACTGTCTGATGTACTATATACATTGTATTTCCTTTGCTATCCCTCACCTCCTTCAGGTCTACAGAAAAAGGTCACATTCACAGGGAGTCTCTGTGGCTCTTCTTTTAAGAAAATCTGACATTAAAGAAATTATAGCTTGCCAAAAAAAAAAAAAAAAAAAAAAAAAAAAAAGAAGTCCCTCTTTCCTGGACTCATCCTTATTCCCTTTTTGACTTTACTTATTTTTTCATAACATGTCTCACTGTCTGATGTACTATATACATTGTATTTCCTTTGCTATATATTTTACTTCTTTGTTCATTTCTTTTTTCCTCACCCTTCTAACATGTTAACCTCATGAAAGCAAGATTCTTTTTGCCTCTTTTTCACACTCAGCACCTAGGACAGAGCATGGCACTTAGTAGGTGTCTAATCATATTTTTAAATGATAAAATTCTCTGAACACTTACTACATGCTATGTATTTCACCCAGTGTATTATCCCTGTGGCCACCTGGCTAACCTTACGCAAAAAGCACTACAATATCTGAAGCAGATGCTATGGTTTCCACTTACAGATGAGGAAACCTTTACAGATGAGATTGACAAAATGATCTGAGGTTGCATAACCAGTATTGGGAAAAGAAAATGATACTTCAAAGACTGACCTTTTAACGGGTCAAAAGGCCTTAGATCTGCCTCAGAATTTAGGTTCTTCTAACCTTGTTTTGTTCCCTCCTCTCCCCCCAAGTCAGGGACTCTCTTTGGAATTCTCTTGTATGACAGGGGAAAGCTGTTTCCAAACAGGAGAGATTAAAAACCCAGAGAACACCTGGCATGGTGGCTCTCACCTATAATCCTAGTGACTCTGGAGGCTGAGGCAGGAGAATCAAGAGTTCAAAGCCAGCCTCAGCAACTTAGTGAGGCCCTATGCAACTTAGTGAGACCCTGTCTCTAAATAATATATATATATATATATATATATATATATATATATATATATATATATATATAATTGTATATAAATGTATATGTAAAAGAGGGGCAGTAGATGCAGCTCCTTTGTTAAATGCCCCTGGGTTTGATCTCCAGTACCAAATAAATAAATACAATAAAAATTAAAACAGAGAAAGAAGAGACTAAAAGTCTCCCACCCAGGACACCTGCCTGGACAGACTTTTCATCTATTCTTCTGAGGGCAGCTGAGAGAGATTACTTAAGAGACTTTATCTACCTAATAAGACAACCTCTCCTCTACTGTGCATTCTCTGAAGTTACTTAAGCCTCAACCATCTGGCCCTCAGGGAGACACATACTTGGTGTAATGACTCTCAAAAATACTTTTTTTTTTTTTTTTGCACATGGTAATAAATTTGTATGTATTTTTCTCCTATTAATCTGCCAATTATTGATCGATTTCAACAAAACTTTAAAGTCCAAAAAGCAGTCTTCTTTTGCCCCTTCGCAAAGAGGAAGGATGATATTTGAGTTTTGAACCATAGAGTCAAATTTTTCATTTGTCTTCTTTCTGTTCTTTTGCATTCCAGTGGTGAGGCTGGAACTCACAGCCAAGCTCATGGCCCTCCAATAAGCCTATTGTAGGGTGTGACTTCTCACCACCCTGCTGTGGCTCTTTTACTGCTGCCAACCAGTAGTTATGGAAGAAGAGAGGGAGAAAGACAAAAAGACTTGGAAGAAAAAAGATGGAGGAGGTGCTAGAAGCGATGGTGTCAGGTTCTGGTCTACAGTGGCCGACAGCACCATACACCAGCGCCCGGGGAAGGAGGGCTGTGTGCTCGGCCCCATGTCCCCCAGCCCTACAGTGCTCCTCTCACACCCTGGTATTATGTCTACTCCCTTTTTCTCCCATGGTAAAGACCAGACTCCCGAGCTACAAAGAGGCCTGTTAATAAGCAGCAGTTGTTGAACTTTGGGAACAAATCTACCCAGCCCCGCTCCACTCCCAGGGGGCTTTCCTTGTATCCTTCCCCACAACTGGCCTCAGGCAAGATCAGGCTTCACTCAGACCTGGGGTGGGGCTCAGAAACAGCTGTGAACCATCCCCCACCACTCCACAGGCTAAATGGCTCCGTGGTGGGTGAGAATGAAAGGGGATTGCCTACTGCCTGACATCTGGAGGCCAGGCGCAGGCTGGGGGAGAACCATCCCACTCCACAAGTCGGCCACTGTTGCAACGGAGGTTACTCTGGTCCCCTCACTGATACACACACACACACACACACACACACACACACACATTTAAAGGGAAAAAACACACACACACACACAAACAGTTTTTGAACAGGTTTTGACCATCTAGGCAGATGGCTGTGGTCTGGAGACAAACATGAACTTCTGCATTTGGGTTATCACACGACAAAGAAGCTCACAAAAGAAAGTAGCTTTGTTCTATCCCTGGATTCTCTGAGCAAGTAAATGCTTAATATCTGCCACGAGGTTCCTGCTGTTTCAGTAGAAACACTTCATATACATTTCATAGACACGTGTGGTTCCTTAAGGTTCTCCTTCTTTCTTGGGTATGTCTGACTGTATGCTGGAGATTTGACTTTGGAATCATTCAAGGCTGAGGCTCACCTGAAAGGATGCCCATTCTCTTCTGCCAGGTATCTGGCTCTTCTCCCAACACGGAACGACTTTGACCCCAGGTCTAGGTTCAAGATCTCTATCCGGGTGGCTGAGTCAGGTGGCAAGTCTGAGTAAGGATTGACTTACTTCCGATTCTCACTTATCCTAAGGACAGAGCTCCTGGGTGTCACCTTCTTCCTGGGCTTCCACGTTTGTCACCTTTGCCTTATAAAGACAACAAAAATTTGCAAGTTTGCTCAATTTGCAGATTTTTGTTCTATTTGCACCAATGAAGGCCACAGTGGCTTTGAGTCAGGGTTCTCTTCTTCTCCTAGCTTTTGCCTGCTAATTTCTTACCGCTTTCGTAATTTCTTTTTCATTTTAATACTTTATAAACAACATTTAAGTCTTGTCCAAGCATTCGAGTTGAGCTCAGAAGGAACATCAACCCAATCTCCTGGTGTGATATTATGAAAACTAGGACTCTTTCTTCCTCCCGATCTTCCATGCCTTTACCCTCCATTCATCTCTCTATGCGAATAGCATTCCTTTTTTTTTTTTTCTTTTCTTTTGCACTGTTAGGAAATGAACCCAGGGATTTACATAGGCGCTAGGCAAGTACTCTAATACTGAGATACATTTCCAGACTCAAATATACTATCTTCAAGCCTTTCCTGACGAGCCCATTGAAAATAACCACCTCCATCTCTGAATCCTCCGATTCTTCATAGCACTGAGCACTTCCTGATATTGAATCACATATGTATTTGATTACTTGTGTGTTGTCTGTGTTCCCAACAAGATTCTATTTATCATCCATTCAACAAATATTTATTGAGTACGTGCTATATGCTAGGTACTAATCTAGGCATTGAGCACACACTGAAAAACAAAGAAGACCAGATTCCAGATCACTGTGCGCTTACACACTCCTGCAGAAGTCAGACAATAAACTGAAAACCAAATATAGAATGTAATCCCATAAAGACAGAAAACTTGCCTGCATTCTTTACCACCTCAGGGCATGTAACAGCACCTTAAGGTAACTGGATATTTGTTCTTTTTTTTTTAAACAAAAAGGACAAAATTTTTGTTTCACTGTTACTTTCCAGTATTATTGAATCTCTGGTGTTTCAACTATATTGTTGGCTTACTGCTTTTTTCCTCTTAAATAGACAGCATTTCAGGTGCATTAAGGGTTAAACACACTTGCATGTCAGTCTGGAAATACAATCAGCATTTATTATACTACTGTTATGGGAAAATATGTTCTGGGTTCCAAATAATTAACTTCCAAGTGAACTTTTAGAAACCATCAGCCAGGCTCATGTGTATTGGGGTGAGATTTGCCAATGTCTTTGCACTCTTTTATGGGAGCGGCAACATGCCAGGTAGATCAGGCCAGACAGCCCTGGTGATCAGTGGGGTAACAGATGTCTTAGAAAAAGCACCTCATCCAGAAGGCTCTGTTCTGCTTTAAGCTCATATTTTGGGGGGGAATCTTAGAATCTCAGATCCACAGTGACACACCTCTCCCTGTGTAAGGACAGACACTCTGTGATTAAACCAACATTTCCCCCCCCCCCCCAGCAGAGGGCCCAAGACAAATTCTTAAAGAGTCCTCCACCTGGACCCCAGCATGGTTGAAAGTGGCAGCCAGCCTGGGCACACAGCCCAGATGCCCTGGGACATTGAGAGGGAGAAAGATTGGGGGTCAGCCAATTTAACACAGGGAAGTCACTCCAATGTGACAAGCATCATGGCATCCAGCCTCCCCACAAGAATTTTTTAAAATTCTTTAGCAAAGGGAGGATTCCCGTAGAAGGAAGAACTCAGGCCATGAGCCAGAGCTGGGTATAAGAAGAAGCAGACCAAAGTCTGTTCAATTAAAAAAAAAAAAAAGATGTTCTAAGATTTTTGGAAAAAGAGAAATGGAGAGCAAATATTCAAGGTTTGGAACGGGGGAAGAACGGGGAGCCTCTTGATCACTGCCAGGACTAATTTCAAAATGAATATTGATTTAATAAAAAGGTGAACTTTTTGGATTCTTTTGATCTCATTATGTAGTTGAGGACTTCTAGATCAAAAATCAGAAATGGACTGGAACCAAGGGGAGGTGATCCTGAACTTGTGAAGATCTTTTCTTGGTCAGTTTTTTTTGTTGCTATGACATAATATACAAGACTGGGTGATTTACACAGAAAAGAGTTCTATTTAGCTCACGGTTCTAGAGGTTTAAGAACATGGTGCTGGTATCTGCTCAGCTTCCGGGCAGGGACTCATGCTGTTATCAACTCATGATGGAAAAGTGGAAGGGAAGCAAAGGTGTTTGGAAGAGCATGTGTGGGAGAGAAAGAGCCAGAACAGGAAGCTGAACTCACTTTTTAAAAGTCTGCTGTCACCATAACTAACCTCCTCTTTCAAGATCTACACTGAATTCTTCATGATGGTTGAGGCCTCATGACTTAATAACCTAGTATTGGTTCTACCATCTCTCAACACTGTTACCTTGAAAAACCAAATTTCAACGTAAGTTTTGGTGGGGACAAACCATGGCAGATATATCATAAAATTTAAGAACCTTGAAAGTCATCTGGCTCTAGTTTTCAAACAAACTGTTCAGTAACAAAATCTGGGCAGGCCTGGGAATCTGAATTTTAGAGTGCTTCTGCTATAACTCATGCAGAGCAAGAGGAAGATTTTTGTGACAAGTTAAAGAACCTCATTTTACAGAAGAAACGTGCATCAAGAGAAGTCAAAACACAGCATAGGCAGTGAAGCCTGGATTGGAAGCTGAAACTTCCGGTTACTGGTTCCTTGCTCCCTGTACCATGTGAAGCACACAGCACACAAGTAGTGAAGAGAATAACTGATGAGTACTGAGAACTAAGTACCAGGCATTTTGTTACATGCTTTCCATATATAAAACCACTCAATCCCTGTGAAATTCAGGTTTTTCTTGTCTTTGTTGTTGTTGTTGTTGTTATTGTTGTCGCTGCTGCTGTGACTAAAATACATGACAAGAACGACTTAGAGGAGGAAAAGTTTATTTTGGCTCAGGATTTCAGAGGTTCAGCCCCATGGGGAGCTGACTCCACTGCTCTGGGTCTCAGGTGAGGTAGAACATCAAGGAGGAAGGACACGACTGAGGAGTGATGCTCTGCTCCAGGCAGCAAGGAAACAGAGGGGGTGGGTGGGGAGGAGACAGGGTGACAAAACATCACCCCCAGGGACAAACTTTCAGTGAATTGTCTCCTCTAGCCACACCCCACTTCCTACAGTTACCTCTTAGTAGATTATCCATTCAGATCATTAATTCATCAAGTGGATTAATCCACCGATTAGGTTACAGCTATCATAATCTAATAATTTCACCCCTGAACATCCCCACAACACAGGAGTTTTGGGGGGACAACTCAGATCTAAACCATAACAATCTCTTTGAGGCCAGGAGCTACTGTCACCCCCTTTTACAAATGAGGAACAAGATCTGAGCTAGGCAGCTTGGGGGGTGGGGGCTGAGGCAGGAAGATCGAGAAAAGGCAGCCTCGTAATTTAGCGACCTAGTGAGACCTTGTCCCTAAGTAAAATACAGACAGGGCTGGGGATGAGGCTCAGACCCATTGTCCTCTGTTGGTCAAGAAAAGAATGAGCAGAGCTGTGGGGTTTTGTGGAGAAAGGAGAACCTTAGCTGAATAGAATCTTATTTCCCCCTCTGGATAAACCAGCCATCAGCGCTCCACCAGGGCAAATCCAGGCCCTTCTCTGACACTAGATGGCACATGTCAAGTTCTGAGCACCCACGTCCGGGAAAGCCTTTAGGGGCGACCCATGCTCCACTTTGGTCTTGAGATGCAATAGTCTTCTTTCTCTATTTCTAAAGCCCCATGGTATATTGTAGAAGCTCTTCCTAGTCCTGGGCTCCGGGGATTCTTCCCTGGAGGAGGGTAAGCAACAGGAAGGAGGCTGGCGATGAGGACTGATGAGTGGCTGACTTTAGCTCTGCCTTGGTTGTTCTGTGGTGGGCAGGGGGAGGATCTGCTGCTCTCCACTTGGCATTTTCAGAGTGCATTCAGAGCAATTAACATAATTAACACTGGTTGCTTGTGAGCACATAGCTAGTGCCTGGCTACCTTTAGACAAAATTTCTTGCCCCCGACTTGACTTTGGGTGATGTAAGACAACTTGGCTAACCCCCTTTTTTTTCCTTCCAAATATAACTTTAGGCTGTTTTGGTTTATAGATAAACCTTGTGATGAAAGCTCCCATGGGTCTAGAGATTTGAAACTGATGGTACCATTTGTCCCTCCCTCAGTCAAAAAAACAAATTTTGTGTTGGGACTTAAACCCTATTTTCTAAAATTAGGAAAACTTAAAGGAAGTCTGGATTTCTCAATTTTCTCGAAAAGTAGGGAAATCAGGCACCAGGGACTTTTCCTCCCAGCAGCGGTGCTGGTCTGGAGCCGGGCAGCCTTCCTCGCGCTGTGCTCTCAGTCCCCAGGACCCCACTGCTTCTTGTCACTGTGCCTCCGCCTGGATTCTGCAGGCTTCTGGGTTTGACTCTAGAGCACAAGATCAAGAAGTCTTCTAAAATGTCTAAAAGATCCATTTGAGTCCAGGCCAATTCAGGAGAGGTTTCAAAATTCAAATGTAAAATGTTCCAAAGCAAACTGCTCATGTTCAGCTGGGGCCCCAGACAGATTTGCTGACTGGGGACTTGTGTGCCCTCCTCTCCTTTGATCTCTCTTCTTCCCTTAGGATTCTTTCCAATTTGATTCTCTGCTTGCTGATGATTCCTGAAGGGGCCAGCATCACGCCCCTGTTCATCCTTCCTTCCCGGAATTGCTTCGATGTCTGGAGGGCAGAGGCGTTCTTTTAATTGGACTTTTCTCTCCCTATCCAGCAGTTAGCACTGTTCTTTGCATATTGTCAATGCTCCATAAACGTGGAGATTAGAAAGAATGCTACAGTTCGAACCACCCAGAACATTTCTGCTGGGGTCATGGTACCCAAGGATGTGAAAGGCCATTCAGAAGGATTCAAGGCTTCTAGGAGGAGCGTAGAAAGGAAAGAATTTTAAGAACTGAGATAGGTTTATTGAGGGCCTGGGTTCAAGAGTGGAGCCTCAGGCAGAGGCCCCAGGAAGCATAAAAGTCTTGGAGAACGGTTTGGGCAGCTTTGGGGGTCAGAGAGCTCCCGAGTAGATTGAGGTGGACCTTCTAGAAGATTCTTTGAATCCCCTCTTTCTCCATATTTAATTCTTCGGAGAATTTCATTGGATTGACTTTGGAAATGCTTCCAGACTCCACCCACGTTTCATCACTAGCACCTCCAGTTGCTCTTGACCAAGCCATGATCGCCTCTCACCTGTGTGACTGCCAGAGGCTGGGACTCAGCATCCCTCCTCCACGCCCACTCCTGACTCTCCACTCTTCTCCAGCAGCCGGGATGAACCAACACTCTCCTTAGTTTTTAAGGTCCTACATGATTTGGCCTCTGTGGCCTTTCTGGTCACATCTCCTCTTCTTTTTCATGCTATTTCAGACCTAGTAGCATAACTATTATTTTCAGAATACTTGCATTTGCTGTTTGCTAAACTTGGGATACCCTTCCTTCAGAAACCTCCAAGGATTCCTCTTCCTTCTAATCAGGGCTTTGCTCAAATGTCACCCTTTCTGAGAGGTCTTCCCCGAACACCCACCTGAAGCAGAATCTCTCTCCTTATCCCCCTCTCCCCCCCCCCCCCCAGTATTCTCTTACTGGACTTTTCTTTAGGACATATGTGGCATTGTGTTATACATTTGTTTCATTGTCTGTTTCACACTACAGTATAAACTGCATGAAGGCAGAGACTTTTCTTGATACATAGTAGATGCTCAATAAATAAATAAAGGCGCCTAGCAAAAAGGAGAACAGAGAGATGCCAGAGTCACAGTTTTCTTGGGGAAAAGAGATAATATTAACACAAGAGGAGATTTTTAATACTTTACATATGTGGTAAATATTCAATTCAATTCAATTGAAGTGTTTATAATGCAATTACACACACAGATCCAATATCAAGAGTTATTTGGGATAAATGATAATTAAAGGGCAGATCCTGCCTGCAAGGAATTTACAGCCAAGGGAGAGAAGAGAGAACACAGGACTCTCCAGTTATCTTTGAATTCCCCATAGCATGATCTTCATTGTCCTGCATACTGGGGGTATTACACTATTTATTTATTTTTTTGGTATAAATTAATTATCAGTATATCCTTCCATTAAATTCTTTTACTGTCATATAGTCTGAAAATCACTTTACAAATCCATAATCCTTTTTGAGTTTTTAACTTCACCCACTTACCCACCACTGATTACTTCTTTGGACACTGTCACCTGCTGCTTCTTGGGCATTTCACATACAATATATCCAACCTTTTCCTTTGTCTCCTGATCTCCACTGAAGCTGGAATAGTTGTTTCTGCCCATTCCTCACATTCTCTTGCATGTAATGGGGCTACCTCCTGGCACCAGGGGACCTACGGATTCCTCTTTTTCTGTTGCTGCTTCTGTGATCTTGGTCATCATCATGTTTTTCTAGATTTTCAGCAATGCCACCCCCACCCCTGTCCCAACCTCTGGTAAAACTCCTTTCCCATCCTTTCTGTGAGGACAGATGGTCTTTCTAAAATTGGAATCTGATAACCACACTCCCTACTTAAGAACTCCAGGGTCTTCCTGATGGCCCCAGGCTAAGGGCCAAACCCCTTAACACATCATACAAAGCCCCCTAGCTTCTGGCATCTAAGAATTGGTTCTTCCAATTGTTTCTCACAGTCTAGTCTGGGTCCCACAGAGACTTCTGGTTCTCTAATGTGGCTACTCTCACCTTCCTTCCTCCTTTCTCTTCCTCTGGACCCTCCTTCTTGCTTCACTTTCTACCTAGTTTTCCTATGACCAGTACTTGGCTCCTTATCCCCCATAATGGGTTGTGGGGGATGTGCTTCCTGGACACTGTTCTTGTCATGCCTGTTTTATGGCCTGTATCCTCATTAGACTGCAAGCTCCAAGAGGAACCTTGTCCTGTTCTTCAGTAATGTTGAATGAATGAAAAAGCACTTGCTTGGATAAGGCGATTAGCCATAAAAGATTAATAGTTTATACTTACTGAGTGATTATGATGTATGGGACACTGTTCTAAGTGCTTTCTAAGTATGACCTAGCCATCTCACATAACCAAATGGGTTTCTCTCCTCATATAACAGAGGGGGAAACTGAGGCACAGAGAGATTAGATGACCTGGTTAAGGTCCCCAATTAGGTAGTGGAGAAACCAGGCTGTTTTCAGGGTCCAGTTGGCATCAGAGAGTGAAGCCACAGTATGGGGGGTACCTTACATGAACAGATCCAAGTCCCCAAGGAAGGGCTTTGCTTTTGTTTCCCAGAGAGGGGACGCGCTCTGGTGCCGCCCTCTTCACGCCCCTGAGTCCTTCGCGGGGCTTTGGAAAGGGCCTGGGCATCTCGCCAGCGGGCAGGGGTCTGCGTGGGAACCGCTGATTAACTTTCGGGGCCGCTCGATCCGCTCGCAGCTCTACCCAGGTCCTCCGGTGCCTCCCCCCACCACCTCGCGCCCGGCGAGTCCCCCAGGCCCCAGCCGCCCGCGGGTCTCCGGGCGGGGAAGGGGCGGGGCCGGGGCGGGGCCGCTCACCGAGGCCACCGCCCTCGCCCGGCGCGGCCTCTCCGGGTGCCGCGGGCCGGGCTGGAGCGGGAGGGCGGGGCCTCGGGAGGGGCCGGAGCGCGGCGGCTGGTGCGGTGGCAGGCGGAGAGGAGGAAGCGGCGCGTCCCCCGAGGCGTGCGCCGGCGACCCACCGACAGACGGACCGACGCGTGGAGGGAGAGGCCGCAGGGCCAGGTCAGGCTCCGGCGGGGTTGCGGGCGGCGCCGGGGCGGGGGCGGGGAGGGGGCGCCCGGAGCTGGGCGGAGGGAGGCGCAGAGGCTGGCGGAGGGCTCGGGGTCGGCCCGGGCCCGAGCCCCTTCCCCGGGGCTGGCTGGCCCGCGCAGGGAGCGCGCTTCGGCAGCGGAAAGTGGAGCCGCCGGCTCCCTTCTTCCCCGGTCTCTTTTCTTTTCCAATCAGCGAAAAATAACCCCCCGCCAAGGTACAACAATAGCGGGGCCACCTGGGACGCGGCGCGCACCGAGCTCCCGCGGTCGGTCGGGGCGGGGGCCGGCGTGGAGCCCGGGAGCCGTGGTCCCTCCTCGGAGCCCCGGACCGACTTGCCCCGGTGGTGGGTGGGGCTACCCGCGGCGCCGGACTCGGCAGGAGGCCACGGGAAACCTCCGGAGTGAAGCCGAGGGTGAAAGTGTTTCGGGAACAATCAGCCGGGCTTTCTACCAGGGCTCTGCCTTGGGGAGGGAAACTGAGGCGGAGGGAAAGGGAGCGACCTGCCCAAGGTCAGAAACGCAAAGATGGGTCGTCCTCCCTCGACGAGGGACGGGACCCGGGTGTCCGGAGCAGCCCAGCGCTCGGCCCCTGTGCGTTTTGCAGCGGTTGGATTGGCTGTTGATGAATCTGTTCTGTTTGTTTTAGAGATCGGGTCTTGTGGGACCGCTGCGGGGCTTCCGGATGCCCTGGGCAGGTGTGGGGCAGGTGACAGCTCCGTGACCACCATGGATGGAGAGGGACTTTTTGATGAGGAAATCCAAACTGTCGATACCAGCCAGGCTGATATGGCTGTCCAAGGTCTCCCTTTTGGGGAATCCGAATGAGGGAGATCGCAGACACCTTCACTGCGAAGCCAAGGACATTCCTGTATAATCAGTGGATGAAAGGATTTTCTCAGACTCTCCTGCTCGCCTTTTTTTTTTTTATTGAGGATTAATCCACCACCATCTACAGTTCCAGTGGAAATGACCAGGCACACAATGTGGCAGAAGCCTAGAGCGCCCTCCGCATTGCTCTGGACCCTTCCTTTAGCCTAAGGGAGTTTTCACACTTGCCACTCCCCCCCCCCACCCCCCCAGCGCCCTTCTTTTGATTGCCATCCTCAACCCGTGGTCATTCTCCGAGTTAAGTTCTATTTCCCAAACTGTTCTCTGGAGCTATAAGTGGATTGCCAGAAATGAGAGATTAGGTGTTGGGAGAAGAGGAAGCGCCCTGTGTTGTGTCCTCTCAACTGCTGCTGCGGCTGCCGACATGAAGTGCTTTCTCCGGGTGCTGAGCTGTCTGGCTATGCTGGGTAAGTGGCTGTGCTTATCACTGCAATCGATGTGAAAGTTTAACCTGCTCTTGATTCCTGTAATTCCTGTGTTTCTTTCCCATCCGCTCTCGACTTCAGGCGACACCAGGAGGGAGGTGGTGTGTCACAGGTTGAAGTAGAGACCTAGAGGCCCATTTCTGACCCTGGAGGAGTGGTGGCATATTGTGTTTGTGTTTAAGCAGGAACATTTCTGCTGATCTTCAGGTGTCTGTCCTGAGCCTTGGGGTGAGGTCTCTCATCTGCACATCCAATGGTGTAGGGCTGCATGTGGATTGTGACTAGCTTCCTGGAGTAGGACGGTCATGGATGCTGCGGTGTGTTTTCACGTTTGTGTTGGTCTGCATTCGTTCCTAATTGGAAGTGGCAATGTAATTTCTACTCTGTCGGGAAAGTCTATTTGGTGATAATGATTTTTTTTTTTTTTTTGGAGGGGAAATGAGTGGGATGGGGTTGAAAGGATGTTTTTCCTACCTAAGGGGTCTGTAGGCTAAGTGTTTGAGGATGTTAGTCCTGTGTCTCCTCACCAAGGAATCTCAGCATGAGCTCCCAAGAAGAGGAGAGATTGGAGAAGTGGAAACTGCCTGGTAAGGGGTGTGCTAGGTTTGCTTTTTGTTCCCTCAGAGAAGGTCTGAATGTTTGGAGTGGGAGGAATACACTGTGGTCCCAAGTGGTGAGCCTCTGATCCACCCCCAGGAAGAGCACACCCCCACCAACACTTGTTCATGCTTTCATGCCACCCCGCAAGGCTTAAGTTTGGTGTCTTAGAACATATGTTGGGTTTAGAGTGAACTCACTAGCCAGGACCTAGTGCATTCTCTCCCTATCTCCTCAAATCTCAACCGTGGACACACCCCTTGCCCTTTATGTATGGTTCTCTTCTCTGCATTTAAAGGGTATCTCTCACTGCTGCCTGTGGTGTTTGCCTCTCTAAATCTAGGTATTTTGCACTTACGTAATCTATTATTCGAAATCTTTTGGCACTGGAATTTCTTTCCTGCATTGCCCACACCTTTCTGAGAGTTAACAGGTGTATGGAAAGAGAATGGACTTTGGAATCAGAGCGTCTCAGCTCCAGGCACAGTCTCACCGTGATTGACATCTGAGTCTCAATAAAACATCCAAGGGCTGCCGTGGCAAGTCAAGAACGTGAGATAGTCTAAACATCTTGACTGCCTTGAGTAGTCTGAAAACTCCTAACGGTAAACATGTTCCATCAGTGACTCTCAAAGTTGGGTCCATGTTGATATCATTGAGGGAACTTTAAAAAAATCTTGAGGCAACCGCTCCAGACCATTGGAAGCAGATTCTGTGGGGTTGGGGCCCAGGCATTAGTCTTTGGGCTCTCCCAGCTAGTCCCACGTGTGGCTCAGTGAGGGAGCCAGTGTGCGAGTTCAGTAGAGCCAGCCCGACTGCTCGGTGCACACGCGTATCCCAGCCTGGCAGCTTGTTTAGTCCTTGGCTGCCCATCTGTGAGTCAGGATGCAGTCTCTGCGCCTCCTCTCTGCAAGGAGAGGCAAGGAGGCAGGTAGCCCTCCCTTTGCCAGCCTCTGAGTGCCGTGTTTGTGTTTGTTCTCCTGTATGTGTCATTCACTTAGTATCTGGATCTGAATCAGCAATTAGTGATTCATGTGGATTCGAAAGGACACAAACAAGGAAAGCCCTTTGAGAGTTCTTGGGTGTGGAGTGGGGTGTGTGGCTGGAGTGGGAAAGAGGACTGAGTGGAAGGGTTGGACCCCAGGGCAGGAGAAGGAACCAGCAATGGGAACAAGGAAATGTGACATTTGTGCCTTTTGTTTCTTTTGGCTGCTCAAGAAAATGTAAGGCAGCCTGCTGCTCTCCCTGCTGTTCGCTCTCTGGGCCGCCGTGGAGTGGAGCTGGGCCCTTGGCACTGGGTGGGTGCTGTCATTTTCCCTCCACCCGCCCCCCCTCCTGTGCCAAGAGGTGCCCTGAAGGAAAATGAGCATCAAGGTGGTTTTAATGGGGGAACAATGACAGAAGGCCAGACGTGGGTGAGAGGGGGGACGTTTGGAACCGTGGACGCACTTGGTAATCTCTGCTTGATTTTGAGCCTTACCTGTGGCACCTGTCACTCCTTAGCACCCGATAACTGTCGGCAAGTCAGGGGAAGAAGGCCTGGCTTCGACTTCACCTGGGAGAAGGGGAAGGTGTTTGGGGAGGGATCACAAAGCCTTCTTGGGCTTTTATTTCCTGCTTGCAGTCTGGAGCAGTTTGATTCATGCGTCAGCATTCTTGCCGTGTAATGTGAATTAACATGTAATGTGAACTAACGTACGGTGTGAATTTAAAACAGCCAAGAATCCCAAGGTTCTGAGCCCATGTGGAATCAAATTTTGTTTGCAAAAAAGTTGGGTAAGGCCGAGTGCTCTTCAGTGTGAGACGCATGGGTGCCAGTCTCCAGAAACAGCAATTTGAGTTTAGGAATCCTGTGATCCTATGTGCAAGGGGGTACACAGGGTAAAATCTCCTGAGATGTTTGTGACTCTCGCTCGGCATCAGTCGCCCTGTGCTTTTCTGCTCTTTTCCTTTGCCGGTATCAAGGATTTGGGTCAGGCTCATCTTTTACTGCCTGTTGGGATACTGGTCCTGTTCATGTCTTTGTCCCATTGAAGCTACTTGGCTGAGGCTTGTCCTCCGAATGCTGTATCTTGTTGCCTGCCGTTGCAGCCCTGGGTGACCCACCTCCCTGGGAACCATTGGCTGCTGCCACAGTCCTTGTTTCAGTTCCAAAACCACCTTCAACCTGGGCAAGCCAGGGCGACAGTAACATCTCCACTACTGAAAGGAGGTGGAGCCAGAGGGGCAGAAGACGGGAGTGGTAGTAAGGGCTGGTTTGAGTACGAAGAAGAGGGAATGAGGAGGGAGGAAGAGGGTGATTGGTGCTCTGTCAGTGCCTGGGAGCAGCCTACGTGGGTGACAGTGATAGGGAAAAATGACAACAGTGTGGGAGAAGAGAATAGGATTTGTATCTGCAGGAACAGGAAGAGAATAATCAGGAGAGATGAATGTAAGCTTTAGACACAGAAATTTTGATTTTGCGTACCATGAAGAGTCCCACCTCCCAGACCCGTGCTGATGGAGTTGCAAACAAGTTGAAATGACTTTGAAAGTGTTAGCCACGACAAATGAAGGGGGTGGGCTGTCTTTGGATCCACACAGGAGAACCTGTAGATGACGAGTGATCACTTGCATTTTCCTCCAGGGGAAAGAAGTTCTTCTGCAGAGTTTGGGAAGCCTCTTGTTTCAAAAGGATGGGAGTAAGAGATCACTTACCTCCCAGTTAGTTAGGGGGGAGGCCAGAGGGTGCTTCCAAAACAGACTGAAAGAAACTTTGATCTACTGATGGGTCTGGGCTGAGAGGCAGGACTGTGGAGATCAAAAACAGAAGAGGAGGAGGAGGCAGAGGAGAGAAGGGAGGTAGTTTGGGCATTGAAGGAGAGGTTCTCAAGGAAGGGATGAGGATGGTGATTTGTAGGCAAACAAACACCACTGTCCTAACACTGTCCCAGAGGTCGTACACTTTGCCTTTCTAAGGGTCATCTGATGAAATGCCGAAGAAGGGAATTCTTGTCAGGAGGACTCAACTGGCTAGGGTGCTTTTTTGTGTTAGTCGGCTTTCTGTCACTATAACCAAATACCTGCCACAATTAACTTAGAGAAGAAAGGTTTACTTGGCTTACAGTTCTTGAGGTTCTGCTCTGTGACTGATTGGCCGTGTTGCTTTTGAGCTTGTGACAAGACAGCACATCATGGCAGAAGGGTGAGGTAGGAAAAAAAAAAAAAAAATACATGCACTTCAGTTCCAGAAAATGGAGGAAGAGGAAGGGGCCTGGTTCCACTATCTCTTCTTTCCTTCTAGTTCCACCTCTTAAAAGTTCTGTCACCTCTTAATACCACTGCCTGGAGACAAAGCCTGTAACACATGGGTTTTGGAAGACATCTAAGATCCAAACTATAGCATCTTTTCGGCTGTGAGCATCATGGAATCACCTGTAGGCACTCAGGACTGTTAAGGTGCTCCATTTGCTCCATTTTGCATTGCAGCAAGATGACTGTTGCTATTCTAACAGCAGTAAACCAGCTCTCTTCACTCTGGCCTATACTGTGAACCAAGTTCTCAAAACAACCCTGCAAGATAGATATCTTGTATTATCATTTTTTTTTTTTTATAGGTGGGCATATTGAAGTCCAGGGGGATTCAGTTACTTGCCTAAGATGTATTACTGATCAGGTTGATGTAGGGCTTCATACTGTTAGGGACCCAGACTCTTCTGACTCGTCCCTTGTGCATGCCCCTACTCTCACGATCACCTCAGAGTCCAAGATGGCCATTCAAGCTCCAGCCATCAGGAATGAGGAAAGGGTTGGTGAAGGGCAAGTGCTGTTGAGTTAAGGATACTTCCTGGAAGTCATGCACACCACTTTTGCTTATGTTTCTCTTGGCTAGAATTTGGTCATGTGGTCAGACTTAGCTGCAAGGGAGTCTGGCAAGTAGTGTCCTAAGTGGGATCTGTCAAAAACTCGAGGACCTGTTACTTTAAGGAAAGGAGAAAATAGATTTGGGGGTCAATTACTGGTCTCTGCCATAGCCACAACCTTAGAAGTGATAGAGTGGAATTTTGAAGCCAGGACTGTTTGGTGTCAAATCCTTTGTTCTGTCATTTAACAAGCAGCCTCATCTGTGAGAAAAAAGGTCTGGCCTCAGCCTCTAAGAAACCCAGTGGGAGAAACATAAGCTCAGTGAACCACGAGTTGTTACCTAAAAGCACTATAAATAGGCATATATTTAACACTACATGTGCAATGTTAGCAGTGAGTACTATAATGTTATGGGATGCTTGTGTGTTGGGCCATCTCTGTCATGTTTAGTTGATCACTGTAGCCTTAGAAACTTGGCCTTGGGGCTGGGATTGTGGCTCGGTGGTAGAGTGCTCGCCCAGCATATGGGTGGCCCTGGGTTCGATCCTCAGCACCACATAAAGAAATTAAATAAAGGTTGTGTCCAACTACAGCTAAAAAACAAACAAACAAACAAAAAGAAAACTTGGCCCTGTGCCAGGCAAAAAGTAAGTAGGTGCTCAGTTAAATTTTTTAAATGAGTGAATGGTTTTATAAGACAAATGCATCTTTCTCTTTTGTTTTGTGGTGCTGGGATGGAACCAGGGTCTCCTGCATATGAGGCCAGCCTTCAGAAAATAAATGCTGTCTTTATGTTGGCTCTGTTGATCCTGATGAGGACTTTCAAGGCTAAGGAGACTAAGTAATTTTGTTCAAAGGAAAAAGCTAGAAATTGGCAGAGCCTGAATTTGAATCCAACTTTTTTTCTGATTACAAAGTTTATTCCATCGAGTTTGGGGCTTTTAACCTTTTTGTGGCATGAATTCTTTTGGCAGTCTGGTGAAGCTTATGGACCTTGTCTGACATAACATTTAAAAATGAATAAACTTGGGCTGGGGTTATGGTTCAGTGGTAGAGCGCTCGCCTAGCATGCGTGAGGCACTGGTTCCGATCCTCAGCACCACATAAAAATGAAATAAAGATATTGTGTGTCCACCTACAACTAAAAAATATTTTTTAAAAATGAATAAACTTAAAAATGCATGGGATAACAAAGAAAATAAATTTTATTGAAATATAGCTATTAAAATGTCAAAAATTAAATTTATGATAAAGCAATATACCTCTTTAAGAACACATTAAATTAAATAATTTCTACCAGCAGGCCTAACCCTTGTTATGATTCTGGTGTTGTGATAAGTATAAAATTGTATTTTGGGGTGTATGTAGCCACGGTGATATGAAAGGATGTGATTTCTATTGTGACAAATCACAGGCGCTGGAGATATTACGATGTTGGTCGTTCCCATTCGTAATCAAAGGAATTGTGAAGTTCACGTGGAGGCCAGCAAAAATAGAGAGATAATTTTTCCTCCATTTAAGTTCACATGCCTCTTGAATTCTCACCACAGACTCCCGCAGAGTTCAAAGTATAGTTCAGTGTAGGTGGTGGTGGTTCAGGAAGACAGTGTATTAGCAGAAACAGGATGAATGTTCAGAAATGGGTAGGATTTGGACAGGAAGTGCATGCGATTTCCAATCAAATCCTTTGTGTATTAGTTTTTGTCTTTGCTTGGTGAGCCGTCATGGTGGTGGTTGGAATGGCCTTTTGGGGATTGAAGAAGTGGCCAGTGGCCATGAGGGACCCGTTCAGGTTGGAGGATGCTGGATAGGAAGATTGATTTAGATAATAGTGAGTTTGGGGTTGGGGTTTGGAATGGGTCCCTAGTGCTCAGACCCCTTCCACTGAGCCCAGGCCTGGGAGCTGAAGGAAGGGGTTCCAGTTGCTGGATTATCTTGGGGACCCTGTGCCTGCTTGAATTGAGGCTCCTTGATTAATACTTGTCGGTTCCTTTAGGAGTTTCTGACCTGCCGTGAGCAGACACCTGTTTCTCTGCTGCTTCAAAGTAAGCACAGCTATTCCTTGTAAAAGGTTGGCTTTTAATTTACAGAAATTCAGGACACCTGTGTGTGAATGCCCCTGATTTTTCATAGAAAGGAGTGGTTACATCAAAATCAAGCTTATAGTTGTAGAAAATCACATGCTGCCGAATTCCCTCATCAAGAACCCTTTATTAAGTGACTAATTGTGAGCCACAGTGGTAGGCACTGCACAAAGACCTTGGCCCTGGAGCTCCCTCAACCAAAATCCTCAGTTAAGTGGGATTTTGTTTTGATTTTTTTAAACTTCACATTCAGAAAGGTAAAGAATCACAAGATGCAGTAGGAAGGATTTATTCTACAAATTAGCTTCCAAGCAATCATGGGCCCAGCCCCTACATCTTCCACTTCTATAATTATAGTAGCAGAAGGGAATGATGGGCTTGGGGCTTTGCAAGGTTTTAAATCAAAGGTTAAATTATATTAACTCTACCCAGGCTGGAAAGTGGTCAGATACATTTTTAAAAACCTTTATAATAGGCTTTATACTAATGAGCGTTCAAGCAAAGTTTCTGCCTGAACCTCTGTTAGCCCTCTAATTAAATTTACCAGAACACCCTCTCTTCCCCTCACTGAGTTGACTGCGGCCTAGCTGCTCACCACTCTGCCCCTGCCCTCTAGGAGACGGTCATCCAGGGCCACCAGAGACACAAACAGAAAATGGCTTTGCCGATGGATGGGAAGACACTGACTTCTGAGGTCTGTGCTCTCTGAGGATCGGTCTCTACCGGGGAGAGGCAAGTTTGGTCTTGTTTCCAGTTTATTAGGAGGAGTGGAGAGAGTTTTCTGTGGAGGAGAGAGATGAAGCTGGAGGAGTCGGTGAGTGGTCAGTTTGGAGAGGCTCTCTGGTAGAGCTGGGATTCGGGGCTATTTTTTAAGTACTAGGAGAGTAGTGTCCTGGTAGGATTATGGGGTAGTGGACCATCTGGGCTCACTTTGAGGAGGCTCGTAGAAGGGTGAAGACGCATGAAAGTCTAAAGATGCTGGGGACGGGAGAGGCAGTGCTTGGTAAGACCAGAGCAGTCCGTTGGCCTGAGGACTAGGTTTGGAGGTAGGTGGAAAATAGCAGAAAGCTCTAAGTGGGTATCCTGGAGGGACCCTGGGAGAAGTGGCCAGGGTCCCCTGGGCGTTCCTGGAAGTGGGAGTGAAGGCTGGCCTGTCCCTCTCTGCACCAGAGATAATCAGATCCAAGACATTCTAACAAAACTGAACTCAGAGAAATCAGTGTCCAGTTTCCTAGGGGTGCCCAGCTTCCCGTCAGGTCCTTATCCTCCCCTTTGATAAAACAGAAACAAAGAAAAAAATCTGATAATGGTTGTGTGTTTTTTCTGACAACAATTCTTTGATGCCTTGAAGTCTGCCCAGGCCTGTCCTGAGTCGCTGTTAATCTTTGTGCATTGATTCTTGTCTTGCTTGGGACCCACCATCCAATACTCCAGAGTGCAGCCTGCTGTCGCCTCTGGCAGGGCAACCTCTGAGACCGGCTCTGTGCCCAGTCTGGCCCTGGTACACCTGTGGCAGCGCTGCTGGCCAGGTTGCGGTGTTAGGCAGGCTTCCAGTTCCTACTTCTCAAGGACCCATTTCATTACTCCCCTGCCCCCAGGACCTCACATTTTGAAATCTGTTTCCCAGACAGACAGCATTTACCAAGAAGTAATTAATCATGTGGTAACTAGTATGCTCGCTCACGCTTGAGATAATCCAGCTGTGAAGCAAAAACCTAGGTTTGCACTCTGGGTTGCTGATGACCAAAGAACACAGGTGCCTGGCCCTTTAGCTACTGAGTCCTGCATCTGCCGTCTGGGAAAGTGGTGTTACTGCTTGGTGTTTTTGAAAATCTCCAGTGTGGCCAGCTTCTGGACTCCAAGTGCTGCTTTGGGCCTTAGGGACCTTGGACCACCTAGGTGGTGTTTGAAAGTGAATTGTTTGCATTAGTGACCTTGATTGACTTTGCCAGAAAGCACTTTCAGGAGGGAGAGGGAGGGGACCTGGGGTTGAGCAACCTTCTGTGTTGCATTCAAAATACACCCACCTTGTCCTGGCCTGGGCCAGGGACAATCAACTCCTTTTTATTTTGTTTTATTTTTTTAAAGACTTCCAGAGAATGTACACATTGTGTAATCGAAACAGCACATTGTAAATCACAAACATAGACAACTATTATGTATGGGTTCTCCAAAAGGGGAAAAAGGAGAGAATGAAGTTTTGTAGCCTCTTAGGTATAACTCCCCATCAGGAAATCTAGATTTTTACTGAATATTTGATTTGAATTAAGTCATAATTTACGAAAGCTAACAAAATGCTTTAGGGCAAAATGCTTTATAAAAGTAAGATGATGTGATACTGGTTTTAACTTTGTGTGGTAGGTTGTATTTTATATATTTTAACATTTTAACAGAGGTAACAGTGAATAAAATTCTGTTGTAAGAACTATAGAAAGTAAAATGTGAAAGTTCCCCCTTTTGTCCCATGACCCTTATCGCATTTGATACATATTCATGATGATTTAACATATATTCTTCAAGATCCTTTGCTATGCATGTATTCAAACAGATACAGTTTTTTTTTTGACACAAATGGAATTATATAGAATATATTGTTCAACAATATGATTCTTAAGGGGTGATTTACTTCACTGTTTTTTCAGGCTTAATTTTATGGCCACATCAGAACTGATTTGGTTATTTTATAGCTAGTTGAAGCTGTGATTTGTGAAATCATTGGGGAGTAGTGAACCTCATTCAGTAGCTCTATAACAATAATTTTGTCTTTCTGTATGAGGAGCGCAAGAGTCATAATAAAAATCCCACCCTTAAATTTTGATGTATCTAATGAGAATCATTGGCTCATTTATTCTGAATATTTTCTGTAAAGAATGTATAAATTCAACAAATTAAGCACATTTATATTTTATTGACCATTTTGTCATAATGTTGAAATTGTGTTGAATTAAAACGATGCCTGTCACATAAAACTTGTTAAGAAGACAACCAGATACCCTGCACTTTGCGTCTGATCCAATCAAGTGTTTGTTCATAGACTAGAAGAAAATGAGACGCCGGCTACATTTTCAATTCTCAGATGCTTCCTCCATTTAGAATGAAGGGACTAGAATAACCTCTTAGGTCTCTGGCTACCAGCTCTACAGTAAGACTTTAACTCAAAGAAAGAGAACTTTCCCCTCCGGCCTTGCAGAGCAGCTACTGCTGGGAAGAGATTATCCTCTCAAGGTGATGGGTTACTTTTTAAATTCACTAGTATGACTTTCCCTAAGACCCTGAGAGAAGGAGGAGGCTCCTTGGTTGGTTCACCTTCAGACCTGAGTTTTTGCATAGTTGCTATTTTTGGAAGTTGTTGGATTCACACATCGTAGTCAATGCTGTTAGACATCAGAGATTGACCTGCTACTACTGCCCTTCCAGGGATCACTGAAGACAGCCCCTCTTCTGCTAGAATCTACTTATTAGATTTTTCCTTAAGAAGACTTCTTTATGCATTCATTCAATAAATATTTGAGTGCCTGTGACAAGCGCTCATTGTTATCTGTGATCTCAAAAAACCACAGAATTAAGTTAAAATCATGATGCACATTTTTAAATAGTCACCTGATATGTATTTTTTAATCTTTAATAAATAGAACGATTAATTAAAAATACTCTGACACTGGGGAACTCTTTTTTTTTTTTTTTTTTTTTTTATCCCTAAGTCTTTCTTCTTGCTGTCACTTCAATATCCTTTTTTCTTAGCTCTTCTTGAGCAGCCAGGAATTACCAATACCCTGGGCACCCCAGAGAAAGAGACCTCTAGGAGTGAGCAGATGAATTCCAATGATGCAGGCAGGTTAAGATGGGTGGGGGGTAAAGGGAAAAATTCTTTCTCCAGAAAACACACAAACATCCCAAGTCCTAAATATAGGGAATGTCCTTATTAACGGCTGGGGATGTTGTCTGTCTGGGGGAATTGGGGAATTTCATACTTAGCTCTGAATTTCTAGGAAGCCAGAACAAAAGAGAAATAGAAATAGAAAAATTGCATACTTCCCATCGGATCGGGTAGTTAGCAGCCGCACCAGGGGGTTTAGTCAGCTTTTTTTTTTGCTGCTGTGACCAAAGGATCTGACAAGAGTCATTTTGGAGAAGGAAAAGTTTTTTGGAGCCTGTAGTTTCAGAGGTCTCAGTCCGTAGAGGGCCATCTCCATTGTTCTATGCTGAAGGAGGTGAGGCAGGTACAACCCGTCTACCCCAAAGACACGCCCATGGTGACCTCCTCCTGCCACACTAGTTAATCCATTCAAGTGGATCAGCACACTGATGAGCTTAAGGCTCTCAAGCCCAATCATTTCCCCTCTAAACGTTCTTGTGTCCTCTCACCCAGGAGCTTTTGGGGGACACTTCCCATCTAACCCAGAACACTGGGCTTTCTCCGGAGGACCTCTCATTGGGACTGGGATGGTTGGGCTGAGCCATCCTCCCTACCTTAGACTCTGCCCCCTGCCTCCCTCTGTGTGACTCCTGGTGGAGCCGTGGGAGGGAGCAGTGGGACATGGCCGCCACCTCACCGCTGCCCGGTGCCGTCCTGGACGTAGGCTCAACCCTAAAGAGGCACGAATCGGTGCTTTTCTCCCATGTCCTTGTTGACCTCCGAGGTAGCCAGGTGTTCCTCCCTTCTCCCCAAGTCCCCTAAGTCTTCAGGTCCCAGCGGGGTATGACTCTGCCATGGTCCAGAGCAGCTGGCCACTGCCCTGGAGGCCTGGGTAGGATCCTCCGCCTTGCGAGCTGCCCTTCTCCAGGCCTTTCTGGTTCTCCTCATCAGTTTTATGGGGCAGCAGTGTCCTGCTGGTCTGGAGAGGGGAGGTCAGTTGGGAATTCTGCCTTACAGGTGGAGACGTTATTAGAGGGCTGGTTGCACTGAGAGTTGGCTCATCCCCAAGCTGGACAACCCTTGATACTCTGGAGAGGTGGTTTACTGAACAGTTTTGTGATGTCTTTGGGTGTCTCTGTACCAAAGAGAGCTTGCTCAACAGCTCTGCAGTCTGTCTTCTGGCATTTCATTACTTAAAAAAGATAAATAAATAAAAAAAAGCAAGATCCCATTCTGAGCACCCTGACCAGCTCTTTCTGCTTCCGTCTGACGGGATGGAGGGGTGATGGCCCTGAACAGGGAGCCTTTCGGAAGATCGGGAACTAACGTGTCCCCCAGATCTTGAATTTATTTTGGAAGACTCTTTACAGGTCTCACGTTCAATCCTTTTATCTTAAAGGTGGATTCTTCTAGAGGTGAGGGAAAGACTCTGGTGGCCTGCGGCCAAGGGGACCGAGGAGTGGGAGGAGGACTGGGAAATGCCCCTAACGGAGACTCTGCTGCATGTGGCCTTTGTTTTAATTAAAACATTACACAATCCGAATGTTGCCTTTCCACTCTTACCCCCCACCCCAACCACCACAGAGGAGCTGTAATTTCCCATATTTGGAGTTTGGGGAGAGCTGGGCCTCCTCTGAGGATTAAGGCCAGATTGAATCTCTGCTTTGGGGGGAAGTCAGTGACTATGGGAGCCTCGAGGGCTGCGGCATTTCTGGTGAAGATGTGATTAGGAAATGTGCCTCCTAGTCATCATTATTCAGCAGCCCCTCCTGTCCTGGAGCTGGGGCTCTGCCCGTCAGTAAGCTGACTCTTGTTTTCTTGTGCATATTTTCCCTTCTGCAAATGTATCGGCATTCAGCTTTAATCAAGGAGGCTTTTACTCTGTGATCTGTAGCAGGGATGACTGAAGTCATGTGGAGGATTTTAAGTAACTAATCTCTTAAGACATTCAGAGCATAATCTCTCCTCGCCCGTGATCATCCTGCCTGCATCTGGGAGATTTGGGAGGTTCTGCAAAGAAGGCAGGATGGGGACTGGCATCCTTCAGAGAGACCAGGGGTCCTCCTGTTTGCTTTTGGCATGAGGACAAGGCCTGCTGTTCACTTGCCGTGTCAAGAGAGTTCAAGACGCCTGGTGAATGTGACCAGTGTGTTACTCAATCTCCAAGCTGGTGCGACAACAGGGACGGGCGGGCCAGAGTCACATGGAGATCGCATCCAAGCTCCCCCTTGTCTCTCCGGTGCTTGTCCCGGGCTGTGGAACAGATTCAGAGGCCTGGCACTCGCTGGCGCTCATTCATATTTTTCATTAAACTCCATCAGGTTAATCAAAAGATCAGGGGTGCAGGATCTGAAGTTTTCCTATACTTTGCTTATAATTTAAACGCGACTTCATAGGTATGTGGTCTGTTGGACCAAATTAGATTACAGTTGCTCTTTGAGTGGTCACTTCCTTTTCAATCTCCACCCACCTCCTGATGTTCGCTCAGGTTCCCGCTACCAGAGGTGTTCTTGCAATGAATCTGGTGAATCTTACTTAAAGTGCTGCCTTTGGTACTTCTCTCTTAATAGAATGATAAAATCCCTAACAATGTAGACTAATGAGGAAGATTAGTTTGAATTAGGAAAATGCTTGAATTACCAAATATTTTTCAAGAACTTCACTGTTATTACTTTTAAGTAAATACTGTAACTCAAACTACACTAATAGAGTGCCTAATAAAGATCCTTGGGGGATCCTGCTTTAGGAGAGAAATAAGAATGATTTGCAATTAGCCTACCGATTGTTTATGTAAATGGAGTTTCTGAAATACTAGGCTGTGCTTGAAAATCGTTTGTTCTCTTAAGTATTTTAAATAGTCCCTATGAAACCCTGAGCACGCTGGAAGTTTACATGTTGTATAAAGACCTGTTTTGTGAGGACCTAACTCAACCACGTCAACAATATCAGAAATTCCAAATTATTGATGCCCCCGGTTCTTTCCTCCCAAGATTAGGTTTGCTCTCTTTGCCAGATGCTGCCACAGTACTTGGCATTTGACTGATGTAACACAGATCAATAAATTCAGCACATACATAATGTGTTCTCCCGTGTGCTTGGCAGTATGTGAGATGGAGGAGACAGAACCGTCTTTGCGAGCCTGGAGACGGCAGACATCCTGAGGTGTCCTCAAGGAGGCAGTTTATAGGCTAACAGTGAAGTCAAGCAGTGAACGAATAAGTGCACATATAGTTGATTACAGCAGTGAAGCTAGACTGTGCGTTACTTGAGTAATTAACAGTGTAATACACTGGACTGTATGTCCCATCAGGACAGGGATTGTGTCTTTGTTGTCTGTCATGGTATCCCAAGCCTCTCTAGCCTTTGCCTGGCATTGAGTCAATCCTAGATTGAGGTGTATGACATCACTGTTTTTGTAGGTCCAAAAGGGTCAACTATCAGCAGTGTCATAGGGTTCAACCTAATAGTTGCTCGATCAATATGCGTTGAATATTGAATGTGTGTTGTAATCAATGAGGTCTTACAGGAGGCTGCGGTTAATGCACTTTTCTCTAGCCAAGGAAATGCCAGCTAGGGTATTTGAAAAGAAATTCCAAAATGTCAAGTAGCTAGAACTTGTGGTCCTCTGATGCAGACATGGGGTGTCCGTGGGGCTGGGGAGCCTTGTGTCCAGGATATTTTCTTAGGACATTTTCCAGCTCCAGGTGGAGGCATGTGTCTCTGGGCCTGGAGTGCTGTCAGCAGCCCCGGGAACCTGAGGGATGACAGGCAGGGAGGGGAGCTGGTTGGCCTCTAGAGGAAAGAGGGAGGAGGAGAGGATTGGCACAGCTGGAGGAGCCGTGTCTGCGCCTGAGCACAGGCAACACTTTTCCAGACAGCTCATGCCTCCGTGTGTTTCCTTGATGGATCTGTGTGTGCCCACAGTGGTGGAGTCTGGATCTTAATGTCTCCAAAGGCTCATTAGCTATAGGCTTAGTTACCAGCCCGTGGTGCCATTGGGGCTGGTGGAAGCTTGAGATCAAGTGGAAAGAAGTTAGGTCATTGGGAGAGTACCCTTAAAGGAGTGTCGGGACCCTGGCTTCTTCCTGTTTCCTCTGTTTCCCGGCTACCACGGGATGAGCAGTTTTGCTGAAATACACGCTCCTTGCCATGATGTGCTGTCTCACCACAGGCCTAAAGGTGGTGACAGAGCCAAGTGACCATGGCTGAAACCTCTGAAACCATGAACCATAATAAAACCTTTCCTTCTTTAAGTTGATCATCTCAGGTATTTTGTTACAGTAATGGAAAGGTGACTGACAAACACAGTGTGCTCGGTTACTTGCTAAGCACTAACATTCCTCATGGTGAGCCTCTTTGGGGCCTGGAATTTCTGCATGATGAATTGTGAGCTGGACTGTAGACCACTGGCCCATCAGAGGCAAGAGTTGAACTAAGGAGAAGGCCCCAGCTGGGCTTCCTGGGAGAAGCCCAGCACTCTGGCCTGGGGCCTGCTCCCTATCTATGGAACTGGGAGTTGGGCCCAGGCTAGGGCTTGGATCAGAGCTACCCAGACCTTCTGTATAAGAACTTCTTTTTTTTTTTTTTTTGCATCTGTTTAGATTTCATGGCTCTCTCTCCAATTTCTGTGCACAAATGTCCAATTGTGCTACCATATTATAATGCTCGGTATTTTCTCACACCCACAGGATAATTTCTAGTTCAGCTCAATTCCACAGCTATTTGTCGAGCATACTTATGTGCCAGCCAGAATGGGGGTGGCACGTGGGAGAAACATACATACGGGACCCTGGCCCCTGCCTGTGGCAGACACAATTAATAGCCCATGCAACAGCCATTTTTTCTCTTCCTGCGGGCAGAGCCCAATTTTGTTTGGGTGCTACACCTTCCACACACCATTCCAGGAAAGGTGACCCTGCTTCTGACTCTAGGGTAAATGCTGATGGATAAGCCAAACCTGCAGTCCGTAGTTTAGATGCAGGCATGTGATACAGAGTTGAGAGGTCTGCTGGAGGATTCTGGGAAAGACAGCTTCTCTCCTAAAAAGAAGCACCTTTTTTTTTTTTTTTCTTTTACTAGATTCGTGGAAATGAGGCAGGCGAATTGTCACCTTGAGCAAAGCAAGTTTGTTGAGGCTGTCAGAGGGAAAATATAGGAAGAACCAGGGTCCTAGTTGACTGAGCCCCTGGAGACCGAGAAGTCCAGCCTTCGTACTTTCCGTCCTGTTTAAGTCGTTTGTGTTGGTATTTTTATAGCTGAAGGCAACCCATATCAGACACTCCCTCAAAAGAGCACGGAACAGGGTTTCTTCCTATAAAACACTATGATTCAGATTATCATCAGAAACTGTCCAGTTCAGAGCCAATGTTTTGCCGTGGGGTAAGCCAGAGAGGAGAGAGGGAAATATGTTGGCGAGAAGGGCTTATAGGAGGAGATTGTGTTTGGAGTGGATCCTGAAACAGGATTAGGCTTCCAGGAGGAAGAGCAGAAGGGAATTCTGGGGAGGGGATGGCATGAGGCGACCCGTGGAGACAGGATGAACGCGGCACTGTCCGAGAGAACAGTGGGGTTGTTTCCTGGTTCTGCTACCAGAGCCCCTCAAAGGGCAGGTGACAAAGTTGAAACCTGATTTTCGCAGTGGGGGAAGTGCTGTGTGTGGGCAGGGAAGAAACTTAGCAAAGGATCCTGGTGGGAGGAGGACTGGGGAACCGTGTACCAGATTGATGGAGAAGGGGAAGAAAGTAAAAACCGAGTGACCAATTGAAGCTTCTGGAATAATTTAGTCGTGGGTGGTGAGACTTTAGTTGGTAGCAGTAGGAAACGGGGGTGGAGGGGAAGATATCAAAGGAACATGGTGACGGAATACAAACTGATGGAAGGAGGGTTGGTTGAACGTTGAGGGAGGGCAGAGTCTGAAGGTGGCTCCAAGAAGGTGAGCATGAAGACGGTGGGAATTTGAGAAAGGGGTGGATTTTTGCCCCTGGGATTTTGAAGTAGTGATAGAAAATCTAAGCACTGAGACCTAGAATTCAATGAACATATGGGCTAGACTTTGGGAATGAGAGCTCAGAGCTTAGGATGGTGTTGCACAGACCACGGCGGCGGCGTGATAGACATGCCCATGGGGTGGTGGGCTCGGGTGGTGTGCTCGGGTGGTGTGGGGTCCTCCTGGCTTGGTCTGCAGGGAGGGGCTAGAGCTCGCTGCCCAACTTCACTTGTCTCTAGGACTCTCTTCTTGGAAGGCAGGTTTACACCCTGGCTCCCCAGGCCCCTCCAGCTCTCCACGGAATGGGATCCCTGTTCATGAGTGAGATGCTGCTCTCTCCATGGGTCACCACACGGTTAAGCAGCTTGCAGAGGAGAACGTTTGGGGCTTGGTGTCCGTCAGTGAACCAGGTGGAGCACCTCAATTATCTGGTTAAATGGGCAGCTTCAGGAAAAGTCTCAAGATGCCCAATCTAGACTCGAAATGAGGTGCAGAGCCCATCTCTTCATCTTTTCCTACTCTTAAAAGATTTAAAATGTGCCTTAAAGGCTCAGGGTCCAGAGCTGAGCACTGGCCTGCATACTCTTTGTTATGGCGCTGTAGTCATTCGGTCTGGCTGACTCACATTATTTTCCTAAGGGCAGAGGGCCCTGGTGTGTGCTGGGAGGCATTTGGCATCTGGTTTTCATCAGGCAGCAAGGAAAAGTGCAGACGCAGAATCTGATCTTGCTATAAACAAAGCGGAGTGAGACGCGAGGGAAAGGCGTCTGTGAGCCCCTCTCCGGCTCTGTGTGTGATCTCCCAAGTCACCGCTGTCTCCTCTAGCTAAACACCTTGACTCCATAAACACCCGGAGGAAAACGCTTCAGGCTTGGGAGACAGCGGGCGCTGCCCACTCTGGGGCTTTTCTTTCTGTTTTTGGAGATTCGGACAGCAATGGCACCGTTTGTCTGTCGGATGGAGAGCTCAGATTCTTATTTTTCCTCCACTTTAGCATAGCTCTGGGGTGTCGTGAGTATTTGTTGATGACATCCAGTCGTGCACGCTGCCTTGTCTTTTCTGACCAATGAGCCCTAAGAAGGTCCAGGTTTAATCCCAGGAAGCAGATGTCACTGTGGAGCCATCTGACAGCCTGGCCTTTTCCTTGGATGGCCTTTCCAGTCAGGCATCCATCTGTCCGTGCAGCCAGCGTTCCTCAACATTTGCTATGGAACCAGCGGAATGGTTTTGGGCAAGTTATTCAACCTTTCTAGGCTTTCCATTTCCCCATCCGTAAAATAATAAGAGATACTTAGTGGAGTGATCGTGAGGTTAAGTGGGTTCACAGGGGAAGTACCCAGGAGTGTAGATGGTGGCTGCCTTTACTGTTGGCAGGGTTGCCAGCTTGGTCAGCTGACTGGCCACAGGTTGCCTTAGGTATGGTGTGGCCATTTGGAGATTGGATTCATGCCTCCCTATCTAGTTTGCAAGCCATAAAGGCCTGACCTTTGGACTACATTGTTACCTCCCTTGGGATTGCTTCTTGTTCTTATTTCAGTGTTTTTTTTTATTGTTGTTGTTTGTTTTCTTTTCAGTGCTGGATTGAACCCAGGGCCTTTTGCATGCTAGACAAGCACTGTACCCCTGCGCTATATCCCCAGCCCTTCCTGTTTCAGTCTCCATGAGGCCATTGTAACTGAACTCCCCAAATCCCTGAGCCACTGGCCCAGAGTGTGCACTAGCCTGGACATTGTCGATTGCAGCGGGCACTTTGGTGTGATTCCCCAGCCTCATTGTTTGGGTGTTGCTGCCCGAGCCTCCTCTGCCCTTCCTTGTCACTTTTTTTTGCCATCTGCTATATTGTTGTCTCTCAATGTCCCCCCAGTATTTAAACATTTTTGCTTCTACCTTTCTCCATCTGCTCAAGCTTCTATTTCTGTCCGTGCATCTCTTCTGTGGCCTGCTCTTTAGGGTTTCCTTTGTTTGGCTTCTTCCCTGTGTTTTCTGAGAATGGTGTTGATGTCATCTGGTGTCCCAGGGTGTGTCTAAGGGAGGAACCTGCATTAGCCCTTTGAGTGTAAGGTAATGGCAGAGTATCTAATGAGAGGACTCCTGGGGGAGGGGGGTGATTTGTCACTGGGTGGTGGGTCCAGGAGGGTTTGGGGAGGAGATTTGGGGAGGTACCTGATTTGGTACCTCCTGACACACGGGCATCGAACAGGCACAATCACGCTGGCCAGCCAGCATGCTGTCTTGGTGATGATGGTGGCCTGGGACCCGAGGCATGCGGGGTCCTTCCTTCAGCCGCCGTTGTTACCTCCGCTTAGCTCTCTGCTTCTTTTGCATCCTGTCACCACTGACAGCTTACTTGCTCCAGCCTGTGGTTACCTGAAAAGTCCATGCACCTTCTGCCTGGCTCCTGCTCTCCTCCAGTGAATGGAGGAAATTCTGTCCTTAGCCGTTTGTGAGCCAAAAAAAAACTCGCCCTGTCTTGGCCGGGAAGGCGTATTTACTTTTGAAGTAAAATTAGACATGATCAAGAACCGGCACCGTGAACTCCCAGCCTTTCCAAGTTCCTAGAAGTGTTTTGAATCCATCCTCTTTTCGCCCTCCACCCCCCACAGAAGTCTCCCTTCTTCCTAAAAATAATGATGTTAGTGTTTCACCCGGCCAAGGAATGTCGTGTCGGTCCTGTGGGAAGTGGCAGAGAGCCCTGTGTTCGTGTCACAGAGCCTGAGGGTTCAAAGTCACAGTGAGTCATAAAGGAGACTTTGTCCTTGTGGGCTCAGCCCTGGGTTGGATCCCACGTGTGCCGGAGGCGCTGCGGTTGTGGAAAGGCACCTCCGTGACCCCTCGTGATGGTGGAGAAAGGAGAGGCCTGCAGCCACGCTGGGACTGGCCCTGAGGAGAATGGCCAGGACAGCGGGAGTCCTGCAGCCCCCTCCCTTTGTGCCTCTCCAGTCTCCTGGTCCCTGCCAGCAGCCACGTCCTCCACTGCCCCCCACCACGGCCCCACCCAGCTGCCCTGCAGGTCTGGCTCTTCTCAGCCACTGTCCCTTGTTCTCTCTCCTTAGTGTTCAGTCCCTCATCGAGCCCTAGCTCTTCCCTGGCCCCGCTGGATGGAAGGTTTATGGGTGACTAGGAGGAGGAGCAGAAGTGGGCCACTATGAACCCCCACATTGTTTCTGGCTCTCTGCATGTGGCCCTGGCGGGGTGGGGGGATGTTACACAGTCCCCTGAGTACATGAGGTGGTGGAGGCCTAGCAAGGTTGTGTAATTTCACTAAGTCGCAGCTCGCATGGCTGTCTGTGTCTTTGGACTACAGCTAAGGAAAAGGAACCCAGTGTTTTTAAATACCGTTTATTGTGATGTAATTTGCATACAACAGAACTCACCAATTTTAAGTGTATGTAGTTCTTTGTTGATAAATGTGAATAGTTGTGCAAATACCATCAGAATGGAATATGGAGTACTCTAGACACCCCAAAAAAAGTTCCCTTGTGCCTCATGGGGTCAACCCCCTTTCCCACTGCCAGGCCCACGGCAGCAAGGGATCTTAATCATTCTCTCCTCTGTCCTGTCCAGACTGGGATGCACATGGAATCCTGCAGCACAGCCCTCTGACTCTGGCTTCTTTCATTCAGCACGATGCTCCTGAGAGTCCTTCATGTTGCCGTGTGTAGTTTGTGCTTTTTATGGCTGAGCAGTGTTCCATTGTGTGGATACACCATTGGGGTGTTTTTGGTTTGTGGCTCTTATGATAAAGCTGCGATGACACGTGTACATTTGTGTTGACTGGATTGTTGTCATCTGCCAACTTTATGTTTAACCTTTTGAAAAACTAACGAACTTTTTTAAGCAGTTGCATCGTGTGACATGCCTGCTGGTCGTGTATGAAGGGGACCTGGTGCTCATGACTAATGACCTGGAACCCTTCTGTTGTATTACAGTCACTAGCTGTTGAGGTGTTAGTGTGCCCTGAGCCTGCCCTTTAGTGAAATATCTGGGAGAGTTTGACACCGTGGACTCAGTTGATGGTGGAGAGGTTTCCTTGGGGAGGTCCCTTGACACACAGGGCTGCCTTCTTTGATGGCCGCCACCATCCACATATCCTCCCTCTGCTGCCTCCCGTTGACTTGGTTCACAAGTAAAACTCACCTGTGGAGCTCCCACTGCTGTAACTGAGACCCACTTACAGTCTGTGTACACTGGAACAACCCACTTGGATGCCGCTCACTTTCCCAGCTTTTACAAGCTCCTATTATGCAGGCTCGTGGCCAGAGCTGGAGTCAGAAATGCACTCTCTCAGATGAACCTGAGTGCAGAAGCCGCAGGGGTGTGGGGACGCTGCCCCAGTGCTGTTGCGGTTGCCAAGCTGGTGGACTGATTTGCTGGTATGGGGGGCGGCACAGGGCGGTCCCAGCTCTGTCTTGGTCTGGAGCTCCCTGCCCAGGGCTGTCTTTAGCAGGGGACCAGAAGGAGGACTGTAGTTTCCTGCATTGCTTTCCTTTAGGTCTCTGGTGTTTAGAAAGAGCCCAAACCAGACAGGGGTGCTATCAGGTTACAGTTCTGCCCAGTGTGGTGCCTGTGACTGGATCGAAGGATGTCAGGAACATGTGGTTGGATTTCCTTGATTTGCGACGGCATTTCCTGAGTGGGGACCACTGATTATTAGGTATTCCTTGGACCAGGGACCTGTGTGAAGGAAAAGCACAGGTTGTCACAACCAGAGTGCTGAATGTGAAAGTTGGTCCCACAGCATACATGCTGGGTGAGCTGCCTCACTGAACTTGTGCACATGATTTAGAAGGGCATAGAGGGCCTGGGGAACTCCCCTGGTGACTGGAGAGTCCTGGCCTTGGAATTGGAAGCTCTGTTTCTTGTCCTCCCCCTGACTCCTGATAACTCTGTGACCTTGGATTAATCACCTGGCCTTTCAGGACTTCATCTTCCTCACTGCAGGGTACAGACAACATCCCTGTTTCACGGGGGCTGGAAGATGTGCTGCACACAGAAGCCCTTTTACATATGTGACAATATGAGACCTGGACATGGCCACTGCCCTGTGTGTGTGCTGTGGTTGGGGAAGCAAAGATAGCACCCAGGCAGCTCCTTGCCATTCCTCTCCTTACCCTGGTAGTCACTATGCCTGCATCCTCAGGAGGATGTGCACGGCTTGGAGCAAGGGACAGGCTGGCCCCTGCCGGCCCCTGAGCATCAGCCTGGAACCTTCTTGCTGGCTCCTCAGGCTGACAGTAATAAATGCACAGAGCTGCTGAGGAGCGGCTGGGAGTCAGGACACAAAGAACTGCTGGGGGCGGGTGGTGTCAGAGCTCCTGAAGGTCACTCAAAAGGGAATACTCAGTGATCCAAGGTGAATGAAAAAGTAGCGGGCAATTCAGTACCCAGGAGTGAGGTGGGACGGGAGGGACAGGAGTATGGATTTGAGAATTCGGAGACCCATGTTCTTCAAGCCACTGTCAGGAACTAGCCGTGAGCCTTTGGGGAGGCTGACCTCAGTTTCCTTTTCAGTAAGATGAGGGTGCAGGACCAGATGACTAATTAGAGCTTCCACCTTGCACTGGGGAGTGAGGCTCATGAGGAGCCTATTCGCTGTGCTTTTTGGGTGAGACATGCAGGACAGATGAGCCTTGCAGCCCCTTTGTTGGTAAATCCCTGTGGTTAATGAATAATTGCTTCAGGGGCAGAGGTGGGCGAGTGGGGACAGATAGGCTGCAGGCAACACTGTGCAGAGCCACCTGAGAGTGACTCCACTAAGCAGTTTTGCCCAGGGCTTGCTGGCAGGTGGCCCTGGTGGCCCCTGCTGACATCTGCCACTGGAGCTCCCAAGGCCCAGCACGGGACAGTGATGGATGACACTGTGACAGAACCGCCACCCGAGAGCAGCTCTGCCCCTGCTGCCCACCACGCCCCTGGGTTCAGGACACCAGCTGACAGCCTCAAGTTCCCAGTTCCAAACCATTGATTTAAATTCTTGTTGAGGCTTTTCCTTTGCCACATTTTCTTGTGCTGTGGAGTCAGTGTGTTTTCCTCCTACTGGTGAGACAGGAGTTTTGACTCCCTTCCAGGTCAATGTTCGCTGGGTCCGAATCCCATGATGAGTGTGTTTCTTCCTTCTGGAGGCCCTGACCCACACCCGTCACCTGGGCCCCTTTCCCTTCAGCCAGGGCTCCATCTCAGTTCCCTGCTGTGGCTGCCTGGAGTATCCAGAATTCTCATGTTGTTGATCATAATTGCACTTCACTTGGAAGCATACAGTCTGACCTCTTCTCCTAAGTCATCCCAGACTTAAATTCCCAGTGAACCCCAAGGACCAGTTTTTTTTTGTTTTTTTTTTTTAAAAGTAAAACATTTTTGTGTTTTTAAAAATAATAAGTAATTCATGTACATGTTAAGAAAACAAAAGTGAGGTATTATGAAAACATGAAATGTTCTGGACGTCAAAGTAAAATTGTAGGAATAAAAGCTTGAGTGCTTTTTTTTTAAAATGGTGCTCGACATGCAAATTTGATAAATAGTGTTCTTCTCACTTAAATCATAAAGAGGCTCAGAAACATGTCTCGTAGCCTCCTTTCCCGGTTTTCTATTCGTCGTTCATTCCTGCCTGCTCTACCTCTGCTCGTGGAACAACCCCCCTCTGCAGTTTCCTCTGCTTTGCTTTGAACAGTCCTTGCTGGGATGCTTCACAGCTTTTTCTCCTTTTAATTTTCTACTGTGAAAATTTTCAAATAAATACCAAGGGGGAAGGAATAAGGTCATGAACCCTCACGCACCCCACCACCCAGTTCCAACAATTAGCAGCTCATGGCCAATCTTGTTTTATCTGTACCTCCAACGTGCTTCCCTACCCTCCTGTATTATTTCCAAGAAAATCCAAGGGACGCTTATTGAATTCCTTCGTTTGTTGAAAACTCTTATCTGCTAAGCTGCCTTTAATAGAAATTTATTTTCCCTTTTTGGGGGGTAGCGTGGGGGTAGGTTACTGGGGATTGAACTCAAGGGCACTCGACCACCGAGCCACATCCCCAGCCCTATTTTGTGTGTGTGTGTGTGTATATATGTATATATGTGTGTGTGTGTGTGTGTGTGTGTGTGTGTGTGTGTGTGTGTATATATATATACATATATATATTTCAGAGACAGGGTCTCACTGAGTTTCTTAGCACTTTGATTTTGCTGAGACTGGCTTTGAACTTGCGATCCTCCTATCTCAGCCTCCCGAGCTGCTGGAATGATAGATATATGCTACCATGTCTGGCTTATTTTTTTCTTTTAAAATAATTTTTTTAGAATAACATGAAGGTAAAATTTTGCCCTCATCAGTTTGGTGAAAAGGTGGTGGTCAGACAATACCAGGAGCTGACCAAGACATGAAACAGCAGGAACACTGAATCACTGATCTGAGGAATATAAATTGGTGTGATGACATTGCAGAGCAATTTGGGCCTTGCCCAGTGTGGGTAAAGACACCCTGGATGAATGTTTACAAGGATTTTTTTTTTTTTTTTTGTAGGGAAAAGTTAGAAACCACTTTAAAAGTTCATCAATAGGAAAGTAAGTGAATTGTGCCACATATGTTGCATATTTGTACAATGGGTTATGACATACAGCAGTTGAAATGAGCGCACTGGAGTGACACATGTCAACAAGGATTACCCTCAAACATGTTTTGTCAGGTCATAATAAGGATGCAAGAAGGTGCATACAGGGTGATGTCATTTTAAACAGTTCTAAAACATGCAAAATGATGTTGTGTATGGCTACATCTATATGTAGTAAAATATAAAAATGTGAGAGTGGAGAATACCATTTGGGGTGGGTGAGGCTGATTGGGTTGAGAAGCAGGTGGAATAGAGACTCGAGCGGAATCCATAATGCTCTTTTTCTTGGAAAAAAAATCTAAAGTGAACGTGGTGAAGCGTTAGGATTTGGCAAATCCTGGACACACAGGTATTTATCTTTTCTGTATGTTTTAAATACTTTTCTTATTTAAAAATTAGCTTACAAAATGGGTGATGGTCCTTTCCTTTCTGATGAGCTCAACATGGTCCCTGTTGTCTCTCGATGTCGCCGTCTTGACTGATGCTCAGAAACTTGACGTTTCTGGTTATCTAATCCTGAAAAAAAAAATGATATTTACTTTATCAGCTAGTGACAGTAGCTCATGGATCCCCCAAACTTAGTGGATTCCTAGAGGCTCATGACTCTAGGTGATTTCCAGACACATATATTACTGGCAAAAAAAGCAAAGTAACAAAGCCCTAATGATTTGACTTGACAAGTTTAAAGGGCAACCTGGCACTATCTTCTTTTTTCCTTTGGGAGGAGGGGAGAACAGTGGAAAGGGAGAAGGCAGAGGGGGGAGCGAGCTTTCTTTGCCTCTGTGTGAACTGCTCCAAGATGCAGCCTTTCTTCTGTCATCTGCAGTTGGTTCACACCTGTCACCACACCTGTGGCTTGCACAAAGTAGGGAGGATGGGTGCAGAGGAGACTGGACTGGGCCGTGCAAAGGAACTGCAGGATTTAGAGGTGATGAGTGGTTGAATAGATGGCACAGGATGAAGGGCCCCCAAGACACATACCCTTTATGTCCCCACCTCTGGTGCTCCCCACCCTGTTCACCGACCCCTTCCAGTAGACCCACACCAGCCTCCTCAGTGGGTGCCCCATTACCCTTTAGCAACAGGGTTTTGCATGTGCCCTCATCTCTCCGGTGGAATGGAAGGGGTGCCTTCCCCTTACCTGTCCTGGGCTGCCTGCCAGACTCTGGCTCACTTCCCAGACTCTGGTCAAGGTGATGTCCAGGTGAGCGCCCCCCACTGCCACCGGACTCCCTGGGCTGACTCCACCCTTCCACTACGGATGAGATCGGCACGTTTTGTGCTTCCATCCCTAATTCCAAGCTGGTCTTCCTACCTAGGACTTCCCTCTGCTCAGGGATGCCGGTGGAATGATTCAGAATGCAGACTTTGTGCACGACCAAGGGCAGAGAGCCACCTGCCGCTGAGGCTGAGAGTGGTGCCTGCTTCAGATGGTCACTGGGGGGCTTGAGTGTTGTCACATGTGTAAAGGCCTTCGTGGAGGGCTTGGCAAGACTCGCCTGTCATCTGCTGCACCTGTTGCCGTCTACCCCATTTCTTCTTTCCTCTCTCCTGTCCCGGCTTTTCCTATTCACTTCCTTCTTCCCTTGTTCTTCACGTTTCTTGTTCTCTCACCAACACCGAATGGATGGTTGTCCGTGTAAGGGTGTGAATGACAATGGTGGACTTGGGGGCAGTGGCACCAACCTGTCACACCACAGGGATGTGTTTGGAAGGGACCCCGGGAGAGTGAGGCTGGAGAAGTGGGCTGGGTCCAGAAGACAGAAGCCTTGGGTGCTGAGAGGAGGAGTTTGGACCCCACGTGATTGGTGTTGGGGAGTCACCAGGCCATTGTTCACATGCTGACAGACTTTGTGGGGAGACTTCCTAGCAGTGGCTTGTTAATTTACAAATATGCTAACGACCTTGAAGATTGAAGAGCAGAACTTTTGGTTAGGTTGGTGAGAGTGACAGTGAGCAGGACAGCTGTGGGTGAGAGAGGAGCAGGCTCACTGGCTAGAGGAGGGGACATAAGAGAGGTGTCATCTTGGCTCTGAGATTTCTAGCCATCCAGATTGCAGGAAACCACAGGAAGAGTAAGGACCGCATGGGTAACATTATTATTTTTAATTTTTTTTATATGTATGGGATAGCTTAGGATTTGGCCTCCATTGGCATATTTATTGAGTATACCTACTGTGGATGCCAGCAGGAGGGTCTGCAATGTGATATGCTTATAGGCAGAACAAGAGCAGAAGGGAAATAATGTGCCTGAGCTTTGTCTGCACAGTTTTCTGGTGGTGTTGGGGTGTTGCAGGATTCTGTCCTTGACCTTTCTTGAGTTTTCCTAGTGCATTTAAGGAAAGGAGAGTTCATACTCATCTAAGTCATTTAAAATCATCTGTGATTTTATGATTTTTAAAACGAGAAGGGACGGCAAATGTGTGGTTTGGCAACTAACCTGTTCGGATAGAATCAGGGGTAAATGCAAAGTTCTGAATCCAGTGCATGAAGAGTAGGAGGAGAGGCTATGGCAGGAAGGTGGTTTTAGTTGGCAGACATCAACCATGTGATGTGGCTTCCAAACAAAGCTGTCCTTCTGTACAGAAGGAGGGTGGTCTGCTTCCCCTGTCCTGGTTAGCCCATACGAGGGGAGCAGTGTGCATTTCTGGGCAATACACAGGGATGGAGACACACTGGAGCCCTTTTTAAGAAATGGGGACAGGAACTGATGCATAGAACACAAGCTCAGATTGTTCAGATTGTTCCCATGCACCTATTTGAAGCTTTAGTGCCAGCTTCAGTGTCTTATTCCTAGTGTGTGCTCAGCTGCTGTCCATTGAATAGATAAGTAAGATTGGGCTTGTCCTGTATCCAAGATTGCTGAGCCCAGTTTCAGTTCCAAGTCAAGGAGGACTTTCTAGTTGAGCTTCGTCACATGCGCTGCCCTCTACAGAGATGTGCACCTGCATGCAAGGTGTCCACAGGTCCAGGGGAGCGACGTGGTTCGTTGAGTGAGCCCCCAAGATTCCATTGTTCTCCAGATGATCAGGACTTTTTGGTTGGGGAGAGGAAGGGAGAGTGGGGTAAAAAATCTGTGATCAGTGAGGGCAGCCAGGAGCGAGTAGATTTGTAGATGAATCGGCTGGCAAACTTACAAGCACACCCCCTGCCACCAAACAATGCTTTTTGTAATTTCTAGATAAAATGCCCTAATTTGAAACAGCATCGAATGGAATTTAAGTTAATGGTGTGAATTGCAGTCCCATCTGCTCAGCTCCATGGCCCAGTAGATCTGTGGAGCCATTTGTCACAATTTGTTTTAAAGCCTGGAAGAAAAATACTCCTGGAGGCTGTCCAGAGCCTCTCGTGGAGATGCTGTCTTTGGAATGTGGAAGGAGTGGGTGGTGAGAAAGCTGGGGCTGGACAGAGGCGGGCATGTGCTGTGAGGGAGAAGATGGCTCCAGTCTGCCCTCCAGGGTGTGCCAGTGACTTTGGGTGAGTTCTGCAGCCATTTAGGGCTTGGGGCCCAGTGTATAGAGAGAAGGTAGACATCCAACAGTCTCTCCAGGGTGGGGGTGGGCCAGGTGACTATTTTTTTCTTTCATTCATTCAAAAAATTAACTTTTTTTTATTTTTGGGGTGCCAAAGCTTCAACCCAGAGATGCTTAACTGCTGAGCTACATCCCCAGCCCTTTTTTATTTTTTTTTTTGAGAAAGGGTCTCACTAAGTTGATTAGGGTATTGCTAAGTTGCTGAGGCTGGCCTCAAACCCGGGAACCTGCTGTCTCAGCCTCCCAAGTTGCTGGATTACAGGCGTGAGCCACGTTGCCTGGCTCAGTTAACTTTTTTGAGCTCCTATTATGTGTCACACTTCATCCTAGGATCTGGGGATTTAGCAATGCTAATATTTTTTTTCCGGGTTTAAGATCAAGAGTACTAAGAATATTGCTGTCCATTTCATTGTTATCGGAGGGCAGCATTTCTTCAGGCTTAAGGACCATATATGCATGAAAACTGTCCTGAACTCAGGATAAGTTGTCACTAGCCTTCCTCTTGACATGCTTGGGGCCTCAGCAGGGTAAGAGGTCCATCTTGCAGGGCAAGGAAGCAAGCCATGAGGGTGAGGGCAGCTGAGCAGATGTGTACAGAGCACCTTTGGTCACCAAGGGGAGGGTGAAGCTGGTGGAGGATTCTTCCCAGGAAAGCTGATTGTGGAGTGGGACTCTCAGGGGAGAGGAGGCTTGATAGGTGAGGGCCTGGGGTGATGTGAGGCACCCGTGGAAGGAGCGTTAGGTTTTGGAGTGGAGGTGCACTGGGAATGGGGTTGCAGGAGAATGACTAGTTGATTCAGCCCTAGGCATCTGTTTGGCACCTCCTGTAATGAAGCAGAGGCACACACGAAGATAGGTTAAGACGAGGCTCTGGCTGAAGGTGCCCTGAGTCTCAGGAGGCAGGCAGGTCTGGAGATCAGTTTCAGTGGGGTGCAGGCACAGAAGGGAGTTAGGAAGGGTTCCTATCAGAGATGCTAGGTGTCGGGTGGAGAAGGGGCCTTTCCAGGCAGAGGGCTTTGGAAGGCTCTTGTGAGTTTGCCTTCCTGTTTTGCTTGGAGGCCAGAGACTCCAGAACCAGCTGTTCATTTGATTCTTGGGATGATGACAGCTATATTTCAGGGCCTCCCAAAAGGAGGTGGTCACTGTAATGGAGGATGAGAATATTTTTTTGTGTGTGTGCTTGAGCTGCCTTAAGTCTTTTCTGGAACATTGTGGGTGTGGAAAAAAAAAATAGTCCTTGCAGTTGTGTGTGGGGAGTTGGGAAGGGTGGTGGATTGGGAGCTATGGGGAGGCAATGATGCAGCCCTGGGTGCAGAGGCCTGGCGGTGTGTGCAGGCTGTGCCGGTAGGAGGGTGTTTGGTCCTGGGGGTCACCCCTTAGGTAATCTTCCGGTTTCCCCCTCTAGGGCCAAATTCCCCACAGCCGCCAGCTGGGGCTAACAGGTGTTGGGAATAAGTAGAAGATGAGGGTAACTCTGTGAGTGAGGGTGAAATTAGGAAAGGAGAGAAGGAGAACAGACTCCTGTATTCCAGGAAGAGAAAGCCCAAGGCCTGCAACGGCAGGATTGTTGGGAGGGACAGGCAGTCTGGACAGACTCAGGGAATTTATTTAAATAGATATCTGGAATTGGTGGCTCAAGCTTAGAGCCTTCAAACCAGTTAAGAGGGCAGCATTTCTTTAGACTTAAGGACCCCTTGCATGAAAACTGACCTGAACTGGACAACACACAGGGATGGAGACACACTAGAGACCCTTTGTCAGAAAGGATTCTGTCCTTGACCCTTTTTGAGTTTTCTTAGTGAGTTTAAGGAAAGTAGAGTTCCTCCTCATCTGAGCGGCCGGGTATAGTGGCACACACCTGTGATCTTAACCCCTGGGGAGGCTGAGGCAGGAGGATTGTAAGTTTAAAGTCAGCCTCAGCAATTTAGTGAGGCCCTCAGCAACTTAGAGAGACTCTGTCTCAAAATTAAAAATATGAATGAAAAGGGCTGAGGATGTGTCTCAGGGGATAAGTACCCCTGGGTTCAATCCCTGGTACCGCTCCCCCCACCAAAAGGGATGGAGTAAAATGAGTCAGTAAAGTTCTGCTGTTTAGAGGCACATGTTCCAGTCGTCTATAGCTGTGTGTCAAACCGTCCTAACTCTCAGTAGATTAAAACAGAAGTCATTTAACCTCTTTCGTGCATCCTGTGAGTCGGGACTTCAGGAAGGACTTGGCTGGTGGCTCTGGCTCAGGTTCCAGCCAGCAGCAATCAGATGGTGGCCGGAGTCGGGGCGCAGGGAGCTGGAATATGGAGGGTGGGCATCTTGTTCTGTTCTCGGGGTCTGTCCCGAAGGCTGGCTTGGGCTTCCTCTTTGTGTGTGGCCTCAGAGCCGCGAAAGGGCTTGCAGGGTGACTCGGGGCTCCCAGGGAGTGTCCCAGAGAGATGGCTGTGGGGTTTTGATGCCCCAGGAGGGTCAGAGTCACTTGTCAAGCAGAGCAGGCTGGGAGGGGCCGCTGCAGCCAGCTTTTGGAAATCCACTTGTGCAGGTGGGACAGTGGCAGACGAGCTGCCTCTGTGGGTGACTGTGGGTCGGGGAGGGCGGCAGCCACCATGTAGGGTTGGGTGGGCAACCCCAGCACCAGGCAGGAGCCTGGAGAGCAGGCAGCAAATGACTGAGGATCGGTGCGCAGGGAGGGAGGAGGGAAACGGGAGGTGCGCTGGGCGCCTCGCCAGCCTTGCCGTGGGTGCTCGCGGGCAGATGTGAGCGAGTGAGGACAGGAACGGGCTGGGTTTGGCCAGGACCATGTGTTCTTGTTTTCTAGCTGTCTTCACTCACTTGAACCGCCCCCCCCCCCCGCCCCCGTTTCGTTCCCTTAGCTTTTTAGACAACATTTTATTAGGAAATTTAAAATTATCTTCGTCTTTTTTGCTGTCTCCGATTTTCCTTCAGCTCGTATTTTTGTGCATGCATCTTTGCGTAGGCAGGGCTCGTGCGTGTGTTCAGTGAGAAGGGAGAGCCGGGGAGACGGTGCGCGTAAGTCTGTTCCTCACCCTGTCCCCCAGAGCCCACCACTGTTCTGCTTCGTGTGTGTCCTTCAGAATCTGTTCTCCACCAACTTTGCCTGGTTGGTGGGCACTGCGTGTAGCGGGGCCAGTGTCCTGCTCCCTGGCCTCTGGTTTCAGCCTCTGTAGAGCCTTGAGAAGGAGGGCCTGCCCACTCAGCGCTGCCTCAGCCCTGGACTCGGCTCCAGCCTTTTCCGAACCCATAATTTTCAGTTCTGCTTCTGATTCACGTCAGAGTCATTCACGTTGGTTCTTCATTTTGTTGTCTGTGGTTTCTGAGTGTTTCTTTTTAAACCTAAGATCATGATTTGATTTTTATTTTGTGTGTGTGTGTGTGTGTACGTGTGCATATCTTTCTCTTGAACAGAGTATAATATAGAATTGTGGGGTCTAGATGTTCTGGATTTTGGTACAGAAGGACCCAGTGATGGAGCTGAAAGGGGCTTGTAAGAATTACCTTTTCCCCCTATCTTTTTACATAAACTTTAAAGAGTTTTTTTTTTTTTTTCTTTCCATATAGGGAATTTAGTCCTTGAGAGGAAATTAGGGCTATCTCACGTCTCCCCACCACAAATGTAAAACACTAGGAAAAAAACCAAACTTTCCCGAACTTTCTGGGGTGGATGGTGACCTGCAGTAACCTCCTAACACCTTTGGCTCCCTGAAGCCGGAGCTGAGACGCACTTGACCCATCAGTGACAGGATTTGAGCCCACATCCCAAGTGCAAGGAAGGTGGGGCGGTAGTGCCATGCCCCGGCCTGGGGCCGGCTTTCCAAGAGACCGATGCAGCTGAACTCCCAGTCCTCCCAGCTGCAGCCCCGTAGAAGCCGGAGGCTGTGTCTCTGCAGTGCGCAGCCTCATCGATCCATAGCATTTGAGGCTATTTTTCTCTGTGAGTGTCCACAAAATTCATTACTTTACAAGGAGCCTGGGAGGGGGATAGCTGTGGTGGAGAAACTCTGCTCGGTTCCCAGCGTCTCTTACTTCTGGGATTTTGCCTGAGCAAGTAAATCAAATGCTCAGTAAATACACTCACGTCGTCGCCCCCCAACCATGGGATTTGGAACTTTCCTGAAGCTGCATTCTGTCTTTTGACTTATCTGTTCCTCGTTGCAGCCTTTTGTTGTCCTGGAGCAGGCCAGCGTCTGTCCTGCTCACACTGGGGCCGGGGCGCTGTGGGCTGCACACGTGTGGCCCGTTGTTCATCCTGCCAGACAAGGTCGGCTCTGAGTTCATAAGCACCATCTCTCTGTTTTCCTCCCTAGAATACGAATCCCTTTAATGTCCTTCCTGTGTTTGGGGGAGATAGCAATACATGGCTGGAAAAGGATTGCGGGGAAGAGTTAAAACCGAATCCTTCAGCATCCGCCTGCCCGTTTGCTGTCTGGCAGGGTTGCTTTCCTACCCGCCTCTGAGGGCGCCTCATTCCGTATGCTGGGCCATCATCCTGCGGTTATCTCAGAGGTGGTGTCTGAGTCGCAGTGTAAATCCTAGAGAACATGTCACCATGTGATGGCACTCCGCCGCTGAGCCGTGCTGGCACCCCCCACCCCACACAGATTGGTATCTCACCTGGATGGACGGAAAAAGGCCACTGATAAGTCCGGTTGTCAGCACTCGGTAGACGGGTGGACCTCTGGGATGGTCAGCCTTCTCCGGGTTCGATGACCGTGTAGGTATTTTAAACGTGAAGCTCTAGCAAACTGACAGCCTTCCCTGCTCTCCCACCAGAGCCCTCATTAATGGGATCATTTTCTTCTTCTTCTTCTTCTTTTTTTTTTTTTTTGGTGTATGTGACGGTGGGGATTGAACTCAGGGCCTTGTGGATGCTAAGCATGTGCTTCACTCCCAGCCCAGTGGGATTATTTTCTGATAGGACATCTTGTTTGTCCTTCTTTTTTTTTTTTTTTTTCCCTCAGTAAGCTCATCAGAGTCTCCCCGAGCCCTTCCTTGGTTGAGCTGTGTAAGTTTTTGTAGCATCTTGTTTTCCAGGAATGGGCTCTGCCCTCAGTGACTTTTGCTCCCGTCTGAACCTTTGTGGTGAGCACAGCTCATTTGGGAGTTAACGGGGTCCGCAGCCGATGGAGACTTTGAGGAGGACCGACTGCCAGGTCTTTTAAAGTGGCCCTCAATTAACCATCTTCTGGCATCTCTCTCACATCGATCGATGGGTTATCACGGCCCGTGGAGGCAAATCCTGTCTGGATGCTTGCCATCTGTCAGCCATGGGAAGGTTGGTCTCTGCTCCCTCAGTCCTGCTGAGGGCGGGCTGCAGGAGATGGGGTTTTAGGGTACATGACAGGGTGGTTTAGAGAGTCGGCTGGGCCTGGAGAGTAGATTTTCTCTGTCCGGTGGAGACCCCACCATCTTCTCCCCAGCAGTTGTCCAAGGCCTGGGATTGGCTCTGGACTGCCCCCTGGGTGCCTCCCTGTTCTCGTCTCTTGATTGCATCTCCTTGGATGGGTCCTTCCAGACTTCCCCCTCTGCCCACATTATTTGCTCTATTGGGGGGGGGGTCCTCAGTGGCTTTCACGTATGTCACTTCAGGAGTTTTCTGCTAGGACTCCTTTTGCCATCTCTCCTGCTAGAACCGTCTCCCCGAGACACGATTCAGAATGTTTGCTTTCTTCTTTATGCTCTTCAGGGGCTGTCCCCTGCCCAGGGGCGGAAGCCCAAGCTCTTCAGCATGGCACCTGAGCCTGGCCCTGGCCTGGCCACTTTCTGCTGCATTGTCTCGGTCATCCCTTGCCCCTCTGCACCACCCCCCACTGTCGTGAAGCTCCCGCACTTCTCTGGACCTCCAGCTCCCTGGGTCACTCTTCATGTCCTCAAGCTGCTCTGTGTTGACACCCTGCATTACACCCCAACCTCCATCCAGAAAGACCCACTCCTCCTGTTGAACACCTGGCACAGGAGCCCTCTCTTCTGTGGGGCCTTCCTGACCCGTCCCCCATAGTTAGAAGGGACCCTTGGCTCCATTCTCCATGTCCTTCACAGCACCATTAATATATCTGTCTCCCCCTCCTCCACCGTGAGGATGTGGGTCTGGTAACGGGGCCCTTTGACACTGTGGCCATCAAAGAAGAGGCACCATAAATATTTGTGAATGATTACATGAAAGGAGCCTGGAGTCAGAGATGGTGGGTGATGCTTGTTCTGCATCTCTCTCTGACAGTTCCTTGGACCCTCAGTTTGCACGAATCTGTGAAGAGGAGACAACGCACTTTTCTCACAAGATGGTAATAAAGTTAAAATGAGACGGCACCACCGGGTTTGGTGGCGCATGCCTGTAATCCCAGTGACGCGGGAGATAGGAGGATGGCGAGTTCAAAGCCAGCCTCAGCATCTTAGCGAGGGTCTAAGCAACTTAATGAGACCCTGTCTGAAAATAAAATATAGGAAGAACTGGAGTGTGGCTCAGTGGTTAAGCACCCCCTGGGTTCAATTGCTGGTACACAAGAAAGGGTGTGGGAGGGAGAGAGAAGACACCTGTGGAAGAGCTAGGATTGTGCAGACTTGGGCAGTGCCTGCGATAGCAGGTACAGAGTGCTTTCTCCTTTCATGTCTGTTTCTAGGATAATACGTCCCCTTGTGTCTTTTGACTTCTTTCGAAGACAGCTTCTTAAACATTGCCCCCAAATAAGAGGGTGTACCCAGGGAGCTTCTTACAGAATGTGAACTAGGTCGGCCACCAGGGGCAGAGGCTTTGAACCCTTGCTGCGTTGTCAGGCCCTGCAGCAAATGTTCAAAGCCCAAATCCTGAAATCTCAGTTCCTGCAGGGCCTGGCGCTGGGTGGGGATTTAGAAACAGCCCCGCACCGCGTGCCTCGTCCTTGGCCCCGTGTAAGTCCGCGTACGCCTGGACTGGATGCCTACACTTGTGCTTTCTCAGGATCCTCCAACCATCTGTCATTCAGGTGCCCTCACTGTGCCCCAGAAGGATGATTTTCATCAGGCCTGTGGTATCTGTTAATGCTGCGTCGAGGCGTCCGATTGGAAGAGGCAAGAGCAGAGACGCAGTGGAAGGCTCAGAAGGGATCAACGTGGAACTGAAAGTTTAATAATTCAGAAAATAAGGAGTTTTTAGGGAAGTCACTAAACAGCTTAGAAAACTTAAGTAGATGAGGTCAAACCTGTTGGACCAGGCCCTAGGCAGTCAGCGTCTACATAGAGGGCAACTGAAGAACCCTCTGACCCCTCGCTCGCTCGCCTGCTGGGTTCTCCTGCCAGCCTGGCCCCGGCCAGTTTTGCCATCGCTTCCGCTCAACCCCTTCCCTATCTCACATGGGCTCCCTCTCCCACCTGAGGCCCTTGGCCACGACTCCTGTCCTATTACACAGCCCGGGAGTCATCTGCACCAAAATTCTGATCTCTGACTCCTTTTGGGGGTTGTTAAGGCAGACGATCTGGGGAGTGACTGACGATCGTTTGCCCTGATCATGAAGGCAATCCATTCAGGGTGCAGGGTACCTAGAAAACTCAAAACACAGAGGGGGAAGTCCCTTGAACCTCCACCAGCTTTTAACATCTTATTTATCCTAAAAAAAAAAAAAAAAAAAAAAAAAAGGCAGTATCCCCCTCCCCAAAACAACACACAAATATGTGGGCGGGTTATTTTTCTTTGCAAAATATTTTTAAACCCTTTATAGCCTTTCCCCCCTTATACTTGATAACATGCTACCAGCACTTTTAGGTGTTTCTGAATATTTGCCTCTGTGATTCTTATGGTTTTATTGGTGCATTGTAATTATACATAATAATGGGATTCACTGTGACATATTCATACATGCACATAATTTGATCCGTTTAATTCCCCAGGTCCTCCCTTTTCCACCCCCTATTCCCTTCCTCTATGGGTCTCCTCTTTTTTTTTTTTTTTTTTTTTTAAATTTATCCATTAGTTGTTTACCAAAGTGGAATATTTGTGCGTGGACCTGGCATAATTGGTCAGTTTTATTCTTCCTTAGCCTCCCCCTCCTCTGTCCCTCTTGGTCATTTTGTTCTTTTCTGTTGGTCTCTGTTTTTATGAAATCCCTTTCTTATTCCCCTTTTCTCGTCTCTCATTTTCACATGCGAGAGTTTTTCTCTGTGATATTTAGTGGCGACATAATACTCACTGCCTGGGGAAGTGCTGTGTGATTTACTTACTCTGTTCTTTCTCCGTGGACCTCTTTCTGCTTTTGTGAACTGCCCCATGGTGGGGTGCTCCTTCTTCCCTGCACTTCTCCTGTCGGGGCTACTGCAGGTTCATCCTGACCCCAAGGGTTCTGCTTCCTGTGTTTGTGATGCTGTGCCCTGGTCAGGACCCACTACCTGTCCATTGTCATGCTTAAAGCACGTAACCTTGAATTAGAAAAGGTGCAACCCCACATCTGTGCTGCCCACAGATGAGGGCAAAGGGCAAGAGCCCAGAGCACCAACAATGAAAGTCAAAAGTCCAGGAGGAAGGAGTGGCCATGGGTCACTGTCATAAGGGACAGGTACTGGGGAAAACCCCCAGAAGCAGTGTGAGTGCTCCCAGTTGAGTGTAGACAGTGCTCTGTGAGGGTGCTGTCTGTATTTCCAAGGTCCCTGGCTGTCCACACTCACTGCAGGGGGAGGTGGTTGTATGCTGAGTGGTGGAATACAGACGCTCAGATGGGCACAGCTGGCTACACCTGGCTAGAGTGAAATGCATGTCATCAAAGGCCCTCAAAGCTACAATTTTGGAAAGCTGGTTAACAAAAAAATTCCTTGGCCATTGCAGTTGCTGTCTGGGGAATTTGCACTCGAGCCGTGTGAGTCCGGCATGGGCAATAGACATGTGTGGGCTGAATATTTGGAGCCCAGGTCTGTGGCCAGGAGAATAAAGGGGATCCCTGGAGAGCAGAGGGACAAGGGGACTGTCCTGAGGAGCATGGTTGAAGTTAACAAGGCTTTCCAGTTCTGGTCTTCTGAGACCTCACGGTGCCCTGAGCTGTACCCTTGGGCTGCTTTGAAGTCTCATGCGCTTTTTGAACCCTCTTTGCCCTCTCTGCCTCCTCTACTCTGTGATTATGCAGTTGACATCCAAGAGGACATGCTGTGGGCTCATTGCTAGTGATTATGCCATAAAGGGTCACCAGAGTTCTTCCAGGAGACCAAGGGGTGTCACTGAGAAGGCTCTGGCCGGTGGGGTCCCACTTGGTTTGGGGAGAAATGCATATCATTAATGGCCCTCAAATCTACAATTGAGCATTGGTGGTGTGTACAGGGGTGGGTGCTGGAGGGCTGCTCCTGGAGCAGGCTCCTCTCCAGACCCCCAACTCAAAAGTCTGCAGGTTCCTTGTCAGCTCAACAGCCCTGTTTTATATGTCCATGGCATGGTGGGAGACGGAAGGAAGGGACATGGTGTTGAGGGATGTGCTGTGCTGACTTCCCGTGGCTTCAGGGAGCCGTGGGCACATCTTCATATCCAGGTCTGTTCCCCACGCCACTTGAGAAGGCCCTCACGGCCCTCTGCCTTGTTTACCCCTTGCCCACCAACGCTGTCCCTGTCTGTAGTCACCCAGGTGAGTGACATCCTGATGCTGCTGAAAGAAACCCTCTGCCGTGTTTTCAGAAAGGGCAGGCTTAGCAGTCCTCTTCCCGGGGCCCCAGGAGCGTCCAGGGATGCAGGGGTGGAGGGAGGGAGCACACAGAGGTGCAGCTTGACAGGCGCAGAGGAGGAGTTATTCCAGGCCTCAAGCTAGCAGGGCGGCAGCGGGGGCCAGTCCAGAGACTGTTTTGAAATCTAGCAGCCGCCTTTCTACCAGACTGAAAATCTGGAGAAACTTAGGGCATCCTAGGTCCAGAAATGAAGCCCACAATTGCAGCAGCAGCAGCTGTGAAGGGGAGCGAGCCACCGTCCCTGCTGTGAGGGGGCGTGAGCCCGTCCCTTCCTGGAACTCACTGTGAGCTTGAGGTTCTGCAGGCCACTGGGCTTGGCAGAGCAGGCGGGGCCCCAAGGCTGCCCTCCTCAAAGGAGGAGCCCATTTCCGCTATCTTTGAAACCAGATGGAAAGGAAAAGTGGTCAGGGTAATTACGGGGAGAGCATTTACAGGCAAGTAATCGGATCCCGTCTCTTAATTTCTTTTTTTCTCCTCCAGAAAATAGAAGGCAGATACTGGCACTCGTAGTCAACTGGAAGGGTTTGGATTGGGTGCTGGTTGAGTCCAGGTGGAGACGAGGAAAAGGCCTACCCTGTGGCCGTGGGCCTATCCTGCTGCCTGTCTTTCCAGATGCTTCTTCCATGCCACCCTTAGGAAGGCCAGGAGAGGGGATGCAGAAGATGAATAGAAGCGGAGGGCAGGACTCTGGGGCATGGTCCCACCTTCTCTGGAGAGGAGTTGGGGGTCATGGCAAGAGGCGAGTGATAGGAGAGAGGGGGCAGTGTTAGAAGAGCAAGAGGTAAATGGTCGGTGGGGACATCCTAGTGCCACATATGTTATGGGATGGAAGAGTTAGGGGCTTCCAAGTGATGGCCCTTGTACTAGAACTCACGCTAAGCATATGGTGCATGGAGATATTTTTATATCTCTTCCCCATGGTTTAAATGATTATGGAGAGAAAGGCTGGGAAAATTTCCCAGGACAAGAGGTAGAAGGTGGGTGTGCAAAGAGAGAAGAGCTCATTGATATAGGAAAAAAAAAAACACACACACACACACACACACAAAAAAAAAAAAAAAAAAAAAAAAAAAAAAAAAAACAGAGAGAGGGTGAGAGAGAAAAGAAAGACATAACCTAAATATTCACCAATGTGGTATAATCCTATGATAGAATACTATATAGCTATCCAAAAGGAAAGAACTCGAATTTTATTTGATTTAAAAAAAAATTGAGGAGGAAAACCAAGAAGTGTTAAAACAGTATAAGGGATGATGATATTCATGTAAAAATGCTGGATGATACTATAAGTTATCAATGGCTAAAAGTTATTTTTTAAAAAATTCTGGGTTCAGGAGTGTAGCTCAGTGGTAGATGGCTTGCTTAGCATATATGCAAGGCCCTGAGTTCTATCTCTAGCACCAGAACAATTCCGGAGAGCTGTATTCCTAGGTTACAGTTGTGGTAATCGAGGAAAACGAAGAGGAAGCTAGATGACCAGTGGTGGTAGTCCAAAGAGATCGCAGGCTTGTTAGAGTCTAATAGCTAAACATTTCTAAGTAAATATTTCTAACCTAAGTAAATGTTAGATTATGTAAAAATTTTCTGGAGTCATAGCTTAGCAATCCACTCAAGAGGCAGCTCCTGCATTTAGTAATGAGACCATTAGGCAACGGCGGAGCAGCAGCCCCGGGCTCACCAGCTGAATGCCTTGATCTAGGACAATCTGGCAGCCTGGTGACTCAGCAGTGTGGATGTCAGGGAGATGGCAGTGGGTCGGGGTGAAGTGAATCATTGGTAGTCACACCCGAGAAGTGGCATCAATAATTTAACATTGATTAATCATTGTGTCTACACCAGCTCTATTTTAGGCACCACTGGAGATTCAGATAAAAGAAAGAAGAAAGAGATGAATGAAGAGTATTTTTGCCCTTGGGCATCACACCCTGCCAGGCCCCATCTTGTGTCCCTTGACTGTTCATTTGGTCTCCTGCTCCCATTCTTGCCGTCTCTCCAACATCCTCCAGCTGCACCAGAGATTTAGAGACCCGAACCTGAGCTGTCTCTCTGTGGCCTCTGGTAGTCTCTGGCCCCAAAGGAACTGTTTCACTTTATTGATGTGCCTTCTTCCTCCTGTGCTGATGCGCCCTTCAGTCGCCTGGCAGACCCGGGCCAACCTCTGCTAATCTGGGGATGTTCTCCATTGTTCACATGTGGCCTGGGCTTCCCTGGCCTCACAGATCCACTGCTTTCATGAAGGCTTTTGGACCTACTTTCTCCCTCTCAGAGGCTCAGCCTTGCCCTTTGCACCTGCCTCACTGTTGGCATATCCTGTTGTACAATAATATTTATGCCTATTTTGGGGGGAGGAGGATTATCACCCCTGATTAAAACTCTACCTCATTCATCTCTGCCTTCCAGGTATCCATTGAAAAATAGGTTCTGAAAAAATCTTGATTGAAAATGTAGTGTATGTATCAGTTATTTTTGCTGTGTAACAAACCATTCCAAAACTCAGTAGCTTAAAACAGTTATTTTGTTATGCTCACAGAATCTGAGGGTCAGGAAGTTGGGTGGGGCCCAGGAGGTAAGACTGGAGCTTTAGCCGGGGAGATTGCAAGGCTGGGAGGTAGAGGGGTGTATACTTGTGTGGCTGGCAGGCACAGTTGGCAGTTGCTTGGAAGCTCTGCTAGGGCTCTGGACCATGGCTTCTTGAGGAACCTCAAGACAATGTGACTAGCCAAGTGGAAGTTGTGTTGCTGTTCATGGCCCAGCCTTGGAAGTCACACAGTCACAAGCCTGCCCAGATCCAAAGAAAAGGGAATTAAGTTCCACTACTAATTACTACTATTACTACTACTACTTCTTTTCTTCCTTCTCCTCCTCCTCCTCCTCCTCTTCTCCCCCTGCCCCCAACCCTTCCCATTCTGGGGATGTAGTTCTGGGACTCATGCATGCTAGGCAAGTACCATTCCATTAAGCTATATCTCTGGCCCCAAACTCTACCTCTTGATGGGAGTGTGGATGGTGACATTGCAGAAGAGACCATGGGACAGGAGATACTTTTATTTTCATGTTTGGAAACTGCAACCTATCATGATGTTTGAGAGAATCAGTTCCACATCGAGAGTTAATCTCTCTCTCTCTCTCTTTTTGGGGGTGGGTAGCAGACTGGGGATTGAACCCAAGGATGCTTAACCACTGAGCCACATCCCCAACCTTTTTTTTTTTTTTTTTTTTAGGTGGTGCTGGGGATTGAACCCAGGGCCTTGTGCATGCAAGGCAAGCACTCTACCAACTGAGATGTATCCCCAGCCTTCCCAACCCTTTTTAATATTTTATTTAGAGACAGGGCCTAATTGAGTTGCTAAGTGCCTTGCTAATCTGCTGAGGCTGACTTTGAACTCATGATCCTCCTGCCTCAGTACCCGCCAAGTTTCTGGGATTACGGGCATGCACCACTGTGCCTGGCTGGAGCTAATATCTTATACTACAACTGCTGCTGCTAAAGTTGGTGGCTTAACATTTGTTGAGCATATATTATATTCCAGGAATTAAGTTTTAAATATAGCAAGGGCTATGAAGATTACACTATTTTACAGAAATATCTTGGAGAAACTGAGTCTCTGGGAGGTTATGTAACAGTTCAAGATCTCACAGCTATTGCCTGTGATGTGGGAAGTCAGCAAGGCGGGTGGGGGGGTGGTGGTATTTAGGAATTGGCTCCATCCTTCAGGTTTGCTGTTGGGTTGTATAGAACTGCACTTACTATGTGGGAGTTGGTGGCTATTTCAAGGGACATTGGATTTGAGATAGGACATTGGGTTGCCCAAGCTAGTCTCAAACTCCTGGGCTCAAGGGATCCTCTTGCCTTAGCCTCCCAAGTAGCTGGGACCACAGGGGTACACCATTGCACCCAGCTCAAGGGACAGCTTTAATGAGAATATGAACCCAGAGGCAGGTCCCTGTGCCCGTGGTCTTGTGAAGCTGAGCCTCCAGTTGTCTTGGTTTTGTGGCTCCCCCTGTGCCCTCTGAACTTTGACTATACTGTCCCTAGAGGTGGTGACATTAACCTGACCCTGGCCTTCTTTGTTAGTGTGCTTTTCATAATGCAGGTATATTCAGCCCTGCTTTATTCACTCCCCGACTTCTTGCCTCAGGTTCAGTATCTGTGCAGGGAAGTCACTGAGAGTGTCTGTCTCATGGGGTCTCTGTCAGGGTTAAAATTAGTTCATGCATAGTTGACCCATGCCCAGAACTTGGAATAGTGCCAGATACCTGGCGGGGACTCCGTGAGTGCTGGCTCTGGTTCTTGGTAAGGCCCGAGCTTTATGTTTGTCTGCTCCCTAATCTGGAATGGGGTCAAACAGAGGATCTTTTAGCTGATGTTACTTCTTGTCCTCCCTTAGCTGAGGCTAAAAAACAGGAATCCTCAGAGGTTGACTCTGATGTTCTGGCTGACGCTGCTTTCCGGAGCTCCTCTCTTTGAAGCCTCTTAGTTATGTGAAGCACTCATTGGCCTGGTCTCCACCTATCCAGCATGCTGCACGTAGCTGTTCCCAATTTTAACTTGAGGTTACAAGGTTCCCCACTGTGTCCTCTAAGACCCGGTGGGCAAGGAGAGGCAGTTGGCGTTCTAGCACTTATCACTGATGCTCTCGGAGCATGCTCAGTACGAGTCGTGGACTACGAGAACCATTAGTCATGTTCTGTGTCATGGAGAAAGTCATTTAACCTTGAAGACCGTTTCCTCCTCTGGTAAATGTGGCTGTAATGAAATCGACCTCGTTCAGTTGCCGTGAGGGTTCAGTGAGATGATGTATGCAGAGCAGTAAGGACGGTGTCTGGCTCACTGAAGTGTTGATCATTATAGCCATTTAGCTTCATCGTAAGAGGACCATGTACTTGCTTATTTAAAAAATGGAGCCAGGCGCAGTGGTGCAAGCCTGTAATCCCAGGGATTTCAGAGACTGAGACAGGAGGATCACAAGTTCAAAGCCAGCCTCAGCAATTTAAAGCCACCCTAAGCAACTAAGTGAGACCCTTTCTCAAAAAAAAGGGAGGAGTGCTGGGGATATAGCTCAGTGGCTAAGCACCCCTGGGTTTAATCCCAGTACCAAAATAAATAAATTAATTAAAAAAACAAACAGAGAAATAAATATTTAAAAAAAATGGGATTGAGTGTGGTGCATACCTGTAATCCCAGCTGCTCAGGAGGCTGATCACATGTTTGAGGCCAGTCCCATCAACTTAGTGAGACCTTGTCTCCAAATAAAAAATAAAAAGGGCTGGGGATGTAACTCAGTGATAAAGCACGTCTAAGTTTAGTCCTTAGTACCAAACATAAATAAGCAGGAAAATTGGGGGAAAATAGAGAATAGGAGACATTGATATTCCTGCAAAGGGTGAGGGGGAAATCACTCATATTCACATCTCGGTCATTCAGCCCAATATAGTGTTTTGTGTGATCATTTTCTAGGTATAAGGTTGTTGTTTTTTTTAATTTATAGCAAATGTAATTTTAACCCAAAGAAGAAGAGTAATGTTCTTTTTAATACTCTTATGTTTATAAAAGTTTTTTTTTCCTGTTTTTAGATTGATATCTCATATTGGTAGAAATAAGGCGAAATTTTTAAATATTCATTTACTGAACTACACAGTATTATTTGATCTGTTGGGTTCCCTGTGAGAGTGCTACATTATCTATTACATTGTTTCCATATTACAGACAAAGAAATATACTAGTGGGACTGGGTCACATGCAGAATTTGGGACAAGGAGGTGGTGGATGAACTTTGGTGATAAGGTAGGCCTCCACTGGAAGTGTAGACGTGAGATGGCGAGGTGAGACCTTCTGACGCTTTGACGTGCTCCGTCATGCATCTTGATCCTATAAATTGGATCCTGTGCTTAGAGATGTAGGTCCCTGAGCCAAGAACGGGTTCCAAAAAAAAAAAAAAAAAAAAAAATGCATGAGAAGCACAGTGTCCTCTCCCTGCTGAATCAAAATGCCCCTAGCCAGGATCATCTAGGACTTGGCCACAAAGCAAAAGTTGGAGAGTCCTTGGGTAAGCAATATCTTGAGAAACTATTTAAGTGATAGCATGTGTTTGCCAGGGACTGTCAAACTCGATCTGAAAAGAACATGGCCTTGTCCACTCATCATGATTCTTAATCTTTTGGGGGGGGGGTTGTAAATCCCTTTCGGGGGGGTCTTTTGAAATTTGTGGACCCTTTTTCCAAAAGAACTCACATGCACATGCATCATTGTTTTTCACTTGTTGTCACTAATGAAAATGCTAAAGGTATATTTTGGTGCAAGTTGAATTACCCCCAAAGGCTTAAAACCACAGTGAACGTTTACTATTTCAGACTTCGTGACTCGGGAATTCAGTAGCCTCTGAACTGGGCAATTCTGAGCAGTCTCCCCGGAGGTCCTCTGGGCCCACTATCGTCTGAAGGCTTGCCTGGTGCTGGAGAATCCACGCCCAGGTTTCTCACTCACAGTTGGGTAGGTTGGTGCCGGCTGTTGGCAGAAGTCCTCCTGTGGTCCTCCGGGTCAGGTGGCTTTAATGCCCCACTACATGGCATTTGGTTCTTCTTCAGAGTATGTGCTCTGAGAGAGCAGGGAGAGACCCCAGTGTCGTCTTATCACCCGTGAAGTCACGAGTCGTCCATTCATCGTCCACTTCCTGTTGGATACACGGGTAGCCCCATTCAGTGCATAGGGCAGGGTTTGGGGGTGGAGGGTGATAGCGCTCCAGTGCCTCTCCAGCTGGACCACTTTCCCAGCACCTCAGGGTGCTCACTAACCTGTACATGAGGGTCTAGGGTTTCATCCCTTGGGCATGACTGGTTAAATCATTGGCTTGGTGACTGGACTCCATCCCCAGCCCCACTTCTGTCCCTGAGGTCTGGCGGCGGCGGGGGTGGTGGGTTGGGGTAACGGGGAGGGGAGGTGTTGAAATTTCCAACCCTGTCAGCATGACCAGCTCCTCTCTGGAAACTCTCCAAGGGCCCACCTGGCGTTGCTTCATTAGCATAAGCTCTTGTGTGGCCCAAACCAGCTCATCATGAATATGGAGAGACTCCCATGATTCCGCCAGTTCCAGAGGGTCAAGGAGTTGAGGGCCAGGAACTGGGGCCAAAGACCAAACATCCCCCCGCCCCTCCACACACACACCACCACCATTGAACACGTTTTACTGCAATAGTGAATACAGAAAAATATTTAGGCAGCAATCATACGTCATTTTTATTTTTTGTTTAAAAAAGTCCTCCTAGTTATAAAACTAGTTCACGCTCATTGCGGAGGATTGGGGGAGGAAGTAAAAAATAAAGAAGAAAAAAAACCCTTTGCCACCCGCTAACCCAGTATTTTCTCTCTAGTCCTCTTTATATAGTTATGTATAACACTTTGATCTTTCCTTTTGCTTTACAAAAGTGATATTTGCTTATTGCAAAGGAATCCAAAGAGTGCAGAATGTCTGAGGTTTAAGTTGTTTTTTCAAAAAGCAGTTCTTGCCTGGGAGGAGCCTTCTGTTGTCGACTGAAGATGGAAGTGGGCCCCGGGGCTGGAGGATGTAGGCAGGGCAAGGGACTCGGTCTGCGTGAGGGGACCACGGCAGGGACAGCAGCAGAAGGGCATTGTGGGGGTGCAGTGTGGAAGACTTTTATTTGTATGCTAAGACCCACTTCCTAGGTACAGCACTGTTTTCTGGCATCAAAGGCCCTTTATGGGGTGGGCGGGAAATTAAGGAGACATTTAATAAATGGGTACAGCTGAGCATGTGTGGTCGCAGTACAATCCCAGATTTATTGGTGAGATTGTTTATGTACCTTTTCCGGCCTGGACAAGTTGTTTTGACCCTGCTGCCCTGGCTCATTCAACGGCCACTTAACACTGTTTACCTTGTGTGCGGCGGGTGTGTGTGATCCGCTTACCCTGGTCTGTGAGTAGAATGCACTCTGGCTAAACTCCTCGTTGCAACATCATGGGCCGGGTCTGGTGGGTCTCAGCTGCTTTCTTTGGACAGGGAAAGACAAGAGGAGAATGAAACTTTCTTGAATGAACTCACCGTACAATCTCTAGAAGGAAGGAACTTAAAACCACTGAGAGCCTTAACTTAGGATAGGTTCACGTGAGCATCTGGCTGGCACCATCTCGAGAGAGACATTTTAAAGCAACCTTTCTTGACCCTGGGGGAGCTTTAAGATATCCTAATGCCCAGGCCGCGTTCCAAATCGGTCACGTTGGACAGGTAGAGCTCGCCCTGTGCCCTGTGATTCCCTTGTGGATCCAGGGTTGAGGAGTAGTCTTTACAGGAAGGTGCCGCGGCCCTCACCTACCTGCTGCCTTCTTTGCAACATGTGGGGCCTAATTCTTGCTGCTCTGTCATGGAATGCTGAAATGAAGGAGACCCAAGTGTTAGGATTGTCATTAAGTTGTTTTCAAAGTGTCAGCGTTTCAGAGTGACTACAAACATTTGATTCAACTGTCACAATGTGTATGTGGGTGGGTGTGTATTTAAAATTGTCATTAAGAGAGTACATATAACCAATGTTATGTGCCAGATTTTAACATTCTGAAAATTACTGATGAGTTCTCTTCTCCACGGTTTTAAATATAGTCATGAATGTCATCAGCCAGAATGTATCACAGTCGCATAGCTCCTGTATCCCCCTCCTCTCGCTCCACCCCTCTTTTCCATTTTTTTCCTACTTCTTCTGGAGCCAGGATGGGGTTCTGTGTAAGACTTGGGGAGAAACGGTTTTGTGTGAATTGGATTAGAAGCCACAGAGCTTTCCTTGTATAGCCAGCGGTTTTGAGGTCTCTCATCTTGCAGATGTCAGCTTGCTTTGAGGCACAGCCAGCTGGACTGTGCCTGAGAGCTGCCTTCCACTAGGCTTTGAGCATCCCCCCAGTCCCCCCACCAGCTGGGTCCACCTTTGATAGGTTTATGCTGGGGCAGCTGCCCTTCCCATTTGGGGATAGAAGGGAAACTGCCATGGGAGTGATCCGTAGCTAGGAGTGAAGGTAGGCACTGATGTGTTCTTGAGCAGTCGTTGGCCAGAGCCCATCATCTGTGGATCCAGAGCCACAGAATGTCCAGTCAATTTGGGTCCTAGTAGTAGCTTTTTATTGAGAACTCATTGTGTGCCAGGCACTGTGCTAGGGACTTTATAGACATAGCCAGTTCTGATCCACAGCTACTTCTATGAATAGAACTTGTGTGCTTTTTCTACTATGCTGCTGTGCCTGGCTACTGCTGAGTGGGGTACAAAAGGGAGTGCCTCCTCCCACCTTTCAGGTAGCTCAGATACAGTGTGCTGTGTTGGTATATTAGTCCGTTTTCTGTTACTATAACAAAAAGCCTGAGGTCGAGCACTGTGTTTTGAAAAAGGTTTATTTAGCTCACAGTTTTAAAGGCTGCAACTCTAAGACTATTGTCCCATTGAGTTCTGCCTCTATGATATTGCTCTATTACAACATGGTGGATGGCATCATGGCAAAAGCCTGTGCAAGAGGTCACATAGCGAGATAGGAGCCCAGAGACAAGGGAGAGGTTGATCTTGCTCTTTTTTATAAGGACCTACTCTTTTGGAACCAGTATTCACCCTTCTTGGGCATTATCTCTCATTAGGACCTGTCTCTTAATGGTTCCACCACCCCTGACATCACCACACCGAGGACCAAGCTTCTAGCACATGGACCCTGGCGGGGCTGCCGAGGGACGGGACCCACAGTCAAACCATATCCAGACTAGAGCAGTTGGCATGTAGTGAGAAGTTCAGTTCACCATATTTTATCTGTGTCCCTGTGAAGGGATGCCATGCGACAGAGAACACACAGAAGGCAGGCAGAAGTGACCTTGGAGAACCATATCTCCGCCAGAAGGCCGGGGTCTGGGGCGAGTCGGAGCTGAGCGCTGCGGGGCGACCTGTGGCTGTCCTGTTACACATTTCGCTGTGCACTGTCTGCTTCCCCCACTTGGCCAGTTGGTGGGAATCTGGGCGGCAGGGATCTGCCTCGGCGCTTCACGTTCGTATCAGCGTGTGCTCAGCTCCAGCTGGCAGTAGCGTGTAGGAGCTCCGCTCTGCTCCCATTTATGGAGGAAAAGGAAGGAAGGAATGCTCCTTGGGATGGTGGGGGGAGTTTGCAAATGTTTGCAAATGTAGAGCGTAGCCCCCCAAAAAGGGCCTCTCTCCGGCCAGCCTTCTAATTAAGGAAGACACGCTCAATTTCAGCTACATGGTGTGAGAAGGTTGCTTTCGTTTGTTTTCATCTGAATTTGTGCCAAGGGTTCAACTTTTCCTGCTCGTTTTATTTAAAACTTTGTAAACAGCCATTAATAATCAGATATAAAACTGCTGCCTACATGACAGAGGGACTGAGTGAAATTCACAAGGGTCAGCCGCCGAATAAGTAACAGAACCACGTCCTTGCACGATCAAATTCCCATATAGGCAAATCAGAGACAGTGCCTTAACCACAGAGTGTTTTAATTAATATTTGTAAATCACACAGAGCCTCTGAAAGGGCCAGTAAGCTATATTATATTATCATCATGTCACACAAATGACAAACCCTCTGGAGATGGCGGCCTGTGTTTGGTCTGAAAAGTAAGCGAGTGTGTTGTGTGTGTGTCTGCCTCTCCTATAGGTGTGGTGTCAGCACAGCGGCAGGTCACAGTCCAGGAAGGACCCTTGTACCGAACAGAGGGCTCGCACATCACCATCTGGTGCAACGTGAGTGGCTACCAGGGACCCTCCGAGCAGAACTTCCAGTGGTCCATTTACCTGCCGTCAGCCCCAGAGCGGGAGGTGCAGATTGTCAGCACCGTGGACTCTTCTTTCCCCTACGCCATCTATACCCAGCGTGTCCGAGGTGGAAAGATCTACGTGGAAAGAGTCCAGGGGCACTCGGCTTTGTTGCACATCACAGATCTCCAGGCCCGGGACGCCGGGGAGTATGAATGCCACACGCCCAACACCGACGAGCGCTACTTTGGGAGTTACAGTGCCAAGATGAACCTAGTGGGTAAGGAGATGCTGTTTTCATGTGGCCAGTGTCAGGCCTGAGTCCCCGTGTCTCGTACCGCGTGTTTGACTTTATCAGGGCTCCCCGGATATTTTAGAGGTCGACAAGTGGCGCACGTGAACAGAATTTCTGTGCTCACTTGTAAATAATGGAATGCTGGTGTTAAAGCTTAGAAGAGAGCCCGTGCAAATGTTATGCACTTCAGAGGCTGACCAGACCTCCAGCTGGTGAAAGGGATGATGAAAAAATATAAGGCAAGGACTTTATAGGTGATGATGATATAGAAATGAGATAGAAGATAGAGACTATTACACCAGCCAGAAGGGAGGTAAAGGCCCTGGAGGGACAAAAGAGAAAGCTTCCCTTGCCCCTTCCAATAGGTAGACGAGTAGAATAGCTTTAGGAGGAGGTACTCATGGGCATGGGGGCAAACTGGAGGAGAGTGACCACCCAGATAACCCAGGGAGGCCCAGATGCTTATGGGTCCCGCTTCACAGGGGAGAAGGAGATGGGGAATGAGGTAATTTTGAGGGGTCATAAGTGACTTTAGGTGAATGAATTGGCCAGTGTTCCGACAATAGTTTGTAAATTATTCTCCCTGGGAAGCGTATGGGCCAAGAAGACGGACAGTAGCTTGTGACAGAATCGGCCCAGGTGTGGTTGCCTTCTTCCGACTTCCTCCCTGTGGATATGAGTTTAGTTAATGAGAACCCAGGGCAGGGACCAAAGGTAATTGCTTTCTTCTTTGGCAGGTCTGGTCTTGATGCAGATAAGGGAATATCAGAGTATAACCTCTTGCAGCAGATGCTGCTTTCCCAGGGCCTTTCACTGAAAATAACCAGCCCATGAGGTTGCCCTATTTTGAGGGGGAATTCCCTGGACTCTTTCAACTGTCAGAAAGGATGGCCCCTTTGGACAGGCTCTGAGATGCCCGGGTGCTGCTCAGTTAGGAAGAGAAAGCGGCTGCAGGTCCTTGCTCAGCCCTCTGGCTGCCCGTGTAAGGAGTTGTGAACCGGCTGTCTCCCTCCATGTGTGTTGAGTGACGGGGAGGAGTCGGGGGGCGGGGGGCTTTCCACGTTGATGGCCTGGCCACGGTTTTACAAAGCTAGTGTGAAAGGTTGACAAGATCAGGGCTGTTATTTCTCTGCTCAGGTCTTTAAATCACTGTTTTTTTTTTTTTTTTATTATCACAATTAAGCAGGAGTGTTGGTGGTTCTTTGATTGACAGCAATGCGGAGTTTTGCTTATTTTTTTCCTTCCTCAAATAACAGGAGGACTTTAAGACCCAGTTCTGAGACATACAGGGAGAAGATGCCACACTGGTTGTGACCGGGGTGCCCTCATCAGGGAGAGGGGTGGTGTTTAATCTCCAGCAAGATGTAAGGATCAGGGTCAAATTCCCACCAAGGGAACGCAGCGCAGTCTCCTCACTTGCCTGAGTCCTCCCATATGTGGCTTCCTTCCAGTGTGGACCATTTTGGCTGAAAAATTATATGTGTTAAAAGTAGGGCCCGTGCGTGTTGGCGCACGCCTGTAATCCCAGGAGGATCGATAGTTCAAAGCCAGCCACAGCAAAAGCGAGAAGCTAAGCAACTCGGTGAGACCCTGTCTCTTTATAAAATACAAGATAGGGCTGGGGATGTGGCTCAGTGGTTAAGTGTCCCAGAAATAGGGATGGCGAGGATTTTCTCTACAAAAATCAAAACAAAACCAAAGCTTTCCAAGGACCATGCGTTGTTGATTAAGTTGTGGAATAGAGAAGACAGTGAGCTGAGGAATAGGGAAAATGAGGCCAGCCTTTGCAATTTCGCAAGGCCCTAGGCAATTTAGCAAGGCCCTGTCTCAAAATAAAAAGAGCAGGGGATGTGGCTCAGTGGTAAAACACTGCCGGGTTCAATCCCCAGTACTAATGAGTGAATGGATAAAGGAAGGATATCAAAGCAATACGGAAATCAACAAGAAGTCAGCTAGGTGTGGTGGTACACACCTGTAATCCCAGTGATTCAGGAGGCTGAGGCAGGAGGATTGCAAGTTCAAAGCCAGCCTCTGCAACTTCGGGAGGCCCTAAGCAACTTAGTAAGACTCTCTCTCAAAATAAAGTAAATAAAAGGGCTAGGGATGCAGCTCAGTGGTTGAGTGCCCCTGGGTTCAATTCCTAGTAACTCCCCCCGCCAAAAAAAAGCCTTATTAGACTTAAAAGAAAACTATTTTGACACATTATGTTTAGGAGAGTTCATTTATTACAGTTAACTAAACTGTTAAAGGTAAGTGTGATGTTTCCCTGCCCCCTGAGTGTGTTTCACAGCGAAACAGAAAACTCTTCCTGTGTATCGCCTTTCAGGGTTGTCTGTGGCCATGGGACAACTGTCAGAGGCCGACTCTGTTGGGAACAGAGGAACAGTTGTGCCTGTGTACACAGAGCAGGGACCTTGCTTCCAGTGAGTCCCAGACGCTGTGGCTCTGTGTTGGCTCACTGTTGGGACGTTTTGTGTTGCAGTGATCCCAGACTCCCTGCAGACCGCTGCCATGCCCCAGACCCTGCACAAAGTGGAGCAGGATCCGCTGGAGCTCAGTTGCGAGGTGGCCACAGAGACGGTCCAACACAGCCACCTGTCTGTGACCTGGCTCCGGCAGAAGGGTGGCGAGAAGCCGGTGGAGGTCATTTCCCTGAGCCGGGACTTCATACTGCACTCCAGCAGCGAATACGCCCAGAGGCAGAGCCTGGGGGAGGTGCGGCTGGACAAGCTGGGGAGGACCACCTTCCGCCTCACCATCTTCCACCTGCAGCCTTCTGACCAGGGCGAGTTCTACTGCGAGGCCGCTGAGTGGATCCAGGATCCCGATGGGTCATGGTATGCCATGACCCGGAAGCGCTCTGAGGGAGCCGTGGTCAACGTCCAGCCCACTGGTCAGTTTCTCTGAGCCTCTTGTCCCTGCTTGTCACCTGGTAGCGAGGGTGGTCAGACACTGGGAGGGTGCGGGGACATCTTTGCTTCTCGTGTGAAGTTAGAGATGATCTTGTCTGCAGCCGGAAGACACAGGGACATAGGTCTCCTGAGAGACCTGGTTTTCCAACAAGTCCCAGACAGTACTGCCCAGGCTGAATCCTGCCTATTGTCCTGGTTTCTTTACCTACACGCTATTGTACATTTTTTAAGAATATGAAATTCATTTTAAAAATTGAGAAATTTCACAGAAAGCAATTCTGCCTCATGACGCTGGTTCCCATTCCTGTTTAGCCACGTTCGATACCCCTTCTTCAGGTACCAATTCATAGAAGACCTTGTGATTATGAGCCTTTCATTGGAGGCCTAGAATTTTGAACTATAGAAATTTTGGCCTTACATTATTACTTTTTATATGAATATTTCTTTAGTGGTGGTGTTTTACAGTTTCCAATCTGCTTTGTCATTTGTTGTCACGATCCCTCAACAGTTTTGTCAGGTGATGAGGTAGGAGCATTTCCATTCCATAGGTGAGGAGGTGGAGTACAGATGACTTTGTGGAGGGACCCCAGGAAGAGGCCACGGGTGTGTTGATGAGGCCCGTCCAAAGAGCACCGTGTCCCACCATAGGTGCTTTCTCAAGGAAGACCTGGGCAGGGCCCCTCAGGAAGTTGGTGATGTTTTGAAGACTGTGGCAAAGTGATAGTGGCCTGGTGAGCTGCACTGATCTCCGGCTTCTCTTGGTGTCTACCACTCTAGGCTCCTGAGGCTGCTAAGCTCCAGGTCAGAGCCAACAGCTATTGCTATGCTTCAGTGGGGCTGGGAGCCAGGATCTCATATGGGCCACCAGCCCCTGGCTTTGGTTGGAGGATGATCATTAGGTATCCTGAAAGTGACAGTGGCCTGTGAGCCTTTCCTTGTGTTGACACTCACCACTGGTGAGGACTTTGGTGGTCCTGGTGAGGGAGTGGAGATTTGGGTGATAGATGGGCTTCTCTCATCAAGACCATCTCTTGACCTCCTTTCCCATTTGTTATAGTCAGTTGTCTTGGTCCCTGTGTGGTTCCTCTGACCTTCAAGAGCAGTGCTTCAGACTCACCAAATTGGACCCTTTATGGGCCTCATCCCAGAATCCTGAACCAGGGGACCCTTGGGAGGGACCTGGGAAGCTGGGTTTCTGGTGCACTTCTCAGGTAATTTCTTTGATTGTCTACAGTTTGTCAAGTACAGCTCTAGAGGGGATAGGGGGGAAGGGCTTCTCTGTACATTTATTTAATGGGTTTGAAGACTTTTACCAAGGGGTTGGATTCCTAGACAGGGAACAGTGATCCGCTCTGTAGGACCCAGGGCTTTTAGCCTCTTCTGGATCTTCTGAAGTTAAGAAGTCTACCAAAGGGGCTTTATTTCCTATTTTGAATCTTAATGCTTTTAAATTAGGTTGCATCAGTTAATCTTCTTTATTTTAATCTTACCAATTTGGAATTAGGACTTTTTAAATTTGCCCTGCAAACGTATCTAGACTAAGCCAGCAAGGGGAAAATTAACAACACCAAAAGTCGATGACTTTGTGTTCCTGTTCAGGCTCCGTGGTTGCATGACTAACTTTGTCCTTTGCTTTGTTCATTTTAGTCAACACCAGTCAAGTCTCTACAGCACTGAAGTTGTGGTGCAAGGCCATAGGGGATGCAGAGATGAATAATACTTAGTCTCTGTACTTAGAGTACTTGCAGACCTGGGAACCAGTGGTCAAGGAGAAGGTGCTGAGTGCTCGGTAGCATTTGCAGAATGCTCTGGAAACACAGTAAATGCAAAGATTTTTGCTGCTGTGATTTTTTCCCTGGATGGAATATTGGTTAAGAAAAATCCAGGAAGGTTGGTGACTTGCTTGAGGTGTCAAAGCTTGAGGAGAAGCAGACAGAGGAAGAATCTGAAGGCACAGAATGATTTGTTTGGCAAGTGGAGAAAAGTCATGCAGGACCGGATGTTGAGTCGTAGCTATGGGTGGTGGGAGAAGAAAGGAAGGGTAACCTAGGGCCCTAAATGCTGTGGTGTGGAACTTGGACTTGACTCTGTGGACCAGTAGTTTCCAAGCCTGGTTCTTTCTTCTGGGAACTTCCGAGGGGAAGACACCGAGGAACCCCTGGGAGGTGCCCGAGAAGGTCCACCTTGTGTATGCACATGTCCGTATGCACGTGTGTGCATCCTGGGGCTCAGGGGGAGGTGTGGGAGGGCCTGAGTCTTCCCCTCTTGCTTCAGCCAAAAAGATTTTATATGAAGAAAGGAGTTCCCCTTCCACTGCCTCCTCCTGATAAAATTTGACAAGGGCAGGATAGAGATTTTTAAGCAGTTAGTGACCGATTAGGGGTTTGGAAGGAAGAACTCACGGGGGCCACCTGCAGGCTGATCAGACAGGGTGGGTCTGAAGTCAGTAGACCTAGTAGAAAAGAGTTGTTACAGCTAGAGCAGTGGCAGTGGCCTGGAAGGGATGCCGTGACCAGAGGCAGAAGGATGGAGGACTTGATGGAGGGAAGAAGCCAGCCGGAGGGAGCCCTGGGGCTGGGCCTGGGGCTCCTGTGGCTCTGGGCACTGGGGGGAGGTAGGAGGAGGAAGCAAGGGTAATGAGGAGCTGCAGAGTCCTGCTTGAAAGTCAGTTGGGGTGACGCTGGCTGTTCTTTAGTCAAGGAGTCCATCCCTCAAACTCTCAGAGAGATGCTCAAAATGTAGAAGGAGGCCTGTGAGTGAGGAGGACCCAGGGAAAGCCCATGTGGCCACAGGAGGAAGAGGCTCAGGAGAGCCGTAGAGGGGGTCCCTGGGGGGTCAAGGCTCGTTCCAGTGAGAGAGAAGACCAGAGTGTTCCGGCAAGCAGGGGGAGAAGCCGAGGGGGGGACACCAAGGATCCCAAGGGACTCGGGGGGGCTCCAGAGGCTGAAGCACACTTGAGAAGAGCCTTTGCTTAGGGTGGGGTGGGAAATAGGGTGAACCACGGGTGCCATTGGCTAGGTCAGTTACTTGTGGGAGAAGGGCCAGAAGCCAAATTTCAGTGACCGGGACTCGAAAAAGCCTAAATTAATTACTGTCCATTTACTTGACTGGACATAACGGAAATCCAATTGCTCTTCCGAAAGGGGGCGGTGTTATGTATCTTCCACCCCTGAGCCAGGCGGGCATTCTCCTGGGATGCAAAGTCTTTGGCTGGCAAAAGAAGAAAAAGCCAGTTGCAGCCAGCCTGACCCAGGGCAAATGGAAATTCCCGAGGTCCAGGGCACCCCCATCGTGTCCACACTGGCGTTTATGTGGAAGGAGTGCTTTTTTTAGCATTGATGTTGGGTTATGAATCACTGCACTTGGGTTGACCAGAGGGCTAATAACAGAGCAGATAGCATGGATAACCTTCCCACATGGTTGTGCTCATGCGGGCAGACGGTGACAGAGTAGCCACATCTTTTAATACTGGCTTCTTGGGAAGGGGACGCATGGGCAGGCACCGATACATTGGAGGTGAGCCCTGGAGTTGTTGAGTACAGTTTGCTCTGTCAGGAGGTTTGGGTAAAGGCAGGAAGGAGTTAAATCACTGGAGAGAAGGGATGTGTGGGGCAAGACACCGTCCCACACGGCAGGGGAGTGGGGATGGGAAATGGGCGGGTACAGAGCTGAGCTGAAGGAACATTGAAGTATTTGGGTCATGATTCCTGTGTTTTCTCAGGGAAATGGGATTCTCCTCTGCTGGAAGAGTGGGTGGGATCCTAAAGTGAGGCAAGGGTCCTAAAGATAGATGGAGGTTAAGACTGAAGGCCATAGAGGGAGGGCAGTTCATGTCGAGACTATAAAGTCTACAGGGAATTCAAACAGCGTTGCGATGGGATTTCCCTTTGACGTTCTCTTTTGGAGGAAGGAGGGGAATTTGGGAAGTGGTCACAGCCAGGGCTCTGTGACTCCATGTGACTCCATGTCCAAGGACAGAAGTCTCCTCCATCCCTCAACTTCTACGTCTTTCCCCTTAATTTTGCATGGGTGCCTCTGAGATTGGATAATAGTCTCATGAGTTAACAACTCACTGTGCACCATCATATAGAATGTGGTCCCCATGACGAGCCCTTCTTGCATCTCTCCCCCGTGCCTGGTTGGACACCCAGCTCTTTGAAGAATGCTTGGGTTCCTTGGCTGCTTTGAAGGTGGTCTGGCTGTCAGTGCGAATGGGCACAGCCCACATTTAATCTGGCAGGTGATAGGCCAGCGAAAAGATGTTAGTTTTCATTTTCCCTATGCCGTGCCGTTGGGGCTTGTCTTATCCATGTCTTAATTCCAGTCTTCACATGGGGGTTGAGAGAGAATTTCAGTAGATTCATTTTTGAGTATTTATTGGGATTGGGGTCAGCACCTAGGCCACTATAATTTTTTTCTCACTGATGTGTGAGGTAAATCCTACAATATCTGCTGAAAATACTTGCAGTGGCGTTGCTTCTGTGGATATTCAAGGCCAGACCTTTGCCATCTTCCATTTAAGTGATATTAGGAGCTCCTATTGGGTTCTGGGGAGTCTAATCTAGGGCTGTATAAGCTTTGAGCAGAGCCTCATTGGTCTTAACGGAGATAACAAACTCCTTGGAGTGTCTGGATCTAGGTGGGACTTTGTGATATTCATGAGTTTCTTTGGGCCTCAGGTAACCTGGGTCTGAATTGGATTTTCTCTCAAGTGCCGGGGCTCTTCCCTGTGGTTAGCATTAAGAAAGGCCAAGGGAGTAGGGTTTTTCCAATGTAGTTTATCTGCAACCCTCATTCTTCCAGAACAGTTCAGTCTTTTTTATTGTTATTTGTTTTCTCAGACAAAGAGTTCACCGTTCGGCTGGAAACGGACAAGCGGCTGCACACGGTGGGTGAGCCCGTGGAGTTCCGATGCATCCTGGAGGCCCAGAACATTCCCGACCGTTACTTTGCTGTCTCCTGGGCCTTCAACAGCTCCCTCATCGCCAGCATGGGGCCCAACGCCGTGCCCATCCTCAACAGTGAATTTGCCCACCGGGAAGCCCGGGGACAGCTTAAAGTGGCCAAAGAGAGTGACAGTGTCTTTGTGCTGAAGATCTACCACCTCCGCCAGGAAGATAGCGGGAAATACAACTGTCGTGTGACTGAGCGGGAGAAGACAGTCACTGGGGAATTCATTGACAAGGAGAGCAAGCGTCCCAAGAACATTCCCATCATAGTCCTCCCCCTCAGTAAGTAGAGAGAGCTCTATGTGCTTGTTCCCGTTGGCCCCTGGTTCCGTGCCTAGAGCCACTTAGCAGAAGAGAGAATACAGCTGGGGTGGGGGAGTGCAGGGAGGGTGGACTGCAGCGTTAGAGTGGAGCAGGAGAGAGCCCCTCTGAGACCCTCTGCCTCCTCCTGCCCACCTGCCACACCCAGCAGCCCCCCAGGTTCACAGGCGTCAGGCGTGTGTCTCAGCTGGAGATGGGCACCAGCAGACCCCAGCTGGAGCAGCTCAGTGCAAACACAGCCGTGCCAGCTCTGCCTGGAGAAAGACCAGGATTCCTGGAGAGCTGATAGCTCCTGAGTGGGAATGGCGTCCCAGAAGAAGTGGGTTGAGGCCTGTCTTGAAATCTCACCGAAGGAGAGTTGGTCTTTTAGGGGAGGATTTTAAATGATAAAGTGCATTCTTAAGAAGGATTTGCTGTCTGGGTTTTTCTCAGTATAAAGGTGGGCATTTCCCACTGGTTTCTTCCCTGGGTGGGAAATGGCTTTGATCAAAGTCAGCGGGTGGTAGAGGTGTCATTACCAGCACAAAGGAGAGGAGCAGTCAGCCGACGGGGTCTCTCCTGGAGCAGGCCTCGGAAAGCTCAGCCTCCGTGAGGCTGCTGCAACAGGCCCTGCCTCCGTGTAAGCTGGCGTTGTCCGGGTGGGGTGCAGCCCTTGCTGGGGACTCCAGAGACCACCCGGTGTCTGGGCATGTTGTGTTCCAGTGTCCATAGCGTCAGGTTGTTCTTATTAATCTCCTGTCTCTCGTAGTTCTGTTTAGTAGAAAGATAATAAAAACGTAACAATGCTCTGATTGTAAACAAGAGGATGAAGTTTTAAAAACTAACCTTTAACCTGTCCTTAGCTGCTCAAACTGTTCTTTCAGTCTTCTAATGATTTCCTTTACATTTTTATTTACACCTTTACATATTTAAAATATTTCTCTTCAAGTGGAAAGTCAAAAATAGATTTGGGATTTGAGATTTTTTTTTTCTTCTCCTCAACAGGGTTATTTTCTTTCATGCTTGTTGTGTTTTTAAAAACCACACAGGTACATGCACACACACACACACAGACACACACACACACCTAATTACCTTGAAAGTCTTCTGTTTCTTTGACCTTTTCCCCTGTAATGCCTAGCATGGTGCTTTGCATAGAGTAGGTGCTTGCTGAATATTTGTATGGTTGAAACTGTGGAATTGAATGCCCACTCTTCTTTACCATTTTCCTGTCTGTCTGTGCTTGCCTTAACCACGGACTCTCTAAAATCTACGACTAATTCCTCCCTTATTAAGGATCCAGCGAAGGGCAGCCACACTGTTTACTTCCTGTATCTTTTGTACTGAAAGATTTCCCCCCACCCTTTCCAAGAACCTGTTTGATGATCTGTGGCCTGCTATATTGCTTTTCCAGCAGATAACTGGGTAGTTAAAGTCCCCCAGCACCACCAGATCCTGCCCCAAGGCCACTTGGGTAAGTCTACCAAAGAACAACAGCAATCACATCGGTAATGGTGATGATACCTTGGATTTGAATGGCGCTTTTTCTCCCAAGAGTCCAACCGTGATTCTGCTTAAATTATCTCCCTCTTTGCTCCCACCTCTTAAATCCCTGTGGAGGCCGATATTATATCCATCCTGAGATACAAAGAAGTCAGAGCAGCACACAGAGAAGGGACTGAGCCCATTGTCCACTCAGGGGTTAAGCTTGCATTGCGTTAGAGACGTTCGCTTCTAACTCCAGATCCACCGCTCTGCGCTTGGCCTGTGCTACACCGTCAGCCTCCTGTTTTGAAGTTTCATTTTTGAGCCTGCACTCAGATCCTCATTAGTTCTGTCCTCGTTTTCACTTAATCCAGAGAGTTTTAACTTGTCGGTTGCCTTTTTTATAGGCCTTGGGGTCCTTGTAAACAGTCAGAATGGGCATCACGGCAACAGGTCTGTGCTCACCTTTGCCTCGCCTGCCAGAGTGGTTTTCCTCCCAAACCGTGTGGTTTTCCAGCCTTGCTCCACACAATAGCCAGAACTTGAACCAAAGTCCACTGCGGTGACAGTAGGGTTAAGAGTGACATCCTGCAAACCATTCTTCTGCATGAGACAAACAAAAGGATGTTCTCCCTCGATGCTGAAGATGACCTTTCATCCCTCTCAGCATCTTGACCCCAAGAAGTAGGCACGATTAGCATCTTCACTGTGTACATGAGAAATCAGAGTTTGAGTGGGTTGTGAAATGACACCGTGCTTACAGAGTCAGGAAGTCGTGAGCTTAGCCAGATCCGTGCTTTTAACCACCAGTGCTGTGGTTCTGCAGGAGCCCCCTCATCTCCATAAATTGTCTCTGCAAGACCCTCAAGAGAAGTTGCCCTCCTGAGAAATTGCTATATTCCCCACCTGTCCAGCACCCCTCACCACACACCCCCCCCATGTAAAACAAGCAAGTCCAGAATAGGTAGCAAGCACACGCACTGTAACAGGAGCGCCACGCTGAGCCTCAGTGCTCATCTTTGTCTTTTTCTGCCTGTGGGAGACATAAAGAGGAGAAAAGATTGATTCAAATGCATTGTTATGTGTACGTGTGTGTTTCCCTCGGTAATTGGGTGCGCTTCTTAATCGGGGATTTGATTGAATTGATTGGTTTAAAATCACTGTACATGTTTTGTGTGAGTGGTCTCCAGAAAACTGGAGCCAAATTAGTTATGGCGCTGCGCTTTGTGTTCCTTAATACTTACAGGTCTTTTGAACTCATTGTAGATAATCGTATAAAATAGCGTATGCACCATTCACATAGATGAAAATGTACATGCTATATACGAAAACAAGGAGTTTTTGCAAGGAGTAAAATTAATCATGATCATGGTGAGCACTTTTGAAAAGCTGTTCTGTTAGGTGATCCATATGTATTGTCTCATTTACTTTTTACTATTTAAAAATTCTACAATTGCAGGTAGCATTCTACCTGTCTTACCAAAGAAGGGATGGAGGCATGTAGAGTTTAAGTTATTCAGCTGAATGAGACCGGCTGGCTAAGTGAGTAGCTAGACTGAGGTGGGAAGGGAATGGGATTGTCTTTCCCACTTTGATTGGCTGAGTCTTTCGAGGTAGGGAGCAGAGGAACCCCAGGGCTGAATGAGGACAGGGAAGAGAACAGTAGCTGACAAGCCCCTGGCTTTGGTTTATTCCTCTGTGTTGATGAAAGTATGAACGCTCACCCCCGTGCACTCTGTTAAACTAGACCATCTGTGCTCCGTTATTATCCACCCTCAAGCACATGCCATCTTCCAGATACTTCCCGACATTTTTTTTTCCACTTCCTAATATTATTCTGAAGGACTCAAATGGCACATTATGGATATTTAACTTTGATTTGACTGCTGTAGCACAGGATGGTGGGAAGACCAAAATGCAAGCAGGATTTGGGACTTCCTCATCTTGCTAAAAATTCAAGTTAAAAGTCTTAAACTCCAGCTGAAGAGGTTACCCCCATACATTGTTTTATGCCTTAAATGTCATATCATTGTACTGCGATTCGGTCTCAGGTCCTAGAACCTCATTATCCCAGTTCTCTGTATGTAGCAAAGAGCATCCTGGGTCATCAGATCTAGAGTCACAGGAGCAGTACCCAGAAAGAGCCAGGTCATGTAGCAGCGAGTGTCACAGTATTTTTATTCTCCATCACCAAACATGATTGCCTTTGCCCCTCTCCTCCGGTGGCATCTGTGGGGAGGGCACCATGGAGACCATAAAGGCCCCAGTGTGGCACTCTCTCCTCTCCACAGAGAGCAGCATCTCCGTGGAGGTGGCCAGCAACGCCAGCATCGTCCTTGAGGGCGAGGACCTGCACTTCTCCTGCAGTGTCCGCACAGCCGGCAAGCTGCAGGGCCGCTTCTCTGTCATCTGGCAGCTCGTGGACAGGCAGAACCGCCGCAGCAACATCATGTGGCTGGACCGCGATGGCACCGTGCAGCCAGGCTCGTCCTACTGGGAGCGCAGCAGCTTTGGGGGCATCCAGATGGAGCAGGTGCAGCCCAACTCCTTCAGCCTGGGCATCTTCAACAGCCGGAAGGAGGACGAGGGCCAGTATGAATGCCACGTGACCGAATGGGTGCGGGCCGTGGACAGCGAGTGGCAGATCGTAGGGGAGCGCCGAGCCAGCACCCTGGTCTCCATCACTGCTCTCGGTAAGCGAGTCCCGGGCGGTTATGGAGGCTGCTCTGCTGTTCAGCACTTCACCTCGATTTTTATGGGTCTGGAGTTCTCGTAAGGAGGCAAGGCACTTCAAAAGTCCTTGATTGAAGGGAGTCTTTGGGGTGGTAGTGGCACGGTTGAGAGAACCAGCAATGGATGGGAGAGCTCCTGGGGCCTGCAGTTGCTGGGAGCAGTTATCCATCCTGGGACCAGGTGGTGGGGAGGGGTGTTATCAGTATTCTAGCCAGGTTAGTGTCACCACCCAAGAGGAACATGGCCACTGCCTAAACTGGCCTTACAGAGAAGGAGAGGAGCCCTCAAAGTGGTAGAGCTGGGTAGAAAACCCCACGTCGCCATTTATTTGGCATTTTACTCTGTGTATGGCTGAGTCTAGGCATTTGAGCTTAATTGTCCCCCTGAATCCTCACCTAGCCAAAGGGGGACATGTTCATTTTTCAAGGAAATGGAGACGAAGACAAGCTCGTTTGCCCAAGCTGGTGGCTTTTCGATGACCGACCCATAGTCTGAACTCAGGAAACAAACAATTCTGTCTTAATATTTTTCAAGGTCTGTGTTTTTTTTTTTTTTTTTTTAATCTATTCCTCTGTAAGGCCCCTACTTAAGAAAGCCATTTCCTCATTGCATGAAAAGATATCTTGAGGATTTGCTAAAACCAAAGAATATTAGATTTGCTTCTCATGGGGTGGTTAAAGAGGCTTCTGTCAACTTTTATCTGTCAAAGTCAATCAGCATATTAAATTATAAAAGACCAGCCTGCTCCTTTGCCGGGAAGATAACGTGGCGTGGCACATCTTCTGTTTACCAGGAAGCTGGCCTCCGTTATCCTCAGCAAAACTTTACGTGTCATTTCTGGGGACCATGTCACTGTGTTCTCACAGGGAGGGCTGGTGGCACTGTGGGAACACCCAGTAAAGAGCAGCCCCAATGGATTAGCCTGATACCAAGTCCTCTACTTTCTCATCCCTCTGAGATTAGGATTGTATTTGTTTTTATAAGATTAATTCCAAAGGTGGACCTGCTGTCTGTAATAACCAAACAGCTCGGATTTCTGCCTCCCAGAACTCCTCCAGTGATCGAGTTTCCTAATCATTGCTGCCCTATCCTCAGCGCTAGTGTGGACCTTTGGAGACAGAACTTTGGGTAAAGCTCCGGGCATCTGTACTGACGTTTCTCCCCACCCACGGTCCTGTGAGGTTTAGATGTCTGAGGAGTGGTTGGAGTTAGGACTGTTTCTCTAGAGGTAATTTCACGGTGATTTCAAACTCACCACGTGTCTGGCCAGTCCCACAGCCAGGTCATACTGAGCGGCCTGCCCTGGGCTCTGGTGCCTCAAGATGCCTCTGGCTAAAGCCACATCAGTGCAGACCAAAGAGGTGGATTAGAAAAGTGCAGGAGGGGCCCCCTGGACTAAGGTTGTCTCTTTAGTCTAAAATAAACAATGACCCCCACACAGATTTTCACATTGGTACAACTAGGGTATGGATCTGCTCAGCAGGAGGTGGCAGCCTCAAGGTTGTGGATGAGGTTGTAAGAGGGGCATCTTCTCCTCGCCTGCAGGCCTCAAGACTGCTCAGGTAGGGTGGCTTGGATGCTGTGGCACTGTGACCATGGTGCACCAAGCAAATCTTGTCCCCCAAGGTCCTGTTCCACATCACTCTTGTGATAACACGCTACACACAGGTGTGCAAATGACTGTCATAGCCACTTAGTGTTTAAGGATGGGCCTCTGAGTCTGAAATCTTTCTTTTAAGAATATATAGTAGGAAATCCAAATTGAAGATCCAGAGTTCTCAGCAACCTTTGCCTCCTTATTCACTGACAGTCTCCCATAGAAAGCCCAAAGGTTCATTCTGTATGACCACTTTCACCTGTGGATTTTAAAGTACTTGACTTGGTATCTGTTTTGTTTCCTGAACAAAACACACATTTAACAAAATATGTATCCTGTGTCAGGAACTACCCAAGTATTTTACAGACACTTATTTGTTTAACCTTCAGAAACCCATTTTACGTATGAGGAAACACAAGCAGAGAGAAGCTCAGTAACTTGTTGTCACACAGCAGGGAGGTCTCACAGTCAGAAGGCTGGCTCCAGAGTCCGTGCGTTTTAACTACTGTGTTACACTTCCCATGGGTAAAGCAACCTCAAAAGGCCCCTGAAATCAGTACAGTCAGGTCTGCAACCTGATGGTGCCATTTGCTAGCATTTTAACTTTGGGCAGTTTAATTTCACTGTGCCCTGCAAACAGGGACAGTAAGCCTAACTGTCCTGCAAGGTTGATTCAGCGAAATGTGTGAGCAAAGCATTGGGCACTATGCCTGGCATATAGATGGTGCTCGATTCATACCGGCGGCTCTTAGATCCATGATTGTACCCTAACATGAACTAGCTTGATTGAGGTGTGACCATTAGGGATTAGTCATGCTCCCTCATTCTGTAAGGAGTATCCAGACTCACCAGCTTACGGAGATTGCAAACCCTGAATTCAGGACCATTGTCACCACCTGCTGAAGATCATTCCCTCCTGCTGGACATCCCTTACTGCCTCCCTGCCCCTGGACTTTGTGGGGGAAGTGGAGCAGGAGCTGGGGCCTTTGTCTGCCTCCCTTCCAGGGCACCCATGCACTAGGGGGCTAAGGAAAGATGTCCAGGTGGGTGGGTGTGCACTTCTTGCTAGCAGTGAAGAAAATTGGCTTTGAAGCTTTTTTCCTCCTATTTTTGCACAGAATTCTGGGATTTCAAGGAATGGCCCTGGCTACATGGAATCAGCCCCCCCCCCCCCCCCGAGCAAATGATAGCATCCAACTCTAGAGGAAGGTCTAAAGCAAATCCATGTGACAGTCTCCTGAAAGGGTCTGGGCTCTAGAGTTTCTCTAGGAATTGCTTAGACTCTTTCTGTGAGGTCTTGTAAATTGTCAGTTTGTGCCTCCATATGACATAGAGTTTTATAAACCATCACGTGAAAAGAATGTTCCAAAGAGAGCTGGTGAGCCTTGTCTTTGCCAGGTGCGCCACTGCTGAGGTCACACTGCCCCAGGAAAGCCAGGTGCCTCCTCTGGCTGATTCTCTGCTCTCTTCTCCAGAAACGGGCTTTGCGGTCACAGCCATCTCCCGGACTCCAGGGGTGACCTACAGCGACTCCTTTGACTTGCAGTGCATCATCAAACCTCACTACCCGTCCCGGGTCCCCGTGTCAGTGACGTGGCGGTTCCAGCCCGTGGGCACTGTTGAGTTCCATGACCTGGTGACCTTCACACGGGATGGAGGGGTCCAGTGGGGGGACAGGTCCTCCAGCTTCCGAACCCGGACTGCCATCGAGAAGGCTGAGTCCAGCAACAACGTCCGCCTGAGCATCAGCCGGGCCAGTGACACAGAGGCGGGCAAGTACCAGTGCGTGGCTGAACTGTGGAGGAGGAACTACAACAACACGTGGACGCGACTGGCGGAGAGGACCTCCAACCTGCTGGAGATCCGCGTGCTGCAGCCAGGTGGGTGCTGCCGGCTCAGGGTGTCCCTGTTATAGGACCTGTGGGATGTGCACTTGCACCACATGAGACTTTTGTTCTTGGAAAACAAATTGTTACTTTTAATTTGTTCTTTTTAGATATTCATGGCAGTGGGGTGTATTTTGACATACATACTTGGACTATCACTTTCTGTTCTCGTGGTTATGCATGATGTGGAGTTACACTGGTCCTCTGTTCACACATGAACATAGGAAAGCTAACAACATGAGATTTGAGGACATGAGCTTGCATGACACAGAAGACCCGTGAGGAGGGACAATAAGTGTGGGTTGAGCCCTGCCATAGCTTCAGTTTCCCAACTCAGAGAAATTTCAAGTCAGTAAGAAGTTGCAAGAATTGTGCAATGAACCCTTATCTTCTCTTTCCTTGATGGCCAGTTCTTGATGTCCCACCAAACTTGTGTTGTGCCTATTTTGGTTGTTTCTGAACCATTTGAGGGTAAGTAGTAGACATCAGGACACGTCCCCCTGAATACTCGGGCATGTAACTCTAAGAACAAGACGTCGTCCTACCCAACCACAACACCACTGCCACACGTGGGTATTGAGCATTAGAGAGTGGTTCCTTACTTACCTTTCTCCAGTTGTCCCAATATATATTGCCCTTTGGGATGTTTGTGTGTGTGTGTGTGTGTGTGTGTGTGTGTGTGTGTGTGTTGTGTGTGTGTTTTCTTGCAAACAAAGGATTCAGAGAGCATGCATCACATTTAGTTGACCTGTCTCTTTAGACTCTTAATCTAGACCAATTCCCCTTCTTCTGTGTGTGTGTGTGTGTGTGTGTGTGTGTGTGTGTTTGTGTGATGATATTAACACATATTGGCCTGGAGTCTGCAGGCCAGTTGTTTTCTGGAAATCTCCATCTCTTTACTCAACCTTATCTCCTATAGTCTTTGCAACAATTGTGTAAATGAGATATCATTGTCCCCCTTAGTAGACAAGGAACTCAGAGGGGAGGGGAAAGGAAAGGGGATGGGCTCTTTTTGAGCATCTGCTTCATACTACGTGCTAGTCATCAGTTACTTTCTGAGAATTTCACAACCTTGGGAAGGATGCATTAGCCTAAGGTCTCCTAGTTGGTCAGTGGTGGAGGTGGGATTGAACTCCTGTGGTCTTTTGTCTGTAATGTTTCCTTAACCCAGGTCCTCTCCATAAGTTCCTTATTCCATGGAGTATGAGACCTCTCAAAGTAGAGATAAATAGAGTTTGGTGGTTTCTGTCATCTCCCACCTCAGGGCCTTCCATGAACATGGAGTGGTAGCTCAGTATGTCCCGCTCTGTGGGCTTTCCCCGTCTCTTCTGGTGGCCTGCCAGGTTAGAGGCTGGTGGAGGGGGAGCCCAGGCTGCAGGCTCCTGCATGCCTCCTGTTGTCTAGCCCATACGCCGGGTAGAACAGGCACCCACACACTGAAAGGTGAGAGTGGACCTTTGCAAAGACTTTTTTTGTGACTTTCTGCCCCGACCATTTTGCAAAGATGATTTAAATGCCTTGAAAAAAAGGATTTTTATTTTTTTCTGCCCACTAAGAGCTGCGATTAGTGCCCTACCTGATCTGCTGGCTGACTTTGTATAGCCACAGGGTTGTTTTCAGCCGTGTGAGGTTAAATAATGGTAATGTCTGCGTTTTTCCTTCCCCGACTTCTGACGCCATAACAGAGGCCTGTTCTGTACTGGTCTTGTAACAAGTGAGTTGTATAGATGATGAGATGTTCCCGGGTCAATTAGAGCCTGAGGCTGGGCTGAGAAGGGCCGGGGAGAGGATGTTCTTAAGTGGCGTTGCAGGTTAATGGCAGGTTAAGCGGGACACATTTGATGTGCGCCCTTGTTGAGGAAGCTCTGAGGCCCCCACTTGCCCGCCTTATTGAAGAGAACATTGGGATCATAATTGTGCCTTTTGTTGTCTCCCCTGTCACTCAAGGTCTGTGTTCTGAGCAGCAGTGGCTGTCACATGGTCCTGTAGCTGTGGAAGGTAGAGCTGAGGCTCCCAAGACCTTGCCTGTCATTGCCTCTCTGAATAAGCCCCTGATATTTGCTCCTTTCTGTTGCGGCTTGGACTCTTAAGTCTGAGTGCCTCAGGGATAAATATAGCGTTGGGTCATTGAAGGCTCTCATTATTTGGATTCTGGTTAATTCACAGTAGCGCTAAAAATAGAAAGGGACAGAAATGAATGAAGTTCCACCTGGGCGCCAGGCTCAGTGCTAAATACTTACACTTCCTTTTTAAACTCATCCCACAGGCTGATCATGTGGATGTCTGGGTCCCCATTTTGCTAGAGAGGAAACCCAATGGTTCCGAGCCCTGAGGGAGCCACCACCTCCTTAAATGGCAGAACCGAGAGGCTTGAACTGAGATTGGAGCCCGGTTTCCTCTGACTTGTGCACAGTTGCATTTTCCATCGTACCATTTTATGGCCTCCTAATAGAAAAGTAGCTGGAGATGCAGAGGCCCAGCCTCTGCTCCCAGGACTGCCCTGAGTCTTGTATATGTCAGGGTGGCTTCTGTTTGTGTTTTCACTGTACGGTGAGGACCAGCAGTGGTTGGCCCAGGGGACTTCCGAGCATCCCTGGGCTCATAATGTTGCGAGCCCGCTGCTTTCCTAAAAGTGCGCCGTATAGTTCACTTTCCTGACCCTCTGGAGGCTGGAAAGAGCAAAGGTGGGAGCTTGAGGCCCCTCTTGGCTGAGGCACCAGGGAGAGTGCGTGCCCTTAAGTGTAGCTGTCTCTCCTTATTAAATATTTATACAGTTAGCACTTAATATTTTCCAAAGAGCTTCATGTCCATTTCTCCTCTTTTTCCTAAATATGCTGGTTGGTACTGGTGTTTTTATGTTTTGGGGACATAAAAGTGGAAAAGTACGTGAAGGCTGACTGTGTGCCAGAGACAGTACCGAACACTTGGTGTGTATTATCTCACTGAATTTTCACAGCAAGCGTGAAGATCCTGTTTGATAAACGAAGTAGCAGAGGCTCGGAGAGATTCTAACTTGCCCAAGTCAGATAAGCAGTGAGTGGGGAGGCTGGGGTTTGAATGTGGGTGTGTCTTATTAAGAGCACTCAGGGTGGGAAGAGTTGGACATCTCCTGAAGCCTTATAATCCCACGTTATGTCTTCTGCATTCAGCTGATGGCACTCTTTATAGAAGAGGCTTCCCCTCTTCTATAGGGGTCGCTAGTGCAGAAGAGTCTTGTCACTGGTGAGGCTAGCAGTCACAACAGCAGTGGCACCAACAGCAAATGGTGACTTTCACCATTTCTTGTGTGGCCATCACCATCCCGAGTGCTTTGCATGCAGTATCTTACTTAATTCTTTCTCACTCTGTGCACTGCCGCCGGGGATACTGCCTCACCCATTTTACAGAAGAGGACAGTGCAATAGGGGTTAAATAAATAGCCCAGTGATTCATAATAATGGGCAGAGCCAGGATTCAAATCTGGACAGGCAGTCTGGAATCCAAGTGCTTAATTTTATTACTTTATGTACTTTCTAGACAAAGTACCATTTATTTATGTAATTATTTTAGGAATCCTTTGGCACCACGTACTGTGTGTGTGTGTGTGTGTGTGTGTGTGTGTGTGTGTGTCTGAGAGCACACATGCTGGGGAGGGAACCCAGGGCTGTGTGCGTCCTAGGCATGCCCCCCACCACTGAGCTACACCCGAGCATATGTATTTCTATTTACCATCTCCTCTCTCTGGTTTACCATCTTGATTTCCCCACCCTTAAATTTGTTTTGTAGAAGTTGGGGTCACACAGCACTCAGAGAGCTTCCTCAGGAAACAGGTTGCTAATGGCAGAGAAGTTTCATCTGTGCCCCTTGAAGCTCCGTTGTTTCTTCTAACTTCTGCCACAAGGTGGCTCTAAGGCTTGGCAATATCAGAGCCCCCAAACCGTGCCAGCCTCCCTTCCTTCCACCGTCCCTGCATACCTTGCTCCCCAACACATGAATTCTTGGCCCTGCTCTGACATCTTCTATAGAAATGTCTCCTGTCCTTTGCCCCCCCCCCCACCTTTAAAAGAATATTCTGTCGAATACTTTTATTCTGAGAGAATCAGTAGAAACCCAGGGGCTGGTGACTGTCTCAGGTTGGTCCATTTGTCATTGGCTTTGCTGCTGTGATGTCATTGCCCCCAGCAAGCCTCTGTGTGGCCTGTGCCCCGCTGGTCCCTGCCAGGGCCACCTGCTGATCCTGACCACATCGCGGGTATTTGATTCTTCAGAACCTGCTGTGGCTCTTTTACCGCCTGCCCCTTGGCATTGCTGATCCCTGGACACCTCCTCAGAGAAGTCTTCAGGGAGTGAGGGCCTCCCTCTCTCTTTCTGTTGCTGATTAAGCTGAGGCTTACTTGCCTTGATCTGCATAGTGTGACCCCCACCGGGCATTTAGGCAAGACTTTTAGCCAGGTTAGCATACTCTATTCTTAATTCTTAATCGGTTCTTTTCTCTTTTAATTGTAAAGCATCACCTTGCTTCCTTCTGATTTTCCAAAAACACCCTCCAATTACACATGGCTAAATACAGAAGCAATAAGGGAAATGTCAGCCCTCATTTTTCCAAATGTTTACGACCATATCTTGGCCTGCCTATTAAACATTGCACATTAAAATCGACAAAGCAATAAACAGGCTTCCAGGAGGACAGCCTCCGGTGGTAGAAAGCCGACTCGTCGGTGGGTATATTCTGCTGGGATTTTACTGATGGGTAGTCAGGATGAATATTTAATATTCTATGGATGTTGCCAAATCCTTTTCCTTCTATTTCTTATTGCTGACCTGGCAGATTAGGTTAGCTGAGGGCTTTTTCTTTGACTTCCAGGAGTCCAGGCCAATTGAACACTGGCTCTCATTATCACAGTGCAGCAGGGGCTGGCTGCCCCGTCCTTCCCCAGAGTGGCCCCAGCTTTCTTTCAGGGAAGCCTGGGGTTCTCCTTCCGTTCCCTGTGGCTTGTGCCTGTCGTCTGCATAGAGACAGACTGAGCATGAGGACAGGAGCCCTGGCCCTCTCCCTGTGCCTCACGGCTTGTTGTCATGTTGACACCAGGTCCGCTTGCTATTGGTGTCAACCAGAAAGGATCACTGGTCCCCTCTGCAGACAGGTAAGGCGAGGAAGGGTGTGTCTGGATTTCTCCTAATGAACTCTTACTCCGTCCTTGCGATTTTCCCTTTATTCAGCTCTGTCTCCTACCTCACCAAGCATCTGTGCAGCTTCCCTGCTGGATGCTAAGGCTGCAAAGACCCATATGTCATGGTTGCTGCTCTTCAGGCTTCCTGGAGGAGGCAGCAGGCTAGGAATGCAGGAGTGTCCTAAGGCTCACAGGTGTGGTGGCAGAGCCAGCGCAGGGAACACTGGAGCATAGAGGTCGCATGTGTAATAGTTAAAAGCAAATTTGAACCAGGTGGCCTGGGCTGGAGTAACTGGCTGTGTGACCTTGGGCAAATGTCTTTGTAAGAGGATAATAATACGTATTTCACAGGACTGGAAAATACGTTCTGTTTGTAACATGCTTAGAATACTGCTGAGCACAAAGTAAGAGGGGACTATATGAAAGTGTGTTGAATAAATAAGAATATACTGAACTGAGGGACTAGGACTTTCAATCTTATGCAGATCACATACTCCTTTTCAACAACAATTTGTGATATTCTCTTTACTGCCCTGGAATGAAACTCATAGACAATATAATATTCCTAATCACATAACCTTTAGAAATTGTTATATTACCCTAATAGTGGGATAAAGGAGATTTTTTTTTTTTAAGAAGCTCATAGTAAAACAATGTGCTTCACTATGTAACTGCTCAGGGACAGTGACACTAGGAGACACACTAACCCTCACTGCTACAGCTGGCAGAGGCTCTGTGAATGTCGCCCTTAAATGCAGAGTGACAGTCACTACCACAGATCTGCGCCCCAGGCAGCACTGCCCACTGGGACCGACTTTCTGAATCCCCAACCAATTCTGAAGGAAACAGGAAAAAACTCTCATTTATTGAAACCGTGAAAAACAACAACAACAACAAAATATTGTGCTTATGATAAAATCAAAGTTAGGGACACACTTTTCACCCCTATGTCATTTGAAAGTCACATAGGACGCAAGGCAGAGCTTTATCCTGTAGTTTTCCCCAAAGATCTGTTATTGGCTTCTGACCATCAGATATTTCCAAGTCAATTTGACAACCAAAGACAGGCCTCCAGATTTTCATGATGTTTGGGGGCTTTGGCCACCCTGTTGAGAACTGCCTGGCTGTGGGTGGTGAGTTGAGGCGGGCTCCTTGCTGGGGAGTGACTGTTCCCCCTTGCCACTTAGGAAGGTCTCCCTGGCTGTAGCTAAGGCTGGGGGCCCACAGGTTGCTGAGTTTCTTTCTGACCCAGTTGGTTCTAACAAGTTCCAGATAATCCGCGCTAATCTGTGTTGATCTGTGCCACAGAGGCAGGGATCTTGGCCCGGGAGCCACAGGTAATCGGGATCGAGTACGAGCTCTGGGTCCCTCACAGCCTGCTGAAGCTCACCCTTGTGACTGACTCACCGTGCCTGAGCACTTGCCCTTCCCTGGTCACAGTGCACAGAGGGGCCATCTTCTTCTCAGGTGCCCTTTCACCTCCTTCTCCACTTGTTGAACACCTGCTCATCCGTTTCTCAGAACCAGAGTCGCTGAGGTCACAACTTTTTGAAAGGCTCTCTCCCTCCCCTCACAGTCAACATTCATAATCCCTCTTTCAAAGATTAATCCCATTTCCACTCAGTCATCCGTTTGTGAGTTTGTTTAGCCATGACTGAGGTATGTAGTCCTTGCCCTTCAGTCCTAGAGAAGAGAAGACCTTTAAAAAGTTACCTGCAGAGCAAGGCATCGTGTAACAGAAGTGGAGTGGGGTTTATGGGAGTCCTCTGTTTTGGTGGAAGGAGGGAATAGTATGTGGGGAGTGCACACACAGATCAGAATCGGGTGGGGAAGCTGGCCGGAAGGCAGCTGCTGTTTCTTGCTGCCCGTTTCTCTTCTCTCCTGTCTGTCCCCTTGATACCACCCATCCTGGCTCATCACACGTGTCTCCATGCTCTGATCCCAAGCCAGGGAAGGAAATGTCCAGCTTGAGAAAGCAAGGGCCATTCCTGCAAATGATGGGAGCTGTTCAACTCCTGGAATGAGCTGGAGTGTTCTCTCGTGGATGGGGCATCGCTGCAAGCTACCCTGGCCCTTCTTCCTGCCTCTTGTTGGGTTTTTTTTTTTTTTTTTTTTTTTTCCTTCCTCCTACTTATTCACTATTGGGGATTAATCAAGTTTCAGTCCTGGGCATCTTTCACCTCTGCATTCATTGCTTCGCTAAAGCCATACACGGACACAGCCAAGTCCGGGGTTTCTCAGGCTTTCACGCCTGTCTGAATCACTGGGGCATCTTGTTAAAAATGCAGATTCTGACTTAGCGGGCTTATGAGTCTGCCTTTGTGACAAGCTCCTACTTGATTTCATGCTGCTGCTCTGTGGCAGCACTTTCAGAGGCACAGGTGCCACTGAGGTTTGACAGTTTCCATCTAGTGTGGAGCTTTGGACTTGGCACCAGGCACAGAAACCAAAGGGAATGAGAATATCTAAAAATTCACTGTTTTTATACACCAGGACTTATGCTAAACTCTTTCTGTGGACTTTTTGCTTTGAATCTGTACAGTGCTCCTAATGAGCCAGACTGCTGTTATTGCTCTTGTTTTGCAGAAGGAAACACCTCCAGGCCTTCAGGGGGCTGGGCTCTCCTAACCGTGGAGGGAGGTGAGGCACAGACGCTCACTGCCCAGGGCAGTGCTGTGACAGGGCACATGAGTGTTTGCTAATTAGCTGTGGAGCCTCCAGTCTCCCCTGGCCCTTAGGAAAGGTCCTCCCTGCCCTTGAGAAGTGGGAGGAAATTCCGAAGTGTAGGATAAGAGCTGCCCCCTTGCCCACCTGTCAGGCACATGCCCAATTTCAAAAGTGCCTCTCTTTTTTAAGCCTCTCAACACTTCACAATATTTTGACATGGGAAGGGGGAAAAAAAATGGAAATGCTTTGAAACACTTCTCTTCCTTGGATTCTCGATCTCAGGCCATGTGACCAAATTGAAGTTCAGTCATAGGATTCCAGTTTAACATATGCAGTTGCTATGGCAATGAAGGTTTCCTTAGTAACAGTTGCAAAAAATAATCTGGCCCCAATTAATAATACATTTTAAAGCTCTTTCTACTCTACCCTGAAGAGCCCACCTTTTTTTTTGGCCAAGAACCAGATAATTCAGGTGGTGTCATTTGCACGGATAGAGATATCATTCGCGTGCGGTGAATTGGGTTGGAAAGGAAAGAAAAGGGAGCCGGTTGCATGAAGCTCTATGGGAATCCCCTCTAAAAAGTCGACTGGTGAGCCAGTGTGAGTCCAGTGTCCAAGGCTGGGGAGCTTGGTGGTAAACCCCTCCCTGAAGGTCTAGCATGCCCTTAGGGGACTTAGGAAGAAGGGAGAAGGCCGCAGACTGGACTTGTTAGCAAAAATGATGAAACCAGAAGGTGGGGCCACGGGTCGAGGGATTTCTCTCAAGTTGCTGTGTTCTGGGTGTGAATCCCACCTCTTTGCATAAAGAGAAAGTCTGACTTAGCGCCAGGAGTCATGTCCTCAGAGATGCTGTTGTAGTGATGGTGCTGGGGTTGGGGTACTGCCGCACCTTGGCTTGGTTAAAACTTTCTACCCATTCAGGACCTTGCCCGTGTAGTACCAGGGGACCTAGTGGCCATCTGAGGCCTTTGATTCCTTTACACAAGGCACTCAATCCTTGCCTCTGTCTTTGCATACTTAGAGCTGACTGAAGCTGGCAGAGGGCCCCAGGGTCCCACCCGCTCAGTCCCGTGTCTGTGTCTGGTTGTGCTTGCTGCTCCTGCAGCGGGACTCTGGCCTTAAGAAACAAGAGCCTGCCCAGCAAAGTACTGGAGACCGGCCAGGGCACATCTGCCCTGCTCCTTCCCTCCCGGCTAAGCGCCCAGTTGGAGGAAGCCCTAGCTACCTTCCCTGTGTGGGGTCTGTACCTTGCCCTGGGTTTTTCTCTCAGCTGGCAAGTGGCCAAAACTCAAAGCGTAAAGAAGTGTAAAGAGAGGAGTGGGGTAGAATGTGGCTCTTACTCCCGGTTCCCTAAGACAAACTTAGGATTGTTCCTTTTCAGTAGGGAGGAGGAAGGTGGGTAGGAGGAATCAGAGCCAAGTGTAATCATGATGGAGTGGGTGAGAGCTCACATTACTTTCATCAGATATATTTGGTTAGACGTTGGCTTCGTGCCACCGAAAAGGTGAACATGGTCGTTCATGAGCAGCTGGGGTGGCACTCTGGAGTCTGGCCTTGCTGCTGTTTTTGGAACAGGGGAAGGGGACACCGGAGTCAGCTCCGCTCTCCCTTGCTGCTGTCATCTTCCCAGCCTTCTCCCCTCACCCCGCCCCACGAAGGTCCCTGCAGCACATTGGCATCGTGTGCTGCCTCGGTTCCCCAGAACGCGCTCGTTCGCTCGCCCACCTGAGTGGGCGAACACTCCGAGCGCTCTCTGAAGGCTGGGCATTGTGCTAGGCCCTGGGCTGTGGCCATGAGGACGTCCACTAGCAGAACTCTATGGGGCTGGGACTCTGTCTTGTCCTTCAGGGCGTCCCCAGGACTTAGCAGCCTGTGGGAAACGGTGGGTGCTTAGGAATATCGGCTGGTTGAGTGAAAAAGGACTTGGTCGGTCCCCTCAGATGCTCACAGTCTGGAATCAAAGAAAGATGAAAGGAAAAACAGCCTGGGGTCTTTATAGAGGGCTGAGCAAGGACACCTGACCAGGTGGAGGGACAGGAAGGAGGAAGGAGGGCCAGAAGATGAGTGGAGAAGGGTCAGGGTGGGGAGGTGGCGGAGGAGCTAGGCAGAGAGGACAGAGCTCAGAGGGAAACTGCATGGGACCATGGAGGGTGTTTGGGGCCAAGTTGTGGAGATGAGTCAGGACAGCTGGACAGAGGCCAGGTCTCACAGAGGCTCTGCACTGGGAAAAGGAATGGTTTTCTTTAGAACCTCTAGGCAACTGGGAGCCGTTAAACTTCATCAAGAGAGGCAGGATGGGGTCGGGTTTGTGTTTGAGCTACATGGTCCTGGGGGGCAGAGGGAGACAGCGGGGACCGGGAGAGGTGGTGAATGTCTAGTTCAGGGGTGTGGCAAGGAGAAGTAGATGGCGGGGAGTCCTCAGACTGAGCCACGACTTGGAGGGAGCCTGTTCGTGTCTGCGAGGAGCAGTGCTGGACAGAGGCAGGCCCTGAGCCCGCACCTGAGGTTTAGAGTGGGCCCCCACGTCTCCAGGAGGGGGTGCGGCGATTTTCCTGAACTGCTCCCTCTCCTTCACAGTGACAAAGCTGCAGGTGAGCAAATCCAAGAGAACCCTCACCCTGGTGGAGAACAGGCCCATTCAGCTGAACTGCTCAGTCAAGTCTCAGACCAGCCAGAACTCGCACTTCGCCGTGCTCTGGTACGTCCACAAGCCCTCCGACGCCGACGGCAAGCTCATCCTCAAGACCACCCACAGCTCCGCCTTTGAGTACGGCACCTATGCTGAGGAGGAGGGCCTGAGAGCCCGGCTGCAGTTCGAGAGGCACGTGTCTGGGGGCCTGTTCAGCCTCACTGTCCAGAGAGCGGAGGTCAGTGACAGCGGCAGCTACTATTGCCACGTCGAGGAGTGGCTGCTGAGCCCCAACTACGCCTGGTACAAGCTGGCCGAGGAGGTTTCGGGACGCACAGAAGTCACCGTGAAGCAGCCAGGTGAGGGCGGATGATGTGACCTTCCTGGGCCAGTGGGTTTCCAGCACAGGCTGCCCGGGGCCAGCCAGGGCTCTTCGGGACCCTGGGGAGAGGTTGTCCAGAGTGGGCACTGCTACACAGACCATCATGCTGGTGCCCGGAAGTCCTTCTGCTCTGCTCAGGGGGGCCTGTTTTGGGTGCAGACTCACAGAGAACCCTCAGCTCTGCTCCTGCAGGTGCCATCTTCACCGGGGGTGCTGAGGGGTGGCTGGGACCGTAGGACACGGCTGCAGTTTCTAGGGCAGGTGCTAGATCTCTTTCTGCATTTGCAGTCTGCACCTTGGATCTTGGGCTAGCAATGGCTCCACCCGCCCAGTTCCTGCCTTGAAGCGTTCCCTGGGCTCCCTCAGCTGCTTCCCCTTCTTCCTGACCTCCTATCTCAGCCCAGGCAGGACCTTGCCGTCTCAGCCCTCGTTCCCTCTCAGTCCCAGGGTGGAGCCCTTAGCCTGACCCCTGTGTCTGACCCCTGCCACATGCCCAGGAGAGGGGGCTGCCTGCCTTGGCAAGCCTGGGCTTCACTTTGGGGCAGCCTCGATGGTTAAAAAGACTGCTTCCCTGTCGTTTCCCTCCCAGGTTTTAGATCTGTCCCTGGAACAACCCAAGGTAAGCCAGGGTCGTAAGCCAGGGTCGTCTCCTTCTGCAGGAAGGCTGCACCTTGCTGTCTCCCTTCTCTTGGTTAAGGAGCCCCTTCAGCTCCCTGCTCCTGGCGTGGCCCTAGTGCCCTCTCCATCCCTCCTTCCCACACATCCCACAGTCTGTGGTCACTCGGTGCCTTCTGAAGGGCCTTTGCTGAGGCCGTTCCCTCAGCACCTCCTCCACGAAGTCTACTCTGATTTCTCCTGTATTGCTAAGAGTGCCTTAACACATGGTATAATAATCATCTGCATTTCTTCTGTACTGTAATATACATATTAAGGAAGGGCTCTTGTTATATCTTTAGCCACTAGCATGGCATCCTTAGTGAATACTGGTTGAATCAGGAACAGAGGGTTGATTTAACCCTTGAACACCACAGGGCTTTGGATGTGCTGCTCTCAGCCTAGAAAAAAGTTGGCCATAGGTACTTGCTGTTCCACCCTTCCTCTGCAAGGTGTTGCTGGCTTATTTTAAGCTAAAGAGCACCCTAGAAGTCTTTCCCATTCCCTTTATAGTACATATCAGCACCTGGCATTCCACTCGTTTACTTATTCTCAGGTAAGTAATTATGAAGCACTTACTCATGTTTGTGCTTATATTCACTCATTCCAGCTACTGTGTATTACCTATTCATTATTTACATATTCACATACACACATTTATGTTTGTGGAAGCTCCCTGAATGAGCCCAGGGACTTGGTTTTCTTCACCTGACTTGACTCCCAGGAGGCCTCAGTGCATATTTGTGGAGTAAAAGCCAGGGGGCCCAGATGCCCTGGTCCCCATGTGGCCCAGCCAGTGCTGAGTACAGTGGGACTGTTGCCCACCTTCCCCTGGCCGTGGTGCGTCCTCTGCTAGCCTTGTGCTCTTCAGCGGCTCTGGTGACCTGCATCCCGACTGCAGACGGTCCTTGGGCCGCCAATGCGTTCTTGGTTTCTATCCTCTCCGCTCCCTTTCTCTGTACTTCTCAGCTGGGAGAATGTCACCCCTGCCCTTCCACTTCAGCCACCATGTCCTTTCCCTTTCCTCATTTATTCTGAAACCAAGAGACCCTCGGTGCCTCCTAAATTTATCCAGGGAATACCCCGAGCTGAGGCTGCCGTCAAGCTAAGCAGGGCAGTGCCAAAGGACAGCATGGATCCCTGTCGACACGTTTAGTGACATCTCTATCACAGGGAGTTTCAAGCAGAAAACTCACAGGACACACATTAAAGCAGCTTCCCCCCTTCTATCAATTGAGATTTGGGATTCATTTCTATTTCTTTTTCTTTCTTTCCTGTTTAGAAAGTATATACTTACAGAGCTTTGGGGAAATACAAAGTAAACAAAATCCCACAATGAAAAAATAATAATCTTGCAACCCAAAAGATAACCAGAGGTAACTTCTTCTTACGTGTATGTTTTGGGAAGCTGGCTATTTCAAATGTATGTTCGGTTTTTTAACTTTTAAATTAAAACAGCAATCCTGAGCACCGTAAAACTTTCAGGCCACACTGAAGTGTGACGTACTGAGTCCCAGGGCGAGGCCCCCTTCCTGTCCCCTCCTGTCACCCGGGGGTTGCTCCCCAGGTGCCTCTGTGTGTTTACAGTGCTGTAGCATTTAGATCCTTCTGGTCCAGGGAGGCTCATTAGGGCCCTTTATGAAATTACAGGCCCGCTATCAGTGTGTGCCATTGTTAATGACACTCTTTCACCCGAGGAGCATCTCGTTAGTGAGCTTTCAAACCATCGGGTCCCATCACTATCAATCTTTTCTTTACTGATGTCAGATCCGTTCTCTTCCCACCTTGAGAGGGAGGCGATTATGAGGGAGCACGTGAGCTTATTATACTGGGTGTCCTCTGCAGTCTTTTATGATTGACACCCAGCCTTGTCCAGCCATCATCTGGTCAGTTTCCGAGGTTGACTCTTGTACAAGAGGGGTTCTCCCCGTGCCCTGGCCTTCCCCTTCCCGGCCACCCCATCAGGCAGCCGCACCCTTTGTGATCGGTCGTCCTGTGGATGTGTGGTCCCCTGTACCTCGTGTTGCCCTCCCGCAAGCCTCTGAACCCGCGAGGGTGATCTACTGGGGGCAGTTGCTTCTGGAACACTGGGGAACTGGAAATTCAGGTCCTCTGTTCACATGATCCAGAAGCTCGGTGTCTGCCGGCCGAGTGAGCCCTAGCTGCTGTCCTGTACTTGGAGGGCACCCGTTCACCTCTCCTTGGAGAGGGTGCCTGTGTGGTGACATCTCTTTCCTCTCTGATCCAGACAGCCGCCTGAGGCTCAGCCAAGCCCACGGGAATCTGTCGGTTCTGGAGACCCGGCAGGTGCAGCTGGAGTGCGTAGTCCTGAACCGCACCAGCGTGGCCTCGCAGCTGGTGGTGGAGTGGTTTGTGTGGAAGCCCAATCACCCGGAGAGGGAGACCGTGGCCCGCCTGAGCCGCGAGGCCACCTTCCACTACGGAGAGCAGGCAGCCAAAAACAACCTGCAGGGGCGGCTGCACCTGGAGAGCCCTTCCCCTGGCGTGTACCGACTCTTCATCCAGAACGTGGCGGTGCAGGACAGTGGGACCTACAGCTGCCGCGTGGAGGAGTGGCTGCCCAGCCCCAGCGGCCTGTGGTACAAGAGGGCCGAGGACACCGCCGGACAGACTGCAGTGACGGTCATGAGACCAGGTGAGGGTGATGTCCCTTTGAAGTGTCCCCTTTAGGTATAATATTTCATACGATGAGTAAGATTAGTTTATTATCAAATTACATTCAGTTAAGTATATGCAAAAGTTCACATTATACGTTTGTTTTCAAGATTGTCTCAGGGTTTTGTTTCCTTGTGAGTGGAGAATTGCACATCGGCATTTGGCCTAAGATGATTTGATTTCTTAATGAGAATGAAATGGCAATTCCTTATTGCAGATTATAGACTAAAAAAAAAAAGTGCATTCAGATCTGGACAAGTGGTTGAGATCACGAAAGAATTTTGAGAGAGAGAGAGAGAGAGAGAATTTTTTAATATTTATTTTTTAGTTTTCGGCGGACACAACATCTTTGTTTGTATATGCTGCTGAGGATCGAACCGGGGCCGCACGCATGCCAGGCGAGCACGCTACCGCTTGAGCCACATCCCCAGCCCACAAAAGAATTTTGAAACAACAGCCGGGTGGTTCAAAAAGTTAAGCTGGTCAATTTTTAGTGGAAAGGAATTGATTCTTTAAGTAGAAATCTCTAGCCACCTGCAGCCTCCACTCTCGCATCCTAATAATTCTGTTCTAATGACTAGTCCGTGTGACCTTTGGCTTTTCCTGTCTCTGTTGCTGTTTCTGAAACACCTAAATACTTGTAATTACTGGGTGTGATAATTGTCACACAATCAAAGCTGTGCAGATTCCCTGTGTGTTTTTCAACATTGCACCGTCATTCATCCACATCAGGGCAAAAAGTCAGCGGTTCCCAGGAGGAAATGGAGCAGAAATGAACTCACCTCCGTTAGTGTGAGCAGCTTGTATCCTCTGGGCACTCTGCTGTTCACATTTGTGGTTTGGCCCCGTTGGAAGCCTTGGTCAGGTTTTCCTGTCCGGCGGAGCTGCTCCTTCCCTTGGTGGCCCATAGGAGCCTCCCGAGTCTGCTGTGCCCATTCATCATAGAACATGCTTCAGGGAGGGAGGTGAAGTGCCTTTGTTACAGGACAGGGACATTTTCTCACTTGCCTGTGTCTTCCCGAAGTTGGAGGGGAATTCACCTCTACTTGAGTTACATTTCCTTGGAGTTGTTTTGTTTTTTTTTATGTAATTTTCTGCATTTGTCCTTATGTAGAGACTAGTCTTTCCTGATGGGAAGACTGTAGAGTGTGGCAGCGGAACGCCCTTCTCCCCCAGCTCCCACCCATTTTGCAGATCGCCATACTCACGCCCCTGCGTGGACAGGAGGAGACAGGCATTCCTTGAGTACTAGCTGCGCCCTGCCACAATCAGGAAGCATTCAGTCCTCCCAAGAACCCTGCCATGTGGATTTTACTGACCTGGCAGAAAAGAATTATAGCCCAGCCAGGAATAGCAGAAGGGGTGCCCACCTGCTTCCCTCCACTTCATTGTGTGCTACCAGTACAGCCCTTATGACCCTGTGACCTGTGACCCTGTGACCCTGCAAATGGCCTCGCCTAGACCTACCTTCCTTCCTTCCCCCTGGCTGTCCCTGATTGTGTAAGTCATGCTAATTGCGAAACATACTGAAAACAGAACAATGTAGAAAAGTCACTTGTAACCTCACGACCCGTGAATACCTCCTGTTAATAATTTGGTGTATTTTTGTTTTGGGGGGTTGGTTGGTGGGTTTTGGCCTTGTGTCTTCCTATCCTCACCGACTCTTGGCTCTGAAGGACATCAAGTTCTCACTGTCTTCAGAAGTGTTTTTTCCTACCCTCTCAACATTCTTGGGTGAGCGTGTCCTAGAAAGCATTTCCTAGCCACTGGTTTTGCATCATGAGGATGTACTCCAAAGGCTGGTTTTGAGCTGTATGTTGAGCATCTGGAAGATTCAAAATAAAGAGCTCTCTGAGAGCTGTGCTCACAGTGGTTTTGGGGGACTAGAGCCTACCATCCTCCATGGCATGGGGTCTGTGAGGTGATCTCTGATCTCTGATGGATGTACGATGGCTCCTGCCCTCAGCGAGGTGGTTGTTGAGAAGGTCAGAACCAGGGAGGAGGGAACAACCACGTTCATCACACACACAGGCCAGAGGTGGAGGTCAAGGTGACAGCCAGGGAGCAGTGGGCCTGAGATGGAGGGGACGGGCTGAGATGAATTGCTCTCTTGGGTCTTATCCTTGGGAACGTGTGGAAGTCAGCCTGAGGGGGGGAGGGTTGGCCTGATTTAGAAGGGGACAGACACAGGGATCCAAACCGGTAAGGAAGCATGTTAAGGGGAAGGAGGTTGTGGAAAGGTCAAAGTTAACTTCATTCCAGAAACTCGTGTGGAGTCGTGAAACGCACGCAAGGTATTCAAAAGGATCACGCAGAAGAGAAGAGAGCAGAGAGAGGGTCAGTGGGGAAGAGGACCCGAGGAAACGAAATGCCTGATGGTCTCGCTCCACCTGGCCACCTGGCCGTGCTGGACTCGATCACACATCACCACTCCCTTGACACCATACAGTTGCCTGGAGCTTCGGAATGCCGTGTCGGATGCCGGAGGTTAAGAAGCTCCAGGGCACCCTTGGTCTGGGGGGGAGCTTTCTAATGGCTCCAGGATGACATTTTCGCTGTCCTCTCTGGAAAGAAGCTGCTGAGTCGTGTGAGTTTGAGTCACCTGTAGACTGATATTCTCCACCCTGACGGTGTCTGTTCTCGACCACGTTCTCCTCCCTAAGATCGGGGCTGATACGCTGTGCCCACCACCCGTAGCCGTTTACGAAACCATTGTGCGCTCACAGTGCACACTGAGATCCCGGATGGGCCCGGAAGATGTGGAGGGGCCTGGCAGAGCCCCACAGAAGCAGTCAGAAGCCCAGCTTCGTGTTCACCTGCAAGTGACATTGAGCCAATTCATCGACAGACAGCCCAGGACGGTCTTTGGGAAGCACTCCTTTTGGCCTCTATCCAAGTACCACCTGATGTGGTGTGTCGACGTCTGCCGATGTTACGTCAACGTTTTTCATGAACGTTTCATAAACAGAGCCAAAGGGAGGCCTTTTAGAAGCTGGGAAATGAATCATGTGTTCAGAACCTGCCACAGCTAGTCCAAGGAAAAAGTCAACGAAACTCCCAGACGAGAGACTGGCTGACCAGTGGTGTCCAAGGCATGGTTCGCCAGCCTGGGCACCTCCGTGGTGATTCTGTGTCTCCACCTGACCTGGGAGGGCATTCCCCATGCACGTCCTCTGTGAGCCGGTGCCCAGGAGGAGGGGCCTCTGCAGGCCGGGGGTCTGGTCTTGGGCTTCAGTCCTTGGGCAGGATGTTTATCTCCTTGGGGTCACTGTGGCTGTATCGGTAAGCTCCATGCACAGTTTAAATTCAAGAGTTTCAAAGTGGATACGTAAGTCTCCTAGGGTTTCTTTTGCATAAAACAAAAGAAATTTATTCTCTCCACAGTTGTAGAAGCAGGGTCGTCCTCATAGCCATGCTCCCTGGTTTCTAGGGGAGAAGATACCCTTGCCCCTTCTGGTGGCCCCGGGCATTCCTGAGTCCTGGCGTAGGTGTGTGTCACTCTAGTCTGTTCCTCCATGGTCTTACAGCCTTCTTCTCTGTGTCCTCTCCTGTTCTGACGAGGACACCAGTTGTCTTGCTCTGCTACATTGTCATAACACAGTACCATAGACTGGGTGGCTTAGACAACAGAAATGTATGTCTCGCGGTTCTGGAGGCTGGAGTCTGAGGTTGAGGTGAAGCCTGCTCGTGTTCTGGTGAGGGCTCCCCTTCCTGGCTGGCAGATGATAGATGGCTGCCCTCTTGCTGTGTGCTCATGTGATCCCCCATGCCTATCCCTGGAAAGAGATCCCTGTCTCTTACTATAAGATCTCTTTCTGTGATAAGGCCACCTGTCTTATTGGAGCGCTACCCTTATGACCTCTTTTAACCGTAATCATCTCCTAAAAGCCCTATTCTCCAAATAGTCACGTTGAGGGTTAGAACTTCAACAGATGAATCTGGCAGGGAAGGGGATCACAGTTGAGTCCACGAGACCAGTCCCTGGATTTAGTGCCCACCCTAGTCTAGCATGCCCTTACCTAGCTAATTACATCTGCAAAGACTCTCTTTTCAAGTAAGGTCACATTCTGAGATTCTAAGTGGACATGGATTCTGAGGGGATACTGTTCAGTCACTATAAGGGGTCACAGTGAAAATAAGTGGCCCTTCCTCTCTGGATTCCCACACACAGCCACTTTACCGCCTTCTTAATTCTGCAAATATAAACAGAGGTGTAGGTCAGAAGGGGATATTGTTCTGCATATGATGATGTGTCGCGCATACAGCGTCCTGTGCTCCGGCCGTTTTTCCTCGACTCTCTTTCCACAGCTCTGTCCACAGCTCTGCCAATATGTCCTTCTAATGGGTGCACAGTACTCAGTGTGGGTATTTCTACAGGATCATGTGGTTAGCAGTGGACATTTAGTTTGTTTCCAGCAAATAAATCAGCCTCTTCTTCCTTCTTTGTCCCCTGTCCCTCCACAGATGCCGCCCTGCAGGTGGACACAGTGGTCCCCAACGCCACGGTGTCCGAGAAGGCGGCTTTTCAGCTGGACTGTAGCATCGTGTCTCGTTCGAGCCAGGACTCCCGCTTTGCCGTGGCCTGGTATTCCCTGAGGACTAAAGCAGGAGGGAAAAGGGGCAGCCCTGGTCTGGAAGAACTAGAGGAGAAAACAGAGGAGGAGGAGGAAGAGGAGGAGGAGGAAGGGGAGGAGGAGGACGCACCGACAGAACGCAAGGTGCTGCTGCGGGTGGGCCCCGACGCCGTCTTTGGCCCCGAGGGCAGCCCTTGGGAGGGCCGGCTTCGCTTCCAGAGGGTCTCGCCCCTGCTTTACCGGCTCACGGTGCTGCAGGCCAGCCCCCAGGACACGGGCAACTACTCCTGTCACGTGGAGGAGTGGCTGCCCAGCCCTCAGAAGGAGTGGTACCGGCTGACGGAGGAGGAGTCCGCCCCCATCGGCATTCGCGTTCTGGACACCAGTGAGTTTCCCCAGTTACAGAGGAAGGACGGGGGCTGTCGGTTCCAACTGTCTGGGAGATATACATTCAGAGCTCGATTATGGGTTAATAAGCAGCTTTCCTAACGGTCGTGGGTAGGTATCAGGGTTGGAGATGCGGCAGGATTGGACATTGTAATTGTCATGTAATGGTCCGTGCAGTTGACCCTCGATTGCCCGTGCAAAAAAAAAAAAAAAAAAGTGGGGGGATCAGGATTAAAGTGATAATATGCCATCTAATCTTTATAATGAACTTAATGCTCCACCAGAGTCTATTCTAGGAAGATTTCATTGTGCACGTACATTGCTAAGATATGACTTTGTTTCACTTTGGAACACTGAACCCAGTCTCTCTTTAGTGAAATAGCAAGGGTTTCAGACTCATTAAGAGAAAGGGGAGAGAAGGAAGCCTGACTTCCTCGCTGTCAATCATACTTTTTCTGGGTCAGTTTTATTTCAGAGGATGACTTGGAGGTTCAGGTGGATTTTTGCGTGGTTAATAGGAAAGGAAAGCCTCCTAAGGCAGTGATGTTACAGGAGAGTCAGGAGAAGCAAAGCTGCAGCCTGTTGCTGCAGAATGTTCCAGAACGGAATTTTCCTCATGCAGAGGGACTTTCACTCTCAACAAAGATTTCAGAAAATTCTTGAGGGCCTGACTTATTTGTTCTAACAAGGCACCCTTTTGATTGGCCTTCTGTCAAAACGTGGAACGCATCAGACTGAAAATAGTGTTTGCTATTGTAGAATCAGCCTATCCTGCAGAAATAAAAAAAATCGGCTCGGATTTTCAACTTCTTTTCAATCAAAACATTTTACCCCATAATCTTGATTTGAGGTTTTGAGTTTTGTCAGCTCTTTCTTTGCCTCAGTCACCTCCTGTAAGCGCTGCGTTAAATAGAACCGTATGAAATTGAGATTTTTTTTTTTGTAGGTCAAAAGTGGTTGACGATCAGCAGTTTCATATACTTTGGAAATCCAATAAGTGTAAATATTTGTTAATGTTTCTTAATCATACTGATGAGCAGCAGCTGTGCAATGGAAGGAGAAACCGAAAAAGACCTAAATCGGGCTTAGCCTGCCGAATGGTCCACCGAATCACCCAGTGTCCAGACGTAAAAGAGAAGATGTTTAGGCCTCTTGTCGTCTTCCCTTTCTGGACATCTATGATTATGAGACTTCCTAGAGCAAAGGGATCTGGCACCCTGATTTTGCAGAGAAAAACATAGATATTCTGAGGCCACCCACCTCCGAGGTCCAATGCAATCCCTCCGCCTGGGTTCTCGCTGTTCCACGTCCAGCTGTAACTGTGTCTGTGCAGCCAGACACACTGGGCATTGTGAGTGGCCCATAATGGCATTTTAATTGCTGACGTTAATCAAGCAGGCATCCTCTCTGGTACAGCTCTTCTCAGAAGCGGGCCGGAAAGGATCCTGTTAAATTCCCTAAGAAGGAAGTTTAGCAGGATTGAGTGCAAGGGGGACATTTAAAATAGAACCCCACAGGAGTCAGCTTCTTTACCGACCTAGACGCAGTTGTTTGCAATCGATAAGCTCCATTTTATTATTCGGCCTTCCAAGCCGAGGTAATGGATCTCAATGGAAAGTGGAAAGCCTTGCGTTATCTGAAATTGCAGCTGTGGATTGGAAGAGGCGTGGTTATGAGGAAAAGGATACAAGGGCACTCTCCTTTGGGAGCAGACCCGTGGGGTAGCAGGGGAAAGGCAGGAGGGTGTGGGAGCTGCCCCGTAGCTTCTGCTGGGTTGGGTGAGGTCTTGGGGAGCCAAGGGTGGACGCTCCGGGCTCTCAGGGCTCACTGTCCGTCTCCCTCGTGTCCTTTTCAGGTTCCACCCTCCAGTCGCTCATCTGCTCCAACGACGCGCTCTTCTACTTCGTCTTCTTCTACCCTTTCCCCATCTTTGGCATCCTGGTCATCACCATCCTGCTGGTACGCTTCAAAAGCCGGAACTCCAGCAAGAACTCGGAGGGGAAGAACGGGGTGCCTCTGTTGTGGATCAAAGAGCCACACCTCAACTACTCCCCCACCTGCCTGGAGCCCCCGGTGCTGAGCATCCACCCAGGAGCCATAGACTAAGGGGGATCCGCAGGGGACATCGGCCACAGAGGGGCTGAGGCCCGCCCTTCCTGCCTCTTGCTCTGTGATTGGACAGTCGACAGCACCCAAACGTTGGGGTGCCAGTGCAGAAAACTGTCAGCCTTGGAACGTGTTCAGAGCTCCGGGTCAGTCACCGAGACGGACTGCCCCAGGCGGTGGTCTTGGTTGGTTAGCTATTTGCGCCCAAATGTCGTGATCCTGCCGTTATAGGTTTCTAGTTTTCGGTTTTGGTAATGTAGTGAGTAGCTCCAGGTGCCACATCTACTCACCGATTTATCTAGTATTCCCAGATAGATGTTACGCAGGGAGGGGGGTTCTTATTGTTTGTACTGTACTATTTTTAAACCACTTTGGTTTATCCCTTTTGGATTCCATAAGGTTGTGGACAAATTTCTCTTACATACAACCGATGGCAAGAGGAAAGGACCACGTTGTAGTAACAAGGAATCTCTTCCAAGACTTTTTGTTTTTTTTGCACATTTGAAAATGCCACCCGTGGATCAAAATACAACCCAAACATTTTTTTACTTTCTTAACGAGACTCGAAAAATATGGGTAGCGTGGGCCCAATTTGTATCTTATCTTTTCCCTCATCTGGAGTTGTTGGAACCACTTTGTAGTCAAGATGAAAGCATTGAATTTTGCTTCAAAGAACTGCATATGTGCAAGAGAAATCCTGCACAACCCCATTAGGAGTAGATGGTGCCCGGCCAGCCTATCTGTCAGGGAGGCAAAAAGGCTTCATCCTATCCTTGCCAAAAAAAAAAATAAGAACACTGTCTTGGAGAATGGGTCAGAAGTTCCAAGCACACATGCTTTCTGAGCTGAAGTGGAGCAGGGCGCTGCTTTTGGCAGCTACTGACTCTCCCCTTGATCAAAGCCAGTGATTAGAGAGAAGGAAGGAAAAAACAGCTGGTTGTTGGCTTGATCCATTCTGCATGGGCAGCTCCAGCTGATCATGGTGACAGGTGGCTTTTGTTGGCAGGTACTTTGCCAAACTTGAGGGAAAGTTTCCAGTGATCCTGGAAGCAGGACCACCCTGAGGTCAGCCCAGAGGCTGAAGCAGCGGCCATCTATACCCCATGGAGGGCCCTGGGCCAGCAAGCACAGTGAGGGAGGATGGGAGGGGGCTTCCAAGGCCGGATGCTGAAGGGCCTTGAGGAATATCTGCCTCCCTGGAGGTGTGAGGACTAGGTCTTTCTTGTTCTTCCAATGAGCTGTTCCTCAGAGATATTGAAGTCTTCCTCATTCACCATTTCTGTCTCCCCATGTCACTGCTGGAAGACTGCCAGCCTTGGGGACGTCCAGACATGACCCCTTGTAACCTTTTCGTTCACCTAGTCTCAGCAGACAGCGAGCACATGTGTTGTCTTTGCCCTCCCCCTCCCTTTTTTGGATTTTTTGTTTTTGTTTGGTTTTTTGGTGGTTTTAGGTCATCTGGTTGGTATGGTGATTTTTTTTTATTTTAATGCTTCCTAGGACCAGTGTCACCATATGTTGGGCCAGTTGTCTAGGTCCCCTGGTTGCAGATACTTCCCTGTGCTCACTCTGTGAAGATGTCTTTATACCCTCGCTTCCCCCATATTTCGCTGGCCAGGTGTGCCATGTCCTTTTCCCTAGGAACTTGTACCTTGGATTATGAAGGGAGTCCCATTTGGAAGAAGGTACCCCGGGATTCCAGAACTAAGTCTAACAAAAGAGATTCCTGTGAAGCCCAGTCCTGAGAATGTACCAACCCCAGGGAAGGCTGTGGGATTCCCCAGGCCACACGGGCACGGATCCGGGTCAGGGGTCTGCAGGTGCCCAGGCAGGGTGGGCCGTTAAGTGGACGCTGGCTGGGAGCAAGATGACTGCTCCGCCATTTTCTGAGAAAGGCAGACCTGTCTTTTTTCTGCCCGATGCTCCAGCTCTGTCCTCTGAGACAGGGTGTAGGCACTGCCACCTTAATCCCACGGATGCCTACTGTGCTGATTCCCACTTATTATGCTGCATCAACATGTTAGAGGTACCGAATTGGCTCAGTCATGAAGAAAGAATGTCTTTTGCTCTGTTTCTTCATTTCAGGGGGTGTGGGCTTTCCGTGGAAACTGCTGACTCCTGATGTTTGGGCTGAGTCAACAAGGGGAGATGACTGACTTTTCCTTTGTCTGAATGGAAAGATGCCAGAGGGCTGGCCAGGACTAAGATTTCAGTTTGAATTGGTTCATAGCAGTAGAAAAGTAGGTGCTGCACATAATTAAATATGTGAAGCCAATGCAGGAAAATCGAAATGAAAAAAAGAAACCGAAGCCAGTATTTTAATAATTGCTTTTTCTGTGTATTTTCTACTGGGCTAGGGGATTCCATCAAAGGTTGAGCTTTTTGAGCTTTGTATGAAAAAAAAAAAAAACAAAAACACCCAGGACCTTCTTTCTTTGGCCATTTCTATGGAAATGTGGTATCAGATGAATGGTAATGGTGCCCTCTAGTGGCTGCAAAACTTCATTGCACATTGTCCACTGGAGCTCAAGTCTTCTGAGTTCAAGAGAGGAAACCTGCTGGACTCTCCCCACTTACCTACGTCTACAATGTTGCATTTATGAAAAACTACACTGTGCTAGGCGCATCCCAGGACATGGATATAACCACACCCTCTTTCACCAGGGTGTTTCTGTAGCAAGTTTTCATATTCTTTTCAAACAATGGTTTCTCTGCGTTCATTGTTGAAGAAAAAGAAAAAAAAAAAAAAAAAAAGAGATGGGGTAAGAAAACTACCCATGCATGATGTAGAGGGCTGTTGATTTTTTGTTTTGTTTTGTTTTTTTAAAGGAAAACTATTTGTAAGATGTTGCACTAAAACATTTTATATACACTTCAGAGACCTGTAGTAAATTATGTTGACCATATGGCTGTTTACATTTTCTGGAGTCGGCTGTCTCCTTCCTCTCTCCCTTAACCAACCACTTTTTCCCGTGGAACTGTGATGTGGGGACCCAGAGTTCTGCCCTTGGCATTGGCCTGCTAGGCTCAAGGTCCGTGAATTGCAGTCTTTGGGATCGTGCAACATCCCAACCTAAATGATGCTTTTGTACAAACAATTAAAAAAAAAAAAAAGTCTCTCCCAGAAATTCCCTCAAAACACCCATTGTCATCTACTGAAATGTATCATACATATGCACGTCTGCCTTGACCATCAGTGCATGGTGCCCCTGGAGCTGTGAAGACCCTGCCAGGCAGGGGCAGGGTGTAGAACTTATGGGTGTTTTGGTTTTTTTCCTTTAATCTTGGTGGGGAAGGTAGGGTGAGAGGGAGCTAATGAGAAGGAGGGGAGAAAAGTAGGACAACCCTCCTGGACCCCCAGGGCCTCTGCAGCAGCAAGACCACACCCACCCCCTCAAAGTGTCTAGCGTACCATGGCCAGGGAATGGTCAGCAAGAATTTTCCAGGTGCAGGGAAGGGCAGGAGCTGGATGTTCCTATTGAGCAAGACCACACAGCACACCAGTGTCTTTTCCCCACACAACTTAAATGCTGCTCGGAGCTCACCACCTGTGCAAATTGAGAAGCGGGTCTGGATGATTAAGACCAAGGAGTGATTTGTGGTTCGTTGGAGCCCACCACGATTCATTAAAATTCGTAGAACATGCAGAGGGTAAAGAGCAGCTTCTCTTGTCTTCTTCTAAGTCCATACTTGGCAAGGCTTTGCTGGATGCTTTGCCCTGCTCCCCAGCCCTGTCTGCTGGGTCCTTATCAACTTACAAGGCTGGCGTGGCCACAGGCTGAGAATGGGATTGTGCATTCCTTGGGTACCAGGGATGGCTTCCTTATAAGTCTTAGGTGTTATTTTTGCCTGATCCCTACCCCATGCTCTCTTTATGTAGGAATTGAAGAGGAAAAGGGGAAATCGAATATTATGGAACAAAATAACACCTTTATGCCCTTCCTGAAAATCCCCCGAGCATTTCTATAAATGCAGTAAACATATGCCTCCCAGTGAGGTGTATGATGAAGTGGCAGGTGAGGGGCAGCATCTTGCTCTCTCTGTTCTGGGATTCCTATGTTTTGAAGGTGTGGCTCCCAGGGTTTGGAAGAAACTAGATCACCAGAGTGGTGTGTGCGGAAGAGCCGTCTCCACCTCCTGAGCAGGCGGGATGGGCTGTCCCTTCCTTCTTGCCCACGATGATGGTCTACATTGGCAAGATGATAAAACTGGACCTCACAACACCAGTCACGGGATGTTTCCAATAGATCTAGAAACTCTTGTAATGCCAAACTTTCAGTGTGTTTGGTCCATCATCTGGACCATGATTTGTGAAGTCTACTGGGCCAGGCGTACCAGCACTTCCAAAATGCCCGGAGACGCAGAGCACTTCCTATAATGACAGCTGGCACTGCTTGTGGGTCAGAGTCTGCATTTCATTAGACGTGTTATTTACCTTTCCCCAGGCACAGGTTCCTCAAGCACAGAAATAAAACATGGCGATATTAAAGCAATCCGTGTAATGCACGTAATGCAGGGCCTGGCGCATAATGAGTGTTCAACAGATGTGTGCTGTTCTCTCATTTCCCAGCGCAAAAACTTTCAATAGCTCCCTAGTACCTGAGGGACTGACCCACTCTTCCTGCTTTCCAAGTTGGCCCGAGTTCCTCACAGTCCAGAGCAGAGGAGAAACTTGACTCCTCACTTTTTGTGCTGTATCCCGCACCTGTATCCCGACAAGCCTGGTGTGGTGGCACACACCAGTCATCCCCAGCAGCTTGGGAGGCTGAGGCGGGAGGATTGCAAGTTCAAAGCCAGCCTCAGCAGTTTAGCAAGACCTAAACAACTCAGCGAGATCCTGTGTCGAAATATTTAAAGAAGGGCTGGGGATGTGGCTCAGTGGTTAAGTATCCCTGGGCTCAATCCGCAGAACAACAACAACAAGTCGTGTGGTGCCACACGTGCAGGGAAGAAGAGGAACATGCATGGTGCTGGGCCAAGAGGGGATCAGACTGAGGAGTCCCGGTGACAAATCACCACCACTACCAAGGCTGCACCTACCTGCCAGGCCCTGGTGTCCAGGCTGCTGGAAGCACTGGGCCACAGGCATGTATCCTGGGGTCCTCAGCATGGTTTGTGGTTGCTGGGGGTTAGTGAGTGGAGGCCTTCCCTGGGGTCCCTGGACAGCACAGGTCTGTTGGTGGCCCCAGGACTCTGGCCAGGTGGGCAGGCTGCCTGAAGTCAGTCTTTTAGGTGGGATCCAGGCTTCTAGGAGAACCTCCGCCTGTGGGTCTTTTCACAGAAGGTTGTTTCGCCACTGAGGGGCCCTCATGCAGTCAGGAAGAAACTTTGTTCTTGGGCATCTGGGTTTGCAACAGTGGCTGCTCTTTTGCAAGCTGCCCTTTGCAGATGACAACCCCCCACCCTTTGCCCAAACTGCCATTTAGGTGGTTAAGATGTTAACTGCTAAATAATCTTTCTTTAGATTTGCAGAACTCAACATCTGGTTGATCTTCAGATTACATCAGAATATGTAACAACTCTTAATGAGTTCTGTGCATCAACCAACACAAAGTATGTAGATTGCTGGGAGCTTTAGTTTGCAGAAAAATAATAGATCTGTCTAAAGAACTATAGGAGCAAGTCCCACGAGGTCTAAGTTCTAGCTAGAGGTAGGGAGCGGGGAAAAATGTAAAAAAGGAGACATAAGCCACAGGTGACCAAGACTGGCTTAACACAGTTTTTCCTGCCATTGCCCCTCTGCTCCTTCGGTCCCTACCTATAAAACCCTTTTATGCATGTGAGTGTCCTAAGACAGAGCTTTGAGCACAATAGCCCCTCCATCTGCTTAGGGCCATCCCTTGAATAAAACTGATCTCCCTACCAGTCTCTCAAGCATATTGGCTTTTGAGTGGTGAGCAGCTGGACCTGGGTCAAGTAACAGGTCCGGTTAAGGAGGAAAGGAACTGGGCTCCTGTGCTCTCTGGGTTTTTTCCCTCCCTGGGGATCCTTCTCAGGCCATTGCTGGGTTCATCTCCCCACCGGGAGTTCCTCCAGGAGGGGGTGACTTTTCACAAGTGACCAAGTTACTTCTCCTGCCTTCTGAGGTAACCTTTTCCAAGGACCTAGGTGGACCTTTCATCTGCTTCCCCATCCTGTGAACTCACCCAGGCCCAGTCCACCCTGCCCAGGAAGCTCATTCTTCCTGTTGCCCTCCCCTCCTGTCCTCTGGACAGCCACCCATGGCTTTTCCGAACTACGGCATAGAGACCCCAGTGTGTCTGGGTGAGCCATGGCCTCAGTTCAGGATTCCTCCTCCCACCCCCTAAACATGAAAGAACCAGTGTCTAGAACTTTCCATACCTTCCATTGTCACAACAGCCCTCTGGAATAGGTGTCTTTGTCTCAGTCTTTATGCAACTCGCCCCCATCCACTTTATCCTTCAGGCAAGTCCCCACCAAGCTGAGGAGCCTCACAGTAACCCCCTTGTTGGTGGCTCACCTCTCCTTGAGGGTTCCCCCCGGCAGGCCTCTGTTTATGACCATCAGGTCGATTTTCTGTCTCCATCCGTTTGTTGGATGTGCATTCCATGCAGGTGGGGTACAGACGTTCTCAGAGGATAGCCTGGGGGTGGGGGGGCTGAGATTCACTCAAAAGGACTCACAATATGGGGTCAAGAACATTGTGTCCTGGGAGTGCAGAGGGAGGAAAGTGGCTGCTCTTGTGAACCTGGGTACGTTGGTGAAGCAACGGGCTTTGAGGGCGAGTGGTATGTGGACATGGGACCATATGGAAAAAGATTTTGGTTTTAGTCAGAACAACTTAGAGGACAAAAAAAAAAAAATTATTTAGGGGTTCATGGTTTCAGAGGTCTCAGTCTATAGATGGCCCACTCTGCTGCTCTGGGTCAGAGGTGAGGCGCCATCATGGGGAAAGGGCCTAGCAGAGGAGAGCTGCTCAGCTCATGGCCAGGTCAGGAAGGAGAGAGGGAGAGGAAGAGGCAGGGACTGCAGGAAGGACAGTCTTTCCAGGTCACACCCCAGTGACCCACCTCTTCCAGCCGTGCCCCACCTGTCTACAGTCACCACCCAGTCGTTCATTTAAATTAGGATGGACTGGTTAGGTTACGGCTCCCAGTGTAATGATTTTTTGCCTCTGAATATTCCTGGATGAACAGTAGCTTTGGGGACACGTCGGATCCAAAGCGTCCCAGATTCCCAGAGAGGAGACCATGTCAGAAAGCCAGGTGTGCACAGCGAACTTGAGAGTCATTCTGTGTACCCATGAGAGCTTGGAGCCCCCCGCCATAGGGAGTCCAGAATGTTCCCTTTAAGCATTTGGATTTTCTTGTGCATGTAAAGGAGGGCTATTTATGGAGCTGATGGGACTCGGACACCTGTCTGGGAAGAATGCTCAGGCAGTAAGGAAAGGTAGGACTGCCGGCAGGAGAAATTGGAGGCAGGGAGGCCAGGACCCAAAGAACAGTGGTGATGTCATATAGAAAAGGAGGAAGAGGAAATGCAAAATCTGAGCAGGTGAGCTGTCTCGTTCCCTGGTACCTTGGTCAACACTGCCTCTACCTGTGAGCTCTCTTCCACTGCAAACCCACTTTACCCACCAGCCCCCAACTCCTCCAGAAGATCCTTTGACTCGCCCCTTCATGGTGGGCCCTCCCACTTGATTCATGTATTTATTCTGAGGTCATTTCATTCTGCAGCCTGTATTTGCAATCTGCTCAGCAGAGGCCTTAAAATAAGGACAAACCTGAGCGATATGGCCTTGTCAGAGGTGATCCCCTGGGCGGGGACCACACCTGCCCCCCTAGGGAGCTTCCAAACACCAAGGTTGATGGAACCAACTCTGGGATCAGTCTCTGGCTTTGAACCCTGACTTCCCCGTCACCTGGTATGAACTTGAATAAGTCAGCTAACTGCGGTGTACCTCCGTAGCTTCACCTTTGAAATGTGCGCCGCTCCCGTGAGAGAGAAGACAGTAATGTGGACAGATATTTATTGAGTATCAACTATGTGTCAGGCACTGCATGAGGAACTGGGGAACCGCCCAGCACAGACTTTGTGAAGCTCACAACATGACAAGAGAGAGAGACAATAAGTAAATCCACAAGTAAATCCACAGATATTGGATGATGGTAAATATAATGCAGAAATTGATAAAGCAAAGGAAAAAGGGGGCCAAGTGGTTAATGTTTCTTTTTAGTTTTTAGAATTTTTGGAGCATTTCAAATCATAACAGTGCAATAAACATGTGTACACTTTTCTCCTTGAATCACATCACATTTCTTAACATTTATTGTTTTTCTTTTTATGTGCATGCACACTTTCTTTTAAAACCACCTGAGAGTTGCAGACCTCATGACCCCTTACCCCCAAATAATTCAACATGTACTCCTAAGAATAAAAGCATTGTCTAACAAGCTACAGAATTGTTACAACCAGGAAGAATAGTTGTCCCTTGGTATCTGTGGGAGATGGATTCTAGAATCTCCCCAGGAATAACAGAATCTGCAAGTCCCTTATATAAAATGGTGTCATGTTTGCATATAACCTACACTCATCCTCCCATTTAAATCATCTCTAGATTGTTTATAATACCTAACATAATGTAAATGCTGTGTAATTATTCTTCAGGTAATCATGACAAGGAAAAATGTCTCCACGTTCGTACAGATGCAAGGTTTTTTTTTTTTTTTTTCCTTCCTTGAATATTTTTGATTCATATTTGGAAGTCAAAGGCAGAGGGGGTTGACTCTATAGCATTGATACAATAATGTATTCTGTTAGAGTTCAGAAACCAATGCTGGTATTTATAATCAATAATCTAAAACTGCTGCAAATTTTTTTTTCTTTCCCTTTTTTTTTTTTTTTTTTGTACTTTATGACATCACCATTCTTGAAGAGTCTGGGCCAGCTGATCTACAGAACGAGCCTGGATTTGACAAATCCATTTCCTCGTGGTTAGATTCTAACTCTTCTGAGCAGCAATATTTCACGGGTATCTTGAGTCTTTCTCAGAGCATCACATCAGGAAGATGTGATCAGGATTCCATTATTTGAGTGGCCAACGTTGACAGTTGGGTTAAGGTGAAGTCCACCAGATTTCTCAGTTGTAGAGGTACCTTTTCTGCCTTGTAACTACTTGATCATGTGATGCTCTGAAGTTGAATGAGGATCCTGTTCCCCAACCATCTTTCATCCAGTGGTTTTTATCATCCTATGGTAGTTCTTCCCAGAATCCATTATCACTAACATATGAGTAAATGGCTATTTTCTATCCCAGTTTTTCTACATACACTTATTAGTTGGCATTCTTTGGTAACAAACAGCCTTGACACACACCCATTTTATTCTATTTTTTGAGCATTCGTGTGAACTTGTGGATTTCTTTAAAAAGAAAATTCCTGCCACCATTCATTTTCTTGCTCTGTGATCTCAAATTTGACAAACGGGAACCTCGTTAAGTGTCATTGTCCCCTTTGCTACATTCCCATCAGTTTTTAAGCATTTCCTTACTTTCCTGGCCTTGAAAGCTCTTCTGGGCTCATTTCGTGGTTTCCTTTAGTGGGTGATAATACTTGGAAATCAAGGCAACTGAGTCATTGCTTCTTGCTCCTGTCAGGTTTCAGAGCTAAGAAATGAGAGATTCCACAAAGGATGAGTTTGTCCTAATGATGCTAAGATGAATCTGACAAGCCACTTCTTCTGCCTCTTCATCCATTCCATGTGTCTCTCTCCTCTCCCTCAGGGAGAATTTCTTTAGTATCCTCAATATGCTTTCCCTACTCTATCTTAAACCAAAACCCCATTATGCCAATACCACTACCAGCCATAAATACACCAAATGCATTCAAAGATTTCTTAGCATTTTTTTTTTTTTTGGTACTCTTCAAGGTAGATCAGTGATGAGGTATAGAACACCCTATTCAAAAGTTACTTTTTTCTTTACCTTTTGTGTGGTCATGTTACCAATTTAGCATTCGATGACATTAATTTGGTTCCATTTCTTATCAACTTTTGGGGTTTTCCACTCGATTTGATTTTTATTATGTCAAGTTGGGTTCAAACCATATAAAAAGACATGCTCACAGAGATTCAAGATGGCGCACTAGAGGAAGGATGCGTTCCCAGTTGCTCTGTGGCTTCTCACCTCTCAGTGAGAAGCCCTGAGTCCTAAATTCCTATGTCATAAAGATCTGGAAGGACCTGTCAGAGGGAAGTCTGCCACACCTTGCAACGCGGCATGTTGGTTTGCATAAAGTCTTCCAGAGGAAAGGTGCTGTCACTGGGCACTGACAGTGTCACTGTCACCTTCAAGTGCTGCAGATGACCCGCTCAGCTCCCAGAGTGAAAGACCAACAGCCAGAGTCCTGCTTCCTGTGTGAAGCCAGCACCACAGGAGGACTGGACTGTGGTCCCCGCAAAGGACCTACAACTTCAATTCCCACAGTAACTGGTGTGGAGCTCAACTGAAAAGAGGGATTCTGGAAAATGTGTTCGTCTTCTCCCAGGCTGCTTGGCCTCCCTGCTAGGGCAGTGTCGATCCAGTTACTTCAAGGATCACACGTGGTTTGTTCCACTTCTCTTCCTCTCTGCACTCCCAGTGATGGTCCCCATAACCTCCCATTTCCAATCAGCTCGAAATTGTGCTCCCAGGATGGACACGGTCTGGACTTATTCGCGTGACACATTGATTTTGGCAGAGTACAAGTGAGACCGTCATCACTAGTATTTTTTGACAACAGTAAAAATGATTAATATGCATCTAGGTCCTCAGGTTCTAAATTTGACACAAAAATATATGATTGGAAGGATGAGGTAGAAGAGGAAGTCATTTAATAATAGAAACTGCAAAAGATCAGGTCTGATGTCGCTATCTTTGGGATGCAAGTTCCCTCCGGTTCCCCTAGAGATGAATAAGTGAAGGGGCATATGCCTGCTATTACCCCAAGGCAATTATGATGCACTTTTAAATTCATCATCTTGTGATATGGTGATTCTGGTAATTGCTTTGTTTGCTTTTTACTATGGACTCGCTGGATATTTGGGCAACTGCAAGTTGCTCAGAGAAAGGTGAGAAACTATAACGGAAATAATTAGAAACAGACACCGGGAAGTGATTGTGAAGGCAGATGCCTGTTAGAAATAAGGGGCTTAGCCAGCATGGTGGCCGACACCTGGAATCCCAGCAGCTCAGGAGGCTGAGGCAGTAGGATCGCAAGTTCAAAGCCAGCTTCAGCAATTTAGTGAGGTCCTAAGCAACTCAGTGAGACTCTGTCTCTAAATAACATATAAAAAGGGCCAGGGATATGGCTCAGTGGTTGAGTGCCCCTGGGTTCAATCCCTGATACAAAAAAAAAAAAAAAAAAAGAGGCTTAACCTTTCTCTGTTGAAAATAATAAAGGAAAAGAAAGACCTCCCCTTTTTCCTTAAAAAAAAATTTAAAAAAAAGACATGTTCAGAGAAATCCTATTCCTACACTTACCCCATAACAACATATGATTTGTTTTATTTTTCCTATTTCGTTTGCAGTTATAAATAGATATGTATGTTTATTCCCAGCTCTCCTTCTTAAACGAGGCAATACTTATGTATTCTTCCGTACCTTTATTCTGTCACTTAATCGTGTATCTGTAAAATCAGTTCATAGGAATCATTTTTATTCTTTTTCAGAGGTTTTTTTTTTTTTTTGCATAATATTCCATGGGTTGTAAAACTCATTCAGCAAGTATCTGGGGGTTAGTATCATATAGTGTGGTCAGGGAGGGTCTCTTCAGTCGGTGGCAGTGGATAGTAGGCTTAAGGAATTGAGAGAGTAACTCGTGTAGCCGTCCAGGGGAGTAGTATGCAGAGAGCACAGATGGGACGAAGACCCTGAGATAAGCTTCAGGTATTTGAGCACTTTCAGAGAAACCACCATGGAGGAGAGAGGTAAGAAATAACACTGTAAAAGCAGTCAGGATCAATCCTGTAGATAAAATGTTACGGGCCCCTTTAAAGACTTTGATGTTTTAACTCCCAGTGAAATGGGAAGTTTTAAAGGGTTTTGAGGAGGAGTAAAATTATGATGACTTGGGTGTTTAAAGGAGTTATTCTGGATGTGCTGGGTGGGGGACAGTAGTGGGGACTGGTACGGGAGAGCAGGAGCAAAGCAAGTAAGCTTTGCTTACTTTGCAGGCAGAGGAGGTGAGACGGGGTGGGGGCTTGTGGACATGTTCTGAAGGTGGAGCGGGAAGGATTTGCTGCTGGTTTAGGTAAGTGAGGAGACACTCAGAAAGGATGCAGGTTGCACTTTAAAAGTAGCAAGAGCCCAAGAATGGGAACTATTTTATTATTTAGTTCTTAGCCTTTTGCTGCTGTGGATCCTTTATCTTGCCAACTATCTCCCCAGCTAGGCTTAAGTCCCTGGTGTGACTTTGATTGGATTCAACTTTTTTCTCTTGGATAGTACAGACTGTTAAATCTGGATGTTAGATGATAAGGTATCCATCAAGTATTTCTTCATTTGATGTCATCTCACATTATTATGCGAGACGTGTTCAGAGGGTTCGCTGCCCTCAAGATGCAGGTAGTCTGTGTTTTCAATTAGAAAAGGTCATTCAAGTCAGAACGGTGGTGCCGTGGGACGTGTTTCCATCAGAAAACAAGGCCCAGTGTTATGATGGGGTGTAAATGACGTCAACGTGAATTATACACACCTTCCATATCAGGTGCTGAGCTTAGATTTTAGATTTTTGTTTTCATTTAATTGTCACACCAGTGCTATTAGCTAGGGACTATTAAAAAGAAAAACAAGACTTAGGTAGGTTCAGGACCAAGTTCACACAGCAAATAAGTGACAGAGTAGCTTGAACCCAGGACTTTGTAAATCAAAATCCACACCCTCACCTGCTCTGTTGCATACCTAGCCCTAGATTTGCTGAGCAACTTTTTCAAAGATTGGTACAGCCATAATTGATCTCTTGTATATGGCCTGTAGACATTGTCCAAGGTAATATTTTGTTATAACATGTGAAATTGTACAGAACAGCACAATTACCAATCACGTAAAATTGTATTTCATATCATCATCTGTAATAGGTCATGTAGAATTCAGAATAGGAGTTTAAAATGTACATCTTTATTTATTACCATCATTTGTGATGTGTGGTTGCCCAGCTGCAGTGAAGTTTCCCACTACAGCTGGGCAACCACACATCACTGCTAGACACTTTTGCATGATCCCAACAACATCATAATGTTTGCAAATTAATCCCATATACCTAACTTTTAAACTGATTCTGAGTTTCCCAATTATCATATGGATGTCTTTGTTTTTTAAAGAAAAAAATAAGGATCTAACAAAGTTTCACTCATGGCATTTGTTAATGTTTCTTGGGTTAATTTTGATGGGCATCTTTCAGAAACTTTGAAAGACTTAGAAGCACTTTTTAAGAATTAGATCTAGGAGGCATTTACATTACTGACCTCTGTCACACTGATGCTTCTTGAGTGACTCCAGGCTAAAGTTAGGTGTCAGCTTCTCTATTTCAAAGCAGAGTTTCTCTGCATGGTCAGCTCTTCTTTGCACAAGTTTTCTGCCTTTGGTTTTCCCCTGGGTTGTTTCTTCTCTATTGCAGGATGCTTCTGGAAGCTTGCACTTGAAGGCTACCCTGCAGATTCTGTAGTCACAGAACAAATCTTCCCTCTGCAAGTGAAGCCAGGGTGCAACCATTTCCTTTTTCCCAGACAAGCTTAGGTTTGACTATGAAGTATGACTATAAGACAATGAGACTGTCCCCAGAAAGCCGTGAGAAAACTCTTGTGCAATTCCTCTTTGAGGTTGGCTTTCAGAGCCTGCCTACCACCAGCCTGGGAGGAAAGTGCCACTCAGTTACCTTCTAGGCACTGGGTCCTCCTTGACCTGATTCTTTTTTTTTTTTTTTTTTTTTTTTTTGTACTGGGGATTAAATCCAGGTATGCTCCACCACTGAACAACACCCCCAGCCCCTCCACTCCACTTTTTGAGTTAAGGTCTTGCTAAGTTGCTGTGATCCTCCTGCCTTGCCTCCCAAGTTGCTGGGATTATAGGCGTGTGCCATCACATGCACCAGTGACGTAGTTTCTTTTAAAATTTCTTGCCTTTGGGTTCTGTGGCCTTCCTGTTTTCTGCAGCTGATGGTGACTGTGCTGGTCACTTCGTTAGTCCTTGAGGTCAGAGGCTCAATGTGAAACCAGTAGAAGTGAGGGGACCTTTGCCTAGAGTCACTGAAATAAATCTGTGTTCCCTGTCCCCAGCCATTAGTTTAAAGTTTATTCTTTGTGATGTTGACCTCAAACCATGGAGGGATCCAGATTCTTTTGATAAGGTTGTTCTCAGAAAAGTACCCATTTTGTATCCCATGACCTTCACATCTTTTAAAAAAAATATATTTATTTTTTATTCATAGGTGGACACAATCTTTATTTTATTAGTATTTTTTAACGTGGTGCTGAGAATCCAACCCAGTACCTCATGCATGCTAGGCGAGCACTCTCCCTCTGAGCCACAACCCCAGCCCCTTCACTTCCTTTTTATAAGGTTCTGCAAAATGTTGATTGAAATTAGTGCTTGACTTTCTCCTGGGCTCACGGTTCTGTAGTATCTTGACCATGTTCCCCTATGTAATGATTAAAACCTAGAAGCAAAAAAGAAGCTTAATACACACATTCAGAAAACAAGCAATTCAGGTTAATAAGAAACTAATGAGGCTGTGCCATCATCAATTAGCTGCAGTGAAGTTTCCCAACTACAAACAGAGTATCTGCAAAATAGCAGGGGTTTTAAAGGAATTTTAATGAAATGATCAATAGTGTATTGAATTACCTTGAATCAGACTTTGGAGGATAGATTTTCAAAGACTTAAGAGTTTAAAATAGCACTAGTAAGAACCTCATTCCCCAAGGCATGCCATAGATCTCAGCTAGATCTAAGACGTGAGCAGTCCGAGGTAGTATGGCCTTGGAGGGCAATGGGATGTGGGTTTGCTGAGTGGACAAACTGGATCAGCGCTGGCTAATAGAAACATACTATGGAACAGGTGAAATTAATTTTTTTTTGGTATGAGAGATTGAATCTAGATATGCTTAACCACCAAGTCACATCCCCAGCCCTTTTTATATTTTATTTCAATACAGAGTCTTGCTTAGTTGCTTAGGGCCTCACTTGTTAGAGTCTGTAAACAAGTCAGATTGGCACCTGTTATTTTGCCAGAGAAATGTTAGAGTCTGTAAACAAGTCTGGATGGCGCCTGGCCAAATGCCAGAGGGAGTGGTTTGTGAAGTAACAAAAGCAAGCTATTAAGTGTGGAGATTCCTTATTGGTTGACTGTTGTATCTATTTTATGCTAATTAGATAAGCTGTGTAAAATGTATAAATATCGGTCAGATTCTACAATAAACGGTTCCTATTCCTGCTGCATCAACGTACACAAGTTATTCGTCACCCCCCGGTTATTTTGCCCAGCCAGCCGGGCTGCGGCACTCACTAAATTGCTGAGGCTGGCTTTGAACTCATGATCCTCCTGCCTCAGCCACCCAAGCTGCTGGAGTTAAAGGTGTGTGTCACCATGCCAGGCTGAAATTGAATTTATTTAATCTACTGTACCCACAATATTTTCAACATTCAGGTAATGTAAAAAGTTAAGAGATTTTTTTTTTAATTCCACTTGCTCATATTAAGCCTTCGGAGTGGGCTGTGTATTTTCTGCTCAGAGCACATCTCACTTCACACTCACCGCATTTCACAGCTCACTCGCCACACGTGGCCCTGGCTGCTGTACTGGACCACGTAGACCTAGAGGAAAGCAGCCTGGGAAAGAAGGACTCAAAGTGCAAGAATGAGAGAGGAAATAAAATAGGAGATGATTTCAGACCGAGGAAGACAGCGCCAAAGGAATCTGACGTGGAGAACCAAGAGGTCACTTCTGGACGAGACACCGAGAGGCAGATTGACAGCTGTGCAGGTTCCAGCGTTGGAGGCAGCCTCCAGAAGTCCTTGGATCTCTGGGACCAGGGTTCATTGCCTGTCGGGAGGCAGATGGCCACAGTTTCAGTCTGAAATGGACAGAAGCAGGGAAGCTGGGTATTTGTGCCTGAAACCAGCAGATTTCTGCCTTGAGCCATCGCAGCAACAGAAGCCACTAGCTGGACTGTGTGAGGGTGAAACTGACAAGGAAAGAGGGCCGGTGGCCCCAGACAATGGTTAGCTCTAACACCAACTGCCTGAGTCTGGATGCTGACTGGCTCTGCCCCTGAGTCTCTGAGTGACAGCTGTCTGTGGAACCTCTCTGAGCCCAGTATCCTCATCTGTAACCTGGTGGTTCCTACCCTTCAGGTGTTCTTCCCCAAAGAGTCTCTGGTGCTGATTTATGTGCCCCCCACATTCAACACACTCATCGTCCTCCCTGCTCGGCTTTATTTTTCTCAGGAGCGCTCAACACCACCCACCTCAGAAGATGTTTCCTTTGGTGTTTATTGTGTTCTTCTCCACACGGCAGCACAGATTCCAAGAGGGCACGAGGACTCTTTGTCTGTTTTGTTCACTTCTGTGCCCTCACCGATCATTACAGTGCCTGGCACACGAGAGGGACTCCACAAACGTTTGGTGAATGGTGAAGAACTAATAACTACTGCACAGAGTTGAGTTGAGGATTACATGAGTTAACATGTATAAAGCTCTTGGAACAAGTGCTTGGCATGCAGTAAGCCCTCAGTAAATGTTTGTGCTGCTGCTGCTGCTGCTGTTGAATGTTGTTATTGAGGCTTAGCTGGCCTAGGATCATTGGATTAGATTGATAAAGAACTAGGTTAAAAGAATAAGCTGCACCACATTTGCTGTGTGGAAAGACTATGTTCCTCTTCTTCATTATCCATACACCTGGTGAGCTTATTTCCTATCCTCAGAACTGGGAGTGACTAATCTGAGAATTTATGGACTTAATCAGGCAGATCATTTGATATCAATACTGGCCTAGAAATTTGAGATGGGCTGGTCCTCTGTTTTGCAAATGTGTGTGGGTGCATGGAGAGAGAGACTTAACTTCCCAGATTGCCGCACCTTCTGATCCTCTGGGTGATCCTTGATTCGAAGTCTGTTGTGATGCCAAGATCCACAAGAGTGAGAGGATCGAGGCTGTGATCCCCAGTTCAGAGCTGGAGGAAAATCCCATCTGCTCATTTGAGAACCAAAATGGCCCTGGACCCTGCCATCCCCAAGACTGGAATAATATTTTAGCCCAATCAGCACTGCGATGTCGCACATTCAAAAAGGAAATACCAAGATTTATGTATTTAGATACAAGAACATTTTAGGGGACTGTTTTTATCAAATGAATTTTTTTTTTTTGACCTTTAACTGCTCAAATCGGCAGGAAATGTTGAAAATAAAGAAATGTTTTAAAATTACATTGCTCATTGCTAAGAAAAAACTCAAAGGAAATCTGTCATCCAAATTCTAAGAGAATGATTAGTTTGTCTCTATGTAAGCACCATGCAAATGTGAAATTAAATAAAGTGAAAAAGCTGTCATTCTAAACCTTAGGATCCATGTAAAAATTTGCAGAAGAATTGTGGCTGGGGGTAGGGGAGAGTTTTTTTTCATCAAGCCTGGAGTTAAAAAAATATGATGATCACATTTTCTAAATGAAAATCAGGACACCTCATCTGCAGAGATATTGAGTTCCATTTATGACTTCAAGCCATAGAATAAGAACTATCAAAATCGGAGTACTGAGGTTTTGTAAAGCTATTGCAACCAAGTATTTAAAACAAGAGTTGTGCCCGTACAACTCATTAGGTGTTAGTTGTTTTAAGAAAAAAAAGATATGAGGATAACTAATAATAAGAATACTCAGGACTCTTCTTTCAGGGTAGGGGATTGCCAGCATCTCATTAAGGGGTTCCTTTTCCTGCCCAGGATAATCCCAGCCACCCTAAAACTTACAATCTCAGATCATTAGCAAAAAACAAAACACAAATACTCAGAAATATATTTATAGGAAATAAAGCCCCTGATAGATAGATCTAGTCCACCTGGATTCAGGAACTAGATAAAAGGAAAATGGCTCTGGTAGTTTATTTAAGGGGGTACACCCAGGCAGGGATAATATTTCAGTGGTGGAGTATTGCTTTGTGAGGTCTTACAGTCAGCAGATTGACTGACATCTTGGCAGGTCACACCCATCTCAGGTGCTGTGTGGGCCATGACCGAGCAGGAAAGACATTCACATTGTCCCTGGGCAACTGACCAAAGGAAATGTCCGTGGCCATTCCTCGACACCAGATGTCTCTATTCATGAGGCTTCCAAGCAACCCACAGATAGCTTGTGACATTCTTCAAAACAAATAAGCCTCTGATAATTAAAAAAAAAAAATTTAGTTAGCAGAAAAATCTGCTTAGATTATCCCAGGTAAAACTGTTTCCCTCCCTCTCTTCATCTCTCTTTAAACAGCAAAAACTATCTCCAGGCCCAGTTCTCACCCAGTGAATTCAACACAGAGAACACCTGATGTCTGCTTGATTCATGGGAAAAAAAAATTTAAAAAACATGGAAAACCTATTCCATGTCAGGCAGTGTGCAGACTCTCAATAGTATTCAACTTCAAAGCAAGCTTCTGTGGCAGGCATTATGATTTCTATTTTATCACCATTAACGCCAGTGAGACCTATGTACAGAGGCTCTGGGGGCTTCCCCCTGGGCCTGTCTGGCTTCACAATCTGGGTACTTCCTATTCTGCACAATGCATAATTAGGTAGTGACCCTGGGTCTCTTCTAACCACTCACTGTTATCAGTAAAGCAACCAGCTCACTGCAGACTCCCTTCCTTCCCTGCTGTTGGCTTGGGTCCATTCATTCATTCATTCATTTAGGATTTGGGAGGCCTTTGAGAAAAAAAATCTTTCTTATATTCTTCTTTCTTCACTGGAAATCGTCTTATAGCAATTTATTTAAAGTCAGTCTTGGAAAGACAACAGAAGACTTTGCTGTCAGGAGGAAATGATGGACATAGCCATGCATATAAAAACAGAGGCTGATATTCGCTTTTAGAGATCATACTCTTCTTGGTTGAATAATTCTGTTTATTTTTAAAGAATTGATATAGTTCTATATTATAATAGTAACATGAGATTTGTTTTTAAAAGTAACACATTCATCAGATGTGACATTTATGGAGGAGTGAGTGAGGTCAGAGGTGGAAATCTCAGCATCACCACAATCTCAGTCTTTAAAAGTAAACACTGTTAATAATTTAGAGTATCTCTCCACAGTCTGGAAAAAAAAAAAAAACAGGCTTAGGAATTCATGGACACATGTATCTGCAGATTTATAGTCTTTTTAAAGAGGGCTGTTCTGTACATATTGTTCTGTGACTTCTTCTTTTAATGTTAACTCCTAAAAGTATAAGGATAGTCTATAAAAAAAAAAAAAGTAGGTATAGGCTGAGAACAGGGGTGTGTGCCTGTAATTGTGGTTTGGGAGTTTGAAGTAGGAGGATTGCAAGTTCAAGGCCAGTCTCAGCACATTAGTGAGACCCTGTCTCAAAATTAAAAAAAAAAAAAAATAGAAAGGGCTGGGGATATAGCTTGGGGATAAAGAACCCCTGGGTTAAAAAGAAAAGTAACTACATAGTAATTTATAGCATAAAACTAAATATTGAGCTATCACTGGGTGCTTTTTTAATTACTACAGATAATTTAAAAATGAATATCACTGTGCAAGTACCTTATGTCGTTAGTACTATGGTTTTATTCTTTATGTCTGGAACAAATGCTACCCAGATGCTGCCATCCGATGAAACTATAGTTCATATTCTGGTGTATTTCTTTTCGGGGTTTCTGAGAAAATACATAAAAATCATTTTTATACATGCATGCATATGTGTTTAATCCTGCTTCCATCTAGATATCTTGCAATTCTTCCTTTTTATCTGATTCATAATGCTAGTGTGTTTTGTTCAGTCAAATCTCCACCTCTTGTCTCTCTTCTTGGAGTTGTGACGTCATCCCCTCCTGGTCTTCCTCCTGCTTGCCAAGCCATTTTCTCTTTACCCTGGTGTTCTTATCCTTTAAAGAGAAGAACAGGCCTTCATTTCTCACCTCATATGCTCTCCCTAGGTGATGGTCCCCATGGCTTCCACAGTCACTGCAAGCATGATGATTCCCAAATCCACATCCCCTGCTGTGAGCCCCAGACCTGTGCACCAGCAGCCCTGGACATTAACAGCTGGACATCTCACAGTCTTCTCATGCTGGTGTCCCAGGGTGTCCCAAATGGAGAGCATGTTCTTCTAGCCCAGACCTGTCCCCTGCTGGGTTCCCTTTCATGGGAAATAGCCTCACCCAGCTAGGGGAAAGCCAGAGCTCTAAGCCCCCTCCCATCCTCACGTGCTGCCAGTCACCCAGTCCCACCAATTCTATCTGCCAGATGTCTCTTGAACCACCTTTGCCTGCACCGTGGTGCCTCCTGTCCTGTCCACCATCACTCGCTGTCCAGGACGCCGGAGTTGCCTCTGGCTGATCTCTTCGTCTCACCCCCCCCCCAAGGTCTTCCATGTCACAGCCAGAAGAAAGAGACATTTTCATCATGTAAAAATTTAGAACCTTTGTACGGAAGATAAATATTAAATGAAGTCAGTAGTCAAAGGCAAATTTGGAAAAAAAATTATAATACTGATAACAAAAAAAAATTCATACCATATAAGGAGCTTTTAAACTTTGACAAGAAAAAGACAAGTAACCTGATTTGGGGGAGGGGGGGGAAGTGGCAAAGACTATGAAAAGACAGTACTCAGAAAAGGAAATCCAAATCCTCCACCAACAGAAAATCTGCTTCAATTTATAAAGGTCAGGAAGATGCGAATTCAAATAACAATGAAATGTCACTTTATATCCAATAGTTCCATGTGAAAAAAAATTACCTAATGCTGATAGGAGTACAAAGAAAATGTGACTCGGGCATTACTAATGGAAATGAAAATTGCAAAAGTCTTTTTTTGTAAGCCGTGTGGCAGTTTCTATTAAAAATAAAAAATCTGTTGGATATTTGATTGAGCAACCCCAAGCCCCTTCCTGAGACCTTGTCCAATAAATATGAAACCATAACTACATGAGGACACATGCACAAGGATAGTTTTTGCAGTGCTACTGAAGCAGACAAAGCTAGGGACAAGAGGAGTGTTTGCCGGGGGTCCATGGCAGATTAACTGCGATCCATTCACACCCTGGAATATTGTGTAGCCATTAAAAGAATAAATTATAGCTAGACCAGTTGATGGGGTAGGCAGGATGTAACACACTGCATAAAAACATTTTTATTAAACGTTGGCCAGACCCTTACAAGGATATGCAAATGTGTGATATATGGTCTTTGTGATTATATAAGCAGGAAGGAAAATATTGAAGGAGGTATACTGAGTTGTTAATGTAGATTATAGAAGGAGAGATTGTCATGGCTATTAGGGGAAATCATGAGGCATCTACACCACCACCACCCCCCAAAAAAAAAAGAAAGAAAGAAAGAAAAAAAGAGCCTAGATAAGATTAGGCAAAAACACATATGATTATTCTGCATTGGGGTAAAATCATACGTGTCTATGTATAATTTCAGTTTTTAAATGCAGTTTTCAAAGGAAGAGTTATTTTGTCACTGTTCTGTTTAAAACTCTATAGTGGCGTTCTTATCTCAAAAACTGCTTCTCTTTCTTCTGAACTCAGGGGCGCCTCCCCTCCTTGTTTTCTTAGGAATATACTCATATCTCCACCCAGTTCTTCTGCTTAGAGGCACTAAGCTGCCATTGGCATTTGGTAACTATCTGTGTAAAGCCCACCTCCCCCTAGATACAGTAAGCTCTGTCCTGTGCTTGAGAATAGACGACGCCCACTGAATATTTCATGAATGAATGAGGGGACCTTGGTGTTCTGAAAAGGCACTGACCAAGGAATTGGAAAATGTGCATTCTGGTCCCTACGATGCAATAAACTTGCTGAGAGACGCTGAGAAAATTGATAAGCCTCCTAAAGCCTGTTTTCTCAGCATTTATTATTATTATTATTATTATTATTATTATTATTATTATTATTATTTTGGCCCTGGGGATTGAACCCAGGGCACTTAACCACTGAGCCACATCTCCAGCCCTTTTTTATACTTTATGTTTGAGACAGGGTCTTGCGAAGTTGCTTAGGGCCTCACTAAGTTACTGAGGCTGCCTTTGAACTTGTGATCTTCCCACCTCAGCCTCCCCAGCTGCTGGGATTAGAGGCATGCATCACCGGAGGGGGCTCTTTTATTTTTCTTGATGCCATGTTGCTTTCCTAATGAAATGGAGAGGGGGGGGTAATTTGGTTAAATAAATTTTAGAATGTCTTCCATCTCAAGATTACCGTGGTTTTTTTTTTTTTTTTTTTTTTTTTTTTTTTCTGAGTTCAGTCTCCCCTTTGTCCTTTCTTCTCTAGGTCCCTAGCTTCACTCCTGACTTCTCATTGTCTTCAAGCCCAGGAACCCTGGCTCCTCCCTGGGAATCACAGAAGCCATCTTTATGCGGTAGCTCATTTTTATGCATCTGACACCACCCACCTACTATTGTTCACTCACTTAAAAGGCATCTGTGAGCCTCCGCCATTGTGTTGGAAGGACCCACTCCTCAGACGGTTCTTTTTGATCTGCCTTTCCATGTGCTCTGTGGACATATGATTGGCGACACAATAAAAAGATGCAGGTGAATTATTTTAGGACAGCTTTCCTTCCTTGAGAGACACGGATTCTAAAAATCCTTGAAAATAGGCAAACAGGATATTTAATTATTGGAAATTACTGAACACAGCCGCCTACAATTCGTCTATTTAACATTCTCGTTTTTTTTTCTGGGCTCTTTCAATTATCCTGATTGCTACTAGGAAAAAAAAAATTCAATCAAGATTTAATTGATCGGGGCTGGGGTTGTGACTCCATGGTAGAGCACTTGCCTAGCTTGTGTGAGGCACTGGGTTCAATTCTCGCACCACATATAAATAAATAAAGTCCATTGACAATGAAGAAAAATGTTAAAAAAAAAAAAAAAAGATCATCAATGGTAACCCTAAATAGTTTCTCTTCTCAACAAGAAAGTCAAGTCTGGAACAAGACACATCTAAACCCATTTGGGGAATATCTACAGTATCCCAGTCCTGTGATGATGGAGAATGTTTAGCGTCCTGATCAGTGTGGAGGGGCTGGGGCTCTGACCCGAGGCCCTGGTCTGTTTCTAGGCTGCGTGAACTCCCACAGTAGTGGGCCCCAAACTGTCAGCCCGACCGCACTGAACGAAGCTGGGCAGAGATGCTCACAATTGGCTGGTGAGAGTGAGTTGAGCCCTGGTCCTCTCTTGCACCCCAACCCTTGTCCTTGCTCTTTTGTGGGGGGGAATACTGGGGATGAACCACTGAGCTACATCCCCAGCCTTTTTGTTTTTTATATTAAGACAGGGTCTTGCTAAGTCTCTTAGGACCTAGTGAAGTTGCTAAGGTTGACCTCGAACTTGCAATTCTCCTACCTCACCTCCTGAGTCTCTGGGGTCTTGCTCTTATTTTACCCCTGACTTGCTTCTCCATCATTGTTTCTGATTCAATGAGGGACACCTCTCAGTCAGGAAAGAAAGAAACCTAACAGTCACCATCATCTTCTCCCTGACTTCCAGTCACCAAATTCCACTGATTTCATCTCTCAAATGTATCCTCAGTCTGTCCACCGGCCAGTCTTCTTCACCAGCATCTGGCCTCATCTGTCCCATCCACAGCTCCCCCATTGCTGCAGCATTGACTTGGTTCTGGTTTCTCTGCCTCTGTGCTTGCTTCTGTCAATCACTCTCCACTCTGAAGACAGAGTCAGTTTGCTGAAGCTTGACTTATGTCAGGCTGGGGGTGGCAGAGCTCTTGCTTCACGTAAGTGAGGCTCTGGGTTCCATTGCAGCACACACACACACACACACACACACACGTTTCCAGGCCCATCTTTGGTTAAAACCTCTCTGTGGCTTCCCCTTGCCCTTTGGGTAAGAGCAAACCCTTGGCGTACCTTATGTGACACCCCCACGACACACACGACTAATTGGTTCCTGTCAGCCTTACTCCTACCAGGCTCCCTGGCCTCCCTTCACCCATTTGGAACTGCTTTTATATCCTGGGTACACCCAGCTCTTCTCCATTCAGGAGAATTAACCACTGAGCTACATCCCCAGCCTTTTTGTCTTTTATATTTTATTTTTGTTTTTTATATTTTTTATATTAAGACAGGGTCTTGCCAAGTACTGCCTGTTTCATCTGCCTGGTCATCTCTCCTCCGGGTCTCCCTGCATTCACCCCGCCTGCAACTGGTGACCTCTGTGCATTCTGTGTCAATTTCAGCATGACTGAGGCCCTTGCTAGGCGGCTCCCCTTGCTGTGGCCCCTTGCATGGTACCTGCCCTGTGTCTTCTCCATGGGATGGGACCCCTGGTGGGCCTGCGGTGACCTGGGTTGTGGCTGTATTCCCGACGAGGGCCATGTGCCTGGCTGGCCTGGACTTGGTGTTGCATAAATGTTGAGTTAAATTCTTGGACTTAAGCAGGTGGCAGTTTCCTATTGAAGAGCAAGCTCTACTGGGTCAATGTGTTCTTCACTTCCTGTACTTTCTGTCAACTGTTTATCAGTCTGGCACAAAACATAACTGATGAATAATCTCTGCCATTACATTGGACTCTGGTTTTCTTCAAAGAACATCTTGGAAGATGCTTTTCTATTATCAATAAAGTGATTTTTTTTTTTTCCTTTAGCCAACTCTTCTTCATCGTCTTCTAAGTTTCAGCGGCTGTTACAGTGATTTCCCACTGTTACTGTTACAGGGGCTGTGGACAAGAGTGTAATGTGGCCTACTTCAATAGCCCTGTGACTTCTAAAGGCATCATTTGAGAAGAACAAAAGGATAAAGTGGTAGATGGGAAGTAAACCGAGGTCAGAGCTTTCCCGCAGTTTGAGTGTCAGGTGACCTTGGCGTCTTCAATTTGACATCACCTGATGAGGATGATCATGCAGTTGAAGCCCAGTGTCACAAACTCCACCCAGGTTCTCTTTTTTTGTGTGTGGTCAGTGAGTACTCCACGAGCAGATTTGCTTTAAATGGTAAATTTCCAACTATGTTCAAGGACTGTTGTGAGGCTCATGAGAAGTAAAAGAAACGGATGTCACATGTCACAGGGGTTCCCTCTCTTTCTAGTACACAGGAGCCAGATACAGTGGGCTCCCTCAAATTCTTCGGGTGGGAAAGAATTAGACTGAGGTGTCAGAGCAGCACCACTGTCTTGCTAGGAATGTTCTAGAAAGTGAAGTAGTGGTCACCGCTCGCTCAGAACTCTTTGCTTGGCTGATAGATGGTGCTCTGTAATTAGTGGGTCTGCTTCCTCACCTGGTGGGACATGGATTTTATTTCCAATTTTAAGCCAAAACTGAAGAGAGGGTACTGTTTTCACTTTGCTCCTCACTGATATCTCCAGAATATTCTCCTTCACTCATCACTCCCTGACCTTGTTTCAGTTATTCTGGGTCACACCCCTGTGCCTCTTGATTATTTCAGTGCCTGGCTCCGTTTCAGTGTTCTGACACTTCAGCTGCCTGGATTTGGGGTGGTTGTACTAGCTAAAGAAGTTCCCTCTGTGCCGTAACACCTCAGCCGTTGACCTCCTTTCCTGCAATGGGCTCGTCCTCCCACGCCATGGATGTAACCTAGAACTTGTCCATGCACCCTCTCCATGCCCAGGGTCCCCCTCACTTCAGTCCTTCCCCCACCTGCTGTTCTCCCTGCCATCCTTTCTTGGCCTAAATACTACTGTCACTCAGTGCATTCAACCCCACTGCAGACACGCTTGGGGTCCTCAATCCTTTTTTGGTGTTTTTTAACTCCCATGGCCAGATGGTGACTGGGGTAAATGCAGGGCCCTGTCTGATCCGGGCTGGCACACTCTTGTGGTTGCAGAAAAACACATCCCTCTGCAGGGTTCTGTACTTTCCATTTCTGATCACTGACCTTAGCTCAATCCAATATACCCTACCCCATTACTCACCCTCCCTCCTAGCACTCATTTCCCCTGTCCCCAGACCTCCTTCTCCAAGTGCTCTTCTCAGTCGAAGGCTTTGCTGCTTGTTTCATTGAAGAAAAGAAGCAATGGAGAGGATGTCCCCAAGCTCTCCCACCCTCCCACCTGTCCGGCTGCACCTGACCTGCTCCTCTGCTCCTCTTCCACGTGAATGAATGAACCTGCTGAGTCCTCACCAAGGCCACCTTCCAGCTGGGCCCCCGGCCGCATGCACTCGCACCATACTCAGGAATCTCACCCTTTCCTTACTGGAACCTCTCCCCTGGGTTGATGGCTCATTCTCCGCAGCATGCAAATATGCTGCTGTTTTTCCTATCATTAAAACCCTCTCATGACCCCTCCACCCCTCCGCCCACTTTCTGTTTTCACTTTAAAGCTCCTGAATGCTGTCCGCACTCACTCTTTCTGATCCCACTTCTCCTGTTCACTTTAACCCACTCCAGATGGACTTCCATGCCCACCACGGTGTCCAAACACCTTCCAACCTCCTGCTTAAGAGATCCCCGGTCCATTCTCAGCCCACATCTTCCTTGACCTCCCAGCAGCTTTTAGACACAGCCGATCACCCCCTCCACCCGGACATGATGTCTTCACTTGGTGCTTAGGCACCACCCTGTGCTGGTTTCTTTCTAACTCACTACCTCTGCTTCTCACTTTCCTTTGCTGGTGCCCTCATCTCCCCAGCCACTTAGCATCGGAGACTCCATGGCTTAGGCCTTGGGCCTCTTCCCTGGCCTACCTGTGCTGACACCCAGGTGGGTGAGCTCATCCTATATCAGGGCTTCAAATTGCTTCTCGATGCTGATGATGCACAGAGTTAGACCAGACCCCCAGGCCCAGTTGACCCCCCAAACTGAGCTCTGTGTATATGTGTGTATCAGACTATGTCTCCGCTCAGATATTTAATTGGTTTTTCAAGAGTCACATGTCCAAAATTCAGGTTATTCTTTCCCTTAAAATCTCCCCAGCCCAAAACATTTCCCCCTTTGGTTAATGACTGCTTCATCCTTCCACTTACTCAGACCAAAACCTCCATATCATCCCTGCCCGCCTATATTCACTCACTAAGAGATTTTGTTGGTTCGACCAGAATGATCCTTTTAAAACAGAAGTCATAGCATGTCACTCTTCTCCACAGAACTTTCTGGTGGTTCCTTCTCACTCTGAGTGAAGGCTGACATCTTTACAGCAGCCTGCAAGGTGGCGTGAGATCTGGCCCCCTGAACTCCATTTTGACACATAAATCTGGTTAAGATGCCAGGCGTTCTGTTAGGAAAGCCAGCTGATCCCATGCAGGAGTCAAATCTGAGAAACATGGAAGAAGTCAGGGATTGGCAGTTTACAGGAGAGGCAAACCAAACCTTGATTCAGAATTCAGATAACCAAACCAGTCAGCGCATCTTCAGAACCCTGCTATAGAGTTTGTAAAAATGAGTCTGAAACATTTGAGTAATTTTCTTAATGTAATGAAATGCTTTTAAATAATTTAGCTTTTAAAAATTTTATAGTTACTCAACAAAGGTTCATAAGTTTGACGATCGGACCAGCGGGACAGACCACAGGAAGCTTCATGAAGATCCACGGAGGATCCAGCAGAGGGCAGGTATATTCTGATCAGAACGTGACACCCACGGTATTGAGTGAGGGACTTTAAGTGCTGGTTTGAGAGTCTGACCATCAGCCTGTGGCAGTGGGAGCCTTTGCATTTGATCCCAGAGCAAGGAAGGTGACCCGAGGCACATATTTTGGGAAGATGGATCTAATGGTGGGTATTTACGATGGATTAGGGAGAGGAGATGCCACGCCAGAAACCGCTGTGATCACCCAGGCAGAGAAATTAGTAGCAGATGGTAGGAAAGGAATCAAAAGATACTACCAAGAAACAGTCAAAGAGATTGAAGTTTTGGTTGTGAAAAGACATGACTCGCGATTTCACGCAATACAGCAATAGGTCACGCTTCCTTGAAATTATGTTAGCACTTACTTTAGAGATTTAGTCATCATCTTCTGGAGACTCCAGACCTAGTGGAAGACTTTCCGTAAGTGTATTTTGCACAGAGGAATTTCCTGGCACCTCCTAGGTTTAGGGTGTTCACTTCCTTCTGTGATTAAGTTGAGATCTGGCTTTCCTCCCTAACCCAAACCCCTTAAAATTTTTACCATTAGTATTTACTAGTTATTTTCCTTCCCCTCACATACCTTTATCACACCCAAAATGATGATGTTCTCATAAATGAATTATCAACTGTATAGATCAGTATGTGATCTTTATTAAAACTATTGGAACTATCCCATATGTTTAATAAAATGTCATCAGATATGTATATATATTCTCATTTCTTACGTGGCACTGAGCTAAATCCACTCATCATAAATGGACTAGTTATCTTACAGATGAAGTGGGAACTCTTCTTGCCTGTTTCATGTTGTTTGCAGTACAGATGTAACTACTGATCGTTAGATCTGGCTGTAGTCAGTCCCACGGTCAGGGAGAAAATATCAAAGATGGAAAGAAGGATGAGCTCTGAGGTGTGCAAACTCGGATCCAGATGCTGCAGGAAGGAGGCACACTCTTGGGTGTGTGGGTTAGACCCTCCTGGGCTTGCCGGAGGGCAACCGTGATGTAACCAGACGGCCTGGGACAGGGCCTGCGGAGTTGCAGGACTTCTGACCGCATAGGAGACAGTCCTGGCGCTTCCAGATGTTTCCCCCACATTACTTTCTCATTCCATTTGATCTTGGCAATGACCTTAGAAAGCATTCCTGTTTACAGTTGAAAATGAGGCCTAGGGTCCCGCAGCAAAGCAGGGCTAAGGCTCAAACCTCGCAGGCCCTGGTCCGGGACTCTGCTGCAGTATCACGTGCCCTCCTCCCCTGGCATGGCTTCCTGGAGTTGACGAGGCTGCTGTTGTATCACAGCTGGGTTTGGTTAAGCTTTCCTCTGCGCAGGCCCCCCACGTGGGTCCGCGTATCGACGTTCCTATTGGTTGTTTAATCCTCATCTCCATCCAGTGGGGGAGGGACAGATGACTCCTCATCGTGGAGAGGGGGAAATCAAGGCTGGGGTGATTAGGTATCTTGCCCAAGGTCAAGTGCCTCTTAGTAATGGAGCTGGGATCGGAACCCGGGCATTCAGGCTCCTGAGTTTGTCCTCTTAGACTCCATATCGTTTCTTTTGGAGGTGAGCAGGGTGGAGAATTTACATTTCTAGAGTGGAGGAAGAAGACGGTCTCCCTGGGTTTATCCATGGGTCTTCCATCTCTCCCTCTGTCCAACACTACTTATTAAGCAGCCACCTGTGCCTCTTGTTATGTCAGGGGCTGTGGGTGGGAGGGGAATGATCCCTAGCTGTTGCCCCTTTTTGAGGGCAAAGCTACAGCCTGAGGAGCTTGGAATGTACCTCTGTTCAGCTCAGGAAGTATTAATGAAAGGGTAGATGGTGCCTGAATTAGATCAATGAACTGGAATCTGTAATAGAACACAAGAGAACAAGGGTCCCCCTCACTGCAGTTGACAGGGCAGGAATTTTTTTTCTTCAGTGCTGGGGATGGAACCCAGAGTCTGGCATATGCTAGGCAACCGCTCTACCACTGAGCTATATCCAGAGCCTAGGGATATGAATTTTTAACAGGCACCCTGAGTGATTTTTAAGCATGTTACTGAGAGCAGGTGTTCCTGAACTGTTCTGGGGTCACGTGGAAGTTCCTTGGAAGTGTTCATGGGCTGCTGTGGGCGTGCTGTGGGCGAGATGGATGAGGGGAGGCTGGAGAATGCTTAAAGGCTCTGCCTCTTCCATATGGGAGTCAACTAGAACAAGTCCTTTTTCATTTGATGTGAGGATTGTCACTTGGGAAGGGGACCCAGGGCTTAGAAAATGAATCAACATTCTTGTTGTTAGAATATTAAGGCAGTGAACATGGAGGTATGTGAGCCAGATGAAACCTGAAAATGAGACAGTCCTAGTTAGGAAAGGGGACATCAGTGTGAGATTCTGGTCTCTGACAAGGCAGTCTGGCCACATTGTTTAACTGAGCAAAAGCAAATTCAGAAGAAGATGGGGAAGGAGAGATTAGTTAACCATTTTACCACTTTTGCTTTTTAGATTATTAATTGAAGCTTAAGAATTCCTTTGTCTTGGAAAATATCGTTTTTGATGGCAGGATAGTATTCCACTATTTTAGAGAACCTTAATTTATTTTAATGTCTTTTTAGGAGATGTTTATAATGTCTTGAACCAGCTATGTAAACTTATAAATGTTTATAATGCACCCATATACTACCATGGCCATATATAGTGTGTATTTTTGCATGCTCTCTCAAGTCTCTGATGATTAGTTGCTGGGGGAAAATTGAGGTGAAAGAAGACATAAGAAGCTGGGCAAGGTAGCAGGTGCTTGCTAATTCCAGAGACTCAGGAGGCTGAGGCAGGAGGACTGAAAATTTGAAAATAGTATGAGCAACTTATGGAGACCCTGTCTCAAAACAAAATAAAATAAAAAGAGCTTGGACGTAGCTCAAGGGTAGAGCTCCTTGGGTTCAATTCAAAGTAACCCCCCCACACACACACACACACATGGAAGGCATGTGAATTAATAAATAAATGACGAATAGGATAAACTAATTATCATTGGGGGGCAGCACTGGCATAAGAAGATATGTGATTGTCTTAAATCATCCTGGGTGTCTGGGCTTCCTGGGGGAAGGGTGGAGGGGAGGCCTAGAGATTGGCAGGGCTATGCTACAATCCACTCTGTGTTCCACTATTAATAGGTCAGTCCAGCCAGTGGGCAGGACCCCACCAGGCTCTGTACAGTTTTCACAAGACCCTTTGAGTCGAGATGTTTTAGAGTTTGCTTGTTCCTTTTTTTTTTTTTACATTTTAGAAGGGTGACATAAACTCTTCCCTCTCGTGTCCTTTTTAGTTATGAGGAACACTCTACAGTGAAGCTCAGGACTATTTTTGTGGTGAAACCTAGTGAATGGTTAAAGTGAGAAAAATAAAACAATCGATCCCCATGTCGATTCAGATCAGCAGTTGAAGGTAAATGACTCTGCCAACTTGTGAAAAATCTTTTGACTTTCAGTGGTTTTTATTCCACAATTGAGGATCAGGAATTTGGGGCCTGAATCTGTTCTATTGAATCTGAACAGGTGGGTCTGACCCAGCCAGCAGAAGGGAGAATCCTCTTTTCTAGTTGCTCCAGAAAGTTATCTGCTCATTTTTTCTAGCTTATAAGGAAGTAAAACAACAACAACAACAACAACAAAAACTTTCATAAATGTGAAGATGATGAGTTTAAATATTACACTTTCTTCTACTAAATATGATGCTTTCCCTCCCCCCTGAGCCCCTTCCATATCCAACCCCAAGTTGTACATTGGCAGCGGGTCCCATCATCGTCCAGTGCAGGATCCTGGAGCATGATAGCAGCCCCTGTACCTATGAAGTCCTCGTGCACTTGGCCTTTAGAACAATGTAAAAACAGCACACATCCTGAACTGTGTCTTAAGAAGAAAAATGATTGTTTACAGAAAATCCAGTGTGCAAATTGGTGCAGCCATTATGGAAAGCAGTGTGGAGATTCCTTGGAAATCTGGGAATGGAATCACCATTTGACCCAGCTATCCCTCTCTTCAGTCTATACCCAAAGGACTTAAAAATAGCATACTACAGGGACACAGCCACATCAATGCTTATAGCAGCACAATTCACAATAGCTAGACTGTGGAGCCAACCTAGATGCCCTTCAGTGGGTGGATGGATAAAAAAATGTGGCACATATACACAATGGAATTTTACTCAGCATTAAAAAAGAACAAAATCATGGCATTTGCAGGTAAATGGATGGTGTTGGAGAAGATAATGCTAAGTGAAGTTAGCCAATCCCCCCAAAACAAATACCGAATGTTTTCTCCAATATAAGGGGGGTGACTCATAGTGGGGTAGGGAGGGGGAGAATGGGAGGAGTAGATGAATTCTAGATAGGGAAGATGGGTGGGATGGAAAGGGAGGAGGCAGGGGATTAGCAAGGATGGTGGAATGTGATGGATATCATTATCCAAAGTACATGTATGAAGACACGAATTGGTTTCAACCTACTTTATATACAAATAGAGATATGAAAAATTATGGTATATATATGTAATAAGAATTGTAATGCAAAAAAACCCCAAAGTACATGTATAAAGGCATGAATTGGCGTGAACATACTCTATATAAAAGATATGAAAAGTTTTACTCTATATATGTAATAAGAATTGTAATGCATTCTGCTGTTGTGTATATAAAAAAATAAAATCAATAAAACTAAAAAAAAAAAAAAGAAAAAAAATCCAGTACAAAGTTAGTAATCCAGTATTTATGAGGATGTTATGGATCAATTTGGCAACCTGGGACCCAGGAAGCAAGCAGACAACTAAAGTACCAAGGTGAAGATATTATTTGCAAGTGGGGTCCATGGACCAGTGGTAATTTGTGGTTTTCAAACCACAGCTGTGGTAGCTAACAAGGTTCACATATCTGAAATGTAAAATGAGTGATAATTTCCTCAGAAACCTCATTATGGATACAAAGTAACATAGTTTAGCACTTTGGGTGTTCTAATACAAGTGTTAATTCAGTCCTCACACAACCCTAGGAGTTAAGTACTAGTAGTTATCCCTATTTTATGTGAGAAACCAAGACCTAGGGAGTTTAACTTCCTTGTCCAAGATCATCAGCTAGTAAGCCGCAGAGCCTGAATTTTAAATTGAGGCTAAGCATCCAGGTATAGTGGTACACACCTTAATCCCAGCAATTTTGGAGGCTGAGGCAGGAGGATCACAAGTTCAAGGCCAGCCTCGGCAACTTAACAAGGTCCTAAGCAATTTAGTGAGACTCTGTCTCAAAATAAAAACTAAAAAGTGCTGTGGATATAGCTCAATGATAAAGTGCCCCTGGGTTCAATCCACAGTGCAAAAAAAAAAAAAAAAAAAGAAAAGAAAAAGAAATTGAGGCCACTGGGTTCTAGAGCCAATGTTCTTAACTATTGCAGAATTGCCTCATAGTACTCTTAGTCATTGTTGTTTTTAAAAGTTGTACATATGCTACATGAACATGCATAGCATGACAGTTTGTGGCTATGTTTTAAAATATTGTTTAGGTATTACTTATATTTGCAATTTTATCATCTTTTTAATGATCTATTCCCAGTTTGCAAACAAAAGGATTAGTGGACTTGCAAGTGGATTATTAAAATTCAAAAGAAGACAAGAAAATAGTAAATACTAAGATTCAGAATAACATTACAATTTTAACTAGTGAGCCGGAATTCCAAGGCAAATAGAGAATGTGAATCTCTTTGGGCTGAGACAGAGTGAGTCTTTCTTTCTTTCTTTCTTCTTTCTTTCTTTTTTGTACTGGGGATTAAACTCAGGGGCACTTTACCACAGAGCAACATCCCCAGTTCTTCTTATTTTATTTTGAGACAGGGTCTTGCTAAATTGCTGAGGCTGGCTTTGAACTTAGGAACTGGTATTACAGGCATGTACCACTGTGCTTGATTGAATTAAAATTTTCCAAACAAATTTTCTGAAACAGAAAATAGAAATTAGTAGATATGATAAATATAAACACTTGGGTTTTAAGCTGGGTGTATGGTGTGCATGCCTATAATCCCAGCCACCTGGAAGGCTGAGTTTGTGGCCAGCCCAGGCAACACAGGGAGACCCTGTCTATAAATAAATAAATAAATAAATACTTGGATTTCAACTGATGAGTCACTTTCCCTAGGTCTCTCACTTATTGTCTTTTTGAAACTTTTCAAGTAATGACATCAAAACCATGAAGTCATCATTATTATTTTCAGACCAATCAAATTGAATTCTCAAGAAAGCAAACAAAAATTTCCAGAAAACCTACAAAGTCAGCTTCAGTTTCTAACTGATGGATTTGATCCCTGAAGACAGAAAAGACCAAACCCAGGGAAGGATGGCTCAGAGTGGCACCATTTACACAAGTCACACAATTATAAGAAGTTTTTAAAACTAGTTGCAAAGTTATAGTAGTTGTTATGCTTGGAGCAAAGATTCCTTTATTAATTCTTCCTTTCGGATGTCACCTGTGTTATACCCAAGGTACACAATGTGGAAGTATAATTTGTTGTGTTAAAAAATGGATAGAAGGACTTAAAGAGCAACTTAAGAAATATATCAACTAATTTCAATATGAGTATCTTATTTGATTCTGATTTTTTTTTAAAAAAATAGGATAAATTTAAACAGTGATTACATATTGATTATATTAAAATACATGTATTGAAGTATTTATGGCTTAAGTATTGTGTTCTCTGGGGTCAAACAGACAGGGATTCAGCAATCTACTTGCTTCGTGGCAAGTGGGGAGGGAGGACAGAAGGAGATTCTTCCCTTTAAGGGTTAAAACCAGGCTCTGCTGCTTACACATCCTTCCAATCACATCCCTGTGGCCAGACTGAGTTCATGGCCAAGTGTAGATGAGAGGTTGGAAAATGGAGTACTTAGCTCTCTGGCCAAGTGCTCGTTAAAACACAGGACTTCTATTACCAAAGTAAAAGGAGAGACTGGGTCGGTGGAAGGAAGTAGAGACTGGGTCAGTTGGAATCTTTGCTCCAAGCACAACAACTATAATAATTTTTCAGCTGGTTTTAAAAACTTCTTATGATTGTGTGTTGTGTGTAAATGGTGCCACTCTGAGCCATCCTTCTGTGGGTTTGGTCTTTTCTGTCTTCAGAGTTCAAATCCATCAGTTGCAAATTGAACTTGTTTGGCACTTTTTCTAAAATAGGCACTTCTACCATAGGATACCACTAAATGAACACATTTATATTATTTTAGAACATATACAAAACAGAACAAATTAAAGAATTATATAAGTACTAAATATAATTAGAGGTTCTGATTCTCTTTGTACCTAATCATTTTATGTACCCCTGGGGAACCTGCACCCCACTTGGAAACTCTTGATCTTAGCAAAAAGATATGGTATTATGAACCTGAGTGATGTCAGGAGGAGGTAAAAGAAGCGGTTCAATTTAGGCTGCATCTGGAAATTAGAGGCAAGAAGTTCTCCCAGTGGTTTGTGGTAGGGAGAAGGGGCACCTCATAAGATGCACACAAATGACAACTAGTTCTGGCCCAAGCAACTGCATGAATCACGTTACCATTTCACGGGGACTGCACAGTCCGTGGGGAATAGCAGGTATGCGAAGGAAACAAAAAGTTTGTTTGGGGACATGTTACACTTGAAGTTCTGTTAGATTTCAAATGATGTCAAGAGAGGCCCTTGGATGTGTGAGTCCGAGTCTCTAATGAATATTAAGGCTGGAGGGAAAAAAAAAAAATGTGGGCATTTAAAGTGACAGACTGGACAAGATCACTTAGAGCAGAAGTCAGGGAGAAGGGTCCTGGGTTTGAGCCTCAGGGATGCCAGCATTTAGAGACTGACACGAGAAAGTGGATACATCCAAAGAGACTAAAAAAGGATCTCTAGGGAGGTGGGAAGGAAACTCCAAGAATGTGATTATCTGGCGAGCCAAGTGAACAGAAAACACTCAGCTGGCACTGCAAAAGACAGGTCAGGAAGGAGAAACGGAGAATTAAGAACTTGTATTATGGTTGTCATCTCCCTAAATATCTGTCTCAAAGTGATGACAGCATCTGGCATCATCCCAGGGGAGAAGGGACAGTATCAATTAGAATGATTCACTCATACAAAAAAAAAAAAAAAACAAAACCTTATAGCAGTGGCTTTAAAATGTAGATTACTTGTTTCACATTAAAAACAAAAAACAAACAAACAAACAAACAAAAAACCAACCAAGCTTGGAGCTAGGCAGTTCTGAACATATTGCTACTTTATAAAGTTGTCAGAGACCCCAGATGCTGACCAAGTCCTGCTGCCTCCCCAGCTGTGGCTGCTAGGGATTGGCCAGCCCGTGGGTTTCAGCAGCAGGAAGGGAAGGGGTGCATGGCTGTTAGGAGACTTTTGAGAAATGCCGTACAACCTTACCAGCCTCTCGTTGCCCAAACATAGTTACATGTCAATCCTTCAGTTTGGTGGCAATGTTCCTTGATGAAAATTCTGAATTCTGTTACTAAAGGGACCAGGTCCTCCCAAATTGAACCAGTAGATGGCGGTTTACTTGGTGATGAGAGGCAGGGGTATGTGATCACCAGCTTCTCCTCACTTAATCATTCATTTTCTTACTCCTTCCCTCTCTCCTCCCGTCCTGTAGCCATGTTTGTATTTGCTGTTAATGATCACCCTCTTTAACAGTGCATCGTCAACATTTTTTTTTTTTTACATCCTCAAGTATTCTGCTTTGGAGTTTTTAATTTTCAATAGCTGGATAGAGTCTGTCTCAGGGACATGCCATAGTTTTCTGGTAAGGACAGATCGTTTTAGCTTTTTGGTATTGTAAGTAAGTGGGGATGAGCCCATCACAATGTCCCCAGAATAATATCCTAGAAATGGAATCACACAGTCAAAGGACAGTAACAGTGATCCTGATGGCATCTATGTGAGGTTACGGACCGCAGATAGCAGCCGTTCTTAAGTGTGTCAACTCAGTTAATGCTCACAACTACCCTATCAGACAGGCATGTTTATAAGACCCATTTACAGTTATCCCATGGGAAAACTGAGGCTGGGGAGGTGAAAGTACTTGCTCAACATTGGATTAGTCAGTGAGACAGCAGGCAAGCTTAGCGCAGTGTCTCATGATGAACATTTTTAAAGCTCCTTATGCACAACAGCCAGAATGCCCCAGGAAACTCCCGATACCAAGCCCTGCTTCCACAGCAGCAAGGGGAGGACCAGGCACAAGTGGGATTTTTGCTTCTTTTAAATAACACAAGACTGAGATGCATTAACCCTACGCACGTGAGTTCACTTCGAAATACAGCCAAATCTCCTCGTCCGCAGCAGTTGCATTCTATAAAGCCATTGCCAAGGCTGAGTTGGTGAGTGCTGGACCATCATTCCTAGGGGAAGTACAGGCGAGGTTCCTAGGAGCCTGTGGTCAAAACATTTTCATTAACCAGTCAATCCACGGGCTTGTTTTATGTGAGTTTCTGTTTAAAGACACCTTGATATAGATTGCTGATTCATTAGCATTGAACTCCCAGCCAACCACACTGTAACTCATGCCTAAATAAAGCTTGTCTCTCCCACATATTTTCTCTGTAAGGCACATCACAGCCTTCTTGCATTTTGGAACACTAGCCAGCCCTTCAACACTACGACTGGGGGCTTTTAAACAGTGAAATCATCCAAAAAATATGAAAATGCAAAAATATGGCACAAAATAGGCTATGCACAGGACACTATCAAAGAAAAAGTAGAGCTTGGCCAGGTTCCGCCTCAGCTGGGAGCATGCGCTCTGGAGACTCAAAGTGTTTACCACTGTGCTAAGAATGACTCTGTCTAAGAATGTGTCTAAGATCAATTGCTGTGAATATTGATTTGAGGATTACAAATAAATTTTAGCAAGTAGGCAAATTTCCATAAGGAGTCTGTATTTCCATCAGTATAGCTGATTGTATTTCTTTTGTACAGGTTATTCAAGGCACTGGCTTGTGCTTACTGCAATACCATTAGTCGTCATTTTAACCTATTTTGCTGTTTGAAAAAGGTACATAAGCCTTTTTAAGAAAATTATTTTTCAAACTTAACTTGATTTTCCAAAGGCAAGAACATAAAGCCCTAAAAGATTAAAAAAAAAATAGTTTGAAATTTCAGACTTTTTTTTTTTTTTCGACTGGGGATTGAACCCAGGAATACTATATGACTGAGCACCATCTCCAGTTCTTTTTATTTTTTATTTTGAGACAGGGTCTTGCTAAGTTACTGAGGGTCTTGCTGAGTGCCAGATGGGTCTTGAATTTGTGATCCTCCTGTCCCAGCCTCCTGAGTCACTGGTATTACAGGTGTGCCCCACTGTGCCTGGCTAAAATTTTAGACATTTAAAAAGAAACAAAAGTTTTTTGTTTTGCTTGTTGTCTAGGATTGTTGCACGCGCCAGCTTCCCATGTAAGAGTCTGCATTACCTTGAGATAGAATGAATCCTTGGACCACTGAAAGATTAAGGCCTGGGAACACAACCCAATCTTCCTGGGTACTGTTCCAAAGTCTCCTTATATCCTTGGTCTGCTTTGAGATGTAGTTACACTTCTGTTCCTAGTCCCTTCCTTCCTGGTTATAAGGAACCCTCCACCTCCAAGTCCTTTAGGACAGTAACCCGCCTATAAATGTGAGGAGCAGAAACTCCTGATCCCCCAAAAGTTTTCATATCAGCCTTCACCAAAAGGATATTGCAAGGTTAATCTGTCACTCCCACAGGAAACACCAAAGAGCAAATTTTCTACAAGGTGATGGCATCTAGGATCCAAGTCATTTCACACCTGTGCCTTGAGTCAAGCGTGAAAACTAGATTTCCGTTTCCCTAAATCTGCATAGTTCAAGGTAAGAGTCATGTGGTGATTTAAAGAAAAAAAAAATCAATTATTAAAATTTTAAATTTAGATTGCAGTCCTCAGTCACATTTAGCCACAATTTGGTGCTCAGTAGCTACATCTGGCAGGTGACTAACATTTGGGATAGTGCAAGTGTAGCCCCGTTCCTCCAGTGGAGGAATTTCCACTGGTCAGAGCTGACAAGGCCTAGTCTATAATTTCCCAAGGATGCTACTCTCATAGTATGGCTGCAAATACCAGGAAGATCCTTTAATAAAAGATTATCAGTCAGTTGACTCTCCTCCAAACAATATTATTAAAATCTATTGAAAAAAGTTTTGAAGTATTACCCCGTGAAATATTTTGGGACAGCAAATGTTTTTTTTTTTAATAAAGGTATTTTTTAAATCCTCAGATAGTAGTATTAAAGTTAATCATCTCCTTCACAGATTGGTCACTGGCAACCAAAATTGTTTTCAGCTGAGTGTTGTTATGGGCCTGTCACCAGGATGCCTAGACTAAGAAGGGGAGATGGCACCAGGTACCCACAGAGCTACACAACCAGGATTTGATTTTTAAAGCACTTCATTCAGTATCGAGAAAATTATTCCACTGGCCAGTACTGTTGGTCCTGGATAATCCCCCAAATAAATAATAATCATAATAATAGTTCTAAAAGCTGTCTCCTGTCCCTGAGCATCTTGAGCTGAAAAAGCTATGAATTGGGAGGAATCCGGGGAGAGAGAGAGGTAAACAGCACCAGCAGGTGTCTGCAGTGGGCAAACAGCTCTATCAGCTCTAGGTGAGCCTGTGGACTGGGCTTCTGGACCTCTGGCGTGGCTCTAGACAGGCTGCTGCCTACTGCAGGGAGGACGGGGATGGGTGCTCGAGAGGGAGTGTGATCCTAACATCCAGATGCTTGGCGCCGGCCACAGTGGCTGTGGAGCACTCAGAACGTGGGAGACCAAGTGGTCTAGGCTAGGAGTGTGGAGTACACACTGGAGTTCTAAGGCTTCGTTAGAAAAGGATGGAAAATAGCTTATTAATAATGTTTGTATTGATTACATGCTGAAATAATATTTTTTTGCTATATTAGGTTAAATAAAAATACTGTTATGGTTTAGATATATTATTTTGAGACAGGGTCTTGCTAAGTTGTCCCCCAAAAGCTCATGTGGGAGACAATGCAAGAAAGTTTAGAGGTGAAATGACTGGGTTCTGAGAGCCTTAACCCAATCAGTGTATTAATCCCCTGAAAGGGATTCACTGGGTGGTAACTATAGGCAGGTGGGGTGTGGCTGGAGGAGGTGGGTCCATGGGGGTGTGTCTTTAGGGTCTATATCTTGTCCTTGTTGAGTGGAACTCTCTCTCTGCTTCCTGCTGTGATGTCTTGAGCTGCTGTCCTCCGCCACATTCTTCTGCCATGATGTTCTGCCTCACTTTGGGCCCAAAGCAATGGAGTTGGTCATCTACTGACGGAGACCTCTGAAATTGTGAGCCCCCAAATAAACATTTCCCCCTCTAATTATTCTTGTCCGGTCATTTGGTCACAGCAACAGCAAATCTGACTAAAACAAATACATTACTAAAATTCGTTTGACCTGTTTCTTTTTTCCTTTGTAATGTCGTGACTGAAAGTTTAAAATTAAAAAAAGAAAGAAAGTTTAAGATTACTTATGTGGCTCACATTATCTTTCCACCGGGCAGCACTAGTCCTCCCTTAATCTGTAGCTTCATGTACAAGGTAAACTTAACCATTCTGTCAACAAATTTTGTTTTCCCATCACGTTCTGACCAACTTTGGAATGATTCTTTGGGTCCCTTAGCTCTGTAGCCAATTTCATCTAAACATTTAGGATAGTAGAAAGGCCAGGTGCGCAGGGCTCTCATTTAGAATTTCAAATTCAGGTCTCCAGAAAGAGGTCAGTAACCCCAGATTTCAGTTTCTCATCCAGCTCTTTATTAGATAGAAATGTCTTTGTTATCAGGCATTCTGAAATGTGGCAGGGAAACAGAGCTGAGTACCCCGTAGACTGTGCAGTGGGCACAGTCCTAGTACATAATGTCCTAGATGGAGACCAGGCTTGGTGTGGAGCACCCATTTCCTGGGGAACCAGCTTTTACTTATCTGTTGGTGGCAGAAGTAACATCAGCAGAGATACTGATACTGTAGTTCATTTGGAACCGACTGGGTGTCACGCACCGTGCTAGCCACAGTGAGAGTTCTTATTTTTGGCAAGACATAGGATGAGACAAGAGCTGGGGATGGGGACACTGGTTATTGGGTGAACAAGATGGCCCAATGAAACCGAGGAGAGGGCTCACGCCAGGGTGGTAGAAGCAGGAGGGAATGTGCAGGGCTGGTTTTGAGAGAAACTGTGGAGGACTACCAACAAAACTTCCAGCCTAGAGTACCAGCTCTGGTGCCCACCTCCCTGGGTGTGTCAGCTCCATCTCTCACAGGCCTCGGACAGGGCTATTCAACATTCTGTGCTCATTATCTTCTGTGAAAAATGAGTACTTACTTACACTTGGTAGTGTAAGTAAGAACAGCACAAAAATAATAATATGTAGGGTTGGGGGTGTGGCTCAGTGGTAGAGCCCTTGCTTAGCATGCTCAGAGGCCTGAGTTCAATCTCCAGACCAAAAAAAAAAAAGAAAGAAAATTTAGCCAGGAACAGTGAGCACATGCCTGTAATTCCAGCACCTTGGGAAGCTGAGGCAGGAGGATCATGAGTTCAAAGCCAGCCTCAGAAACTAAGCGAGGCCCTAAGCAACTTAGTGAGACCTTGTCTCTAAATAGAATACACAAAGGACTGGGAATGTGGCTCAGTGGTTAGGCACCCCTGGGTTCAATCCTTGGTATGGAAAAAAAAAAGAAAGAATAATATATAGAAATATGCTAATTAAGTAAAATGCTTACACTAGTGACCGACTCTTAATAGTATTCAGTTAGTGTTCATACTATGACTCTGATTATTGTTAATATTCAAGAAACAAGCAAAAGTAACAGGAGTTTGGATTCTTGGAGCCCAGAAAGAGGTGACACTGCCAAGCTTAGCTGAGGAGTCAGACAGGGATCTTGCTAGGGAAGAGAGACGATGGATTTGTGCTTTGCCAAGTTTGGGTTTGGGGTGCTCCGGATGATGTGGGTGGTGATATCCGTGCATGGAATTGGAGATGTAGGTTTGGGGGCTAGGGAACAACTTCATCAGGACAGTAATTGATTCCATGAACATCTGAGGTCCCCAAGGAAGAGAATCTGAAGCCCAGGGGTGGTGGGATGGGCAGAGGAGACAGGGCTGGGTAGGCGAGGTCCAGGAGGAGCACCAGCACAGGTCTGTGCTGGGGACCCAGGGAGGAGGGACATGTCAGAGCTGCAATAAGAGAGGCTGGCCAGAGACTGAGGCTTTTGGTTTCTTGAGTGAGTTGCTGAGTTGATGGAGATCGGGACCACCAAGCAGCAGGGAAAACCAGGTGAAGTGGGGACACTGGGTGGACTATGAGGCTTCCTTTCTCTTCAGTTGCAGGTAGAACAGGGCTCGGGTTACCCGGAGAAGCCAGCTGTGGCAGAAGGCCAAGGGCAAGGGGTTCCAAGCTCAGCTGACCAAGGGACGCCCAGGTCAGGAGGGGTTGATGGGCAGGTGGGGGGTACAGAGTGGTGTAGTAAGTGAGGGTGCACTGAGGTGAGCAGCAGGTGTGGCAGCAGTGAGGCAGGAAAGCTGGTGACTGGGCTCATGGTCAGAAGTGGGCATTTCCCATTTGGAGCAGCGTGAGGGTGACATCCGTGGGGTCACATTGGAGGGGACAACTGAGCAGACGAGGGGAGGCACGGCTCTTGCCTATGTGTCAGGGCAGGATTGTCATCCAGAGCCACTGGGAGTCCAGGGCTTTTTCCTTCCTTCCTTCAACAGACATGATGGAGATTGTGCCTGCCAGGCACAGGGCTGACGGGGTAGGGTCACAGTGCCGGGGAGGCCGGGCCTCGTGTGAGATTCAGAGAAAACACATAGCAGGGCTCCTACTCTTGAGAAGCTTAGGGTCCCACTGGGGAGAATGGACAAGGACACAAGAAACTGTTGGAGGACTTGGGAGAGAAGCACGCAGTGATGAACAGAGCGCGATACGGGTGGTGAGGACGAGCTACCGGCAAAGGGAACTTGCAGAGGCCAGAATAAGATGAAGCCTGGGTGGGGTGGGGTTTGGAAACGAGGAGAGCAGAAGAGGCATTCCAGGCTGGGTAAACAGCAGGGGCAAAGGGAAGGAAGGAAAGTATTGGCTGGTGAGATGGATCCACCTGGCGCTGGGCTGAAGACAGGCCAAAGGGACTGAATATTTGCAAGGAGACCTTGGGATGTCAGGGACATTAAAGGGGAGTGATGTGGGAACAGGGAGCCACTCAAAGACCAGCAGGAGGGTTCTGCATGAAAAGCACTTTTGCAGGAGGGGATTATGAGTCTAGAAAAAATCTGACCCCCAAGGCAAGATCCTGAGGAGAAACCTGGTACTTGGGGCTGATAATCTCCATATATTTTTATTAACTATTCAGATTCTGCATCATGTGTTTTTACTGCACCTGAACTAATAGTTTCTGATTGTAAAGAACCCATGTGGCTGCAGGCCGAGTCCCGCAAGTTGTTAGGTAAAGGCTACTATGCGATGGGGATAGAGGGGTCAGGGAGGAGCTGGGGAGGGGCAGGAGAGCTGGGAGCAAATTTCCTCATGGAAAAGGTGGAATTTTACAATGGGAGAGGGCTAACTCAATTAGGGATATTAGAGGGCTGTTTTTGTACAAAGTGCTGAGAGGCCCCCAACCCCCGCAGTGGATAGTTCAGATCCTGAGACAGGATCTCAAGTATTAACATGCCCTGTATTTGAGGTAGGAGGGCAGCGAATTTACCATACTTTAAATTTCAAAACAGTGAAGCAGCTAAAAGAGGCTGTAACAACCTGTGGTCCTCAAGCACCCTTCACTGTAAGCTTGGTCGAATCCATTACCAACTTGAACATGAAGCCAGCAGATTGGGCTAATATGTGTAAAGCTGTGCTAAATGGAGGACAATACCTGTTATGGAAGGTTGCCAATGAGGAATTTTGCAAGGAGACGGCTAGGCGAAATGCAGCAGCTGGTTATCCTCAGAGAAATCTAGATATGTTGTTAGGAAAGGGACCTTATGAGGATCAGCAGCAACAAATTGCATATGATCCTGGTGTATATTTACAAATTGCTGTAGATGCAGTTAAGGCATGGAAGACTTTACAAGGACATGGAGGTTTACAAGGTCAATTATCTAAGATAATACAAGGAACTAATGAATCTTATGCTGAATTTGTAGATAGGCTTATTCAAACAGCTACCAGAGTTTTTGGGAATACAGAACAAGCAATGCCATTAATAAAACAACTGGCTTATGACCAAGCGAATCGTTGGTGCAGAGATATCATTAGACCATGGAAACAAGAAGATTTAAACACATATATTAAATTATGTAGAGACATTAATGAACAAGAGCAAGTCATGGCAGCTGCAGTAAAACAGGCTTTAGATGCCAGAGACATTAATGAACAAGGGAAAATTGTGGCAGCTGCAGTAAAACAGGCTTTAGATGCCAGAGACATTAATGAACAAGGGCAAATTGTGGCAGCTGCAGTAAAACAGGCTTTAGATTCCAGGCCAAGAACATGCTACAATTGTGAACAAATAGGACATTTTAAAAGGAATTGCCCCATAGGAGGAGGGTTTAACAAAACTAGGTATCAAAGGAGTAGAATACCGGGTATTTGCCCACGATGCCGTAGAGGGAGACATTGGGCTAATGAATGCCGTTCTCAAACCACCATAGAGGGTACTCCATTATCAAAAAACGAACAAGGACCAAGTGTTTATCCACGATATCGTGGAGAAAGGCATTGGGCTCCATTGCCAAAAAATGGACAGGGGGGCCCAATGCTCCGGGGCCCAAAACCACAAATATACGGAGCACTGGAGGAACCCAGCAACCCCATCAGGGTAGTGCCCAGGACACATTGTCCATCAGATCCCTCATCAGACAAACCAGAGGGAGCGCAGGGTTGGACATCTGCGCCTCCGCCAGATCAGTACTAACTCCAGAGATGGGAGTTCAAATCATTCCCACAGGGGTGAAAGGACCTCTTCCCAAAGGAACAGTAGGCTTATTATTGGGACGCAACTCTTCTACTCTAAAAGGACTTATGATAAGTCCTGGGGTAATTAATCCCGATTATGAAGGTGAAATAAAAATTATAGCCAGTTCTGCAAATGGTATATCAGTAATTTCACCAGGAGATAGAATAGCACAGTTACTAATAATACCAAGCCTACATGATAGATTTTCCAGTCGTGCTATAGAAAGAGGTTCCAAGGGATTAGGCTCCACAGGTGTAGATTGGGCTATGCTGTCTTTAAATTTAGATTCTCGCCCCATGCTAAAACTAAATATTCAAGGACATGAATTTAATGGGCTACTGGATACAGGTGCAGACCTTAGCATCATCTCTCGTCAAGAATGGCCAAAACATTGGCCATTACAACAAGCCACTCAAACGCTTCAAGGCCTAGGAGTGGCGACTAATCCCCATAGAAGTGCAATGGTATTAGATTGGAAGGATCCTGAAGGATGTGAAGGAACTATACAGCCATATGTATTGGATCATCTTCCTATAAATTTATGGGGACGAGATGTCCTAGATCAATTAGGTTTGACATTAACAAATAACATCAACCAAAATGCACCCACTATTATGACTAGACAAGGTTTTAGGAAAGGAAAAAGATTAGGAAAACAAGAACAAGGTATAGCAGCACCAATACAAATAGATCAAGGAACAGACAGACATGGGTTGGATTTTCAGAAAGGGCCACTGAGACAATAAAAATTACTTGGAAATCAGAAAGACCAGTATGGGTTCCTCAGTGGCCCCTGACTAAAGAAAAGATACTAGCAGCCCATGATCTGGTCAAACAACAATTAGCAGAAGGACATATACAACCTTCTGTATCTCCCCACAATACTCCCATTTTTGTCATCAAAAAGAAATCTGGTAAATGGAGATTATTGCAAGATTTAAGAGCCATTAATAATGAGATGGTTATTATGGGACCTGCTCAATCGGGGATTCCTCAATTGTCTGCTTTGCCAAAAACTTGGTATGTTTTAGTTATAGATATTAAAGATTGTTTTTTTTCAATTCCAATTCATCCTGAGGATAGTCCACGTTTTGCATTTACTATCCCTGCACTGAATCATGAAGGTCCTGATCAGAGATATGAATGGAAAGTACTCCCTCAAGGGATGGCTAACAGCCCAACTATGTGTCAAATTTATGTTAACAAAGCAATCCAGCCACTTAGAAATCAAAATCCTGAACTACAAATATTTCACTATATGGATGATGTATTATTAGCACACAAAGCTAAAAACACATTGCTAGACTGTTATGCCACACTTACAAACTTATTAAAAAATTATAATCTAGAGATAGCAATAGATAAAGTACAATTAAATTTTCCAATTAATTATTTAGGAGTTCTATTATCCTCAACCATGGTCCGTCCACCAAAAATTCAAATACGAGTAGATCAACTCAAATCACTTAATGACTTTCAAAAGTTATTAGGAGACATAAATTGGATAAGGCCTTATCTAGGTATACCAACAGGAGAGTTGGGACCTTTATTTGATATCCTAAAAGGTCCATCAGATCCAAATTCACCCCGAATGTTAACGCCTGAAGCAAGAAAGGCATTAAAAATCATTGAAACATATATGGAAAATATGCATTTGGATAGAATTGATATAAGTTTGCCTTTATTATTTATTGTACTACCAACAAAAAATATTCCTACAGGAGTATTTTGGCAAGAAGGCCCATTATTATGGATACATTTATCTTATTCTCCTAACACTATTCTTACTAGGTATCCTGAGGCTGTAGGACAATTAATACTCAAAGGAATAAAAGCAGCAAAGGGAGTGTTTGGAATTTCTCCCAATAAAATTATTACTCCATATACTATGAATCAAATTGATGAGTTAGCGAATGAGTTAAATACTTGGGCAATAATCATGTGCAAATCTAATGTTTCATTTGATAACCACTTACCATCTAATCCTTTATTGTCTTTTTGGTCATCGCATCCTGTAATTTTTCCAAAAATGACAAGAAAAACACCTATCGGGAATGCTCCAAATATATTCACTGATGGATCAAATAATGGTACAGCAGCAATAGTTACACCTGATCAAACTTTTACATTTTTAGTACCCAAACAATCAGCTCAAAAGGTAGAGCTTAAGGCAGTATTACAGGCTTTTGTGATGTTTAAAAATTCTGTATTTAATTTATTTTCTGATAGTCAGTATATAGTTAATGCTATAGTATCCCTTGAAGATGCTGGTAGGATTTCCCCTTCCTCTACTATTTTCTTTTTGCTTTCCACTATACAAAGTCTAATCTGGGACAGAAAAGATCCATTCTTTATAGGACATATCAGGGCACATACAGGATTGCCTGGAGCCCTTAGTTTGGGCAATGATTTAGCAGATAAAACTACACATGACATACATATTTTCTCTACACTAGAAGAAGCTATAAATTTTCATAAAAAGTTCCATGTCAATGCTAATACTTTACAAAAGCGTTTTAAAATAACTAAGGAACAAGCTAGACAAATAATAAAACAATGTCAAAATTGTGTGACCTTTTTACCACAAGTTAATCTTGGAGTCAATCCTAAAGGATTGATACCTAACCATATTTGGCAGATGGACGTCACACACTTGCCAGAATTTGGAAAATTAAAATATTTGCATGTTACAGTTGATACTTCTTCTGGATTTTTGATGGGCTCCCTTCATGCCGGAGAAAAAACTAAAGATGTTATAGCTCATTGCTTACAAAATTTTGCCACTGTGGGCGTTCCAAAACAGTTAAAAACAGATAATGCCCCTGGTTATACTTCTACCTCTTTTAAACAATTTTGCTCATCATTACTCATATAACAGGAATCCCATACAATCCACAGGGACAAGGCATAGTTGAAAGAGCTCATCAAACTATTAAAATGTACTTATTAAAGCAAAAAGAAGGAATTGGGAAGGGGTATATATTCCCCAAAGATAAACTTAAAATAACCCTTTTTACTCTAAACTTTTTAAATTTGGATTCATCAGGGCTTAGTGCTGCGGAAAGGCATATGTGTCCAAAAAATGTATATAAGCCCAAGGTACTTTGGAAGGATATTCTAACAGGACAATGGAAAGGTCCTGACCCAGTAATTGTCTGGAGTCGGGGGTCTGTTTGTGTGTTTCCACAGGGAGAACAGCAGCCGATTTGGATTCCAGAGAGATTAACTAAGGTCCTGACCCAGTGATTGCCTGGAATCGGGGGTCTGTTTATGTGTTTCCACAGGGAGAACAGCAGCTGATTTGGATTCCAGACAGATTAACTATAGCGATTTCTACAGACCAAAAAGAAGATGTGATATCCAGAACTCCAGTTTGGTTATTCTTACATCTGCGACAGAACCAGAATGCTTTTTTCAATATCTATTTTATTATTGCCCTTTCCCATATTTTTTTTTTTTGAGCTCATACAGACCTAGGTTAATGTTTTGCTGATCAGTTCTATTTTTTGACTATAGAGTTTTTAAACATTGCAATGGAGATTTCACCTGTAAAAAGTTATAAGGCCTTTACTATTATGTTATGTGTCGTATGTATTATGTGTGCACACTTGTGTTTTGTGTTTGAATGTACGTATGTCCATATGTCATATATGATGAGCACTCATGAAAAAATGGATCCAAATAATTTTTTTTTATTCACGTGATTTAAATGGTTTAATTTAAATTGGGTAAACAGCTGTTGAAGATTGTTTTAAAATGTGAACAAATAAGGAGGTTAACAGATCTGTTTGTTTACTTTCACCTTTCCTTTTCATTATATTTAATAATTCTCTTAAATACAATGTAAATTGTTAAGAAAATTGTTTTCTTTTAGTGCCTTCTGGAATGTTACGTAATTTTTTCTTTAGCCATTATTGCCAGAATTCCTATCTTCAGTGAAGACAATGTAAATTGTTAAGAAAATTGTTTTCTTTTAGTGCCTTCTGGAATGTTATATAATGTTATATAATTTTTCTTTAGCCATTATTGCCAGAATTCCTATCTTCATCCCAGTGCATGAAGACAAAGATAAAACCAATCTACAGCTTCTGCAATAGCCATCACTGAACTGCTTGCAGAACTTGCCTGGACTATGTATCACTTATATGCATTGTGGACTCACTTGTATGCATTGTGAACTATCTGTTGGTGCAGCAACTTCTGGTAGTGTTGGGGTATTTATGCTGATGGTGTCATCGGTGGTACAATTTTTCCAAAAGGAGCCGTCAGCTGGCTTGGTGTATCTTCCTCCCTTCTGTTTGTCATGATCGTTCAGCTAAAATTTGGGGGCCAACAGAGGTGAGGCAAAGAACCTCACCCCCCCGCTGGTACGAAGACCTCTACACAGGTGTGGCTGTATACTGGACTGGTAGTCAATGACGGGTAAGATCCAATTACTATGGTACCAACCTAAGACAGGAGGCTGACGCCTTGAGGTCAGCTCATCCAATAACGGGTAAGGACCATATGTACTATTGGACAACCTAAGGCAGACACGGTCCCTAAGCCACATGCTTCTTGTTTAAACAGAGAGGGGGAGATGTTGAGAGCCACAGCCAAAGGGGCTCCAGCAAACTTTCAGACTGCCAACTGATGATTGGCTCACAGCGGCCCCAGCAACACCTAGCTGATTGGCTCCTCTGTGGAGATGCTCATTGAGCTGTTTCCCTGCCCTTTCAGACTACCAGCTGATGATTGGCTCACAGCAGCCCCAGCAACATCTAGCAACATCTAGCTGATTGGCTCCTCTGCGGTGATGCTCATTGGGCTGTTTCCCTGCCCTTTCAGACCACGGAGCTGCTCATTGGGGGACTTTTTTGGCTCCGCCCATGCGACCCAGCCAATTGACCTCAAGAGCAGGAGGATTGTGGGAGGAAGAGGTTGTTGGGGTGTGTGGCTTGTGGGAAGCCGGTGGTGGCAGTTGGGCTCTGAGGGTTTTTTCCTGAGGAGCTGTTTTGTTTATCTTGTGTGGTTCTAAAAATAAAGTTAGTTTCTTTTGACAAGTGGCTCCTGAATTGTGCCCAGCCAGACTGCGGCACAAAGGTCCAGAAAACAGATCACAAAGTCAACGACTTTAGGAAAGGAGCAGAAAGTCCCATTTTTCTGAGAAGAATGGCGCCAATATGGGGATTTGGGCTCGATTCCTTGACTGTGGGGGAAACTGAGGCCATCTGAGTGGAGGAGGAGACCCCTGGGGAGTGGGCAGAGGTGTACAAAGGCCCTGAGGTGTGTGCCAAGGAGCCCGCGGGAGCGTGAGAAGCATTGCCCACGTGATGGACTCTGGGAAATTCACAGCGCCCCTTAGCATGTCTGGGTCTCAGTGAGGAAAACTAGCATTGCTTTGCCCCGGGAACCACAGCATTAGGTTTCCATGAACTCTTGCTATCTGGGCCACAAATATTTGGGGGGCTCTGGGCTGATCTGATCTGTGGGCACTGTGGCTGTGCACAGAGTGTCGGGAAGGCAGAGGCCCGTCTGAAGGGGCCCTTAGGCAGGGCTGCAGCTGTGCTTGTGACTCATTCCTCTGAGATGGCCCAAGATCGTCCTGCCCTCACCACAGAGGTGACTGTGCAGGAAGGGAAGTGTTGGGGTGAGAAGAAAACCATCCCAGGAGATCTGTATGGAAACGAAGGAAGTAACGATTGACACTGGTGACAGTTTCCATGTGGGTCTTATGGTCTCAGCTCTGAGAGTTACATTAAAAAAACTGGCTTGAGTTGAGGCGCGTTGGGACTGTTAATTAGTGTTGTATACCAAAGTGCTGAGTCAGGTGGACTGAAGCCACCGCCACCCCATGAGGGCTCAGGACCCGGCACAATAGGTGACTAACTGCTTACTTTCTTGTCTCTAAGTTTTTTCCCTGGAGATACGAAGATGTCCATGTGTAAGGGTTCATAGGTACATAAGCCATCGAGTGGTTAGGCTTCTTATTTTTCCCCCTGTTATAAAGATAAGGGTCATACATTTTTTAGGATATAGACACCATTCTTCTTTTGCTTTAGGAAAAAAAATGATTCATTGCAGGATCAATAGAGACGCAGGGAAGGAAGACAGAGCGCTTCCACTTTCTGGGTCCACGGCTGTTGACAGGCAGCAGGTAAACGTGGTGTTTCCTCTGAAAAAGGCCAGATCATGGCTGTCCCTCGCAGTGGCACAACATGGGGAGGGCAGGGAGGCCTCTGTCACCAAGATCTCTGACCCCATGAGGAGTATTATATGAATCTGGGGGGCAAATGGCCCAGAGCACTTGGGAAACCCCAAAGCCACCTATGGATACAGCACAGCAATGGATCCCAAGTGAGGAGGAGGCGCCCCATGGAACCCACAGTTCCAGAGCCAATTATAAGTACCTTGGCTCCTGCACCCGCTGCCCCTGGTGTGCCCATCACAGGCCAGTGTCCAGCCTGAGAGCACAGGTGATTTCTCACTCCAGGGCAGGCAGCATTCTCTGTGAGACGGCCTCCAGCCGACTTCCCAAGGCCGTCAGCAAGAGTGAGAGGGCCCTGGAACCCCGCGTGCGCCTGGGAGGATCCCCATCTCCCCAGACCTGCCACCTCCCGACGGTACAGCTTCCTATAAACTCTGTCTTCAACCAACCTTGTCAGACCCTTCATTCCAGGCCCGCGGAAGCCCAGGACTCCCCCGCACATCCTTCATCTTTCCTACTTGGATCCCACGTAGCTCTGTGGGTCCTCCATTCTGATACATTGTCTTCCCCTTTCTGAGCCAGCCACCCTGTGGTCCTACTAGGTTTCCCATCCCAATACCCACAGCCCCCTCCAGAGTCCTGGGTTACGAGTATCTCCTTCTCCAGTCCCACGCCCTGTCTTCCGGTTCACTGCCCGGAGGGTTCCAGCTCCCCCAAATTCTTCAACTCCACTGGAACCGACAAGCCAACGATCCTAACCTCCTCTTCCTTGACCCTGAACCTCTTTGAGCTCTCTCTCTCCTCATCTGGCTTCAGTTTCCAAGTTCATCAGTCTTTATCCTTTTCCTCTCTCACTCCGAAGTGAGACTTGCCCCAAGGTCAGTCAGTTGTAAGTGGCAGAACCAGGGCTCAAACCCAGGCAGGGTGGCCTTCTGGGCCTCTGACCCACCAAACTAGGCTGGGAGAAGATGTGCGTGATCCATCTCCCATGTACAGTCAGGGGCTTCTCAGGAAGTCTTCTCCAAGCTGGTTGCTCCACACAGAGTTTATCCTTAATTTAAGTATTCTGCAAAGATGGAGCTTCCTTCTAGCCACTTATATGGAGTGAGATACCAAATACTGTGGCAAACTCAGCCTTTAAGACTCTGGAGATGTGCAGGGGTCTTCAGAGGCCTCGGAGACACATGAGAACTTGGGCTGAGAGAGAAGGTAACTGGACCAGGGTGTCATGCTCACTCTCACGTGGGAGAACCAGAAGCAGGAACCCCAGCTATCCTGGCCTCTGCTCCAGTGCTTTTCCATGACCCTGAGGGTGCTTCCCAACAAGTCCCTCGGCTGTCACCTCCGCACCACCCACCCTGCTGGGAGGCACACTTTGCTCCAGCCTGAGGACATGGTGCTAGCTGCTCAGTACGTGCAGGAGGAGGCCCGGCTGTACCAGCACCTTGCCAGGCCTGTGGCGCTGGCTGTATTGGAAGGCAACCGTTCCTCCAGGTTGGAGTGGGAGGGTGGATGATGGGGAATGAGACCAGAGTGAGCCAGAGGAGGGCTGCCAGGCTGCCTGTGTTGGTGCCTGATGCTTAGGGAACAGGAACCAGTCCTTCCTCTCTCCCCAATCTTGCTCTTTTGATCTCAGCATCGTTCTTTTTCTTCTTCAAGATTTCTTCTTCAAACTCCAAAAAACAACACCATAAAACAAAACAAATAGCCCAATCAAATGGGCAAAGGGACTGAATAAGCACTTCACAGAAGAAGAAATACAACCAATCAACGAATATATGGAAAAGTCTTTGATATCTCCAGCAATCAGAGAAATGCAAATTAGAACTACACTGAGATTTCATCTCACTCCAGTCAGAATGGCAATTATCAAGAGTACAAGGAACAATAAATGTTGGCAAGGATGTGGGGAAAAGGTACACTCATATATTGCTGGTGGGACTGCAAATTGGTGCAACCACTATGGAAAGCAGCATGGAGATTCCTCAGAAAACTTGGAATGGAACCACCATCTGACCCAGTTATCCCACCCTTTGGTTTATACACAAAGGACTTAAAATCAGCATACTACAGTGATGCAGCCACATCAATGTTTATAACAGCTCAATTCACAATAGCTAAACTATGGAACCAGTCTAGGTGCCTTTCAGTAGGTAAATGGATAAAGAAAACATAGTATATATACACAATGGGATATTACTCATCCATAAAGAAGAACAAAATTATGGCATTTGCTGGTAAATGGATGGAACTAGAGACTATAATGTTCAGTGAAATAAGCCGATCCCCAAAAAACAAATGTCAAATGTTCTCTCTGATATGTGGATGCTAAGACACAATAAGCAGGGTGGGTATGGAAGAATAGAAGTTCACTGGATTAGACAAAGGGAAATGAAGGGAAGGGAGGGGGGATGAGGGATGGGAATAGGAAAGACAGTAGAATGAATTAGACATTACTTTCTTATGTTCATATGTGAATACACGACCCATGTAACTCCACATCATGAACAACCACAAGAATGGGAACTTATATTCCATGTACGTATAAAATGTCAAACATTCTACTGTCATGTATAACTAAAAAGAATGAATAAAAAATTAAAAGAAGATTTATTTTTCAAGGTCCTCCTATGCACAGGAAAAGCCAGTGCTCAGTGGAGTAGGCCACATTGGGGATCATTGAAAAGCACCCTGAGCCAGACAGTCTCCCTCACAGCTTCCTGGAGTCCCCTCAGCTCTCCTTGAGGTGAATGTGGCTGGGGCTGTGAGCCTTACAGGAGCCTGTGGAGGGACAGCTCCTGTCTCCTTAGACACAGTGCCCTGCCACCCATACGGAGCCTGGAGCAAAAGAAAGAAATGTGTGCTCCTAAATGCAGTTTCGCATTTTCTTAATGGTTAATTTTTCTAGAAGTAACTTTGTAAAATTGAAAAGTTATTAAAACTCCATATTAATTTAGGCTTAAATAT